>NC_045428.1:161491061-162111061 GCF_902635505.1 Sarcophilus harrisii | reverse complement strand
TCAAATAGCTGCCAAAATAATTTTCCTAATACTTGGCTCTGATCTCTTAAAATATTTTGAGGATTTAATCAATACTTCAAAAGATGCTACCTACTTTATCAAGAACAGGCCTACACATGCCTATCCATATTTCCTATCTAGATGTACTTTGATCCAGTTAGCTTCCCTTTATTTGTTCAGACATACCATAAATGGTATATATTTCATAATGGGTACAGACTTTCTTTTTTTTTCCTAAACTGATTTCTAGTATAAGATCTCCAAAAACATGGGCAGCCAGGTGGTGTAGTGGATAGAACACCAGCCCTGAAGTCAGGAGATCCCGAGTTCAAACACTTCTTAGCTCTGTGATCCTGGGCAAATCACTTAACTCCAATTGCCTCAAAAATCTCCACAACAACAACAAAAAAAAACTCCAAAAACACATTGAGTTCAAGATTTTGAACAAATCAAATTTGGTGTATTTTACTTCTGGTGGGTGCTGACCAATTTACAATTTACAAAGCCCCCAAAGTGCAAAAATACTGAAAAAAATAGCTTCCTTCCCAGAGACTTCACAAAAAGACAAAGTCATAATGTTTTTGTTAAGTCTGACTCTTTGTGATCTCATTTGGGGTTTTCTTGACAAAGATACTAGAGATTCCTTTTCTAACTCATTTTACAGGTAAGGAAAATGAGGCAAACAGGATTAAATGACTTGCCTAGAGTCAGACAGCTAGTAAGTGTCTGAAGCCATATAGGTAACTCAGGAAGATGAGTCTTCCTCACTTCAGGTCTGGTGCATATCAGATATTTGTTAAAGTATCCACTTGCCACCAAAGCAAAATCTGTCCTTCTTACAGTGACCTGGTGACATAATTTAGCTGTCCCAAAGTCATAATATCTATTATCTAACCTATTTTTCTTTGAAGATATCTATATCTATTGAAATTTTTGGTAAATGAATTATTCTTGATATGAATCATATACAGGAGATTCAATTAGATGAATTCAAGAAATGTTTATTTAGTGCCTGTTGCAACACAGGAGAACACCGTTAGGAACTGGGTGATATGCAAAGGTCTTATAGAATGATGGCCCTTGTTCTTATGGAATTTTTAGTTTAGTGGAAGATATGACTTATAGTAACACAATTATGAGAACATAAAAACATGAATTAGTATTATACATGAAAAGGAGTGTATTTTCTCTCTTGGGGCATAAAGGAGAACTTCAGGAAGAAGATGGAATATAAGATGAATTTTAAAGGACAGATAGGAATTTAGCAGAAAGAGTGGGGTAGGGAATTCTAGGAATGAAAAGCAATATAAGCAAATACACAAAAATAGGTAAGTGAGAGGCTTTGTATGGACAATTAGAGCACTACAATTGTTTAGATGCTAAAATTGGATGCAGAAAGGAGCAGTAAGAGAGAATATTAGAGAAGCAATGACTTCGATTATGTAGGGTCTTGAATTCTAGGCCGAGGACTCTTAACTAGGTTTAGTAGTTCAAAGAAAATCACTGCAAATGTTTGAATAGAGAAATTGGAGGACTGAGTATATACACGTGGTAAATAAGTTGCATGCTGATGTGAAGGATAATTTAGAGCAAAGATAGAAAGATAGGATAGGGAACTATTGCAATAATTGACAAGATAGGTGATAATGAGGTTCTATACTAACATGGTGGCAGTAGGAATAAGGAGGATGGAACATGAACAATTGTGGAGGTAAAGTTAAAATTAATCCTTTTTCTACACTGACTCATTAACATTTTAACAGTTATGAATGAATGAGAAAGCAGTTGGAACAATGCTTTGCATAACCTAGTGGAAGCTATTAATAAAAAAGAATATTTGAGAAAGTCAAATAAATTCCTTTATATTGATAGTCATTTTCATGAACACCTTTTGAATGAAACCATTAAATTTAGTTTTCTCTCTATATTCATTTTGAGAAGGTGGAATCCAGGTAAACAAAAAACTTTTTTTTTTTTTTTAATTTTTTTTTTTTTATTTAATAGCCTTAAACAAAAAACTTAAGCGAAATGCAACGGCTTTGTTTTCAGCTGTGCTTTGCATCAATTTGAGACACCAATGATGCTATTCAATCTCACTTGATGTACCAAACAGGCTTGAAAGATAAAGAAGCTTTTATGTTCTCCCCCAGTTGCCTTTCTACTTTCAGAGTGCTATGAATTCCCAGAGTATACCTGAAATTCAAATATGAGTACAGCAATGAATTCCAAATGGAAATTTTTTTTGCTTATTCCCTCTTTAGTATTCTTACAGTACTGTCCTTTCCCATTATTTCATATAAACAAGTAAATGGCATGTGAATTCAACAATGGGTACTGGGTTAAATTCCTTAAATTATTGGTTGTGTACTTACCCTATATTTATCTCGTTCAGCCGGAGAAAATGCATAAGGTTCGCCTTTCTGACCTTTGGGTCCTTGTGGCCCCTAAATAAGCAAATAGATAAAAAAATAAAACATACAACAACCTGAAAAACAAACATGTATTTAAAAAGAATAGTCAATATTGTTTTAGTTAAACTTTTGTAAAAGTAACCTTCAGTTTCTACTTTTATAGACAATATCTAATTACTCTCATAGTATGTATGTCTAATTAAGAAAGATCATAAGCCATTCTATTGCACAATTTATATACTTGCCTGAATAATTAACAATTGATAAGTACTTAGTGGTAGAGTTATTCCTTACCCTTCGCATCATATTTATATGTGATGTGATTCTAGTCTAAATATTACTTCAAATTATAATTCCAAAAGATAAATTAATAGAAAATATTTGTATTTTATATTTATATGAATCTTCAATATTAGTCTCAGTGAATGTAGATCCGTTATATTTCTTTTTAAAAAAGATTATGGGCTTTCCTCAATTGATCTCCTAGTGTTCTAAAAGAGTTAACAGGGCATTATAAACCCTAGGCATGGGGAAGAATCTGAATTATTATTTCATAGGTGATTTTTTTTCTTCAATACAATCTACATAAGGGTGTGTGTGTGTGGGGGTAAGAAATCCATTCATTAATTTTGTTTTGTAAAGTGGAAAAAGGAACCTTAGATGGAAATACTGCTGAAATATTCCTAAAGTACTTTATGAATATACTAAAAAAGGTGAGATTATAAATAAAATTTAAATCCCAACACTTTAAAAGACTTTGGCTTCCATCACTGTGAGTACTCTTATCAATAACACAGATTGTCATCCCCTGCTTTATAAATAGTAGATTGCTTCCATGAATTTCTGAGGTTAAAAAATGAAAATTCATAACTTAGCTGCCAACTTTCAGGTCTTTTCAAGTGTTAGACCACAAACACTCAATCTATTCCTCAGGGCCATTCTCAAAACCTTTCTTACTTGGTAAGACTGGATAGTGGTACCATAAAAGCATGAGAGTAATCAAGCGTGGCTACTATCAAACCATAGTAACATACAGATATAAGTCTTTAATGGAGGATAGATAACTGATTATTTTGCCCTTGAGGCACAACATACAAAGAATGCTCCACTTTAAAAATAAAGGAAAACCCACTAGGCTATCATAGGCATTGTGGAAAGGTTAATTCCATTTATCAGAGGGATATTTTATTCTAAAGAAGACAGTGATTATAAAGACCAAGAGAAATTATTAGGAGTTTTGCAATATGTTTTAATAAATCTTTCCAGTTTTGTCAATTTCAGTATCTTTGGTGGTTAGTGGAATAAAATATGAGAGGATGAGAAGAGGCAACTTCTCTCAGGTCATAGATTCCAGTACAAAACTGATAGGAAGTGAAAGGATTATAATTTTGATCTAGAGAACTTATATTTTGACTTTACCTCAAACTCAAATATGCTATCTGAGAACTTGAAGGCAAAGGTTTATTATTTATTTATTAATTTTTTTTAATAGGTAGTAACTATCATGATGGGAGAACAGCTCTAGCTCACAAAAATCAGAGGAAAGAAATAAGTAATTCCCTTTCTATTTGTACTCTAGGCGAAAAATGAAGCAATTTAAGTTGCCTCAAAGATGTATAAAAACAAAGATAAAATACTTTTGAAGAAATATACTAAAGATAGTAACTTTAAAAGGGAATATATAGCTACTCCGATTGGAGAAATATTTTTTCTCAGGACAAACTGATACATCAATATCACTGACTATATATATGTTGTTGTTTCTTTCTTAATTCTTTTTTTTATTATAATAACTTTTTATTGACAGTGTTTCTTCATTCTTGAAGAAAACCATGACATCAGGGAAGTGATGCCATAATGTGCAAGTGAATTATATTTAAGTGAGGGAGGGCTGTGCAAGAACATCTGCCTTACTTTCTCCTACAGAGCCATCTGAGTCCAGTGACAAGATATAGATCAAGATGACTGGAGATGGCCCTGGATGTAATATAATTCATGCCATGTCAGTAAAAACCTCATAGAATTTAGTGTAACTAGTTTCTTATCTTAATGAAGCATAATGTTGCAGGGAAATGGTCTGAGTTAAGGTTGTGGATTTTATAGCTTGGAAGGAATCTTAAAGATAACCAGGTCTAACCTCACTTATTTTATATATGAGGAAATAAGTCAACAGAGGTCAAGTGACATGTTAGAGTTGACTCAGATAGCCAATATCAGAGACAGGATCTATCTCTGGGTCTTCTGACTCCAAATGCACCATTCTTTCTACTGTGCCATAGCAATCCCAAGCACTGGTCCATCAAATGTTACTTATTCAAAGTCCATTACTTTTTCCAAGAGCAATAAGTTGTACTAACTACTTACAGGGAGCCCAGGTAAACCCCCAGAACCTGGGGGTCCCTGTGTACCAGCATCTCCAGTAGTTCCATTACAACCATCACTGCCTGGTCTTCCCCGAGGTCCACCTTGACCTGGATGACCCTGTGAAGGAAGAAAAGGGTGTTAATACCATCTGTTTCTAGTTTTCATTTTCCTGCCCCAAAATAGTTTTTCAACATTCTCACAAGGAGTTGCAGACTTGAATCCACAAGAAACCAAAAAAAAAAAAAAAGTAAAGAATACTTTATTTTATTTTAGCATAGATACAGCTGTAATCAGATGCCTTAGATATTATAAAAATAGTATCAAGCAAAGGTCTTTAAAGAAAACCATTTGTTTTGGTTAAACTTTTAAAAGGGAAAAATGTATTGAGGGTTCCCCAAATGCCCCTGAGAGTTAGGAGGAACTGGGAGAGCTGGTCTTTAAAAAAAATCACTGAAAAAAATGTCTTCATAAGAATAATACTAGCATTCAGTTCCTTTTTAGGGATAGCACACTTTTCTTGTTCATGATTATATACTCTGACTGTGCCTATTTTCCCAAGCTGGATTACAATGTCCAATTTAAAGCTTTTAGATTCTGAACAAAAAAATTCCTCAACCACAACATAGATACAGTTATATCATGCCAATTAAGGAGGTGGCTTTAATCCCATCTTATTTCCTTTAGTAAAAAAAATCTCTTATATTTTATACTTAAAAGGAAAATATATTTTATTGCCATACACTCTCCTGAATCAGTTTTTTTTTTTTTTGGTGGGGAAAGGGGAAGGAAAAAAATATTAGATGTCTTTTGGCTAACTGGGGAGTCAGACTAATTAGATTCTCATCCTAACTAAATCCATTCAGTTTCATGGAAATAAAAGAAGTCTCAGTTTATGTTCTAAAACTTGGGTATCACATAATAAAAGTTTTGCTTCTATTTTGCATGTATTTATTTGCTTTTGAGACTACTTTGTTTTTAAATCACTAGATTTCTGAGGTAGTCTTCACAGTTTTTTCTTAACTTTACATATCAAGATAATGAACCAAATATATGCTCTGAAGTGATTTTGGACATCTGTATATATTTTGAGAAAATGATGACCTATTTCCAGTAAAGGATGCTTTAATATGTGCTTAAAGACTATATAAAGTTTTATTATTTTCTTTGATAGTTGAATCTTTGATCATTAGTACCTTGAATATTCAAAAGCCATTTTTAACTAATGATGTCAAAGAGAAAGTTAGATTTTTTTTTTCAATAAACATTTTCAATAGATTTGGAAAAATTCTAAATGTTAGCAGATGTTTGACTCTATAATGGAATATGACAATTCTCAAACTGAACCATAAGGATTATATAAAATATTGGATTTTCTTAGTTACATTTAGTGGAGTACTCAAATGGGAAGCTAAGTTCTACAATTTTCTATTCTTGAGTTGTTTCCATCTCATTCTTTTCTTTTCCTAGTTGCCCACTTTGATGCTTCTCATTTTCATAGTGTTTTTTTTCCATAGGAATGTAACTGATAATGGTTACTCAATGTATAAGTGTGTAGTGTGATAAAAGGTTAAAAAACACTGACATATGGCCAACAGTTCCTTTTATACACTATTCTCTAATGATTAGAGCATGGTTTGAAAACACTGGCAATATTTGTAGAGCTTGTCACTGTTTATGATTCTGTTTATCCTCCACAAAACTTTTGTTCAGAAAGAACCACTACATTTTTGAATGCTTTCCCCTGGATTTGAACTGTCTACTTTTTTCCTTTCTGTTGGACTATGTAACTTGAACTGATATCCCAGTTTGTCCTGGGTTTTAAGATGGTGCTCCAAATAAGACTTTCAAATATTTTTCAACTTTAAATCCATAAATGATTCTTCAAGCTACATTTCTTTGATCGAATTCCAGGATTCCTTTGCATATCACTTCTTGTATGTAACTTCTAAACAGCTACAATTATCCCCAACTTTTGTTGGTTATTCAGTTGTAGCATATGGTTATGATCCAAAGGAGCTAGTAAAGTCACATAGGTTTAATCATTTATATCAGATTACTGCATTCGAAGCAGAATGACTATCTCAAGCAATACCCAGAGGCACTGGATCATGGGCCATTTTTACCCCTTTGTACTTGTAGTTCTTAGTGACCACATGCTAATTATTTTCTCTCTGGCTTGGGGAATTGTTCCCTCTGATTTTAAATGACTCTTTAAACTTTAGAAAATATTCCTGTCATTCACAGGTGAGTTTAATTTGAGGTTTCAACTCAGATTTAGGGATAGAAATCAAGCATTTATTATCTACTATATTCCAGTGCTTGGTACTCAGGAAAGAAATACTAAAGCTAGTTAATTCTTGCCTTTAAGAAGCTTACATTTTAATAGAACTAAATCAGTTTCACTTTATTTACTGATGAAAGTTAGATGACCTCTAATCTGCTTGGAATCTTATAGATGTTATTATTAAGATGCCTATTAAATCTTTGATTCTATGAATATATGAAATCTAAAGATTTGAAAAATTGTTCCCGATGATTTTTGTTAGGATTTTTATTAAGAAATTTAGTATTACAATTCTTTCATCCTTTTTTAAAAAACTTTCATGAGATAAGATGATAGGTGTTGGTTGATTTTTAAATATTCTGACTGATGCCACAGTTATTTCTTGACAAGTTCATAATAGCATAATTTAATTTAGATGTTTATTCTGTTCCAGCTGTAACAGTCCACCCTTCATGTGACCCCTTGAGATCAGCATGTATCATGTTTGGACAAAAATAATCTCCAGTCTTTTGCTTCATTTTTTCAACTGTTGTGAAACTTGACTTTAATTGTGGAAATTGCGATTTGAAAAGATGAGGTCTTATAATGCTGATTCCTCCTGAACATTCCATGATTATCTTTCTAGGTTCTCATAAATTAGTAATCTTACCATGAAGGGAAGTCTTTGAAATAAAGAGAGACATATACAAGATGTTGATGTGAATGAAGGAGAGGGAGAGAGGGAAGAGGGAGAGGGGGAGGGAGAGGGAGAGGGAGAGGGAAAGGGAGAGAGAAGAAGGGAGGAAGGGAGGGAGGGAAGGATGTAAGAAGGGAGGAAAGGAGAGATGAAGAGAGAGAGAGAAAGAGAGGGAAGGAGGGAGGAAGGGAGAGAGAGAGAGAGAGAGAGAGAGAGAGAGAGAGAGAGAGGAGAGAGAAGGGGAGAGAGAGATTATGAATATGAGTAACTGGGTAAAAGCAAGACAATATGGGAATAGAGACAAAGATGAAGCAGATGTCTTAAAGCTAAAAAAAAAAAATGTCAGGATAAGAGGAAGATGGGAGTATGTGATAAACAGAGACCTTGATGTCAGAGCACTAGTCAGGAAACCAGGCCTGGGAAATCTGTTCAGGGACTCCTGTGAAGAAGGCTGTGAGTCAGGCTGTTTTGTTTATTTTTTCTATGCCACAAGAAGTAAAGTAAACTAGGTTAAAAAAACACATTTTATTACATTTTGAGATTTTCCCATGAACAAAGCATGCCTTTTCTTTTTTTTCCCTTTTATGTGTGTTTACTTCAGAAAACATGAAAAACTGCACAAATCTTATGGGTGATTTTTTATGTATAGATGCCTTGCAGACACCTTTTTTTCATGCAAAATTTTCATGAATGACTTTTTAGACTTTTAACCTTAATAATACAGTAGATGACATATATGAATACATTTATATATAGATGTATCTTTGGGGCTTATAATATGATATAAAATATTATTGCATTTTATCTTTCCCAGGATATTTCTAGTTAAAGTTGTAGCTTTTATTTTTGTAGAATATCTTATTTTAAAGAAAATAACCTTAATTCTGAAAATTAAATTTTGAATCCAAAGTTATAAGACAATAAATTAATCTGAAAATTCAGCAAGTATTTTACTGTGAAATTAAGGAAAGTATAAGAATTTTAATGTAGAAATAAGAAAAAAAGGGAGAAGGGAACTTGAATTAGAATGACTTTATCCTACTCACAACATAGAGAATATTTAAAAATATTTTAGGAAATCTATTGCTTACAGGAATTCCATCAGCTCCAGGAAATCCAGAAACACCTCTTTGTCCCTAAAAAAAAAAAGAAATCAAACTTGAGATGGAAGCTTTGATTATACTTAAGAAAGCTACATGAAATATTAATAATGAACGTACCACATCTCCTTTGGGTCCTGTTATTCCTGGTGCTCCCCGTTCACCTTTATCACCTTTGCGTCCTTGTAATCCTGGAATACCTTGTAGCCCTGGTGGTCCATCATACCCTTGTGGCCCAACTTGTCCTGGTTGGCCCTGGGAAAAAAAAAAACACAAAAATATAGGATTATTTACATGAAGATTACAATGAGCAGGCATTGTCATTGTGATTTACTTTGAAATAACAATCTTAGATAAAGCATATCCTTCAGAAGATGTAATGTGCTACCTATAATAATGTATAAGATCCACTATATACTTTTTAGTACAACAGTCAGAGTAGTCTATCAGAACGAAATAAAGAAGTATTCTAAGATCCTACAAATAACAATAGGTTAAGATATAAAGCAGCAAATCTCATGGACATTGGCAAATTAACTAATGTGTTTGAAATTTCACTTTTTTATTAGTAAAATGGAGATATTAATATCTGTTCTATATCTGAATAGCTCAAGGTACAAATATAATAATATATTATATGGGAGAGTGTTTTAGGATGTATCACGTACTATAAAATTATCCCTCCTTTTTTTTTCTCCACCAAGTAAACCCACAAGTCTTAATGCAGCTTTAAACTTTTGGACCTTAAAACTGCACTAAGACTTTTGTGACATTGTATAAGCTTTAATTTGTGAGGCAGGCAGGCAATAAACATTTATTAAGAGCTTACTATCTGCCAGGCACAATGCTAAACAGTGGGGAAGAAGACAAAAGGCAAAAAGATAGTCCCTTCTCTTAAGGAATTCACAGAGAAATGATAACTATGTGCAAACAATAGCATAATTTCCCACCGTTTCTGCCATTCTTCTTCTTTTTAATGACATTTCTATCTATGTAAGACTTCTTCTATAAGGTGGATCAGAAGGAAACAAATCCTTCATTAACCTAAATGCAATATTTATATTCTAACTATGAAAAATCACAATTCTGTCCAGTATCCATTACTCTTTTCTGGGTAATTTTTGATTTGTGATAGTGACTAACCCTATCATTTAGTCATTTCCTTGCATTGTCAATCAGTCTCTGAAGATCAAAGTTTTCTTTTTATGACCTTTCATTTTTGGATGGAAAGACATTTGGAATACAATCCTGGACTTTCCTAGTCATGGAGGATGTCACTTCAGCATACTTCATTCTGAGCTTCTGACTAGATGGAACTGTTCACACAAAGTTCTAGACAGTGTATAGAGTAAGCCTATGGAGAAACTAGATAATGTGCTGTGTTCTTGAGAATCACAACTCACATCGTTTCTCCATATGCTCAATGTTTCATTATTTTGATTAAAGTAGAGGCCTTTTACTGTAATCAGAGCAATTACGCTTCTGTGCCAAAGGATATGATGACTTTAAATGTTTAAGTTGTTAGCTGACTAGGCTTTCCATAGGATATCCTGTCCTTTATTTGCCAATGAAGTCCATCTGGAATGATCAGGTTAAGAAAAGGGATTTTCCTTAGTGTTAATCATCACCATTGCCAGACGACTTCCATCCTTAGTCCTAAGCATGGACTGGAAAAGTTACTTCCCCTTCTCCCTTTTCTTTTGTATTAACTTGTTATAAAAATAAAATTAAGACAAAGACTGGCAGACTAATTTAATTATTTGCAAGGAATGAGGAAACAAGCTTTTTGTCTGGAAATTTCGGTGACATATTTGAAAATAACATTGCCACAATAATAGATAGAGTGCTGGATCTGGAATTAGGAATATCTGAATTTGTATCTGGCCTCAATCATTTACCAACTTCATTAACTCTGGACAAGTCACATGATCTCTGCTGTTTCAGTATTCCCATTTGTAAAATGAGGGTAATAACAGTACCTACCTCTCAGGATAATTGTGAGAAATGAAATAATATTTTAAAAACACTTTATAAATCTCAAAAAAGCTGTATAAATACAATCATTATCATTATTATAACAGCAAGCGTGAAAGTATTCAATGTGGAATTATATGTCATCTCTTTCTATCAATCTATTGTATGTATAGTGATATCATCAAGATTATAATTGTACAATATGGTAAATACAATGTATGAAAATTAAATCATTCCCCAAATAAAAATAAAATAAATATTTCCACATTTTATTAACTTTATTTTAATTTACTTTAAAACTCTGTCTGTATAAGAAACTTAAAAGAGTAGCCAGTCTCTGAAAAGATAAAGCTGTTGCCCTTAAATGCTCTTCTTCCTTCTTTCTACTCTCATTACAGAACCTCTAAGCTAGGCACTTAATATATTTCTAGATTATTCTAAGGGCCTCTTAGCTGGTTTTTCTTCCTGCACTTTATCCCTATTTCAGCCCACTATTTCACTCTACTGCTAAAATAATCTTGATATACCACTTTGATCTATGGCACTCTTCTGGGATACTCTTCTGAGATCTCCAATGACAATGAACACGATATATTTTTCTTGAGCTAAAGTTTGAAGCCTACTCTAGGTCTAGCTACATTATGCCTTTTCATTATTTATTTAAATACTATTATTATTTCAAACTATCCTTCTCATCCTTCACACCCTATGTGTTTCAGTGAAATTATCATTCCTCACATTTATTCTGTTCTTATGCTAGTCTTCTGAGCCTTTTTATCAAACCATCCTCTGACTGTAAAATTATTTCCTACTGTCATAGCTCAACTCAAATTCTCTGATCCTCACACTTAGATAGAAGGACTCTATTCTCCATTCATTTCTGTATCTCTCCTTTGCATGCACACATAATTTAGTATCATAACTATTCACATATGTGTCTTCTACTAGAAACTTCAGAGCTGGGAAGAACTTTGGAGATTGAGTCTAACCCCATAATTTTACAGATGAAGAACGTTTTAAGAGCAGGATCTATAACTTTATTTTATTTTATTTGTATCTAGAAATGGTGCTAATATGCCTGGTACATTGAAGGTTTAAATAAATGTTTGCTAAATTAAATTGCATTGAAGAAAATAAGGCTTCTAAATAAGTACACTGGGTTTTTAATCTATTGTACAATACTTCCCCAGGAATTTCCTCTTTGAGTTGATTTTGGGAGCTATTTGTCATCAGCTGCAAAGTGTGTCAGCAAAAGAAATGGAAAGAACTTCTTTAAAACTTCTCTTCAGATAAGAATGTTCTTTTTAAAATCTCTACTATTTTATTTTTCCTCCAATTTTTTTATAGCATTTTTATTTAAGGATTTGAGTTCTAAATTTTCTCTCTCCCTTGCTTCTCAAATTTCCCTGAGATATGAGCAATCAGATATAGATTATACATGGGCAATTATGTAAAACCTTTTAATTTTTTATAACCACAGTTATC
This sequence comes from Sarcophilus harrisii, assembly GCF_902635505.1. Classification (NCBI taxonomy): domain Eukaryota; kingdom Metazoa; phylum Chordata; class Mammalia; order Dasyuromorphia; family Dasyuridae; genus Sarcophilus; species Sarcophilus harrisii. Next base: position 162,098,767 of record NC_045428.1, on the reverse strand, counting down.
TAGTTCATATTTTGTAATGCTCTCCATATTTTCTTTGGTCCTAAATTATTCCTTTATAAATAAATCTGAGAGATATTTCATGCTCTCTTAATTTCCTTATGGTATTACTTTTATGTATAAATCATGTTCCACTTCTGACTTCATCTTGGTAAAGGGTATGAGATGTTAGTCAATACCTAGTTTCTGCCACGCCATTTTCCAGTTTTCCAGCAATTTTTGTCAAAATAATGAGTTTTTGTTCTAAAAGCTTGTATCTTTGGATTTATCATATATTAGATTAGTGTGGTCATTTACTATAATGTAATTTGTATCTCATTTATTTCACTGATCTACCACTCTATTTTTTGATCAGAACTAGATTGTTTTGATGATAACCATTTTATAATATAGTTTGAGATCTGGAATGGCTAGATCACCTTCTTTTCCCCATTCATCTCTTTTATATTTTTAAGCTTTTGTTCTCCCAGATGAATGTTGTTGTTATTTTTTTCTAGCTCTATAAAATTTTTTTGATAGTTTGATTGGTAGGGCACTGAATAATATATTAATTTGGGTAAAATTGTCATTTTTTGTTATATTGGCTCAGTCTACCCATAAGCAATTAATATTTTTCTAATTGTTTAGTTCTGTTTATTTGTATAAAAATTGATTTATTTTTATAAAAATGTTCTATAGTTGTGTTCGCATAGTTCCTAGGTTTGTCTTGGCAGGTACAATCTCAAGTATTTTATGTTGTCTACAATTATTTTAAATAGAATTTCTCTCTTTATCTCTTGTTGTTGGACTTTGTTGGTAATCTATAGAAATGCTGTTGATTTATGTGGGTTTATTTTGTATCCTGGAACTTTGCTAAAGTTGTTAATAATTTCAAGCATATTTTCAGTTGATTCTCTAGGATTTTCTAAATATAACATTGTATCATCTGCAAAGAGTGATAGTTTTGTTTCTTCATTGTCTATTTTAATTATTTTAATTTCTCTTTCTTCCCTTATTTCTATAGCTAACATTTCTAGTACAATACTAAATAATAGAGGTGGTAATGAGCATCTTTTGTTCACCCCTGATTGTAGTGGGAAGGCTTCTGGCTTATCCCCATTATACATAATGCTTATTGATAGTTTTAGATAAATATTACTTATCATTTTAAGGTTAGCTTCATTTGTCCTTATGCTTTCTAGTGTTTTTTTTTTAAAATAGAAATGGGTGCTACATTTTGTCAAATATTTTTTCTCCCTCTATTGAAATAATCCTATGATTTCTGATGGCTTTGTCATTGATATAATAATTATGCTGATAGTATTCCTAACAATAAACCAGCTCTATATTTTTGGTATAAATCCCACCTAATCATAATGTATGATCCTTATGATATATGGATTTGTGACCCACAGTTTAAGAAGCTGGGGACTAGATCAATAGTCTGACTTGATTATGATGAAATTTGTCAGGGATAATTAAAAAAGCATCTTAAATGAAAAAAAATCTATTTCACAGATATAGGATGGAGGAAAGATATTGGTGCTTTTGTGAATAGCGAATTCAGTAGAGAGTTTGACATGGAAATCAGAATGAACTAGTGATAGTCTAAGCTGAACTGAAAGCATAATGTTTGTAAAAAGAGACATATTTGTTCTACTATATTCTGCCATTATCAGGTCTTATCTAAAATACTGGATTTGGTTCTGGACATTACATTTTTGAGAAAGCCAGAGGAGCTACCCACTTGCATCTCCCAAGTAAAATGGGTATGGAGAAACTGGAGACTTTGGAGACATGACAATTTGAAGACATGTAGCTGGAGTTATTCAGACCCTGATAATGGATTATGGAAAAAAATGGAAGAAAATTGAATTTGGTACTATTATGAGAAAGATAATTTTCAATTGACGTCTCAATAAGTAGGTAATGCTATACCTTACCTGTGCAAACATGCAAAATATAACACTTCAATACCTCAATGATCTATGATATTACAGGAATCTCTATTAGTGTAAACTGCAATCTCTTCAGATCTAATAAGTTAAGGCACTGCTGTTGCTAAAAAATCCATCTTTCCCAAATGGGATGTAAATTCTTTACAGGGAGGGATTATTTCAGTTGTCTTTATATCTACAATGTTTATCATGTTTGTCTCACATGGTAGTCATTTAATATATGTTTGCTGAATCAAATCCCATAAATAAAATCTCTGAAACTGAGCCTTTCTGAATTTACCAGATGTACTGCAAGACTCAAAGCAGAAGCCTTTCACATTGGTAGGAACTGTGGCATTTATACTCTGTTAGAATAGCATTTGGAAATACAAAGTCATTTTCTGATGGGACATGGTGACAGAAGTTTAACTGAAGCAATAATATTAATAAGGCATGTCATCAATGTCATTATGAAATTAAAAAAAAGGACTTATTATTGCATACATGCTGTTCTGACAACAGCCTAAGCTAATATAGAAATACTGACTACCTAAAAAGTGACAAATTTCTGAGATAGGATAATACTCATAAAATGTGGAGGGGCAACAATCTGCATTGGTAATTAATGGATCTTTCAAAGGATCATATATGCTAATCATGGGGAAGTTACTATATTTACCCTTTAGGACTACAATGATGTTTATGCAGATTTGAAAACACAGTAAGACAATAGCTACATTAATCTAAGGATGATAAACAACAGGATGATTTAATGAATATTACATATATTACATATAAAGTTGTTTGGTATTGGTTTGATGCAAGCCAGTATGATACTTCAATGGTTTTAAAACAACTTTTAAGTGTGGTTGGGTGTTCTTTTGAAGGCTAGGGGCTATATAACCTATTTTTAAAAATTACTCTCAACATGTTGTGGGTATCTTTGTAACCAGTAGATAGTTAATGAATTCAGTAATTGTTTGACTGACAGCCTCATAGCTACAGAGGAAGGGCCTATTTGTAGAGCCATTCATTTTTTGATTTCTCCGTTGAAGAATACCAATCAGTCACTGACTGGGATTGTTCCAGAACTTGTAGTGTAGGCTAGGAATGGAACCAAGAATTATATCTACATTTCATTTAGACTAAACACAAGTCATATGAAAGCAATCTCTTTTTCAGGTTGGCACTAAATTAGTTTGGCCCTCTCACGTTCAAGGATATGGTGATCCAAAAATATATATCATGAAAGTCTAGGTGGAGATAGTAGGAGTGGGTGAACAGTGTTGAGTTCAGGGAGGGAATTAGTTTGGCACTGACACCCAACTTTCTGGGAACCAATTCCCAAGTAGCAGGAGTTTCAAACAGCCTTCCAAATTTTCTACCACTACATTTGTCTTAATTATCTTTCTAAGGATATTCTTTCTTTTCTGTTTTTGACTTAACTAGTCTTTTGTAAATTCTTTCATTTCTCTTCATTCCCATTGATCCCATTACCTAAGGATCAGTGTGTTGACTCAGGACCCTTATGCCTAACAAAAATTCCTGAATTAGAATTCTCTTACCCTTTTATCCCAGTCTTGTCCAAAGATCTCATCATGACATGAACTAATTCTGAATTTTTGACAGTGATATTGGTGGATTACAAACTCTGTCAATCCTATTAACCTAGAAGGAATTTTTGTCTGGTCTTAGTTATGAACTATACTTATTACTGCTAGCTAAGAGTTAATTTAAGTATACATAAGGGTTAGCTAGGTGATATAATGAACAGATTGCTGACCCTGGAGTCAGGAGGACCTGAGTTCAAATTAAGCCTCAGAAACTTATTAGCTGTGTGACCCTGGATAAATTATTAAATTCTGTTTGATTAGTTCCTCATCTCTTAAAATGAGCTGGAGAAGGAAATGGGAAAACTTTTGCCAAGAAAACCCCAAATGGGGTCATAAAAAGTAATATACAACTGAGCAACAACAACAAAAAGTATACATAGATCATCACCTACTTACCACCTATCAATATAGCTTATTAGATAGAGCTTGGAAGTAGAAAACCCCGGTTTGTACCTCACCTCAGATACTTGTTAGCTATGCAATTCTTTAACCTACCCCTTCTGAATCCCAATTGTATCATTTGAAAATCATAATAACTCACAGAATTACTGTAAGCATTAAAGAAGATTTTATATATACATATATACATAAGATTTTCATTGTATATATATACACACACTATACACACATATGTATATATGTCCACATCTATCTAATATATATATATATATATATATATGTATACATATCTATCTATCATCTATCACTTGGTAAATCTGTAAGTTTTACTTAATTCCTTGCAGGAAAAAAACTACATAGATTTCTTATGAGCATTTGTATATCCCTTATACCAACAACACTACTCCTCTCCCATTTACTTTTAATTACCTATCTTTGTATGCTGTCTTTCCACTAGAATGCAAAATCAGGGGCATTGTTTGATTTTTGTTTTATAACCCCAGCACCACACAATAGGTGCTTGAAAATGTTTGTAGAGAATAACTCAATTGTCAAAAATATATGGATTTTCAGAGCCAAAGCAGTTTGGCATTGTGGAAAATACTGCATTTCTAAAATTCAGCTGTTACAATGAATTGTAGATTGTAGGTATTTAGTGTTTATTAAATGAAATCAACTCAAATCTTCCCTTCACTTTCCCGCACAACTCAGCATTCCTCTGTGATACTTGTTTTAGATAGATACTGATGGATTAATTTGATGGAATGCCGATCCAACTGCCTAGGTAATATATCTTTTTCATCCGTTTTGGCATGGTAGTTGATGGTAGTTTGGGGGCTGGAGTGTGCATAACCTGTTAGAACATCTCAATGAAAAAACTGCAGCATGAGGCCATAGAACATACTATATTTGGAGTCAAAGATGTGGAGTTTAAACCCTGCCTCTGGTATTTATTATGTGTATAACACTGAGCAAATCCTCATTTTCCTCATCTGTAAAAGAAGAGGGTTAGACTAGAGGAGTTAGATGTTTCTTTCAGATTTAAGCCTATGATTGTTTTCCTTAAGAATAAAAATCAGTCCTTTAAATGTTAGTATAGAACTATAATTGTTGTGGATGGAACTCATGTTGTTCTTGGTCAACTAGCAAAGCCTTGATTTGTTTTGTCTTGTACACAATTGGGTTCTGGATATATTTATAGCCTGCAGCTCCATGTGGAAATTTTTAGCAGCTTGGGGAATTCCTAATAGCAAAATTCTTGAAGTTTTTTGGGAAAAGGGGGAGGTCGAGAGGGTAAAAATTAATATGGATGTTAGTATTACACCAACTAATTATAGATATTTGGTTAAATGATAAGCCATTATTCAGCTAGATGTTCCCTGAATACACTTCAAAAGAAATAGCAAATCTCTTGAGGAGATTTTGTGCTTTCCTATATCTAAGATCATTCCAGAAAATAAAGGCCTCCAGGCCAAAGACCCCATCTGTTAGAAATGGAAAGCTAAAATGAGGAACTACATGAATACATTTTTTGGTCAATAGTGAAAAAATGTGATTATACGTAGCACAGGTAAAATGAACTGGAACCTATACCATCAGACTCTCTTATTTTTAGAGCTACTTAGTAGGTCATAGAAACACTTTTAATTTTTATATTTGCTCAGCCAAAACTGTGGGGTATGTGTGCGTGCAGATCAGGAATTGGGGGCCATCTCCAGTCATCCTGATCTATGTCTGGCCATTGGACCCAGATGGCTCTGGAGGAGAAAGTGAGGCAGGTGATTTCGTACAACCCTCCCTCATTTAAATCCAATTCATTTGCCAGTCAACTTCTTAAAAGTCAGAGTCCTCTTTGTGAAGAAACAAACAACAAACAACAGATCAGGGTTACTTCAGTTGTGTTCTTGGCCAATTTATGTATGTACTAGTTAGCTATTCTGTGTTTGTGGAGTTATATTAAAGAATTCTTGGGGGATACACACACACACACATATATAGTACTAATACAATTAACTTATTAAAATATGTTTGTTATATAGTCACTAACAATACAGCTGCTCTATGTATATAAGCTACTGTCAGTGTTTGTATAATTAAAGCATTCTTTGCACATATACATAGTAGATAACAATACATTTATTTTAAGTATTAACGCATGACACAATAGCTAAAAATACAGAAGCTGTGTGTGTATGCATGCACTCATGCATATATGTGTGTGTGCAAAATTGAACTCAACTTCTCCAATGTCAAAATTAGTGTACTGTCCATTTCATTATGTGACAATTTTCTTAATAAGATGCTCATCTATCTTATAGGTTATGCACATTCCAGCCAACAGCTTAAACTCCAAAGCCATGTCCTCTAATTTCTTTGTCTCTCTGTCTCTCTCTCTCCACATACATATACACACACATCTTTTCAATTATACTCTTCATTTATTGGCATTTATTGACAGTCAATCAGACAATATAGCACCTTATTAATTTTCAATTATATTTATATTGCAATGCCTTCCCTCAAAACTGGTAGGAAATAGTGTTTCTCACTTCAAGCTCTACAAGCTAATCCTGGGATATAAGAATGAGTCCCAATGTTCAGTATATAGAGAGAGTTCAGAAAAATGGAGCTATATAAAAAAACTTTGGGGATATTTTTCTTATGTGTAGAAACTTAGGAAAGAAGTACTTTATATAAATAAGACATGGCATTCTATAAATAAAGAGCTAGCAGATGATGCTAGAATTTGGAAGATTTCTACAAACTTTTAGAAAAATGCTAAAGTGTGGGGGTTTGGTAAGATTTTTGTCTATTGGAATTCTAATTTGAAGAGATTGAACAATGTTGCTTTGCAGACAATAATTGTCGGTGATAAATCAAACAAATTTATTAAAAATTCTGTTGGAAAGCAGTAGGTTTAAAGAATATTTGGAAATAGGATACATTTGTTAATATGAGGCTGTGAAAAGAATCCATGAAAGGAAAATCAGTTTTTATTGACTTTGCTGACTTTTAACCTGGAGATTTCATTTCTTTTTCATGTGATGCAGGTGATAAAAAGCTGGCCTACAGCTAGGAAGATCTGGCTTCAAGTTCCATTTCTGATACATCCTGATTGTCACCAAATGTCTCAGTGCTTTTGGCAATTCCTTAAAACTAAGTTACAGAGAAAGTGCTGATAAGCAATATTAGAGCATATCAATGAAATAATAGGCTCAGTCCCCATTCTTATTCCATTACATGTTGGAAATTTTTATTGTTAGGAGCATTAATTTGACTCATGAGCACTAGATGGCAGTCATTGGTGCTCTTTAAATACTAGAAAAGATTCCAGAACTAGACACATTTTTGGATGAATCCAGTACAGTGCTTCACATGGCAATCATCTTCAAATTATCAAGATAGCTTTGGTCATTGTCACCACTTTCAAAAGGTGAAGGAGAAATTCCCCACTTGGCACAGGGTCAGAGCTATGCTGGCAAAAACTTAACAGTTGGTTCTATATGTGTATGTAAGTATTTCTGTACTTTAAAGTTTATTCTTATTAATTAATTATTAATCTTTTCTCCATCAGTTTTTTTAAAGTCTAGACAATCAATGAAACAACAAATTAAGCCTCAAATTGTAGTGCTTGATGATTTTTGAGGCATAAGGCTCCGACAATAAAAATTTGATGGAATGCCGATCCAATTGCCTGTCATAATCTAGGCAATAGACCCAAATGGGGTCCCAAATAGTTGGATATGATTGAAATAACTAAACAACAACAAAATTGTGTGCCTGTCTGACTAGCTAAGCTCTAAGAATACAAAGAAAGCCAAAAAGCAGTTCCTTCTCTTAAGAAGAGAAACTATGCAAACAAGATACAAGTGTGGGCACAAGCTCATGCACACACACACATAAAATGTGCTAAATTGTAGATAATCAACATAGAAAAGACATTAGTAATAAGGGGCTTAGGAAAGGTTTCTTGAACAAGGTGGGACTTTAGTTAAGACTTGAAAGAAGACTCATGGAAAGGGCAAAAATAATTTAAAATTAGTAAGCCTTAATTTCTCTTATATGTAAAATAAAAGGACTAATATTTGTTACTACCTACCTCATAAGGTTGTATAAAAGTTAAAAGATGCTATTATGTATGTAAAATGCAACATAAATGAACATTTTTATTATACAAAAACAGAGCTCAAATGGTGGATGTAGATCATAACAGTTTCTTCTCCTTCAGGCAGTAAACTCATTTCCTAATTCCTTTTCTCTGACATATATACAAAGGGGAAAAAAAAATTAAGAGTCAAAACTTGAGGTCCTGAGAGATAAAAACCCTGGGGAAAAGTCTTGAGTCAGGAAATACTGGTTAGTATTAAGAGAGAGTTGACAAATATGAAAAGGTTAAAACAATGGACCACAGTGATAAAATAAGATAGGAAGAAACTCAGCACTAAGTCCCTCTCTTGACTGACTACAATACAAACATGATCAAAGTTTTTATGAAGGCCCTTTGCCAGGGCAATTCCAAAGGGATTGTTGCTTTAGGCAAATATTTGCCTGTCTACCAGTTAACTGGTATTATTCTCGCTATCAGTAGGTGGATTTATAGAAAGTGAGAGGAGTAAATCAATGCTTTTAGTAAATTTGCAGTCAAGTTGAGACAAGGTGTAGAAAATGTTTACATACAAATATTTGTGGAATCTATATACAACTAACCTTACAACATTGGGGGAGTTAGTTAACTCAATCTCCTTTCCTTTTGCTGTCCACATTCCAATCATTTTATGACTCTTTAATCCCTTTACTAGAAACTTAAGGAGGGTGAATAGAGAAGGCAAAATTCCAACTCTTAATTTTTTAGTAACCCTAATAAAAGGGTAAAATTATGAGAATAATGATAATAATAATAATAAATAGCATTTATTATCACTTTAAAGTTTGCAAATTGCTTTATAAATTTTATTTCATTTGATCCTCATAATACTCCTGTGAAGTAACATAGAGGGATATATTAGTGTTCATTAATCCTTTAGGATTAATGTAAACGACTGGCTAGAATATATATGTTTTAAAAATATGGATTACTTGATAACAGCCAACTAACTTTGCTTTTCCGAATTCACCATTGACTTGGAAAATTGAGAATTAATGGTATGAGTATCTTATGTGTAAAATTATAGATATATAGGTTCAAAATTTTTGGTCCTTTCATTTATGAGATTCATATGATTTTAAGCTGGAAGGGACTGCATACCTCATCTAATCCAAGAGTCCTTAATCTCTTTTGTGTCATGAGACACAGTAGTGTAGTGAAAACCATGGGTCCCTTTTTAATTTTCTTTTAAAATTCATCAATAAAATAAATGCTAAATGGTCTTCAATGTCCTCATCTTCAGAATGATGGCTTAGAATCTAGGCCCTAATTGGTTTCCAAGATCATTTTTACTAGCTCTAACTTGTGACGATTCCCTCTATAGTATTTTGTTAAAGAAATTGAGTTATGTTGATTTTCTGTCTAATTGGAGGGTCTTTGTGTAGGCAGATACCTTCTTGGTTGAATATTTCAGAAAGAATAGAACTTGGAGGTCTAGATCATCATCCCAGACCACTGTTATAGCTTTTGTGGGGGCACTAGTATCCCTTCTATGCTTCAGCAGTCACTGAGGAATATATATCCACGCTCCTTCAAATATCCTAATTTCCTAGTTCCTCAATCTAAATAACTTGTATAACTTATTTCTTTGCTTCAGTTACACCCCCCTACACACACACAGATAAACACACTCTTGCTCTTAACATAACTCACAAGTATTTCACAAGTTTACTGACCCTGAAATTCCTTTATCTTATTAGTGTCTTTTAATTTCATTTCTTCTTTTACCTTAATCCTTCCAGACCTCTTCTTCAGCTTTCCCATAATCTGAAATCTCTTTTCCCTTCAGGATTTTGCCAGGCCATTATGCCTGTTCTAACGATTCTCTTCCTTTCTCAATCTTCAGCCCTTCTTCAACTCTACACTATCCTTTAACCTCAAATTCCTTGCTCTTTTGCCATACAGTAGTTCACATTTTGCCAACAACAAACTTATTTTCACCATCCTCTTTTACTCCTGCTAAATATTGCTGATTGGAGCTGGAAAAGTGATGCAACCAGTATTCATTCCAAATTTTCATTCTATATCTCAAATGTCTTCTCACTATACCAAAAATTCCTTTTCTCCTTCCATTACTGATTTTCTATGTGGCTATTCCAAACCTCTTATCTCCTCAAGCTTTCCACATCATCTTTCTTAGCTGAGATCTTTATCTAATACTTTCTCTGAAAAAAATAACCTCCCACCATTTCTTTTTTTATTCCAGTTTCTAATGAAGAGGTGTTCATTCTCCAAAACTAATTACTCAACATGTTTCTTTGATCCATGAACTCTAGTCTCCATCAGGACATTGCTCCTACTATCATCCCCTCTCTTTCTCTATCAATCTATCCCTCTCCATTGTCTTTTCACTGCTGCCTACAAGTCTCCTCTACCCTTAATTGACAAATTTAATGGCCTCTTTTCAATCCTCATCCTTTTTGATCTTTTGGCAGCACTACTGACCACTCTCTAACTGACCACTCTCTAATGTATGATATTGGATCTTCTCTGACCTCTTCTTAATTCCTTCTGCTGATGCATCATCCGTGTATCAATCAGTCAGCAAACATTTATAAAGCATATGGTTGTATCCCAAGGTTCTATCTAGTCCTGCTTCTCTTTTCTTTTATGCTCTCTCACTTGGTAATATTATAAAGCTCCCATTGGTTTAATTTACTATTATTGTTTTTATTGTTGTTTGACCTTTGCTCTTGAAGAGAACCATTACATAAGGGAGATGATATCATGACAAGCAAGTGAACTGGATTTAAGCGAGAGAGGGCTGTGCAAGGTCATCTGCCCTACTTTCCCCTCCAGAGCCGTCTAGCTCCAAGTGGCCAGTTTATAGATCAGGATGACTGGAGATAATCCTAGATGAAGTTTCTGACCCTAATCTCTCTTTTGAGCTCCATTTTTACATCATGAATTACCTATTGAACATTTAAAAATGGATATCCCAAAGATCTTTCAAGTTTGACATGTCTAAAACAGAACTTGTTTTTCCCCTTAATCCACACCTTTCCCAAACTATACTTTTTCTGACCCAGAATGATATCCTTACTTTCTGTTTGAACAAATGGAAAAAGGTCAAATGACTCAGTGAAGGATACAATTATTTAGTGACAAAGCTGTCTTTTAGTTTGATGCTTTTTAACCATGCTGCCACTTAGAATGAAATTCAGAAAGCTTATATGGTAAAGTATATCTCAGGACTCAGATTTACTGTTCCTCATTTTCTAAATGCTTCTTTAATTATAGCCTTAAAATGCTCTACAAAATTTATACATAATAATAGTTGAAATAATTTCTGATCAGAGCAACATTAAGACTATGTCAATAGACAACTGGGGATATGCTGTATTATAAAGTATGTTAACAATTTTGAAAGGGGAAAGTCTGTCTTTTATAAATTTTGGTAGTTTAAAATTCTATGCAACCCTGCAGATGGTCATCTTTATTCCTGGATTTCCCTCGTAAGGTTACCTGGTTTATATGTGATTATTTGTTTAGCAGACAAACTCGATTTTAATAAGTAAAGAAGAAAAAAAAACAACCCCCTGAGGAAATTGATCTTATTTCAGTCTGGTGGAATGATGATAATGTGCTGCTCATTTGTTCAGACATGAAACCCAGAATCCTTTGCTAGCGGAAACCAAATGACCTTAACATCAATTCCAGAGGAGTGACTCAGCTTGCACACAGTTCTGACTAGGAAAAATAACAAACATTCAATCTTCATAAAAGCCATTCTTAAAGGACAGTTTTTATCCAAGCCTTGAAAGGCACTACCCTTTTATGAAGTCTAGAAACAGGAGGAAAAAAACCCTACTGTTCTTAATTTCCCTAATATCTCTTATTCTTTTTTCCCTAAAGTATTTGATATAAACTCATGACATCACAGATGATCAAAGAGTTGAGAAATTCTGTATGAAGGTGCATATTATTCATTAAAAATCAATGAGCAATCTAAATCCAGTATAATTACAGCAAACTAATTTATTAATTGATGGATTCATGACATTGGACAAAAGCTGTACCACATCTTGTATTCAATTTCTTGTTGATGTTATCTTTGGAATATTTTAGTGTCCTTTCCCCCATTTATTTGGTAAATAAATTGGTAATTAATTCTTCTAGAGGATGGAAGTTTAAAATATTTACAGTAATTGTTCTCCCTAGTTTAATTTTTTTTTGTATTTCAGATAAATTTCAAGTTGCAAATGTGAGTTTACATATGAAAATAATGGATCACAATAAATGTGATAATAGAATTCACTGCATTAATAAACTCAGTTGAAGTCTCTTTAAGCTAAATATAAATCTTTGTAAGATAGAACAATACCACTGCTTGGGAAGCTATAAAATGAACATGCCATGAAAGCATTATTCAGCAGGCAATGAATATCATGACTACTAAAAAAGACTATCCAGATTTTACTCTAAGTAAAAGATTTCCCACTGCAAACTGTCTTGGTCTCCTTTGGCTTGTCTTCAAATCTATCTTTAGGTGGTGTTCTTTGGCCAGAGTCTTTGCAATATCAATAAGTTATCAATAAAATTAACTTATCCATGACTCATTTTAATTAGAAGGTCATTCATGACACTCGTTTTTTAGTCATGTCTCACTCTTTATGACCCCTTGGGGGATTTTCTTGGCAAAGATACTAGAGTGGTTTTCCATTTCTTCCTTCAGCTCATTTAATGGATAAGGAAACAGACAAACAGATTTGCTCTGGTTCACAGAGTTAGTAAGTGACTGAGTCCTGTTTTGAACTCAGGGTGTTGAATCTTTCTGACTTCCGGGCCAGCACTCCATTCATTATACCACCTAGCTTCCCTGAAGAGTGTTGAACTGGGATATAATAAAATTCATTCTCTTCATAAAGATGGGTAGTCTAGAAGGAATGTCAAGGATGAAACAGCAGAGGAACAGGATACAGAAAAAGAGCCTCTGATCAAAGAATATAATTTCCTCTCATTAAGGGAAGAAGGTCTAGGAAATGACTCTTGGAGAAGGTCGAGATATTAGTCATAGAACAGTTCCTAGAACCTACAGATCTTGTCCCATATCCTGTATCATATTCATGATATTTCTCTTCCTGTAAATTTAAATATTATAGATTTGGAACTAGAAGAGATTTCAGAGTTCATCCAGTTCAATTCTTTTCTTTTTATAAGCTCAGACAGTTAACCTGAAGTACATATTTTTTATATACATACATACATACATACATACATATACAACTACATATATATTCTATTATCTATGGGACAATCAATACTACAAGACATATCTTCATATACTATAACATATAATCAAAATAGAGGGTCTTACTTAAGTTACCCATTGGTCTTGGCAATAGAAACCTAAACCAAAATACAGTTCTATATCTGTTTGATACCTATTCATAGGACAGACCATAGATCTAGAGTGGAAGGGACCTCAATGGCTAGCTCTAATACAATCCTCTCATTTTGCATATGAGAAAACTAAAGTGACAGGAGGTCACACACTAATAGATATTAGAAATGAAGTTTAAACTCAAGTTACTCTGAATATATAGCCAGCTTCCTTTTTCCTATACCAAACTATTTTTCCTTCATTGTTAATATTACCCCGAGTTTGATCTTTAGTCATTATTACACTGATTGCAATATTCTTTAAGCAAAGGTACCTTTCCCTTACCCATTTTCCAGGACATTGTCAAACTAAATCAACTAAATTAAAAAATGAAAGATACTCATTTGCAAAATACCAGTTATTCTCCACCACTCCCCCCTCCACCCCCTGGAAAGCAGGGCAAATATTAAGCTTTCCCAAATAGAATGTAAACTTTGAGAGAACTTTGGAAAAATTGATTTTGAATCCCAAGAGTTTTTTTTAATAAGCATTTTTCAAAACAAAACAAATTAGTTTCTTCCACTACAAAGGAGCTTGTAGGATCAAAACCCCTCAAGAAATCTATAAACTATCATCCTCTTAATTGTTAATGTCATTTGAATTTATCATTTTTGAAAGATATTAATTATACCAGTAATCAAATATTTTAATTTATTTGGTAAATCAAAATCAACATTAAATAATAATAATTATACATTTTTTTTTCTGAAAATTTAGCTTAACTACAAACTCCTCAGTAGAGTTATGGTAAAGAACAACAATGAACACCTGTTTGGACTGGAATACACAGTTAAAAATTGAACAGTAATCTTAGCCAGACCAATTGTTTTTAAATGTTGGATTTTTTTAATGATGGGGGTGGGGTAATGTGTGGGTGTTTTCTCAAGATCCTAAAAAAAGTTCAGGAAGTTTAACAGATGTTTTCTGTTAATAGGGGTTGGAAGAACCAATAGCTATGTCTGCTTTTTTTTTTTTAACATGTAATTTCATTTGGGAGAACATTATTCCTCTTTAAATTGTTCTCTCTTGAATACTGTCACGCAGGCCAAGTATCTAAGCTCATGAGGTTTCACAAGTAACTGAGTATATACATATACATACATACATATATATACATATATATATATATATATATATGAAATGCAAATCCCTGGAGGAAGCTAGAATCTATGTGAAAGTTTCATCACTTATCTAAATAGTTGTTCTAAATAGAATAACTGCTTTTTCTAATTCTGTAGATATAGCAACACAGCATACAGATAATCTTTTCTTTTAAAAAATTTTTTTGGTTTGGAAATAGGTACAGCATTAGTATAGATTAGCCTAATATTTTCCCAATTTTTATTCAACAGAGTGAATAGTCCAAATCAGTGTAATAATCAAAATTCAGTTACACATATTTGTGAAAATCTCTTTGGTGGAGTATGGGAAAGGAATGAAACATGTAATGCTGAAATTTTCTGAGTGTATGCTTGCTCTGCTCTTCTACATCTGAATTATCAAAGGTCTATGATTTTCTTCCTACATTCACAATCTGAATAACACTGGGAGAAAAATAGGTCTAGTTTATTAAAATTTTGAAAACTCTTGAAATGAAAATAAGGTATAAAATATTTTAAATCTTATTTAACTCCCCAACTGGTTAAGATTTTTTTGGGTGCTTTTTAGTATATATACATACAATATTCTTCAAAGTATTTATATAGTTTTAGACTTCTACAGCAAATACAGAATTTTTGAATAAATTAAAATGGCTGTTCCCATCTCTGCCAGCTGGTTAATGCAACAAGAGGTTGCAGAAGCTTCTATTAAAAAACAAAACAAAAACAAAACCTTGTTAACATTTTAGAAATCCAGATGACTACATGTTTTGTAGATTCTGTCTTATTTCTACACATGGATACTGGATACATTGTGAATTTGGAACAAATTCAAGAACCTGAGATTCTCATAGTTTTATGGAGATGACTTAAGTCACGAAGAATTTTAATCAAGCAGCTTACAGAGGGCTGTTGTGCTGTTATCTAACAACAGAAGGCAATGACCAAAAAAGTCTCATCAAAAACTGCACTTTTCTTTTAAACTGAAATAGAATGTATTTTTCAGGTTGAAATGAATTTAGGAGGTTTTTTTTTTTTTTTTTAGAGGGAGGAACTTGCTCTTATATATGTAACTCTACCAATGTGTAAAAATTAATGTGTTCAGTCATGTCTGACTCTTTGAGACCCAATTATTGGTCAATATTTGCCAATATTGGCAATATTGGCAAATACACTGAAGTGGTTTTCCATTTCCTTCTCCAGTTTATTTTATAGATAAGGAAATAGACAAACAGGGTTAAGTGATTTGTTCAAAGTCATACATCTAGTAAGTATTTGAGGCAAGATTTGAATTTGAATTTCTGCCTCTAGATTCTCCATCTTCTGTGCCACCTAGTTACCTGAAAAAATTTAATATAGGATAAAGTTAAACTAATTATGATGGAGACAATGATCTCATATAAAGAAATTCCCAGCATCAATCTGAGATAATTAAGTGTAGAATAAAAGTTTTTATATGAATAGTATATTTCAGCTCATATTGAAAGATGAGAGATTTTCCTTTATGGAAAGGAAAAAAAAAAAGCAAATTCTGTTACCCTTGGATTAATTTAAGAATTAAAAAAAAACTCATAGTAGTAGTTCTTAGTCCAAGGCTACAAAACTTTTGGTGTAAGACAAAATCAATCTCTGAAAACAATTTGCATGACCTGCTGATTAGCTTCATAATAGATAGTGAAGTAAGATTGTGCTGAGTATCCCCATGTGCCTTTTTTTGCTTTCAAATTAATTAAGATCAAATTAAGATGGAATGGCTTGTGCCTTCATGCCAATTCCCCTCCAACAGGCGCTCAGTAGCTTCTTTGAGATTTCTTTTCTGTTCTGAGAATTTTGTAGGGCACATGTAAGATTGGATGTGGAAGTTTGGATGAACTGGAGTTTTTCTCACATTGTGGTCAAGAAGTTTTGACAACTAGACTGATAAAGGAAACAATAACCTGATGTTCAATACTGGCAACAATACTGACAAATGGGAATTTCAATGGCGGTTCTGATAGAAAAGAGGGAAGACTAAGAAGGCAGGTCTAATGTGAATATTATTTGATTTGCCACTTTATTATACAGTAATATTTTCTTTTTTTTGAATGATGAAATCTATAATTGGATAAGATACTAACTTGTATAACTCGAGTTTTTTTGATTTTGTCTATCAAACAAGAAAATTTTGGGCTCTCTGAGAATGAGGAACAATCTTATTCATTCTGTATTACTGAATAGTGACATAGTAGGTACTCAATGGTACAAAGGCACATAGTAGGCTTTGAATGCTTTGAATGCAATCTCCAATATTAATTATTTATATATTTGTTTTTTGCCACCAACAAGAGTTTTGATTTAGATTCCTTTATGGTCATAGGCAAATAAGGAAAACTAAAAATGAAGAGGAAGATAAAACATAAAGTAATTGCATGACAAATGCCACCTTCCTTTTCAATGCCTGCTTTTTGAAGAAATGACATAAAACACCATACAATACTAGTTAGATTAAAATGATCTTAATTTGTAGAGTTGGCCTGTTATGTCTATTTTAGTTGTTTTTCAAGTGTACAACATTTATTTAACTCAGACACGACAAACCTGCTTACATGTGAATGTCAGTGTCTTATCATTTGAAATCTTGACTTTATGATGAATTGCAAAATTGTAACTTTATATCTTCCTCCTCCAAATTAAAAAAAAAACCCACTGAAATAAAATAAACTAGTGAATATAAAAAGCAAAAAATCATGTTGGAGGAAATATATCCCTAAGCTTATTCATGATCAGAGCCCTCCAAATACAGAGCTGATTGTTTCTCCTACACCATACCAATCTACTCCTTCTTCCTTAGTCCTACAAAAGACTATTCATTCACAACAAGTTGATATAATTCTTCCAGATCATTTTTTTTTTGCCATGGTTCACATACTCCATTATTCCTTTTTCAAAATTACTTACAAAGCTTCTGGTCTCTATCTTCAATATATTCTAAAAATCCTTTCCAATGCCACCAGGGCTTTAAAGACCCCACAATAAAATGCTCATAAATATGATATTTTTTAAACAATACCATTAACATGAAAATATGAATTCTTGCTTTTCATTTTCACCAATGAGAGGAACTTTTGAAAGCCACTGTTAAGATTCATCCTCCTTAATTTTTTCCCCAATCAAATACATAAATATTGATGTCTCCTGATTACACTCAAATAGTTGTAACCTAAAGGAAGACATGGACTAAATCATGCTTTATAATTTAGTTTGGGTTTTCTGGGTTTTGCATCAAGTCCTGGATAAGGGAGCAAGGATCAAAAACATATTTTTTTGTAATGTGTGGGAGAGGAAAGTGCTCTTACGCTTTGAAAGAATAGTTAAGAGTATAAGTCAGTAATTTTATCAGTAAACTAACTTTTTGTACCAGTTATTTTTTTTCACAAGCTTTGTTTGGGAAAAAAAAAACATAGAGAAGAAACACCTGTTTCTCTGATGCATTTGTAAGTAAAAAGACTATAAAACTTTTTGTTGTTCAGTCATGTCTAGTTCTTTGTGGTCTCATAGAGTCTGTGGCATAGAATCTATGGCATATATAGTGTATCTTGCAATCCCTTTTTGCCTGAGAAATTTTTAAGTGACCCTGGGCGTATAAGTATATAAAACAGGTATTATATAAGTATATAAAATAAATCAAACATTTACTGATAAATCATAATTTTGTGACCCCTACATTCAGTTATGAGATTCTCATATGGGGTCACAAACCACAACCTGGGGATCATAGTATTCCAGACCCTTCTATTCTTCAGTATCTCTTGAAGTCCAAGTTCTGTCCAAGTTCATGTTAATTGTATTCACAACACTATCTATCTCATCATTTGCCTTGCCTTTTTCCTTTTTGTTCATTTTTTCTCAACATCAAGATCTTTTCTAATGAGTCCCATCTTCTTATTAAATGGGAAAATTAAATTAAGCTTTAGCTATAGTATTTGACCTCCAAGGAAACAGCTTGGATATTTCTTTAAGTATTGACTAAGTTGACCTAGCTGTTGAAGGGACTTTAAAAAAATCTTCTTTAGCACCACAATCCTAAAGCATTAATTTTGAGGTATTCATCTTTCCTTATAGTCCAACTTTCAGTCATACTTTTGCTTCTGGAAAAACCATGCCTTTGACTACATAGATCTTTGTCAACAAAGTGATATCTTGGTTTCTTAGTATTCTATCCAGATTTGCCATAGTTTTCCTTCCAAAGAGCAAGCATCTTTTAATTTCATAACTATAATCACTGACTACAGTGATCTTTGGATCCAAGAATATAAAATCTGACACTGCTTCCATTTCTTTTTCCTCTGTTAGGAAGTGGTTGGGACAATTGCCAAGTTCTTAGTTTTTTTTTTAAGCTTCAAGTCAGTTTTTACGCTCTCTACTTTTTACCGTCATCAAGATTCACTTTCTACCATCAGAGTGGTATCGGCTACATATCTGAGATTGTTGATATTTCTCCCGGCAACCTTAATTCCAGCTTTTGATTCATCCAGCCTGGCATTTCGCATGATGTACTCTGCACTGTAAAACTTATCTTCAGACAAATATCAACGTGGGTGTATAAACAGTCTGCCAGAGGAGTTTTCCAAAAAAATCTCAAGCTGTCATGTAATATTAACAGGACCACATTGTGGTCTTGGCAGGACTGCTCAGAACCACTGAGCAATGTTATGACCATGGATGGTAAGGCTGAGGATAAACTCAAGAGTCCTGTCTGTGAAATGTAGTTTTGGAAGCTTTATTCTATAGTAAAGATTGGTTGGATAAATAATATTTTTTAAAAGCTCAGTTCTCTCATAATTTTTTCTTGCTGAAAGTTCCTCCTCCCCCAATTCTTTTTCTTTTAATTAACTGCAGGTATCTGAATGCTATGTATGGCTATAGCAAAAATTCACAAGGGAAGTGGTACATTTTGATTATTCATGGTAACTTTTATCATTGCTGGCCTTAATGTCCAGAAACTAGACATTGTACTCAATTTTCACAATTAAATTACAGCATACTTCTTCCATGAAAATTCTCATTGCTTAGGCCATCGCTAGTCATTCTGATATAAATCTTGCCACTATAGCTGGTTAGCTCTAAAGGAGAAAGTGAAGCTGGTGATTTTATACAACTCTTCTTCAGTTAAATCCAAATCACTTGCATATCATAGCATCATCTCCCTGATGTCATGGTTGTCTTTAAGAATGAAGGGCAAACAACAATGCTTAATCTTAGGGCCACTATGAAATTTAGTTATAAAATGTGAATGCTTGTCTTTTAGAGTGACTTATAATTTTGAAAACTTCCACATTTCAATAAATGAACAAGAGTCATAGAAAATGCTCTCTTGAAGGGAAGAAAGGGCTTTAATCCATAGAACTAATTCTCCCCTGGCTACATTCCACCCCCCCTTTGGAACTTTTCCAAGCATGGAACTCCCTTTGAAGTCAATAGTAGCTCTGTGCTGAGATAAACTTTGAGAGGGCATGGAGCCATGTAAGAAACTGGTACTAATCGTATGCAACAGTAGTTCAAAAATATATTATAGAAATAATAAGAATTATCCATTTTTTGGGCTCATTTGTCTATAGCTAGGGGGTAAAATAGATGCAATTCAGGTCTCCAGTCAGGAAGACTCATTTTTTGAGTTCAAATCCAGACTCAGCTACTTACTGTCTGTGTGACCCTAGGAAAGTCAGTTAACACTGTCTCAGTTTCCTTATTGATCAAAGAAACAGGAGAAGGAAATGGCAAATATTCCAGAATCTTGCCAAGAAAACACTAAGTGGAATCATGAAGAGTTGAAAATGACTGAACAACTATTCCATCAATAAGATATAGTTTTATACATGCTTATTTCAAATAATCCAGTTAATAAAATTCCTTTTAATCTGTATAGTTTCCACTTGACTCATTCAGTCTGACCCATTCAGCTGAATTATGTTCAACATCATCTATTACCTCTATATCACAGGACAAACCAAATGTAAATCTGGCCTACAGCACAAGTCTTAAGAGTTACAGATTCTCAAGACCGAAGCTTCATAAAGACAAAAAGAAAAAGAGCAGACAGAAAGGAGTAGAAGACTAGTTTGAGCTCATTCTTTAATTGCCAGTTGATTCTTAGATTTGTTTTAAGGTCTAGACACATGATCATGACAATCAATCAGTTCTTCTAAGTTCTACAAAAGGAATTCTAGGCCATGATATCATAAGACAATCTACCCTTTGCAACAAAACCTTATAACCTTTAAAATTTTTTTTTAGCTGGGAAAAGGAAAGAACTTTAAAAGACCACAAATACTCTGAATACCCACACACATATATATAAACAAAGCCCACCTATATGTATATATATATATATATATATATTCAAATGAATAAAATGAACTGGTATGAGTAAAAAAGTAGATAATTAGTTTCTCACTAGGAAACAGCAATAGGCCTACAGAGAAGAACATAGGAAATCAGTAAAAAATTAGAGACTGCCAATGATCCATCCTATTTTGCTGACTCCCTAAAGGATAACTTTATATGTGGTAGTTAACATGTACTGAGTAATTTGACATGTGTCAGCAAGTTCACTGAGTAAATCTTTTTGTGCTGTTCAAATTAGTTATGAATTGAAAATTAAAGCTATGTCAGCAAGCATGCAGTGAACTAAAAATATGTTAAAGAATAAGAAAGGTAGCTGCTCATAGACTTGTGCCTGAGTACTTACATAAATAGAAAAAGAGTACACATTGGATGTACAGATACATTACACAATTGTAAAAACGTCAAGACTAGGAATGAGAACAATAATAACAAAAATAAGTAAGTTATTTATTGACCCCTCTATGAAAAAGAATTCCTTCTCTATCAGTTATCCTAGAAAAAGGCACAAAGTATGAATCAACAAGTAAGGAAAGAAAAATTGAATATTCATGTATAACTTAAGTTGTGGAGAAAAAACTGAATAGGAGCCAGAGAATTGACTTGGGAAATACTATTCATCAAAGAACTTATTTTATAGCCCTGAATATATCAAGATATATATCAGCAACTCTAGGATGTGAATCAGTTTTTCTATGCTGAACACAATACAGACTAGATTTAAGTGGATATATCTGATGAAGAAGAACCCTCATCTTATTAATCACAATTAATAGCATCAACAATTCATAGTGCTTTAAGGCTTTTCAAAGAATTTTATATGATCTTAACTGATTCATACAACAACCCTAAGTAGTAGTAATTATTATCTCCAGTTTACAGAAGAGAAACCTGAAGAGCAAAGAAGTTAACTAATATGTTCTGTATGTATATTTCCCCTCAATTTCCACTGTAAAACAGTTCAGTATTGATCTAAATGATCTATTAATTGAAACTCTCCCTCATCCCAAAAAATTTCGCCTATTTTTTGGCTTCATCTAAAGAATTCTTCAAGGCTATCTATGTCTGTATATTCTTCCCATATTCTTATCCACTAGTAAAATATTTTTGTTTAGATGTACTAGCATCAACTGTACTATCATGCTCTGAAATAGATCGCCTCCTCAGGATTCTTCAAGACTAGAAAACTGGCAATGATCTTCCCTTCCTTTCTTTCATGTCTTATATCCATTGACACTAAGACTTACAATTTCTTCATTAAGTCCTTCATACTGGCCACATGGTAGGTGGCACAGTGGATAAAGTGCAGGACCTGGAGTCAGGAAGTCTCATCTTCCTGAATTCAAATCCAGATTCAAACACTCTTTAGCTATGTGATACTAGACAAGTCAGTTAACTCTATTTGCCTCAGTACCTCCTCATCTGTAATAGGAGCTGGAGAAGGAAATGGAAAACCATCCCAGTATCTTTGCCAAGAAAACACCAAATAGGGTCATGAGTGAGACATAACTGAAAATGACTAAACAACAACTACAACAAATTCTCAGAATGAAAGCATTTCCTTAAGAGAAAGATTTATATAAACACTGATGCTTGATACATAGTAGATGTCTATTAAATGTTTGCTAGTTGAAAACATGCTTTTTAATGTAATGAGGTTATCTTCACTGTTCTCTGAATAAATTGTGTTCTTTCCTGTTTTCAAGCCTGTCTATGATATTTTCCATGCTCTGAGTAGCTTTTTCTTCTTGCCCTTTAACTAATCATCACATAAAGGCTAGTTTAAGTTTTATCTATGTCCTGTATCCTACCACGACCACTCTGGCTCATACTAGTAATTACTATCTTTTTTTTTTTTTAATTGAATTGCTATTAGTTTAAAAGATCTGAACCCCTGGTCTAATTAAGCTTTTAATTTTATGCTCAATGACTTCGTGTTTAGTCCAACTACTCAGTAGTACCTTATAGATCATTTCTTACACTTATTTTATATCTCTCATGAGAGAAATTGCTATTTTGTTATTAAATTACAACCAATTATTAAATTAGAATTAAAGCCTTTCTCTTTATTTCTTCAATGATTAGCCCTTGTAGGGCTATGTAGGGCTACATGAGGATGTACCTTATCTAGAAGATTGTCCTATTTTGGGAATACACTCCTCCTTCTTGGGCAGGACTTCATCCAACTACTCTACTTCTATTTAGAGTATAAACACAATCTATTTAGATGAATTCTTGCTCTTAGGAAAAAAGCTAATGTCCTTGTACCCTTCCATTGGAGTTTAGGGTGACCCAGCTCATAAAGGAGTGGTATGGGTGGAGATGGATTCATTTTTCCAGATTGCTGGAAATAGCTGAGTCTCACAATCAAGCCTTATTTTTAGCAGAAGGAACTAAAGACTTCAAGCCATCTCCTCATTAAAATATCCCCCAATTAAAGTTGATTTTCACTTGTTAGGGGCATTAAAACTTTCAGCCTCTCCAAGATTTGGTTACTAAGAGAAATAACTAACCACCAATTTATTAATCATTAGCTATTCTAATTAATAAATTAATTACTAATTACTCAAAACTGTCTCGTGGATTTGTCATTTGTCACACTCAACAAAGCCATGCATTAGCACCATTTACTTAGTATGTGTTTTTGATACATATTTTCTCAATGAGAACATGATTAAGGGAATTATAAAAAGACACTGGTTGATTAGTGGAAAAGGCCTGTGACAGTAAGTACTGAAAAATCTGAACTTCACATATTCATTCCTCCTTCATGTTTACCCTTCATTTTTCTGTTGCTTTTCTCATCTGACTTGTACAACTTCAGTGTATCCCCCCTTCTTGCTAAAAAATACATCCAAATTGAGGTTTGGATATAGTAGGAAAACAATAGATCAGTTTCTTTTTATAATACAGAGGATAAAAATAATGCTTTATTGAAGGTTAGGATGGTTTACATTTTAGGGGAAGTTATTTGACTTATGGTATAGCTAAAGAGAAGCAATATGATATATTGGATAGAGAATCATCCTTGGAGTCAGGAAGACGTGGAGTCAGTTTTTTCCTGTAACACACAATGAACTGTACACCACGAGCAAGTCAATTTTTCTTGTCAGTAACTCCAGGAAGCTCTCTGTAGGTTTCACATAATTTGTTCACTTCTATTGGTAAAGAGCCAGATGTTCCCTAAACTGATAAAACCTGTGTATTTGGGCCAAAATTTAAAAAAGAATAAAATCTGGAGACAGTCACAATAAACCATAAAGAGATTCTATTAAGATTGTATAAAAGTAAAGCATGGCAGAGTCAGAACTCTTCTGAAAATTCAGTTAACTGTAATATTTTAAAAACTATTACATGGAAAGGAATAAAATATTTCAATAGATGTGAGTAATTTTTAATTATTTTTACATTATGTTAAATTATATTCAGAGAGTTAGTTATCTTTGTATAATTTTCCTGAGAAATTTTCCTTTTCTCTCTCTCTGTATGTGTATGTGTGTGTTAATTAAACAACGAGTCTTTTGGGGCAATTAGGTGGCTAATTGCTAATTGCAGTGGCTAAAATATGGGCCCTAGAGTCAGGAGGACCTGAGTTCAAATTTGACCTCAGACATTTGACACTTACTGTGTGACAAATCACTTAACTCTGATTGCCTTGCAAAAAAACCAAACAAAACACAAAGCACAAAATTAAATAATGGCTTTTCAAAATCATCCATAGATAGAAAAAATAATTTAGCACAGATAACTAAAAAGACTGTCTTTGAAAATTTAATATTGCTTTTCCTTAGATCAAGAGCCATTAACCTGGGGTCCATGTTGATAATTTGATAACTGCATTTTAATGTAATTGATTATATCATGTAGTTTCATAAATATATATATATATATATATATTTAAAAACTTTTTTTCTGAGGTGATGCCGTATTGAAAAAGGGATCTATGATAGAAAATATGTTTAAGGACCTTTGTCTTAGAGTGTTCCTTAAAATATTTCATTTTTTACTTTCCAAAGGCAATTTTAACATTACAAGAAGTAAGAAGAACATAGATGAATTTTGTGTTTTCATAGAACCCCAGGGCTAAGAAGAAATCTGAGGTAAATTAGTTAATATTTCTGGCTTTAGCAGAGTCATAATGTAAATCTTTCCAGATGGATAACAGTCTATTATGGTCATTAGGCAAGAAAATTTCACAATGTCTTTCAGTAATTTGTGCGAGTGTCTAAAATACTCTGACAGTTTCCCTTATGATTAAACTAAATTTACTATGCTTAATTTTAAATCTCCTGCTCTTTACCATTGGGGACAGAAAACAACTAGATACCCTTCTTGGTTAAACAATGTCTTACACATTTCTGGAGTAGAAAGAAAGTTGGATTTGGTATCTGAATATGGGATGTGTTGTTTAATTTACATATGACTTCTTTGGATTTCTGTTTCCCCATTTTTAAAATGGACAAATAGGAAGGTGCGTGTGCGTGTGTGTATACCCACATGCATGTGAGTGCACACACTTGTGCATAGGATGACAATAGAACTAGATGATGGTCAAGGTCCCTTTTTAGCAATAAATCCATGATTCTGACACTTACAAATGTGCCTTGCTTTTTGCTTCTTTGGAAATTGCTCTTAGTTTTTCCTCACAGATTCAATGAATGGGGAAGGTGGAAAGCTTGAAGGACTTTTGTACAATCTTGAATGGTTTGTAAGGAAGTGAATATTCTTTACTTATTTTTAGTGAGGATTTGACTTTAAACAAACATCACCACCATCAAAAAAAAACAAAAACTAGAAGAAGAGAGATAGAATGAAGATACTCTATTGGGGACTCTAAAACAGAGAATTCTCAGGCATCCCATGAGGAAAAAAGGAATGAATCATTGCATCTTTTACAAATATGGTTAATGTCTGTGTATGTGAGAGACAATGTGTGCATGTGTGTTTCTTTCTGAAAAGGACAGGGGACATGAATTGCACAATACAGTTTTTTTGGTCAAAAATTCACACACATTTTTTGCATGCTAAGTGAATGCACATGGAGAAGGCCCAAATGATTGCTACAGACCTATGACCTTCTCCTTGACCCTCCCTACTCCTATTTGTTTTTACTCCCACGGAATTCCTTCTCTTTCCTTCACCCCCAATCTAGTCCCTGAGATTTTTTGCTTCACTCCATTTTGAAACCTATCCTTTTCATTCTGCAAAGAAATAACTTGACTCATTAGAGTCCTTGTAGATATTTTATTTTACTTCTAGAAACCTGCTAATATCTATCAGAACAGAACTTTAAAAGTTTAGAAGAACCTCAGAGAACATCTTAAGTACCTCTGTTATTTTATAAATAAGGAAATTTGCTCAGAGACATTAACTGACTTGCTTAAAGTCACACAGGTTTGGAATTAGAATAGAATCTCTTGATTCCCAATTAAGCTGCCTTTTCCAAAAATTGTTACTTTAACAACTGGATTCAACAAGTATTCATTTAGTAATTCCTCTGTGTAAGGTCATTTCTAGATGACTTAATTGATGAAATAAGGGTGATCTTACCTTTTATGTAACTTACGGTCTAACAGGGAGATAATGACACACGTACAAATAAGTATGACACAAGGCAGAATGGAACAAAGGTGAAAAGGAATTCCAGACAAAGTATTCTACAGATATTTATGAAAGGCAAGATCACTTTTAGTTGTTGGGGAAAGAAGGGACTTTTTTGTGGGGCACAGAGATGATGAGTTCAGTTTTGGACATGTTATAGTTGAGGAATCAAAGGAAAATCTAAGTGGAGATGTCCAGTTGGAAAGATAGAACTGAGGTTCAGGGGAGACATCAAAGCTAGATCCAGACACTCCATATGTCCATAACCACATACTATGGAGTTATCTCCATAGTGGTACCAATTGAGGCTATAAAAATAAATGATGTTGTCAAAGCAAAAAAGTAGGAGGAAAGAATAATATTTTGAGTGATTTTCTGCTAATTCCTTTCTAATTCCTAAAATTTACCCCTGTTTGGTCTATGTTTTCTACTGACCATTTGAACTATTTTTCTAATCAGATTATTGAATTAGAATCATCTTTCTTCTCTCCCCTTCTTATCCCTACAAAACTCTTGGGTCATTCCTTTGTTTCTTTTCCTTCCAATTATAACTGGAGTGGAGTGAGGTATGCAGAATATGGGTTGGGCAGGTTCTGGCAGAAATAATTAAAAGAATTCACAAGAAGTGGTTGGGCGCAAAGGTCAAAGAGATGAAAAAATCACAAGGAATTTTAAATTAAGATTTCTTTGCCTGAAGATCAAAGGACTTACATATTCTACCATATAAGGGATCAATTTTATCATTTTTTAACAATAAAGTCAGAATGTTACGACTGGAAGGGACGTTAAAGGTTTTAGTCACCCTTCTTTTATAGATGAGGAACCCAAAACCTAGAGAGGTATAGTGGTTTGCCTAAACTAGTAACTGTCAAGAGCCAGGAATTGAACTTCTGACTTTAAGTCTACCTCTACATTATAATATGCTACTTTTTTGAGTTTTCTGTAAGACACTATTCAAGGCTGTAGAGAGATCCTTATTTCAAAGGACTTATAACCTAATCAATTCTCTGGGCTCTAGCATCTTCTCTTGTAGAATAAAAGGGTTGGACTAACTTATATAGAGAGTTTCTTCCAGGCTGGAAATAATGACTATATAGCATGGATGAAATATATTTAGGATTTCATCTAGATCTGGCACAATCAAAGATGACTTTGATGAAGAAGCAGGTTGTGAAGGAGGCTTTGAAAGAAGGGTAACAGGGCTTGGGAAGTGAGAGAGGAGGTATAGAATTCCATGCATGGAGAATGCTGGAAGCAAAGTAGGGCTGGACAAGGTGTGTTTGAAGAACAATTAATCTAGGAGAGATATGTAGGATGAGAATGTATGATTGGATTGTGGAGGGCTATGCTTGCTGGACTAAGAACTTCTTGTCTTCCAAATGTTGGAGAATCCCTTAATATATATATTCTTGCCTTTATCAAAGACAAAAATTAATCAAGTGTGGAGAATAGGTAAAGATAAAGCATTAGAACTGGAGTGAAAAGAACAAAAATAAAATCCTTGATGTGTTACTGACTCTGCAAGACCTTCAGCATCCATCATTTATACCAATGGTTCTCAAACTTTTGTTCTTAGTCTCTTTATACTATTAAATTTTATTGAGGATCTATCTAAAGAGTTTTGGTATATGTGGATTATATTTATAGATAGTTACCAAAATAGAAACAAAAACTAATTTTAAATTTGTAGATCCTCTGAAAGGTTTTCACAGATATTTGAGGATTCTCTGGACCACACTCTGAGAAACCCCTGATCTATATTATGAGTGGGTTTTATTCAAGTCCTGATTGCTATAATTCCTTTCAAATCCTGCATTCCCAAAATATTTAAGTAAGTTAAAGGCATAGAAGTTACGGAGAACAATCTATGGAAGACAGACTAGATAATACCTTTAGTCTTCAATTTGTTCTGCAGTATCATTCTTGAGGATCCAAATGTTAAACTGAAAAGCAGCTTTAGAATACATGCTGACAGAAAGCAGCCTCATAAATAATGCAGAGCAATAGCTCTCTAGGATTTACCTGATTTCCTTGTAATAACCTTGTGATACAGATAGCATGAAATTAATACCCCATTTTATAGATGAGAAAACTGAGGATTTGAGAGGTAAAGTGATATGCTCATAGTCACAAAACTACTAAGTGTCTTGAGATGGGTTTTAAACTTATTTCTTCTGATTCTAGGTCCAAAGGTCTATGAATTATTCCCAGATCCCAAGACAGCAATAGTTAATCGTTTTATTCGTACATAAATTGAAATACCGCAAACAAACAGTGAACTACTGTTTGCCAGTAATATTTACATGAATAAATCAGTGGCATTAGTCACTTTTAATTCCTTAGCTTATTAAGTTTCAAATCTCAAATGAGATAATATTTGTAAAAATGCTTAGCACAGTGACTGGCACACAGTAGGCACTGTATGAATGCTTGTTCTCGTCCTCTTCCTTTGTTATTAAGATAATGTGCTTATTGTTTCTAAACTTTTCTCCAATCACTATATGATTTATTTACTTGCTGATGCAGAGATTACTTTTACCTCCTATTTATACACAAATGTGGATGCCCTGGAAATATTTTTCTTTTCTTTAAACTCTAATTATGTCATAATTTAAGAAGTTGTGGACTTCTAAATTTTAAGCCAACATGAGAATGGGGGCTTATAAACTAGGATATTATTAGGAATAGAGAATTAATCATTCTAGTCAAACTACTCCACTGTTTCGCATGCTTATACACATCTCTGTTACATGGAGTCCTTTTCCTGAAAGCATTCCAAGAATATGTCATTTAGAATGAGGATCAATGAAGTCAAAGGGCATGAGAATGCCCTGTCTGTTGTCCGACACATGATTTTACATTGTGCTACAAGAAGATTGCCTGAGGTTAAACATGGAATTGTGCTAAGGAGGTATACAGTTGGTAATAAAAGTATGAGACATTCTAAAGCAAAAGTGATTTATTTCTATGATGAGTTTATTTTAGGTGGTTTAAGCTTTTTCCAATTCAAAATGAACATGACAGTTCCAGTCTATGAATGGATTATGTTCTAAAAGATTTCAAGACAGTTATTTGAAAGTAAGATTACATTTCTCCTACAAAACACTATAAAAGATTAGGTTTTCAGGCTAACTCACAAAAGTCAGTTTAATCCACAGGGTAGCTAAAATATAGAACTACTAGTAGCCCTAAGAATGTATTATTACCTTTGTGGTAGATCTCAGCATAACTGACAAAATTATAGGTTTATAGGGACCTCAGAGGTTGTTTTATCTAAACCTGTCATATTTATAGATGGAAAAAACTGAGGACTAGAGAGATAGGTTATTTACCTAAGGTCTCATAGGTAGGAAGCAGCAGCATTACAATTGGACAGATGTACTTCAATTCCAATGCCGCTAAATGGCTGGGCCTGGAGTCAGGAAGACTTCCGATACTTAGTATTTGTGTGATCTTAGGCATTAAGTTTGCTTTAATTCATTAGTGAAGGAAATGGCAAACTACTTTTTTTTTTCATCTATTTAAAAAAATTTTATTTTATTTTCAATTCATGCTACTCTGCCATTTTCCCACCAGTTTTTGCCAAGAAAAACCCATGGTTAGTATCGGTGTGATATGGTCCACAGGGTCAGTTGCACACAGTTGAATGAAACAATAACAACATTTACAATATTGCTAGATATTCAAATGTTGGAATATGTCACTCAGGAATTGGGATGCTTTAATTCTCTGTATTTGTAACCTTAATTGGTGTTTGTTCTTTCTTCTCCAAGAGGACCATATCAGAGAGGTGATACCATAACATGTAAGTGAATTGGAGTTAAGTGAGGGAGGGCTAGACAAGGTCACCGCCCTCATTTTCCCCACTAGAGATATCTGGGTCCATTGGTCAGATTTGGATCAGTATGATCAGAGATGGCCCTGAATGAAACACCCAGCATAGTTTGAAGAATTCTGCTTTGAAGAATTCTGTTTGATAAATGCTTGTTGATTGGTTGATGCCGTATCTTTTTCTACATGTGAATGAAATAAAGTATATGTATAGACTATGAAGATAAAGACTCTCCAAGAAGTGACACAGGTTAATATAAATAAGTTCAAGAAGGGATTCCATCAAAGATGATTGTTTCTCAAGTTGTGAGATTTGGATGAGGCTTTCATGGGCAATCTATGACTCTCAAAACTTTTATTGCTATAGCAGAATGAGACTAAATACACAAGAGTGACAAGATTCTTTCCATCAATTGTGGCCACAAGGAGGTGGCAGATTCTAATGCAAATACTCCTGGATGTGGAATAAGGAAGACCTGGGTATAAACCTCACCTTTTATACACTTATTAGTTCTGTGACCATCTTAGTTTTCTCATCTGTAAATTGAGGGGATTGGTCTAGATGGCCTTTTATAGCTCCAAACCTATGATCATATGATGACAAATGTGCTTTCAGAGTTACTTAACTGTGAATAATACTGTTGTTGCTGTTCAGTCACTTTTCAGTGGTGTCTGAGTCTTTGGAGACCTCATTTGGTGTTTTCTTGGCAAAGATACTGGAGTGGTTTGCCATTTCTTTCTCCAGCTCATTTTTACAAATAAAGAAACTGAGGCAAACAGGGTTAAGTGACTTGCCCAGGGGGACATAGCTGGTAAGTGTCTGAAGTCAGTTTTGAATGCAGGAAGATGAGTCTTCCTTAATCCAAGCCTGTCCTGGCACTCTATCTACTGCACCACAATACTAGGTTGGATAAATTAATGGGAAATATATAATATTAGGGGTGAGGAAAAAACTGAGTACATGATTTTGTGATCTTCACATTCAGTTAATACAGATAATAAAATATACATATAAATGATAGATATCTATTATGTCAGTTTTTTATTATATACATGTAAGCACATAATATTTATATATATATGTGCAATATATAGTTTGTATCACACAATATTATATATATATATATATATATATAGTCTGCAGCACACACATATATTATACCTACACATGTACATGGTTTATGCATGTATGTTACATATGACATATATGTATCACACAGTATACATGTACCCATGCACACATTATATATATTTATTTATTCACATATACAAAACATATGTTTTACTTATATATATAACATACAGCAAGGTGGGTCAGAAGATAGAGTGCTGGACCTGGAGTCAGGAAGACCAGCTGTGTGAGCCTGGACAAGTCACTTAATCTCTGTTTGTTTTAATCTACTGGAGAAGGAAATAGCAAATCAGTTTAGTATCTTTGCCAAGAAAACCCCATATGGGGTCATGAAAAGTTGCATGCAACTGAACAAAGACAAATATTTCAAATTCACTAGCTCAGACCTTAATCTTATATCCTGGCTCTTAGGTACTGGATTGAGTAATACATTCCCTTATGTACTAATATATACATGACATTTCTCTTACTTTGGGTGTCCTTCTGGTAGTTTTATTATTTTATTTTGGATTTAATTTGGAAAATTAAATTTGGACAAAGGATGGGGGAGGAAAAATAGAATTACTTTCCAACTTCTGGAATTTGGGCATTTTTTTTAAAGACAAGGAATTTTGTTTGGTTACTATGATGGGATGTGGCAACAAGATCATTTTAGAAGACAAGGAGTTGTCAACTTTGTAATTTAGTTAGCTTCTCAATTAGAATTTGAGTGTCTCAAAAACATGAAAGATACCATGTCTTTAATTATTTTGTTTGCTTTATAACTATATGTACAGCTCAAATCAATGAGTGATAAGCATAATCACTATTGAAAACTTAGATTCATGAAGTAACTTTCCTTTATATATACATATATATATATACCCATAAATACATATATAAATGCACAATGTGTGTATATATGTGCATATACATTTGGTAGGGAGGAAGTAGAAGAATGGAGAAAGGAAGAATCATTAATGTTTTTTATAAATGTATCAAAAACAGTTTTCACAAAGATCCTTGGCCATAAACAATATAGATGCTTCTTTCTTGTCCTAAAGATCAAGATAACAAATATGCGAGGAGGAAGAAATTTTAAAGGAATTCGCAGATTGGACACACCCTCCCTCAGCCAGAACCCTTTGAGCCTGAATCCAGGAATAATCAGGACTAGTACTGCACGAACTTTTTAGTTATCATGACAGTCCAGTAAGGGAAAAGAGTGCCATAATATTTGAATCATCTGCCAAAATGGGAAGTTTTTAAATACCTGGAAGAGGCCAGGCAAATCTCCCAACATAGTTGAGAAATAATGCCTTGAGTTCCCCTCCTGTAGGAAAACAATTATAAGCCCATCAGGACTTCAATTATGTAAC
Organism: Sarcophilus harrisii; assembly: GCF_902635505.1. Taxonomy (NCBI): domain Eukaryota; kingdom Metazoa; phylum Chordata; class Mammalia; order Dasyuromorphia; family Dasyuridae; genus Sarcophilus; species Sarcophilus harrisii. The sequence continues at coordinate 162,065,912 of NC_045428.1, read as the reverse complement.
TTTCTTTTCTGGATATTGCTTCTTGCTATTTGGGTTGAGTTAAACAGTAAAATGTACATTCACTCTGCAATTCCTTTTATATATGTGTATGATGGAAACAAGGGAAGCAGTTTACATAACTTCTTGGTATATAATTAGTACTTGTAATATTATGATATTATTGTTTTTGTTTGTCTTTCATTCTCAAAGAAGAACATGACATCAGGGGCATGATGTCATGATAAGTAAGGTGAACTTAAACGAGAAAGGGCTGTGCAAGGTTGCCTACCTCACTTTTCCCTCCAGAGTTACCTGGGTCCAGGTGCCAGATATAGACCAGGATGACTGGAGATAGCCTTGGATACAGTAGGAGACCTTGGGCTTTTTAAGCTAAGGTACAGGTCTCAGTTTGACTGAGGCCATGCCCTTTCAGTGATTAAGGTTATTATATTAATTAATTGGCCAGAGGCAGCTAGGTGGTGCAGTGGAGAGAGCATCAGCTCTGGAGTCAGGAGGACCTGAGTTCAAATCTAATCTCAGATACTTAACACTTGCCAGCTGTGTGACTCTGGGCAAGTCACAACCCAATTGCCTTAGCAAAAAGAGAGAGAGAGAGAGAGAGAGAGAGAGAGAGAGAGAGAGAGAGAGAGAGAGAGAATTAATTGGCAAAAGAATATAAAAGAATATAAATGATATACTGCAACTTATAAAAGTGAGTCCAATAATTGTCTGGGCAGCTAGGTGGTGCAGTGTATGGATTGTCTGAGTTCAAATCTGATCTCAGATACTTTCTACTATGTGATAAATCATTTAATCCTGTTTGCCTCCATTTCCTCACCTGTAAAATGAGCTGGAGAAGGAAAGGGCAAACCATTCTAATATCTTTGCAAAGAAAAACTCAAGATGACCGAAATGTGATTGAACAACAACAAAATAATTGTCTATCCTTCTCCCTTTAAAAAATTAAGTGGAGGGAACACCATTATCTGTTTCATTGCAGATTGGATGAGTGAGGCTATGGGGTTGTGGAAAGAGGACTTATTTTAAAATTCTGTCTTTGAAATTATTGTGAGAGTACATAAAGCTGTTTGAGTTGCTCAAACAAATCTAAACAAAGCAAATGGTAGGTTTTGGGCTCTGCAGGAAGACCAGTATTAGAATACACAGAACTATGTCTGCATATCTGGTATCCAGATGGTATTAATGTTTTTTAGGAAGGGGGCAGGGAAAGAAGGGAAACCTTACAGAAATGTTGGGCAGGTTACTCAATATGACTGAGTCTCAGCTTCTTTATCTGTAAAATGCAGAAACTGAATTAGATCACTTCAAAGATCCTTGATAACCCAAAATATAGATCTTAATACAGACCCTTTTGTGTCTAATGGCACTAACTGGGCTTCCTTGAAGAAACAAATTGTAAAATAAGTTTGAAACTTAATTGGACACATAGGAGAAGACATGTTGCTCTGGATACAGAATTGGAGAAGAAAACAAAACCAAATAACCTGTTTAAACTACCAGATATTTTATTTTGAGATAAATTGAAGTTTTATCAAGATAAAATATCTTGTCATTTAAACAGCTTATACTAAAAGCATACACTGAAAAGAATAGATGCTAAGAGATATGATGGTATGGAAGCATATAGATAGTCTCTATAAAGAACTTTTGAAGGTGTGGCTAATTGCAACTTAACAGAAAAATTAAGAGACTGTTTATAGCAACTAGGCTAAGAGAATAATATAGATAATCTGTTCTGTCAGGTATTCTTGAGGTTAAGAAAGCTGTGGAAAACAGACTTTTGAAGTTTGATTTGAAATAATATATTACTTACCAGCATTAATGACGTCATATTTTTCACTCATCTCCTATTAGAAATGGACTCTGCTCCTTACGCTAGTAATAAGCAGTAAATGAATTAATCAAACCCCCATTTATGTAAGAAACAAAAAAATTTTCTGCTGACACATTACACAGTCAGTTTTGTCAGAGTGTGTCATGTTTAAAGGAAAAAAAATAACTGCTCTTTGATGGATAAAAATTATTCTTTTATAAACACATTCTTTCCAAAAGCATTCATCTGGCTCAGTGGTCTAAAAATGGGGCAACAGTGTGAAACATGACAGAGCTCAGGGCTCCATTTTCATTCTCATTCAGCAAGTAAAAATAAATCTTGCTTTTTGTGCTGCAGCAAGGACCTGATGCCAGGAATCCCAGAAACCTTCCCTTTTCTAGTAGTATTTCGTGCACCACAAACCACGCTGAGCATCAGAGATGCCAGGGAACATTAAACAAAGTTGCTACTGCTCTTTCCTGGATGAATACTTTTGCAAATAGCCAACAGTCTTGGGAGTATATACTGGTCAAGATAAATCTAGCATCCTAGAAAATGCTGGCACGGATACTTCTAAAATTTTGGCTAGGCCATTCACACTATAAAGTCTCATTCTAAGGTTTCATGTTCGTTTATGGCCTATGTTTAATACACATTAGGAATATTTATAGGAATTCTATTTAAGTAAGATTTAAATTAGTCTCTGTCTGCCCCTTAGTTATCTACATGGCTTTAAAAATGTTATTTCACCATTGAGATTGTATTTTCAGATTTTCTCAGCAAGTGGAACAATCTTTTGGGGGCTGATAGCTGAATGATTTTGTTTATCTGTACAAAAAGAAGTTTTAAACAACAGAAACAAACTTACTTTAAATTTATGTAAAGTGAGAGGAAGAATAAAGACCCTCTGAAATGTCAAATAATTTTCATTTATTTTGCTCCCTTTTGGAACTTTACTGAGTCAGTGAATGAATGAGGACAGCTCCAAGAAGAGACAGGTGGAAACCTCTGCAATGAATTCATATTATACTTGTAGAGTTACCTAGAATACTGAGAAAAGAAGTGGTCTGCTGAAGGTCACCCAGCCAGGATATGTCAGAAGCAAAATCTGAACCCTAATCTTAACTCTAAAGCCACTAACTCTATCCACCAGCATCAATCTGCTTCTGCTTGATTTGCTTTTTATTATTCAATTTTTTTCAGTTATGTCTGACTTCATGACCTCATGTTGGGGCTTCTTGACAAAGATACTGGAATGGTTTGCCTTTGTCTTCTCTAGCTCATTTTATGGTGAGGAAACTGAGGCAAACAGGATTAAGGGATTTGTCCAGGATCCCACAGCAGGTGTGTGTCTGAAGTCAGATTTGACGCAGGAAGATCAGTCATTTTGACTCTCAACCAGGCACTAGATACACTAAAACAACCTACTCAACTTGAGTTGCTTAACTGATTTTTAAAAAATCATGTGGCAGATCCTAAGTTCTTTAGAGAGACCAACAGTAGAATGCACACAGCTGCATCTGCATTTCTGGCATCCATAATGTTTTTTAGGAGAGGGCAGGGAAAGAAGAGAAATCTCATATGATTGCTTTGTAGAAAGAAAAAAGCTTTATTGGTTTCATTATTTGCCTCCTGACCCTCATGGACTGAGATACAGTCAGAGCAGCAAAAATGAAATCCAGGAAGCCTTTATGTTTAGAAGCCAGAGAAGAATTCCATCTCGGTGGCACTCAAAACCTTCCTTTCTCTCTCTCTGCCATCAGCAACCCAAATGCAAGCCCAGTTCTAACTCTCAAACAGACAGGTGGTTTAGCCTGGCAAAGACTTTCTTCTAGCAGCCTATATATGTTTCCTTTACATCTTTCAGCAGCTCCTCTGATATCTAGGAACACCCTGACTGAAAGAACAAACATATCCAACACTGATTACAACTACTTTTCCCTAACAGGCTTGCTTATTCTGCACTCTTCCGAGACTAACCAGCGCTATTTTTTGCTACTGGAGAGGCTGATTTGTGATGTTTTAAAAATATGTGATATAATAACGCCTTATTTATCTATTATTCCATTAAGGAATGAGTTTTCCATATAAGTGAATTTTTCAATACTGAAACTTAACCCTTTATGTACTGAAAGTTTATTTGGATATTTGGAAGGAACAAGTTCCTAAAATGGATTATTATTGCTATTAATAACTGACAATGCAGAATTTTACATGTATTATATCTTTTGATCTTTATATCTTTTTTATCCTAAAAGATATTTTTATTCCTATTTTATGGAGGAAGAAGCCATTAAGTGACTTCTCTCTGGTCATATAGCTAGTTTAGTACTAGCATTCAAAATAAGATCTTTTGACTCAGTTTGACACTCTTTATTTAATTTTTATTTTCATTAAAAAAAATTACATGGTAACTATTATACATGTAAAAGGAATAGCAAGTTGTACATAACTGATATATAATTTCATATGCAATCATCTTTTTAAAAATCCTAGTATGGTATAGAAATACTTGTTTTATTCCATAAATTAAAAATAAAAGAAATAAAAATTAAAAAAGAGATACATCCTATTCAGTGGAAGGTCAAATATTGAAGTTTAATCTTAAATGCTTTGGTCACATAATGAGACAGGATTTATTGGAAAAATTCCCAATTTTGGGAAGACTGAAGGTAAAAGGAAAAGGGGAAGGCAGAAGATGAGATGGATAAGTAGTGTCATGGAAACAATGAACACGTGCCTGGACAGACTTTGGGAGATAGTGGAGGAAAGGAAAGCGTGGCGTGCTATGGTCCATGGGGTCACAAAGAGCTGGACACAACTGCATGACTGAACAACAACAAAGTACTGTCAATGCTCCATGATAGAAACAGGAAAAGGATTGAGACTATCATTACATGTTACCATGCAATAATAAAAGCATATTTATATATTTCTTTAAAGTTTGCAAAGTGCTTTCTTTACAACATCCTTATATGGTTATAATCAGGGTCCTAAAACTTTTAAAATAGGGGGGCAGTTCACTGCACTTCAGACTGTTGGAGGGCTGGACTATAGTAAAAACAAAAACTTTGTTTTGTGGGCCTTTAAATAAAGAAACTTCATAGCCCTGGGTGAAGGGGATAATTGTCCTCAGCTGCTGCATCTGGCCCACGGGCTATAGTTTGAGGACCCCCTGTTATGAATGAGGAAACTAAGGCTGTGAGTTTTAAGCTTCTTGCTCAAAACTATAATACTATTAAAAATCAGAACCATGAATTTTACTCAGATATTATAACCTTTAGTTTACATATTTTCCATCACACTGGCAAGAATATTTCATTGGTTCTTAGAAACTCTTGTCACAGCAAGAAATTTCAGATAAAATTGGAGGCTGGGTAGGTGAGAAAAAAAAGGAAAAACCAGTTGAAAGACAGATCAAAGTATCACCAATTGCTTTCTCTTATAATGGAAAGTTATCAAATTAAAATTTCTGAGTTTAAAGCTTATTAAGAATATTACTTCTTCAAGAAAAATTAACTTACATATATATCTATATAATTAATCATTTATATACAGGAGTTGCAACTATTGGGAAAAATATATACACATATAAATATAAATATGTATGTTTATGTGTGTACATATATATGCATACATATGTATATGCATAATATATCTCCTTATCTCCACATATCTCTATTCTCTATCATCTATCAATCATCTATCATCTATTAATTTATCCTTTCTTTCCTTGTATCTATACCTATGACATCTATATTTGTCTATCTATGTATGCTAAATTCAATCTGTGATTTTATTGGTATAGGGGACTTCTTATACGAATTCAAATTTGCATTTTGTCTGTAACAGTCAAATACATGTACACACAGCATACATATACACATAGACATAATGATTTTCTTTCCCTAAGCAGACCACTTAAACTTTCAGTGTAGTAGGCCCCACCTTCAACCTCATATGGGTTCTTATATCTGAATGTGGAAGGTGCAAAATTATGGTTTATTATCAGTAAATATTTGATTTGTATACCTATTTTATAGGCCTATATACCAGAGCCACATAAAATTTCTTGGGCAAAAAGAATAGAAAAGATTTAGGAAGTCTTGCTCTAGGCAATTCTTTAAGATTCTTAGTTGCTGAGAAAGTTGGCACTTCTTTTAATAGAACATACTGAATTCCTCAATTATATTAGATATAACTTCATGGTCTTTTAATGAATTAGGATCATCATTACAATAATTATACAGATATATTCTCAGGGGTTATTGAAGTATATTAGATTTATATCATCTGAATTGTACAGTGTATGTGTCTCTTATAATTTTTTTTCTGTCTTCTTTTTTGTTGTAATGCTACTTCTTGTCACTTCCATTTCCCACGACCACCACTACATTATAATTGGCTTCTTTTTACCTTTTGTTGGTAAGGAAAAACATAAACAATCTTGTTAAAATGTCATTAAACTAAGAGTAAAAAAATGTAGCCACCCAAGAGACTCTCCTAAATTATTTAGACCACCTTGAAGCCTTTTTTTTTTTTACTTCTCTATGTTCTAGACAGCTGAGCTTGCCAGATATACAATTGCCAGATTAGTGATAAGTTGCTGGATGTTAAATTGTAGAATTTTTAAAGCCGGAGTGAGTCTTAAAATCATTTAATCCAACTCTTTCATTTTACAGATGACATTTGAAAGACTTGTCCAAAAATCACATGGTTAATGACAGTCGAGGGACTCAAACCCCAATTTCCCAATTACCATTCCAGTCATCTTTCCACCATCCCACGCTGTTTCTCATGTTAGAAGAGGAAAATGTTAATATTAAAAAATTACACCCACTCTTCCTAAATTTGTAACTCTACAATATGTTTTGAGATTTTTGTTTTTAATGCCACCTACTTTTTATTTTTTTTAGGGAAATTTGATACTTTTACTCCTCAATTATCAAACTATTCTTTTGTTACTTCCTCTTACACTGTGGATGGGGCATATACCCACACAAATAAATATACATCTATAGATTAACTTGTCATCATTTTGTTCAGACTCAGTATCCATAGCAAAGAACAGGGTTAAATTTTTCAGATTGCTTATATGTCAAAGGGGGAATTTGGCTAGATTATTGACTTTTCCCAATTTAACAAATGTGTATTTCTTTGTAGCGTCCTATAAACACCTTAACAAAATCCTTTTTTATGTGTTATGTGTTTATATCTTTTTCTCTAGATACAATATCTACATAGTAACTTTGAGGTGAAACTATATGTTATTATATATTACTTGGTTATTTTATATACTATTTATTGAACTTCTTAAACTCCCTCAAATGTTGTAAAAACAATGTGGAAGATTAAGAACTTCAATGATATTTTGAAAATGCAGTGTTTTTCTAATTGGATAAAATACATATTCATGCCAACATGCCTGAACAATATTTTCCCACTTTGTATAAATTGGAATAGGTTCATAGATCTTCAGCTGAAAGGGCATTTTAATCTAATCCTTTCATTTTATAAATAAAGATACTGAATTTCAGGGAAAGTCACTTGACTCCCCTGGTCATATAGTAGAAGGCATCAAAGGCAGAATTTGGACACAGGTCCTCTTCTCTGTACCATATCCACTTATAGACTCATAAACTCTTACTTTAGAACAGTCATCTTAGTAGTAAAACCTATTGCCTTCTCCCCTCCTTCCCATAAGAAAACATCTCTTTAAACTATATTCTTGACATAATCTTCTTGAACACTTTTCTTCAATGGAGTAGCTTACAAATAATTATTGGGAAGATCTTCCTAAATTCTGTTTCAAACTCCTTTCATTAGTTGGAGCTTTGCTCTTAGGAACAAAGAATAAATCGAATCCTTTTTTCATATTAAAATCCTTGAAATATTTGGTGACAACAGTTATCAAATTTTCCCCCTTTTGCCCCCTTTTTCTTTTCTTTCCAGGTTAAACACCCTAAAACCTTATAGTAGTTCTTCAGAGGACAACTTCACAAGATCATAGATTTTAGAGAATTTAGAGATATTTTAACAAGTCAATCATTTTACAAATCAGAAGACTGAGTTTTAACGTGGTTGAGTAAGTTGCCCAAGGTCACAAAGTAAGTAGAAGAAATTCAAAGCTGTGTCAGTAGACTTAAAATCTAGTTTTTGCTAATAAAGCATGTTGCCTTCAAAAAGTGTAAATATCAATTACTTCTGTTCTAGCCAAGAATTCTAAGGATCTTTCCCTTCCAGATTGATTTTTTTTTGGGGGGGAAAGGCATTACCAGGCCTTTAATCACTGAATAGTCATTGCCTCAGACCAACTATGACCTGGAAAAGATCTTAGCTTAAAAAAGATCAAGATCTCCTCCTGTAGCAGGTCTTGATTGCCTCTATAACCAATCTAATATTTGAGAATCAAATCTTCTAGGCAGGTCTCAGTTAGCCAGAAAGACAGCTAAGGAAGAGTAATGACAATTTTTCTTTCTTTTTTTTTGGGGGGGGTGTGGGTAACTGATGCTTATGATCTAATGAGCCCAGAAGGATATTTTCTAACTTGGAACATATCCTTTAATTTTAATCATTATTTACTATTTCACTCACTTCTACCTTAATAAAATACCAAATATCCAAATTTGGGGTCCCAGTGATACTACATTATAAATTTAGAGCTATCAGAGGTTTTTAAAGGTCATCTAGTCCCAATCAATTTTTCATAATAGAGGGAAACTAGAAGGTCATATATCTTGCCCAGGATCACATGTATAGTAAATGACAGAGTTGGAGTTCAAAACACAGATCTGCAGACTCCAGACCCTGTATTCTTTCTATCTAAAGATTGAAGATTCTAAATAATTCTCCTTAGAATATAAAAGTTTATTTTCCTTAGGGGAATTTTATTTTAAAAAAAGACGAATCTAGCAAAAATTGAATATGCTGTTCCTTGTGAGTATTTTAAGAAATATGGCAAATCAACTAAGGCAGTAAGAAAATAATAAGCTAAAGTGTTTTCATGTTTGTTTATTTTTGGATTACAGCTTGCTTGGCTAGAAAAGATGAACAATGTAGCATAATAATAGTCCCATTAGTTTGAGGAAATTACTAAGAACAGTGTTTATAAGGTTTAGTTGTACTGATTTTCTGTCTTTAATGTCTTGATTTGATTAAAATAATTTGTGGAAATCTGTACAAATTTTTATTTGTGATAATTCTCGTAGCTCCTAATGAAACTCTCAAAATTGTAATGCTAACTTTCTTTTGAGGTTAAAATTTTTTAAAAGTAATCTTTTTATTAGTAAAAACTATACTTAAAGCTTTAAGAGAAAACAAGGATATTACAATTCATTTATATGGAAACAAGTCACATAACTATTCTTGAATTATTTTTCCTTAAAATTTCCTTGAGAAATGTAACATGAAATTATATAATTATCATTAAAATAGATAGACGGGTTTCCATCTAGTTAAAATATAGAGGAAGAAATTTCCTTTATTCTTTAATTCCAACATAATGCTTTATTCTTTAATTCCTTTATGCTGGAATTTTTGTAGAAAGTAATTTAACATAATTATTATGTGCTCAATTTATTGGCCTAATTAAGGAAATTTTTCATTCTTTTTTTCTTTATAGGTTGTTACGTGATTGCATTTTTTTTGGAGTTCTTATATGACTCACATGATGCTTTGCAGAGAATGGTGTTTTCCTTGAGAAAAAAAATAAGAAAAAAAGATGATTCATATTCCTCAGTTTATACCACCTGTTTTGATAATCTAATTCATTTGCAATGTTATGATTCATATTTTTCTCCCTGGGGAGGACTGTGAAAGACGGGCACATATTGTACTATGAAAAACACAAAACACAATCTCTGACTTTTGCATTAAGTCCTTTTAAATGAAGTGTGGAAAGAATTTATTCTGTTTGGATAATCAACAAACTGGGTGTGACCGCACAGCATAGTTGTTTGCTAAATGGCAACACAGAACATGCTGTGGCATCATAATTGCTTCCTTAGTTATGATCAATATAATTTTAGTTATGCATAGTTAGGGACAGAAGATTTTCTGTACATGTGACTTACTTGGACCATCTCCTTTAAATAACGCTACCATTTCCAAACTACTCTTAACTTAGTGAACAAATAGTCCAATATCAGGACTGAAGGGAGAGCAACAGCAGTGCTAAATAGACATTACTAATCTTTGAGTTTTCTAGAATGCTGAGAGGTACTTCAATATCATTATCATTTAATATTAAGATCTTAAACAATATCTGGAGTAGTAAAAAAATCACAATATCATGGTAACACAACTGGGTGAAAGAAATACTGTTAACAACCAATGATCTCCAAGACTATGGATAATGTTAACTTACACTGTCATAATGTGAGTAAGTTAGAGGTGAAAAAAACAATTTTGCAGAAAATTAAGCAACATGGTATAAATACTTGTACTTCATGAACTTCACTGAGGGATGTGTTTAGAAAAACCCCTTACCAATAATGATGTTTTTTTTTTTTAAATAAAAAAGGTGTGTTGCTAATGAAACATTTCAGAGCATTGATTATTTCCTTTTTCATTCAATTAAGCAAACATTTGTTTAACTACCCACTATGTGCTAGTTGCTATAGCTACAAAGATAAAAATGATAGTCAATATTCTCAAAAAATTAACTATTAGGAATTAGGAAAATTATATTTGCATGCCCATTTTGGAATGTTAGCAATTCAGTCCTGCATATGTATAGTTTAAGCTATCTGGGGTTATTGAGGTGAAAATATCCAGAATACACATGGAAAGGAAACTAAAATGAGAGATGGAAGCTAAAGATAAATATTTGGGAACCACCTAAATAGAGTTATCTTTGGAGGCCTTGGAATGGTTGATTGTCAAGAGAGAGGGAAAAGAGAAGAACTAACAGAGAATTTTGAACAATGCTTCAAAATTTGGGAGAGAATAGATAGGAAGAACTAGGAAAAGAGGCAAAGGACCAAAGAGGGAATAAACAAACCAGGAGAGATTAGTGCTGAGGAATGTAAGAAATGTATTTCTTCATTTAAAGAACTAAACACTTTTTTTTTTTAAAAGAACTAAACAAAGAAATGAACTAGATTCATTTTTTGTATCTTCTCAAATTTTTGGTCTGCTGGGATATTCTTTGATCCTTTCATATTCTTCTTTATCCTTTTCTCCCCTGCCTCAGACTAGAGGACCTCCAGTTCAAAAAGATCCTCTCAATTTTTTAATTTATCTGGATTAAGAAAGGTTTTTAAAAATATAAGTAAATTCTTAGATGGTTAAAAGCATAAGCATAACATAACTTGTAAAGTGATTTAATTAGTCAATCACAAGTTTAGAGAAGATAGAAGATTTAATGAGGTATGAGTTAATATAAAACAGAATCAAGGACAGCTCCTTCAAAGCAGACCTTGGGAACACTGGACAAAACTGTGAAACAGTAAAAGATACTATAGCTTAAGCATTACAAGTGACAGGGTTAACACTTCCTAGCTGTGTGACCCTGGGCAAGTCACTTAACCCCATTTGCCTCAACAGCAAAAAACAAATAAACAAACAAAAAAAGTGATAGGGAACAATAAATATTCCTAGGTGCTTTAGGGAACAAGAGCTCATCATAGGGCAGAATCAGGGCAGGAGAAATTGAAGAAAGGATCTCAAATTTGAATGAAGATTTGAAGCAATAATAGAGTTTCACACCGCGGACAGTCATATTTAAAAAATGACAGTTTTGATTTGGGAAGAAGGTAGAGGTGACTCTGAAACAGAGTTCATTGGGAAAGGGAAAAGCAACTACCAGTGGAATTGCTAGGACTCTGAAAGGGCAGAAAAGCATATTAGCATTGGGAGGTGAGAAGTATAGCTACTTAGAAGTGATGGAAAGTAGGACTGCACAAGGCCCAGATGTTTCCAATTTTGAGCTTTCTTGCTAATAAACACCCTAATGATATGCCAAAGATAACCATCTCGCCATACAAATTTTGGCACATGGCTTCTACTGTGTGCTCTAAGCAGTAAGGGCTGGAACAGATACTCTTTGTATACCTATGAAATAAATAGACCATGGGCAAATCGATGCCAAGGAGCAACTGGGAATGTCAAGTGTTGCTTAGTAAATACTTTCATCTCCTATTACCAAGCAGCTGGGAGCAACGTGAATTTGATTGGACATTAGTAGTTTTGTCCCCTGTATACTGCCTTTCTTATATAATTTTGACTACTATTATATTGGTAAAACACACTTTGGTTTTCTTAGCAACCCCCTGGGATTTGCAGTTTTATTTACATTCTATTGATAGAATAACATACCAAAAGATTAAATGTCTTGCTTGTTATCCCTAATTACATTGTAAATTGTTTTTTCCTACACTTAAATTTTTTTTCTTCTAAAATCCATTCAACTACATATGAAAAGGGAGCCAATAGTAGTTAAAATCCTTTGAACTAGATATAAAAGCACAGGGCACCAATTTTTAGCAAGAATTATAATCCAAATGGGAATTGCTATTAGTACTAATATAAAAATATAGTCTATAATGGTTATTTTTTATCACTTAGAACCAGTTCTCGCTTGAATTTACTCCTCATAGCCTCATTATTCTTTAAATCAGTGATGCTCAAACTTTTGTTTTCAGTATCTTTACACTATTAAAAGTTGTTGAGGATCTGTCCAATGAGTTTTTGTTTATGTGGGTTATATTTATAGATATTTATCATATTAGAAATAAAAACTAATTTTGAATATGTAATCCTCTGAAAGGTTTTCAGAGACCCCCAGGATTCTCTGGATCACACTTAAGAATCATTTCTTTAAATCTGAAGTGGTCTTTCACATAATTTAAAATTGCTTACTGTCAATTTGGGGAGGATCTGAGCAAATTTTCATTCATCCATCTTGGTTAACAATTTTTATACCTTATCTAAATCACCCTGGATTTGAATGTCAATAGTAAACTAATTCTGTGCTTTATGCTATTAACTGTAGGCTTATTCTTAAATTGGTGGGTGACGAATAAATTATTGACTCACAACTTCTGGAGGAAAATGACCCCCATAGCATTTCTATATAGGACTGTAATTAAAGAAAAGATTAATAGGGGTCATTTAATCAAAGGAAACTTTCTTGCTATCAAGAAAGCACAAAGCTCTCTTGATCAAGTCTACTGAAATTCCTTAGTTAACTATAGAGTTGATTCAAAACACCTGTGTTATTCCTTTTGCCAGATTCATGTAGAATGTGCTTGCTGTTGTAACACTGTTACAAGATGTGCTTTATGCCCCAGCTGAATTCTCAGATTAGTTTGTCCTTTAGAGCAAACTACTTTTACTGCCAAAACCAGATTCTAATAGCTAAGAGAAAATTTCAAAAAAGATTTTTTTTAAATGACAGGAAAGATTTTCCTAAAAAATAAATATTAAATAAATAATTTCCTAAAAAAATTACACAAATATTTATTTAAAATATGCAATTTTATTTTTAAGAGGTGGGATGATATATTGTAGATAAAAAGCTAGATGTGGTTTGAAGAAGTTCTGGATTCAAATTTTGCCTTAGACATTATGTGAGGGATCTTGGAAAACTCACTTAATTTTTCTGGGCCCCAGTTTCCTCTTCTGTAACATGGAGTTGAACTCAATGATCTCTAAAATCCTTTTCATCTCTAAATCTATGATCTTAAATCTTTAAGGTTTTTTTCCTAATTGTACTAAAATTATAGTTCACAGAGAGGGAACTCTGGATATGTATGAATATCTGGATATGTATGAAAGGTTTTATATAAAAGTAGTTTCCAAACAGAGTTGGAGGGGATTCTTGGAAAGTTTTTTTTTTAAAATTGTGTTATGTAGTAGAATTCGACTTTTTTTGAAGTCTATTCAAAAAAATGGTTTCCTTGCTGAGTGCTTCGTATATTCACAGATAGCAGTAGCACGAATGCACTATTCAATGTAAAAAATGAATTCTGTGGCAAATTGCTGTGCTTATTGAAATGTGCCCTTGACCATTCCTGAACCCAAGTATAATGAACTAAGAGTCAGAGCCAAAAAAGAGTAAAATAATTGGATGACATAGGCAAACATAAGGTCAATGCATATCCTTGAGTTCCAAAGGGGACCAACAGCTTCAAAAGGGATGAAAGACAGCTGGTGATGACCAGATAACAGATGTTCTATCCCAACAAAAACAATCAAAAGCTAATTAAAGACATGCAGAGCAGTCCCTGAAAAGAAATGTCTTATTCATAGATCCACTTTGGTGAGAACATTAAGCTTTTGATACACTCTAGATGTGTTACAATGATCTCTTCTTCCTCAAAATTTCCCATAGGTTATCTAGGTCCCCCCATTCAATTATATTCTAACATATAACACTTATCCATTGAAATAATATTCCAAGGGGTTTATGATTTCACCACTGTTGCTACTCCCACCAACACATCACAACTTATCTTGTATCATCTCTTATGCATGTCCTCTACTATGAGTCTATCAAACATCAAGGAGTAGGAGGAAATGGGTTTTTTACCTGGTCTTTTTTATCCTTCTCCCCTTCCTTTCTTTCTTCCTTCCTTCCTTCCTCCCTCCCTCCCTTTTTTCCTTCCTTCCTTCTTTCTCCTCAAAGTTGTTCATCTATTATGCTTAGATATTGCTATATGATCTGGTTCAACTTCTTGTCAGTGCATATCTCTTTTTTTATTATATTCTTGTGCAGTTTTGGGTGAGCAATTCGGAAAAATGCTATAGACTATACCCACCATATATCTCTCCATTAGTGACTTAAAATATTGCTTCTTCAGAAATAGCAGCAATGCCATGATTATTACATTCATCTGACTATCAGTATTGAAAATATGATTTCTTAAAGAGAGAAGTTAGGGGTCTTTGATAACATCTTGCAATTTACCAAGTGCCATCAAGTGCACTCTTCATATTATTTCAATTATGGGTGAAATCAGCCCAATTTGGAAGTCTCCATTATGTAAATTATTTCAATTCTGTGTTAGACATCATAAATTACATATAAACTGGGCATTCTTTGTTGGTAAAAAGTCTTTAAGGCCATCTTTTGCTTCTACCAAAGCAAATTTTTAAAAAAGCTTTTTATTTTTAACACATCTGCATAATTTTCAACATTCACCTTTTGCAAACCTTGTGGTCCAAATTTTTTCTCTCTCCCTTTTCTTCTCCTCTCCTAGTTGGCAAGTAACCTAATATATGTTAAACACATACAATTCTTCTAAACACACAATTATTAAAGCAAACTTTTAAAAAATAAAAATAGTCAATAAACAATAAAAAGCATAGTTTCTCTGAAACTTATAGTCAATTGTGCAATTAGAAATATGTGCAAAATATTGATCAGAAAAGCACGCCGAAACAATTTCTTATTTTCTGAGAAAAGGATGAGAAATAAAGATGAAAGGTAATAGAATCTATTGAAAAACGTGAGAAAATAGCTACATGGTTTGACAGAAATTGATGCATTCTTGATTACTTCCTAAGGAAAGTAATATTGTCCTGTAAGATTTTCTAATCATTCAATTGTTCAGTTGTTTTTCACTCATGTCAAACTCCTTTTGACCCACATTTGGGGTTTTCTTGGTAAAGCTTTAGTAGAGTGCTTTGCTATTTCTTTCTGCAGCTCATTTAACAGATGAGGAAACTGAGGTAAACAGGGTTGTGATTTGTTCAGTGTCACACAGATAATAAATATCCAAGGTCAGATTGAGCCCAGAAAAATGAGCCTCCCTGACTCCAAGGTCAGAACTCTAATCACTGTACTACCTAGCTACCCTCCTCATGGTCATAGCAGTTCTTAAAGGCTTTGCATTAGGAGCATACTCTCCAGAAATTCCTATCAATGTGTAGAGCGAAACTTGGTGATGATGGATGTCTGTGGCCCAATCAACTGAAGCAGCTCATTACAACTAGGTTGGCAATAGAGAGATGAATTTTTGAGTTACAGCAACTCTCAAACATACTCTATTAACATGTACAAGGGTTGACATCTGCATATAGAGAGGTACCACTCTAGGACAATCAAAATTCTTTTAAGAATTGAATTTTAAGCAAAAGAGCAAACCGGTTTAATGGGAGAACATTGTAAATTAGCTTAAGGAGTACAGAATATCAAAAAATGTGACAAAATGTCATCTAAAGTTACTATATAGAGAAGCAGAAGATACAGTAATCCGGTGACTAGTTTATTTATTTATGTTTGTCTTGACTTGAGATTTTATTGGGTACAGGGTACTCCTGGGTGGAAATGTTGATACAAAATTAGCAAATTAACTGAAATTGCTTATGGAATAGCTAATGTGTGGCAGTGACTAGTAATATTCTAAAATCAGTGATTTTCAAAATGTGTCTCAGAAATACCACAAAAAGTCTGTAGATTGGATCAGAATGAGCAAAAGAAGAACAACAATTTTAAGTTATATTATGTATATCCCAAAGATCTGTACTATGCTATTTTTTTTGGACTCTCTACACTTTCTTACTTGATGTTCTCATCAGATCCTATGAATTCAATTGCTCCTCTCTATGCAGATGACTCCTAGGCTAGAAATCTAGCCCTAGTCTCTATCCTGAGCTCCAGTTCTATAACACTAACTTCCTATTAGACATCCCCAGTAGATAGTTAGCAAACTCGACATGTTCAAAGAAGAACCCCATTACCGTTACTCCAAAACTTCCTCTTCTTCCCAATTTTAATGCTACTTTTGAAGACTTCTCCATCCTCCTGAACCTTGGTGTCATCCTCAATTCTTCATTCTCTTTCACCACTTATAATTGCCAAATCTTCACAGCTTCTCACACACAGATTTTTCCCTCTTTACCTACACAACTATTATCTTAATTGATCACCTTTATACCAGACTATGTCAATAGCTTCCTATTTG
The DNA here is from genome assembly GCF_902635505.1 of Sarcophilus harrisii. Classification (NCBI taxonomy): domain Eukaryota; kingdom Metazoa; phylum Chordata; class Mammalia; order Dasyuromorphia; family Dasyuridae; genus Sarcophilus; species Sarcophilus harrisii. Next base: position 162,049,190 of record NC_045428.1, on the reverse strand, counting down.
GCCTTCCTGTCTAAAACTTCTCTCTACTCCCCTCAATAGCCCCCACAGCTTTAAAAATAATTTTCCTAATGTCACTTCTTGCTCAACAAACTTCAGGAAAACTCTGTTGCATAAAAGATAAAATATAAATTCTGATTTGTATTTGAAACTCTTAATCTGACTTCTTCTTACCTTTTTACTTTTATTACACATCACTTTTCCTTCATGCCTTCTGGGAACTAGCCATACTGGACTACTTGCTATTCCATACAGATGGATCTCTTGTTTCCATGTCTTTGTACTGACTATCCCCCTTTCCCTAAGCCCAGAATGTACTTCAGAGGAATATTGACTGTAAGAGGCAATAGTTAGATGTGGTTGTGTTGGTAATAAGTTGCAAAATCAGCTAGTGCAGAGAATGGGGTATGTGATCCATCTTTTGACTCTCCGATTGGCTCATCAGAGATCCTTTGGGATCTCAGACCACCACTTTAAACCACTAATCTACTCCAATGTTTTCCTTTATAGAGATGAAAAAACAGTCTCACAGCCTTGCATGTGTATGTGAAAGTGCACACCATTAGCATGTGCTAAAGATGAGATTCTATGATTCCAAGTTAAGCGCTTTTCCCTTTGCCACACTTTGAGAAGGAGGATATATAAGAGAGAATAGAGGTGGAAAGTAATGTGATTTAAAAACAAACGACATAAATTTTTAAAAACAATGTGGGTAAAAACAAAAGAAAGGGATTTAACCACAAAACCATATGCCTACCAAAAATTGGGCTAAATAATGCTATACCTGATAATATAAAGGCAATGTTTTTATCTCCATATTAAAGTTTGGTAATAAAAATGGTGTGAATCTGGGATAAAAAAGAACAAAAGACCTTTCTGCAACTAGCATTGTGCTAGTACCATGCAATGAGAAACCAAGAAGCCAAAAACAAGGAATGACAAGGTCTATCAATAAGGTGAAGGAAACACCTGCTGTTCATTTTTAATGGAACAAGAAACTAATTACTATTACATATGAAAGGTTAAAAATAATTTGTGCTTTAATGTAGGCAAGGTTGATGGCAACAGAATTAGTCTTAAGCACAATTTAAAATGATCATTGTAATTCAAGAATTTCAATGACTTTAAAATCAATGGAAAGTTTTCAATTTTTTTTCAGAATGACTGCATTGTATGGATGATTAAAATATATTAAAACAAACCCTATTCTATAAAAATAAGCTTCCTTGCTTCACAGAAATGAAGTCCCCCTCCCCCCCCAATAAAACCACACTGATGAAGAAACTGAGCAGGATTCCACAAGTGGGCAAATACCCTGAGTTCTTCAAAGGCAGAAACAAAGGTTTGACATATACCAAAATATTCTTTGTAGTTGTGAAGCTCTTGAAACAAAGTGGATACCCAGTAACTGAAGAATGGCTTAAAAATGATATAAGAATGTAGTGGAATCTTATTGAGAAGTAAGAAATAATGAATGAGAGAAGTTTGGAGAAATGTTAGAAGGGTTGCATGAAATGACAAAGGAAAAAGATCACTAAAAAGAAGTTGAACTCAGGATTGGAAAAAATGAATGAAGATGATGGAGAAGAAATAATGAAATATACATAACTTTCCTTATGGGAGAGAGATCAGGACCTTCTATAACACAATAATGTACAACTTGTTGGGCAAGGTTATACTAGTAGATGCTTTTGCTGAATTGTTTTTCTTAATTGTTACATGGGAAGATTCAATGAGGGTAAAAATCATGGTCAAATTAAGAAGTAAAAAAAAAAAGAATGTGAGGGCTTCTCTGATGCCAAACCTATGGCAGAAAGTTGATTTCGGGGATTACAAAAAGGATCAGTTCAATTTTAGAGTACTGTAAATGATGATGGCCTTCCTAGTTCCACATTCCTGATCATTCAGGGTCAGACTGGAGAGATCCTGAAATAGCCCTCAAATAACATTTAGGAAAAAATAGGTCAATTTTACTTGGTCTCATGGGATTGAAAAAAAAATTAAAATGTCTTAGAAGGGTTTGGGTTTTGGGAAAGTCTGTTTTGTCCTTAGAAACTCTATTCAAATCTCTTTGTGTTCTCTTACATAGAAACTGTAATAACTGTGGGTAAATTTGGCTTGTGGCTATGAGATTGACTGGAGTGAATGGCATCTTTGTCAATGATGACTTCAGGGATCCAACTGTATATAAGTTTTAAATTCTATTTCAAAATAACCAGAAAAATAAGAAATTCCCAGAGTAGGAGATAACCAGACTCATTCTAAAATAAATGGGGGAATTCCCCTAGTTATACAGAATGAAAATATGGTTTTCCTGGCTCTGGTCTATTCCCCAGCAAGGAGCTCCATTCTTTGCTTCTGTTTACTTAAGAAATTCCTACCAAATCAAAGCAAACTAGGAGTGCAAATATTGTTGAGAATGGCAAGATGAGAAGGAGGGGAGGGAACAAACAAAGATTTATTAAGCACCTAAAATGTGTCAGGCACTGTGCTAAGTGCTTTACAAATATTGTTTCATTTGATCTTTATGACAACTTTGGGGGATAGATGCTATCATTATCTCCATTTTATAGCTGAGGAAACAAACATACAGAGGTTAAATGACTTGACCAGGATCATATAACTAAGTGTCTGAGGCTGGATTTGTATTTTGGTCTTTCTGACTCAAGTCTGAGAACTCTAACCTCTGTGTTGTCTTGCTGCCTCAGAGATTTAATGGAAAGAGTGTAAGATAAAGTTTTTAGGCAAAATAGTTTAAAGTTCAAATTTTGAAAGTTAATTCTTATTATTGTTGAGCCATCAAAGTAAAATTTCCCAGAAAACAGAGAAAAGAAATGTTGGAAGAACTCCTAAATGTAACATGTTTTAAAAGTATCCTCTCAAAAAGGACCTGCATGTGCAAAAATATTTATAGCAGCCCTTTTTGTAGTGGCAAAAAACTGGAAATTGAAAGGATGCCCATCAGTTAGGGAATAGCTGCATAAGTTATGGCATATGAATGTAATGGGATATTATTGTTGTATAAGAAATGATGAGAAAGCTGACTTCAGAAAAGACTGGAAAGACTTAAGTGAACAAATGCTAAGTGAACTGAACAGAAACAAGAGAACATTATACACAGTAACAACAAGATTATGTGATGATCAATGGTAATGGACTTGGCTTATCTCAACAATGTAGTGATTTAAGGCATTACTAAAGTCTTGGGATGGAAAATGCCATACACATGCAGAGGGAAAAAACTATGAAGACTGAATGTGGATGGCAGCATAATATTTTTGCCTTTTTTGTTTGTTTGTTTTTCTTTCTCATGTTTTTTTCCCCCTTTTTGGTCTTTTTTTTTTTTGCACGACAAATATAGAAACACGTTTAAAGGAATTGCAGATAATTAACCTATATCAGATTGCTTGCTATCATAAGTAGAGGAGAGGTAAGGGAGGGAGGGAGAAAAATCTGAAACATGGTCTTACAAAAATGAGTGTTGAAAACTAGATTTACGTGTATTTGGAAAATAAAAAGAAAATGAAAAGAAAAAGAGATGAAAGGCACCCTCCCTATTTTCCTTAGGCCTAATTGGGATAGATGTCATTAAAAAAAATCAACTTAGTAAGAAGCAAGAAAAATAGCATAATATAGTTTTCAATGCATTTAAGGTTATTTCTTGGCAAATTAAATCAAGCTATGTGTTTAAAGACTATGACTTCCAGGTTGAACCGTAGCAAGTAGGATACTGAGAAATTGCAGATTCTTCAGATAAAGTTTAAATAATCCTGAAATATGAATAGTGGGTATATTTCACTTTCTTTGTATTATAGGTCACTGATTTATATCAAATAAGTTTTATGTTTTTAGTGTGATATTTAAAAAAAAGTAAAAGAAAGAAATTGGATGGTGATACAGAGTTTCTAATTCACTGTGAATGCCACTTTAAACTGACTAATCTTATTCATCTTTGTGATGAGTTTGGGGTTTCCATTACTCATCTTCCCTACCCAGATAACTGACATCTTTGAAAGGCCTTCTTTTTGTTAAATTTAATTTCCTGCAACAGCTTGAAGAAGTTCTTTTTTAATCTTTTAGAATTAAATAGTTTTTCATTTTTATCCACAAAGTACTTTTTGTGTAATTTTTTGCTTGGTCTCTGCTACTTAAGGGTATACAGATAACAGATATCCCTTTTATCCCTTTTTATAAGTGCTATTTTGAAAACAAATTTCTAAAAATATCAGAGTCAATTAACATTTAGAAATTGACTTAGACACCTTTATCTTCCTGTAGTGTCTGTATTTGAGCATATTGTCTCAAGCATTATTAGAAATAGTGAAGGACAAAACAAGGGAGGAAAAATGTCTCCAAGAGCATGTGTATTCTCTGTCTTTTAGAGATGCAAGGGACCTAAACATTGTGAAGGCTGATATTTGGGTTTGAAAACCAAATGCACTAATACAGCTCAGGGGAGACATATCCAGATGGGTAACTGTTCATGTGAAAAAACTTGTGGATTTTTAATGAATTTTGAGATCAATATAAGTCAGCAATAGGACAACACAAGGCAGCAGACTGAAAAAAATAATTTTAATCTTTCATAAATCAAAGTATTAATAACTATGATGCAAGGGAGAGTGAGGATAGATCTAAGAAAAAATTGAGTATGAAGAGAAGTTTTAGCTGGGGAACATGAGATAAAGGAGTACCATCAAAAATTTTTATAGAGCATATGGTATCTTGAAGAAAGGCTTGTCTTGAAGCATTAAGCCTTGAAGAAAAGATAAACATTTAACTGCATGCAGTTGAGAAAACTTTTGAGATGGGAGAGAGAAAATGAATAAAATGAATAAAGAACAGTCACTTTTTACTGGGATAGAATGTATGAAAGGGAGTAAAATGAGATAAAATTAGAAAGGTGGAAAAAATTTTAATGCCAGTTATCAGAAGTTTATACAGGTTATTTGGGAGGCAATGAAGAGCCACTTGAGGTCTCAAAAGGAGGAATGATTGAATCAGAGGAATGTGCCAACCCTTTCTTCCTTGCCACCAACAGTGAGAACACTGACCTTTGAACAAGCTAATGAAAAATGCTGGGCTGGAGGAGAGATCATGCGAGCTAAAGTGAAAGATAAATATTCTATTAGAAATAAAGTAACTGGGGACCCATTTTTTGATAATTTGCTTTCCATTCTTTGAAATCCCTTTAATTGAGGTAATGGAATCAACACTGATCTATTATATGGAAAGTCAATATTTCATGTAATTCTCAGGAAAAGCTTCTGTTTTTAACATTTCAATTGCAACTTTTAAACTATTAATAACACATCTGGGTGGGCAAGTATGGGTGGATTATGATCTCCATTTTGCCATTAATGACATTGTAGATTTGTTTGAGCATATAATGACAAAAGTAATCAATCTATTCCTATCATTGACATTTTCTTTGTTCATTTTTAGTAATGTTTGCTATTTCACAGTGGAAAGTCACCAAATTACCTTTTCTGGCTATTTCTAATTATAAGATAAACATTCAGGATCATTACATGATATTTCAAAAAATCACATATATAAATCAATAATTTTTAACTCAGGTGTTAAAAGATAAATTTGGAGAAATTCACTTTAAGGACACAGCATGTAGAAAGCTTGGTTTCCTGTTCTTGATTTTACATTGTAATTATATGAGTAGTTAATTCCTTTATTTTGGTTGCATAGATATAGCTCAAGGTTATATCAGTCTTTTAGAACATATCAAATATTTATTAATTTTGTACTATCTTGTTGTATCTTCACTAGCCTTATGCAAATTGAACTGCAGTAGTACCTCAATATGAAGGAGATAGAATGGCAAGAGCTGGTTGAGCAAAAAAAGAAAAATTCCATTTGTTAAGTAAGATAGGCAAATTGAACTGCAGTAGTACCTCAATATGAAGGAGATAGAATGGCAAGAGGTGGTTGAGCAAAAAAAGAAAAATTCCATTTGTTAAGTAAGATGAAAACTCTCATTACATTCCCACTGCTTCTTATATGCAATGTTTTCCTTTTAAAATTAGTTCATTTTCTATCCTTTTCCAATTAAAATATTTCTTTTACCTTAGAATCATAACATTTTTAGGAGGAATTTGGAGATCATCAACCCTTTAATTTTACAGATGAAGAAACTGAGGACCAGAGGGATTAGGACGCTTGCCTAAAGTCTCATGGTTGATTAGAGTTGAACCTGGGAACAGAATGCAAATCTCTTAAATTCCTGTCTAGTGTTCTTTCCACTCCATCAGGATGCTTGATCCTCACATTGTGTCTTTGTTGTGGTAGGCATGCAAACCAATGATCCCACTTCACTGAACCCAAAGAAGTATCCCTTCATTTATTTGATTTTCTGCATCTTAGGTTTTGGTTCTTCATATTTTAGTAGTCTTGTTTTCTAATTTGTCTTAACAGATTTTCATCCTCATGGAATCCTGAAAATTTTATTCCAAATTTACATGTACTTGTTATTTCTTTAATAGAAATTCTTTGCCCTTTCTTTGATCATAATTAAAGATACTAATTTTAGCCTACCTATATGTTCAGTAGTAGTTCAACTTGAAAACACTTTACATATATTGTGGTACATTGTGGGGGAAATAGATTTGAAGTCAGAGGAAGGAATTTGGAGCCTAACTCTGCTACAGCCTGCAGTGGAAAGAATGCAGGTATGGGCATCAAAGCACCTGGGTTAAAGTTTTTCTTTTGTTAACTGTCTCTGTGACTCTGGACAACTACTCAGCCTCTTTGAGCCTCAGTTTCTTCATCTGTAAAATGATAGGATTTGAACTCCAAAGCCCAGTTTCTTAAGATGTGAGTCACAGCTCCATATAGGCTTTCATAACTGGATGTGGGGGTATCAAAATTATGATTTATTATGATTAATTTATTATTTGATTTATAAGCCTGTTTTATATATCTATATACCTGAGGTCATATAAAAATTTCTCAGGCAAAAAAGAAGTCGTGAGTGGAAAAGGTTTTAGAACCTTGCTCTAAAGTGCCTTCTTACTCTAAACTGATGATTCTGTAATGACTAGCCTATAACAGAGATGAGTACATTGCACTAACATTTGCCAACATAGGACTTGCCTGGATATATATCTCTATTGTGCTTTGATTGCTTAATAATACCATTTCTGAAATCTTATATACTTAGAAGAAAGTCTTAATGGGCAATGTTAAAGTATATTAGTACTGAAATAGGAAACTGTAGCACTTTGTTGTTCTTAGAGACCAGCTTCACTGTAGAATTCATCTGACCTCCTGTTTTGTTTTTAAAATTTAAAACAGACTTGAGGTTTGGATCTCAGTCATGGCATTTTATAAAGGCAAAGAAATAATAGAAAACATCAATACCAACAACATAGATATGTATTTATTAGTCTGTGGTGATTATTTGTCTAAAATTCATTTCTTCCAGATTTTTCTTATGGTTATAAACCTCTATCTGATATAATTGCTCCTGTTTCTTCTTTTGGGAATATTCTTGTCATCACCATAAATCATGGAACTGAAACAGGTAACTTGGGAAGCCGTTTTCAATTTTAACCTCTGTAGATGTTAAACTTTTAGGCTGGATAGAAAAGGAAAGGAACAGAGACATTTTGATCTTTCCAAGTAATGAGAGAACATATGCCCTTTTGAAGCCTTGCTTTGTAGTCTGGCTCCATATGAGTCAGACAGCCTAACGGCCTAACTTGAAGTACTTTTGGTCACTGTTTGTTGTTGGGCTCAGTTGCAAATGTAGCTTCATATGCCAAAGTGAGCCCTTTTTGGTTAGACTGTTCAGAATGTTTCCTTATTCAGACAGAATCTCATGCTTGTCAATTGCTTGAGAATATTTTGAATTACCCAGTACTGTATAAAGGGGCAGCTAGTGGCCCAGTGTCTAGAGTGAGGGGCCCAGAGTGAGGACTGAGTTCAAATGCAACATTTTACTAGCTGTGTGGCTGGGCAAGTAACTTAACCCTTTTGCCTCAGTTTCTTCATCTGTAAAATTAACTGGAGAAGGAAATTGCAAATCATTCCAGTATCTTTGCTAAAAAAAAAAAAAAAAAAAACTCTAAATGAGTTTGCAAAAAACATTTGCATTCTTTTTCAATTTTTTTCTAGGTCAGCTAAGTGTTACATTGGATAGAATGTTAAGCCTGATGTTAGGAAGATTGATTTTACTGATTTCAGATCTGGCTTCAGACACTTTCTAGTTGTGTGACCTTAGGCAAGAGACTTAACCTTATTTGCTTAAGTTCCTCATCTGTAAAATGAGCTGGAGAATGAAAGAGCAAAATATTCTCCTATTTTTGACGGCATCATGAAAAGTTGGACATTATTGAAATCATAACAACAAGAGACTGCAAAACAATTAATTTTTCATACTGAAGTAATGACAATAATTTATGAAGTAACTACTTTTGAAGAGCTGAAATCATATAATATTTATAAACAAAAAAATAGAACTTTCTGTTTTGTTGAAGAGGAAAAAACTTCTTAGGCTAATTCATTCTCCTGGATTAATATCCCCACTTTTGGTTATAAGCCTCACGATTTACTTTAAAAAATTGGCTCTGTTTTATCTACATTACCCATATGTAATTTTTTTGGGGGGGCAAATATTTTTTAATGGAAGCCTATATTATATAGTTTTAGAACTTCAATGTACAACGGAATTTTTTCCAACTCACCAAAATGGTTTTAAGCAGATTTTTTAAATAAGAAATTAATTTTCTCTAATATCTGAATACAAATTCATAGAGAATATTTCTATTTTTAGCACAAGTTTTAGAAAGCTTTTACCATAGATTACTATCAATCTGAGCCCTGCTCTCTCAAAAATCCTGTAATTGTTTACTAAGAATGGACTGGAAGTACATAAAACAAAGTAAAATACTTTGAAGATTGGCATTCCTTTCCTAAAGGGAAAAAAATGACTCAATGTCAAAGGATGTCAAAATGTTCATTTATACAGAACTTGTAAAAATGATGTTTCAGGTAACATATAGAAATAGAAAAGACATGAGTTCTTTTCAACCCTTGTTGAAACAAGTCTTGTTATTGAAACAGTCCCTTGATGTATGAGAGTATTAAGAAAATTAGATATATGTATTGTTACAGATATGATTTCCTGAAAGAGATAAAAGTAATATCAATTTCCCAAGGTATTTGTTTTCATTTCAAGACATTTAGAATAAGCTTAATCAGTGTTTCATAATTTTTGAAGTAGTCACTACTGACTAGGCTATGTGCCATAGTCTTTTAATATTAAGTCTTAAAAAACTTCCGTTCTTCTGTTCAACCTCTATTAGATGAAAAACGGTCATTTCATTTGTTTTCAGTTCCTGCATACTCAATACCTTCTATTAGAATCCCAGTTTTTAATCCTAGCTTTCTAAAATTGCCTTGAAGACAGTTTGTAGAAATTGTTGCTATGTTTGAAAAGTGATGGTGGTAGTTTGCTAGTATGAATCAGAAACCAATATTTTTCTCTTCACTTTGCATTCCTTCTTTTCTATATAATCTCAAATTTATAGTCAATTTCATTCTACTGATGTACACAATTGGATTCTTGCAAGCAATGAGAAATAGAGACATTGACCAAAGGTAAAAAGTAAGAGGGGGAAAAACGATGATTGACTTATTTTTCCATCTTTCATCATATATCTTTTTGGCCTCTCAAGTCCTCCACAGAAGAGACTAATATGATTCTAATTTAGTAATTTGCCATTTCCCTCCCACTCATAGTAATGATCTTTGCCTTGGAGAACCACAACACACTCCAAAAGAACATTTGATTGCAATGATAATTTCTATACAATTTGTGACAAATCATTTTGACAATCACTGCTCTATTCTAAAGGCGACGAAGGTATAGATAATGGACAAAATAAGGCAAAAGGAGGAACTAGGGAATTGTCTTATTTCCCAGAATACAGTCCAATGTACTATTCATTGTAAAAGCTTTAAAATATTAAGACTGCCTTCTTTAATTAGAAAGTGGAATTATAAGAAAAGAGTACAGTCTAACCCTAAAAAAGCATTGGCATTGCTAGGGTAATTCTACTTTTTAATGCTCACTAGAACAGAGTACTAAGACTGGGCAAAAATAATAGAACTAGATCTCCTAGGATTATGGATTTAGAGGTGAAAAAAGTTTCAAATATTTTTTCTGGAGTGATGAAAAAGCTAAGCCTTAGAAGGATTATATGATTTACCCAAGATGACAGTTAGTAAGTCTTGGGTTCTCTACACTCCCCTCCCCCCCCCCAGTCCCAGATAATGAAATTCTTGTCCTTTTCTCAGAAACTAAAAGATCTAAGATGTCAAGAGTTCATTTATTTGTGGAAATAGATCACAGAAAAAGAAGTTCCAAGTACACCATATTATCTAATCAATATTTGCTTAGTGGGCCTTACAATGATGTGTGTTGTTAGTGATTTCACTATAAACTGATCACTTCTGAGACTAGAGCCATGCAATTATAATCCTGAGAGAATTTGTGTTTCCTTCTCCTTAATGTGACATTTTACTGATATGACAGCATAAAATTATAGGTTTATATAAAGCTGATTTTTTCAGATTTTTAGGTGCATCTTCTCTTGACAATTTGTGAGAATGAAAATGGATATTCTCTTGAAATCCTATCATTGACTCTTGGCCAATATTGCCCCTGGAGTCCATTCTGTGATATTGACATAGTAAATGACTCATCTCTCATATGTGGTATACTTATTTTAGATCATATTATTCCCCCAATAATTAACAGTTTTATACAAGAACTTGGTGTATATAAAATAATTTTTGATGTCAAAATTGTCACAGAGACACTTGTAACTCTCTTCACATTGGCACAATATAGCCTATTTCTAGCTCAACTTTGATAAGTTCAACTTAAAGAACATACTTTTGTGCAAGCTTATGTTGGTACCAGCTCAAACAGGTTCAGAGCTGATTATTAAATCTTGGGTGTAAACATTTACTCCTCAGAAATAAGCAACACTACAAATAAAGGCTTAATTTATTATTTTGTTGATTGTCTAGACTTAAGAAAGTGATCAGAAATGTTGATAATGTAAAAGAATCTTGTGAGTACATTTTTTCTTTCAGAGAGATTGTTGTTAAACAGCATACTGCTTCTTAATGCTGTCTCACATAACAAAAGAATCAATATTATATTCTGTTGGTCCATGTCCATCAACCTGATTAGATAAAATTATTCAGTGGCAGTCCATAGAGGGAGATGATTTTTATTTTATAAAAATTTCAGGTGGAGGGATAAGGAGATAGAAGTTAAGGAAATAAGTCTTTTCTACACTTGCTTTGGAAGCATAAGAAATACAGCTTAATTTTTTTAAATCACATTTTTTTCCCTCCAGAAAAGAATAAGGTTTCAGAAATGTTACTGCTGGCGGCATCATCAAGGAAATCAAGACTGGCTAGTTCCAAAAGCACACTAAAAATAATGGCATGATTTTGAAAGTGGGTGGGTATTAAATGTAGATACAGGTTCAGAGAACATTAAAGTTAGCCTGTTTGTCAATATCTCAAAATAGACAGCACTTTATTCCCTCTAGGCTTAGTGACAATTAGTAAAATTTTGGGGTATAATTTCCACAAAGATTGCTTCATGGTCATGCCAGTAAATGTCTACTGGCTAGAAATAGCAACTCATATGGAAAGAAATTCAAATGGTGTTACCCTTATGTCTGTATCAAAAGCTTGCATGAGGAAATGGTTGCAACTGCCTCCCTTCTATCTCATTTCTGCTTTCTCTCTTTAATCTCCAAATAATCAGGGCAAAATGGTCACATCATTTGTTGGTACCAATGGACATTTTTACCCTACATAAGTAATGGATTTTGGTCTTTTTACTATGGTAATATGGCAGGGTGGGTCAAAGGAAAATTTATTTTATTTGTAAATTTCTACTACCTAAATTTTATTTTATATTAGAACAAAAATGGCAGCTCCTATTTGAACATAGTGGGTGACATCTCAGGGATGTTGGCTATACCTGTTCTTTATAAGAAAGATGAGGGTGTGTGTGTGTGTGTGTGTGTGTGTGTGTGTGTGTATGTGTTATATGTGGTTTGTATCTGAAGCAATAACAAAACAAAATGTTCTGGGAGCCCATAAAAAAATCTCTTCTGGACAGAAAATTCTCACAGATTATCTCAAGAATCAATAACTATTTTATGTAATTTTAGTTCATGCCCCACTAATTTTTTGGACCAGCGGTCTATCTCACTCTATAGTGTTTTTCCCTAAAACTAGGCAGCAAAACATGAATAGACTATTTGATTTCTTATTGTCTCAGTGAGAGGGGAGGGGAGGGAGTGAGGGATAGAATTTAGAACTCAAAACTTTAAAAAAAGGCTAAAAATTGTTTTAACATATAATTTAACATATAAATAAAATATCATTTACTATTTTATGGTTTAGTAGGCTTGGAGAAATTCTAACTGACACGATACAAGTGATCCTGGGGCTGGGGAAAGGGTGGCCATTTAACTTCTCAGTGCTCTAGACAATGCACTATGATTATAATTGACAGAAAGGGTGCTGATCTACATTCAGAAATAGAGTTTCTTCTCTGGAAGTTCCCTAAATTAATGAAAATACAGGTTTAGTCTCTATCCCAGAGCCTATCTATAATGGAAAGAATGCTATATTTTCTTGCAGTGCTTGGTTTGAATTCCATCTCTGTCACTTGCTATTTGTAAAATAGTGAGCAAATCACTCAATGTGTTTGGACCTCAATTTCCCTACTGACCAAATGAGAGAGTTGGATAGGATGACCTATAAGATCCTTTCTAGCTCTAAATCTATGATCTTTTGATCCTAATATATTTCTTCAAAGTAGAGCTACAACACTTCTGTCACAGCAAGGAGAATTCTTCTACAATTCTAAAAATTCTTGCTTCAGCTTCCCATCTCTTAGGACTCTTTCTTTTTTTCCTTTTCTGTCCAGTTATTTTCACTTGGGTTCACTCAGTTAGCATCTGAAGAATGTTAGGATTCTAAGAGTTATTTGCTTAGTCCTTTGACCTTCAGGGAGGGATCTTAAAGTGATGAGAAACTATTGTCTATGTGATAAATCTAACAATAAAACAAAACTTGCTGTCATCCAATAATGACTTTCCTAAAATCTATCTCTTAGAAGACGGAATTCTTATTTTCTGGTTTTGTTTCTTAGCTTTTCTTATTTGTGTGAAACATTGGTTGGGGAAAGAAAAATCTAGATTGTAGTCTAGATTGTGCCTTTACTGACTGTGTGAGCTTGGGAAAGTCATATAAACTTTCTGTGAGTTTATGTCACATATAAATCACACAAAGCATCTCTTTATCTATAAAATGAGGGAGCTGAACTGGTTTCAAGATTCTGTGAATGATATAAAAGGATGGCTATCCAGTTTGAGTGTTTCCTTTTTATGAACTGAAGTCTTCCTTTTGAAGATTTTCTGGGGGCAATAATTACTAATCATTTTGGAATGATACATATGCTTCTTTTATTTTTATAAAATCATTTGCCTTCCCCTTTTTCTATTTTTCCTCTCTTGCTCCCTGGTACATTGCAACATAGCAAATTGCTTTCAGCTAACTGGAACCAAGATAAATTTTCTTTTCAGAATTTCATGATTTCATTAGTATAACTAGTGAAACACTGAGATATTATAAAGTCTGGCTTAGGAAAGACTTCTCAGGAGGACTTCCATTTTCCTTCAGCCAACATTCTTTAGAGATATGAACAGATAATTGCCTGTATAGATGCTTCAATTCCTCTTTCCTCAGCAGTCATAGTGAATGGAGAATCAGAAAAGAAAGGACTTCCATACTGGTACTCTCAAATTGTATGACAGACATAAATATGATTTTATTAATGGAAATGTTATTTAAGACAATATCTTATCTTAAATTCTTTAAAAAATAAATTAGAGATACTAAAGAGATGGGTGGGAAAGAGCTAGAAAACCTATCAAGAGGTTTATTAATCTTTGTACACACCTTGAAGGGTTGTAATAATCAGTATTTTGAGATACAGAGCTCTTCCTCCACCCAGTCTTTTTTTATCTTTTTTTTCAGGTTAACACTTAGCAAAAGGAGAAATCACCAAAAATATTAGTCCTTTATTATTCTTTGTAAAAACTGGCGTATTACATTAACTACGTCTACTGGAATAGTGACAAATCTATCCTGGACATACCCAAGTCATATTATCTATTGGGCATCAGTATGTGTGGAGTAGCCATTAGCCTTTATTCTCCCTGTGAAAAACATGAATGCTACTTTCTAAAAGGTAGAATAAATTTCAATGTATTTTGAAAAAACTTCATTCATTTGGAAGGGCAGTTAGGTGATGCAGTAAATAAGAGTGCTGGGCCTAGAGTCAAGAAGACTCATTTTCCTTGAGTTCAGATTTAGTGTCAGACACTTCCTAAGTATAAGTCTGGGACACTTGACTGTATATGCCTCAGTTTCCTCATCTATAAAATGAGCTGGAGAAGGAAATGGCAAATCACTTCAATATCTTTGCCAAGAAAATTACAAAAGGTATCATAAAGACGTGTACACAATTGAAACAACTGAACAACAAATTCACTTGGAAACCTAAGGCTCCATTTAGAAATTGGAAGTTGTATAGCATTTGTGAATTTTCACAAGGGCCAAAAAGTTTATCTAGTAATGTACACATTCTGATCCTGGCTGTCACCATGACAAGGGAAAAATTTACTCCTTACCATATATGGCTGATTTAGCAAAGTGTTCAGGGATTAGAAACCCCTCCCTAGCCAAGAGGTCTGCAGCAAGGCATTTAGTCTCTGCTACGGTAGCATTGTGGGGAAAATATATAGCAAAAGACTCCAGGGAAATGTGTGGGAAAGAACAGACTCTGCACACATCTTTTGGAATAGCAGAATTTGGCCAAGTGCTATTTTTATACATTACATTACTTTATTAAAAAAAAAAAAGCTTGAATCCAAATGTAGAGCAGGAATACTTCCTCATGCTTCAGATTACAATTCTAACTGAATTAATATTTCAGAGAGCAAATCAGCCAATTTAGAAATATCTACTGTATCCTTAGAGGTTTATAGCACTCAGCCAGGGAAAAACTTTAATCTCTTTACCTTCTCTCCAAAGTATATATTTTCTTCCAAAAATTAATAGTTTTGAAACTATAGAGCCAGCCCTAGGATAAATTGTGAAGTAGAGAAGGTTTGCGTATCTGTTTGTTGTTTATTCAGTCAGAAGAACAGCCTTTGATATCTCATTAATATTTTACATTTTACCAATGCCTATACCACACTAATGACTTTAATATGTTGTCCCTGCTAGAAAGGGGATAAATTAAATAAAGATGAGGGGGAAAAGAACACAAAGGAATGGCTCCCTATTGGTGAAAACAAATGGATGATGTAGCTAGTTATTTTTGTCTCCTAGGAACTTTTATTATTATGTTATGAACATGATTTCTACCTATTCACCATTAATCTTTTTGAATGGTTAAGTTTATTCCTAGAGCTACATCTGTGACCTTAAACTAAGGATTGATCAGTAAAACTTGAAAAATTCCTGTCAAATACAATTGTGATGGGACTTAGAGGAGACATTCTTGTGACTGTGTAGCATATGGCAATAAAACCACGTTATCACCAAACCAATAAGAGTATTTCTAACTTTCTCCTAACTTCCCTAGACTAATTTTCTACTTTGTCTCCATTGCTTCTCGTAATTTGGATATGTATCCACTCCTTCAGTCTCTTTTTTGCAGAGTTCTTTTGAATTGCTATTTGAAGAAGTAGCCATGTCAATAATACTTATGTCTAATCTGGCTCAACTCCTGATTTTCCAGGTTCCCTTTTTACTTTGTCCTTCCCCTTCCCCTCCTCACTTTACAATTCCCTATTATGCACTATTTTTCTCCATTAGAATGTAAGTAACTCGAGGACACAAACTGTCTTTCTTTTTCTTAGTATTTATATTCCAACCTTTTAATACAATGCTTTGCAAATAGCAAAAGTTTAATAAATGCTAAATTAAATTTAATCCAATTTCTTCTTGTTGTTTAGTCATGTCCAATTCTTCGTGACCTCATTTGGGGTTTTCTTGGCAAAGCCATATCCTTATCTGACTCACTTGATAGATGTAGAACTGAGGCAAAAGTGACTTACCAGGGTGGTCACTTAGGTAGTTAGCGTCTGAGCCTGAATTTGAACTCAGAAAGATGAGTCTTCCTGATTCCAAGTCTTTCCCTCTATCATTGTACTGCCTACCTATCCATACAATCCAATCTAATTAAATCAAGATAACTGGGGATACATGAACCATAACTGCTGTTCTGTTTGGATACATTGTTCAGTAGAGCACACTAATTAAAAGTATTGTACAAATGATTGGTTTTAATATGAACTAATTCTACTATTTATATAATCCAATCTCAATCTTTAGCCTTGATGGTGGTCTCCTACTACAGGATAGTACCAATATCAAAGATGCTATAGCTGCTTGAAGGCAGGGATTCTTTGATTCTTGTCTTTGTATCTCCAGAAACTTGCATAAGATAGGCATTTAAAAAATGTTGGTTTAACTGAATCAAATCACAGTTAAGATATTGCAGAAATGCTTTAAAATTATTGTATTAAAAATGGAATTGATAACAACTGAGGGTTTTTTTTTTTTTTGGTATTATCTAAAGCACTCTACCCAAGAAAAGAATGGAATTCCATTCTTTTAAATTAAAAGGAATTTAAATAAAAAGGAACCCTTAAAAGGAATTATATAGGCCAGAGCACATTTATATTAAAATATTATATCATTGTAAAGCAATTTAATCTTATCAAATATTACAGCATAATTTTTAAAATCATCATAAGAATGGAACAGACTGAGTTTGGATGGGCCTGATGAAATTTTGGATCCTTTTGTTAAAATACTGAATATGGAATGTTGGTGATTATGTTTAATTACTCCAGAAATACTACATATAATTGGTCTTCAAGTTTTTCACCACACAGAAGTGGAAACTTTCTTCAATATGTCATCTAGTGTTCAAAAAACTAATTTGATTTATATTCAATGCTTCTAAAATCATAATGGGAAATTCTACCAAATATAGATGCTCCATATTTTTATTCTTTACCAGTTAAATAACATAAGAGCTGACCTTTTAGACCAATGCATGTGGTTCTTTTTAATATACAGTAATATGTTATATAAACTTAATTCAGGGCTTGAGTTTCATCTTTTCTATCTTGAGCACCTAGCATCATATGTCACACAGTATATTTGCAATTGCTAAGTGCTTAATACTTGTTTGTTGAATTGAAATGGGAGAAAATAAGCTGGACACATTAAGTTTACTCTAATTTATTTTTCAAGAAACAATTAGGTCACTCCTGAAAGGGATTCCCAATTGTCTCTGAGAAACAGTGGCATGTTCCAAATGAATGTGGAAAAGAGTATATGATTCCTAAGGGGGAGTATATGACTCAAAGGCGAAAAGCCCTGACTAGCATTAGAGAAAACAAATGAAACACACATAAAGCACAGAAAATTATTCTAGAAGGATAAAACCTAACAAATTAAGTCCAGTTGGTCTCAGAAAAAAGAAGTATTTTCTGTCTATAGTGCCAATTTTTAGTTGTCTTGTTACAGAGGACAGAGAAAGCCTACTTATTTTAAATCAATATTTTACTTCCCAAAGCCCCATTGCTGTTTCATGATTACTCAATTCACAAATAAGAACTTAACTAAAAATACTCCCAATTTCCCCTTCTAGTCTCCCTTTCTTTCCTGGTTCCCAGCAATAGAATAAAGAAAAACCTCTTTGAGGTTTGTATTATCTGACTGGTGGTTTATATTGATCAGATAACTTATATATTTTGAAATAAATACCAAGTTGACTGTTTTGCTTTTATTTGTTCTCAATACCTTTGACCACTTCTTTTAAATAATAAGATCTCACAAAGACATTAGAATCTGCAAATTTGTATAAATAGATAACAAATGTCTAAATGAAAGAATTGATCATAACATTTTCAGTTTTATGACAGATAGTTTGATTATCTTTTTCTTTTTACCTTAGATGACCTGTAAGAATGTATTTTATCTAGATCAGTCAATATGATGCAAGACATATTTTAAAGATTTACATATTTGTAAATTCAACAAGAAAACTGTTGTATTAGTCATTAAGGGATATACAAAGTAAAACATAATACAAAGCCTCTGATCTTAGGGAGCTTATAGTTTAGGCAAGTTCTCCTTTTCCAGGCTTTTATCTATTGTGCTATCAATTTCTCATCTAAATGGCCACTGAGGAAATTATATGTCTAGTTGGATATTTAGATAGATTATCTCAATAAATGTGTCTCAAGCCATTTGCATCTTTCTTTCAAGGGCAAGAAAACAGGTAAAACAGAACAATTTGCTTAAATTAGTACGGATTGTACAAAATGACCTTGGGTAAATGTTGCTAAAGACATTTGCATTTTTCTTTCAAAGACAAGAAAATCGGTAAAACAGAGAATTTTATTTAAATTACAGAATATAGTTTGTAAAAAACGAACTTGGGAAAGGTCAGGAATTTTCTAATAACACAAACCATCTAAAGGATATGAGGAAATATTTTAAATATAAATTTTTTTCTCATCATTTAAAATATAGTTTCTTTCATTTTAAACATTAACTTTGGGTGGGTGATATATAACTCTGGGACAATAGCCTTTTAAATGAAGTAAATGAAAAGGAGAGAAGTCATTAAATGATTTGCAACTCTATCATGTAATAATTCAATGACTTTTGGTCTTAAGAAATGCTGCTCTCTAGACTATGTAGTCTATGTTAAACACAATTCAGGATGTCTTGTTTTTGGGCTATACATTATTTTAAAATTTGCCATTATAAATATAACATTTTCAACAAACACATGATATTAGTATATATGTATATATTTGATAATAAGCAAGAGAAAAAATGGAAATGTACAAAATCATATTCATGGTCTTAATTTAATATCTCTGAATTGTTGTAAAATAAATTTATTTTGAAGAGTATGCTGCTATTTGTTCTTATACTTAGGAATATTCCTCTCGTTTAAATATCTTAAGGGAAAATAAGGCATTTAGAAGTACTTTATCTTTCCTGGAAGTATAGAAATAGTTTGAGACAATCAAGTAACCAGTGACAGAATTTTTGCTTTAAAAATCCTTTGTGATAACCTAAATGAATTTCTATCTTGAATTTTTAAACAAGGAAGAATTTTAAACAAGGAATTTTTAATACTAGGAAGGGTTTGTATTTACCCGGGCTCCTTTCTCAGGATAGCATTGACAACCTCCACTGCAGTCTCTTCCACCACAAGGCACATCATATTTTTTCACACCCTGATAAAAAAAGAGAAGAAAAGAGAATGGTTAAGTACTTTCAAGTACAATTCAAAGTCAAAGATCATCAAATTGAAAAAAAAAATTGCATTTATTAAGCACTACTCTAACAGATACACTTCAAGGGTAGATTAGGTGTACCTGGCATAGCTAGACTATGCCCTACATATGTTATACTATATGCATAATACTTTACTAAAAACAGGAAAGGGATTTGATCCTCACAACAACTCTAGGAGGCAGATATTGTTATTATTCCCATGTTACAGTTGAGAAAACTGAGACAAAAGGAGGTGAAGTGATTTGACCAGGATCATGCTGCTACTTTTCCTACCAAGCTTACTCTGATTCCTTCTAAACTTAAACAACTCTGAATATTTTCTAGACCCTAAGATAATGCTCTACATATACATATTTCATTTAATAAATGTTTGTTGCATTTGTTGTGTTATTAAATTCTAAAATGAGATTTTTTTAACTCAGAAAATTTAACAGGTAAAAGTGCAAGCTTATAAAAACAAGCAATAAGTTTTTGAAACTTTCTGATAATATTTGAAAAGTTTGATCTGACCATTTCATTAAGATTAGTCCTAAAACTGTCTTGTCAAACATAAATTTACAGCTATAGATACTTCTACAACTCATGAAAATTATACATAGAATCCAGAGAATTACATAGTTATTAAATTCAATAATTATCCTAAAAGATATTTCAAGGTAAAAAAGGAGGCCCAGAGAAAGAATTATGGAATTGAAGGAGAGAAAGAAAAAGTTGATAAGGAATTAGCATTTAGTTTCTTGGAGAAAGTGACACCCCAAACTGAATTTTTTAGAAAGAGTTCAGGAGTATTTGGAGTTAGAAGGAACTTGAGGCATCAGTGAAATTATTTCCCACATCAATTTTACAGATGGAGAAACTGAGGCCAACAGAAGTTTAGTGAGGAGAATTTCAAAAGGGAAAATCTGGGAGGAAGGTAAGGGGATTGCCTTTCAGGCATGAGAACCACTGCCCAAATGTTCAACAATAGCAGGAAGAAATCAAAAAACAGATGGAATAAAATAAGGCCAAATAGATAAGTTAGAGCCAGACTGAAAATAGGTTTTAAATGCTAGGCCAAGGAAGTTGTGTTTTATTCTAAAGTCAAATGAAGAACCACTAAAGAGCTTAAATTTATTATTTTGAGTACGAAAATAACATGATCAGTCCTAGTCATTAGGGGCAATAATTTGACGGATCATGAAAGATGGATTATATAGGAAAAAAAAAAAAAAAGACTGGCAGCAAGAGGATCAATTGGGAAACTATTTCAATGGCAGCAAGAAAGAGGAGGAGTAAAAGGGAGGAGGGAAATGCAAATATGGGAAGTATTACCAAATACAAGTAATAGGACTCGGCAACTCAGTGTATGAGAAAGTTGAGAGTGAATTTAGACTCAAAAAGGATACTAAAGCGGAAATAGTAACTTTATCCAAAGAAATAAAGAAACTAAGGAAAGGTTGTAATTCTGATTTGGAAATTTTGAGTCTGATGCGTCAGCCAAACATCCAAGGGGATAACAGCAAGGAATCAGAAATCTTGCACTGCAACACGGGGGAAATACTAAATCTAAACATGTAAATGTAGAGATTATGTTGTTGTTTTCAGTCTTTTTAGTCATTCAAGACTCTTCATAAGCCCGTTTGATGTTTTCTTGGCAAAGATACTGGAGTATTTTACCTTCCCCCCCCCCCAACTCATTTTATAGATAAGGAAACTAAAAAAACAGGATTAAGTGACTTGTTCAGGGTCACACAGCTAGTTAGTGTTTAAAATGGGATTTGAATTCAGGTCCTCTTGTCTTTAGGGCCAGTGTTTTATCCACTGGTAAGTGGTAATTTATCTGCCCAATTAGAAATTACAAGATTATAGATTTAGAACTGAAAGGAAACCTAGAGATCATTGGGTCTCACCCTCTCAATGTATAGAGGAGTAAACTGAGGCCCTAAGAACTTAAGGGATTGTTCTAGATTAGAGTTTCTTCAAATTTTTCCAATTGCTACTCCTTTTTGCCCAAGATATTTTTATACAATCCTGAGTATATATATACATATATATATATATATATATATATAATAGGTATACAAATCAAACATTTACGATAATAAATCATAATTTCATGACCTCCACATTTTCAACCCATAGTTTAAGAAGCTTTGTTTTAGATCACAAACTGACCAAGAATCTGAGATAGGATTTAAATGCAGGTCTTCCTGACTCCGAATCCAGTCTTTTCTATTATACCATATTGTCTCCAAGTTAGCCAGTCATAGATGATCATTAAAATTAAGGGAAAAGATGAGATGGCCAGGCAATAAGATGAAGAAAAAGAGAGGACAGTTAATAAGAGTGCCTTTGGGGATACTTACATTTTGGGAATATAGCTCGAGAGATTAAGAAGTCAGACAGGTAAGCCAATGTCATAAAACCCAAGGGAGGAAAAGGAGGCTGTTTAATAGTAGCAAATATTTCTGGAAGATCAAGGCAGATAAGGACTAAGCAAAGGTCAATAGATTCAGCAATTAAATAATCCCTGGTGACCCTGGAGAGAGAATTTCAATAAAATTGTAGGAATGGTAATCCTTTAACCTAAATCCTGGGTTATCACTCTTAATTACCAAAGAACACAGACCTCAACGAGAAGAATTCTGACCTCTCTAGTAATACATAAATTCATATGTCAATTTGCCCAGGAGCCAGGATCAGTGAGTGGCCCCTTGAGATATCATAACAGGTGTTGGAGTCAAGAAGACGTAGGCTTGGATCATGCACCAGTCACTTGCTAACTGTGTGACTCTTAAGTCCCCCATTTTCCTCATTTATAAAATGGTTTAAATTAATGATCTGTAAGTTCCCTCCAGCTCCAAATCTTTGATTTTTTGAGTCTAGGAAGGCAATTGTTGTGGCTATTGTTGTGAGTAATTGCCTTTCGTAATGAGCATATACTAAGTGATGCTGGGAAATAAGGACCAAGGAGCCATTTCAGAAGATGTGATTCATGAGAAGAGGTAGAAGGACAGAAGCTTTTCCCAAAAGACTGGGGGATTTCAAAATTCAGGATTGAGGAGGTCAAGCATAATAATATTGAAGTTTAAAGAATGACTAATGGTCAAAGGATATGAACAAACAATTTTTAGACAAAAAAATTAAAACCATTTCTAATCGTATGAAAAAAATGATCTAAATCACTACTGATTAGAGAAATGCAAATTAAGACAATTCTAAGGTACCACTACACATTTCTCAGATTGGCTAAGATGATAGGAAAAGATAATGATAAAAGTTGTAGGGGATGTGGAAAAAACTGGGACACTAATACATTCTTGGTGGAGTTGTGAACTGAGCCAATCATTCTGGAGAACAATTTGGAACTATGCACAAAGGGCTTTTAAACTGGGCATACCCTTTGATTCAGCAGTGTCTCTACTGGGTCTGTATCCCAAAGAGATCATAAAAAAGGGAAAAGGAGCCACATGAACAAAAATGTTTGTAGCATCCCTTTTTGTAATGGCAAGGAAATCAATTGGGGGATGGCTGAATGAGTTACAGTGTATGAATGTTATGGAATATTATAATTCTACAAGAAACAATCAGCAATGATTTCAGAAAAACCTGGAGAGGCATACATGAACTGATGCTAAGTGAAGGAAGCAGAACCAAAAGAACATATGTGCAACATAATAAGATTATGTGACGATCAACTTTGATGGACTTGGCTCTTTTCAACAATGAGGTGATTCAGGTCAGTTCCAATAGACTTGTGATGAAGAAAGCCATCTGCATCCAGAAAGAAGACTGTGGGGACTGAATATGGATCACAACATAGTATTTTCATTTTTTTGGTTGTTTGCTTGGTTTTTCTTTTTCTTTCTCGATCTGATTTTTCTTGTGCAGCACAATAAATGTGGAAATATGTATAGATGAATTGCATATGTTTAACACATATTGAATTACTTGTTGTCTGGGGTTGGGGGTAAG
The DNA here is from genome assembly GCF_902635505.1 of Sarcophilus harrisii. Classification (NCBI taxonomy): domain Eukaryota; kingdom Metazoa; phylum Chordata; class Mammalia; order Dasyuromorphia; family Dasyuridae; genus Sarcophilus; species Sarcophilus harrisii. The sequence goes on along the minus strand of NC_045428.1, from coordinate 162,025,781 downwards.
GGAGGAAAAAAAATTTAGAACACAAGGTTTTGCTTGAGTGAATGTTGAAAACTGCACTAATAGTAACATCACATAATTAGCTATTAAAGCTTGCTGTGGCACTAAGCCTTTGGAGACAACATGTATAATGCTTAAAGATTTGCAAAGAACTTTATACATATTATCCATGTATACCGACTTCCCTGACCAAACTAAGATCCCACCTTCCCTAATCCCTCTTAATTCCAATACTTTCCTCAAAATAATCAAATAATCAATAGCTATTTATTTTATTCATTATCTTGCCTTGTATATAATTGTTTTCATGTTTCCTCCTCCCTGTAGATTGTAAGTTCCTTGGGGTCAGGGACTATCTTTTTTGCATCCCCAGAGTTTAACACAGAAACCTACCATAATGTGTTTATTGAATGAATGAATAAATGAATATGTGATCCTCACAATAATCCTATGACATAGGTGTTATTATGTTTACAGCTAGGTCTTGATTAGTTCAAACAAAGAATCCAGTGAAGTGGTTACATGTATTTAAATCTTCACTATTCTGTTTTCTTTCTTTTAAAGTCTTTTAAAAATATTCATTGACACAATGTTCAACTGATTGCTCATGTTTACAGGATACTTTATGGTTTACAAATTGCACAATAACTCCAGCATAATTGTGATCCCATATCAGTAGAATTTTGATCTCATATTTATATATAAGGAAACTGAGGTTCAAGAGGTTGAGAGGCTCAAATTTAGATTTTTTCACTTCAAAGCCAGTTCTTCTTCCATTACACCACATTGCCTCTCAAGGGTTCCGTGATTAAGATCTTTTGTCTGGTTTTCATGATAACATGTATGTCGGAATAGTTTCACTCCCAGACATATGCTAGATGTCTGGAAGTCCTGTAGTTTCCACAATGATTTGTGTTTTGTATCTGTATCTACACTATAGCTTGATGGCCAATAAACTTTTGGCCAAAAACATATGGCCTTAGTTTATCTAAGGTCCAAATAATAGTTGAAAATTTTTGCAGAGATGACAAATACCATTCCTTTGGTAATAGTTTTCTGCTTAGATACCTCACAGGATGTTTTCTATTTTCCTTTTTTTATAATAACATTGCATCTACTCCAGGATCTGATATATCAAATGTTCTCATGAAAAATTTTGGAAAGCCTAAGGCTTTATAAATGGGGATGGCTTTAATTCTAAAATGTAGAACAAACCTAGTAATATGCAGTTATCTGATCTGATTTGGTTCTTGTTCATAGAAATTTATCGTTTTATGATAGTTGCAATCTTTTCCCAAAAGGCTTATTTATTCCTAGCTCCCTCCTCCTCCTACCTACCCATTTTATATATTGTATACCAAATGTTTATGTGCTGAAAGTCTAGAGAGTTTTCATTTTAGGCACATCTGCATTAAGTATTATGTTTAAGACTAACACATGAGATAATCTAGGTATTCTACATTCCAAATGAATCATAGAGTCATAGAGCAAGAAGGAGTCTAAGACCTACTCAGATCAAAAGCTCTTTCTCAAACTTCTCACACAAGTGGTCATTCGGCCTTTGCTTAAAGACTCTAGTGAGGAAAGATAGGTCATTCCAAATATGTTATCTACACATTCTGTGGTAAATAACTCTAGCTCACTTAATAAGTTATTTATCAGTATTTGAGAAGAAGCAAGTAAATTTCCCAGGTACAAGGGTAAAACATTAACCGGGTGTCAAGAAGGAAATACCACTATTTTACAAATAATATACTATGCTATGTTTGCAAACTATTTTATACTTGTATACCTTGAAAGAGTGATTTCACTGATGTGCATACTCTTTGATGTATATTGCAACACCTCCATACTTCATGAGTTGCTATCACTGAAAAATTCATCAAATTTTAGTGATTAGCCTCTACATCTAAGTAGATTAGAGCCCCAACAGCAACATATAACAACCACAGTCTGATGGACTCATACTTTAAGCTTTTAAAATATGTTAAGACTATAGTTTTCAAGAAAGCCAGGCCCATCTTTATTCAGGATAAGGTAGTAGTTAAAATGAAAGATTCTTGGGACATTTTGATAGTTCCATTTCACTTTCTTGTAGAAGTGAGACAACAAGAAATCAAGGATTTCTTTGGAATCTGAGCTTTTCTCTAAAGATGATCTCATAGTAAAATCTGTATAATCCTTCCTCTGCTGAGATAGTATGTGCTTTCTATGTGGTGTCACAGATGAACAATAATTGTAGAACTAAATTTAGTTATGTGGCCCCCAAGATCCTTCGCCAATGTGGGAATTAATCACTTCTGTAAATCAAGAATGTATTTGTCTTTTTTTTGTATTGAATCAAATTTTAGGGGATAAACATAACTCATCAAGTAAAAAGGATGGATGATTCCTTTTCAACCTTGTGGCAAATGGGATTTATACTGTCCCCTCTAGCTCTAACCACTTAGGGAAATGAACAGTCAATTCAGATTTATTCAGAGTTTTCTAAGCATCATAAATCTTGTCATTACATAGAAATAAGAATGGTTATCTTCCATTCCTCTACCTTAAATATCTTAGAAAGCACTTTTTTTGAGGGAAAACAATATCACCATCTGTTCAATTTAAATTGTAAGGTTTAATCTATATACATTATAATGAAAACAGGAAAATGTTTTTGTCCTATGAAACCAATGATTTGCAATAATAAATATGAGAAAATCCTCACATTCCTGGGTGTCCCATTTTAATAACAAGTGCATAACCAGAGAAGTTCTACCCTGCCTAAGAACACACAAATATATAGGTCAGCTTACCAGGGGCAAGGAGCAATGGATTTCTGGGAGGAATAGGCATTATTTAAGTTGCAGCTGAAATGACTTTCAAGCTTGATAAACACACAGTAATCATGTGATAAAATAATTCCTCTGGTCTGCCAGTGAGAATGGTGCATCTAATCATAAAATCACTGGCAAAGAGTTCCCTTTAAGAAACTTTAATGGCCTAACTAGTAATTGGCATCTTGGAAAATGGTGATGAGAGAACATGATTACAGAAAATGTTGACTATCTTTCTCTTCAACATTTTTTTCTGACTTTCCCGATTAAGCAAAGAATAGGGTTTGTCTGTCCATGTCTGTCTAATTATTTAAGACCCTCCTCTAACATTTTTGCTTCTCAATTGTAAAAATCCAATGTGTTTGATAGTTTCTTGCAATTCCTGAATTTTCTATTGTCCTTTAAAGCAGTTAAACTTTAGAATAGTTAAACTTTATAAAGATTCACTTGGTGTAGAATGGTTTGGTTTGAAGCTGCCAAATATGCAAAGGGATTCTCTAGTAGTAAAAGAAATAAATTGCCCAGATAATATGACATATGCCAATATGGCCCAAATGAGTATATGGCACATACCATGGACATTGAAATGATGAATATTATTTCACAGGTAAAGTAAATGCAGAAAAATATCAGTTATTTTTATCACAAAATTTGATTTTATGAAGTGTTTTTGTTCTGAAGCATTTAGTTCACTCAGTTTCTCTTTTATGCTTAATCCAGGGTATCTAGAGCTTTAATAGCATAATAATGCATTAAGATTTTGGGGATGCTATGTACACTGTTAATTCATCATTTTGATACTTTGATCTGCAAAATTTGTTTACCAGGCTTCTCTGATTAAAATTAAAGAATGTCTCCTCTTCTCTGTGCACAGTGCACATCTTCACATGAATTTCTAGTGGACTTCACTAATTAGAAATGGTATATTTGATAACATATTTCACTTATTCAGATGTTAATCCCCATTTTAATCATTCATTTCAAAGTTGCATCTCAGGAGTATGATATAGCCTTACATATAATAGGCAGGATATTACTATTTGTGACATAGAATTGAACCAATTTTTTCTACTGCTGGAAGCACTGAAATGGATAAGTTATTGTTTTGAGATAGTTTGACTCTTTGTATTCCCATGGATACTACATTTTTTTGTATAGAAGTTTGTACTATTAGCTTCAGGCTCTCAGATGGAAGATTAAAAATAAAAAATTAAAATATAATTATTAGTTTGTTATTCTCTGTTATTCCAACAAGGGAAGTCAGTGATACTGTTTCTGAGTAACTTGTATTAAGATCCATCACAGCGAGAAATTTTTTCCCCCTTTGCCAATGAACTTTGGAAAGGGACCTATTGTAGAAGTTGTAATGGGGTACAAATTCTCAATGGTACTGTTAACATTTTTGACCTTCTTTGTAACCCCAATATTTAGCTTTTGGTAACTACTTATTAAATGTTTACTGAATGTTTGACTGATATAATATAAAAGTTAAAAATAAAAAAGAAACAAATAACTCCTAGCCTATTAAGTTGCATAGAAAGTAAAATATGATGAGACAAAATAGAACTTAAATTTAAGCAGGGAAATATCATTTTCAATTAAGGGATCCTAGGAAGGCTTTTTGGAAGAGCTGATCTTTGGATTAGGTCTTGAAGGAAAATAAGAGTTTTATTGGGAATTGGAGGAAAGTGAGAAGGGGCCATATTTCAGGCTTGAAATATAGTGTGTCTGGAAAGACTAAGTTTACTTTGACATTCCTGGTTAGTAGAAATTCAACTACTTTGAGATAACAGTTGATTTCTAGACAATCTGCACAAAGCTTAAATCAATTTCAGTAGCTTTCATCTGTATTTGGTGAAACAATTGCTTGTGGGAAATCATAATCTGTCTAATAATCCATATTTTTTCTCATGCAATTTTCTTCCTCTCCTACTTGTAAAGGAGATTTCACTTTGGATTTCACTTTATTTATGGATACTAATACTGAATGCTTACAAAGTTGTTACTTAAAATTCTCAGACCTTCCTACATCTTTAGAATGTACAGCTGACAAAACTATTTTTTCTAGAGCTATCCATCTCATTTTTCCTGTGGGATCTTTTGCCTCTCATTGCTAGAGGGATTCCTATTTCCATTTGGTTTCAATTAAAATCTTTGGTTCGACAAAGGAATAGTGGTCCTTAGAGATTTCCTCCTCCTCCTCTTCTGAAATAGAATATATTAGGTTTACTTCCTGTTCCTTCTCTATAGCATCCGATTGATTCTTGAGTTTTGGCCTAAGGTTATCCCAAAACATTTTTTCTCAGTTCCCATAACCTTTGCCTCTATGATTAAAGAGGTGATATCACTTGGGAGTTCTATTAAGCCTCTTTCTTGATCCTTGTCACTTGAGAATCCTAGAGGTCACACATGATTTTTGATTAGATCTCAAAATGTTTGGCCATAACTGAAAGATTCAACTAGGTGTGTGTAAATCAGGGCAGAAAAGCTTTAATATCTAAAATAATTAAGAAGACCTCAACCTTCAAGGATACTACTAAACAAATCATTGTTGTAATGATCTGTCTTTTGAAAATCTTGATTATTTGAGAAAAAGTGGTGAGATAGTAACTAGAGAATAACTAAATATATCCTGGGGCTACCTTGGAATTTGAGATAATGAAAATAAATACGGGACTAATCTACTTGTACATCACAAGTTAGTGTGGTTGACCCTAGACCTTGATAACCTGTTACTAATAGGAACTTGTCGTATGAATTTTGCTTTATTAATATTAAAAACAACCAAAAGGGACATATAAATTGCTATTAAACATTCAAGAATGGAAAAGTTTATTTCTGAATGAAGTAGAGGGGCATTAGCTCAGCAAAGGCTTCACAGGGGATATAACATTTCAATTTGTTCTAAAAAGATGGGCAGGATTTCAAGAGACAAAGTGAGAAAGGCCCCATCAGTCCTCTTAGGTCTTTGAATCACAGCCCTGTACTCTAATCCTCTTAGTTACCAGGTGTCCCTGAAATCCACTGTCTGCTGTCCTCTGTCCTACTCTCCCAACAACGTGCTCAACTTTCATCCATCTGCCTGCCAAGACAGATGCCTGTTGCTTATTGCTGGATGTCCCTGATGCCAGCTGCCCATATTTTTGGATTTCCTTTTGTTGCATGTAGCTGGAAACTTTCCAGATCAATTGCTCCGCTGGAGTGGGAAGCCCTTGCCAATTTAACACTGACAAAGTCCCTGTTCTGACACACTGAAGAATTAAACTGAAGTGAATGGTGATACAGGAAAAAAAATATGATTCATCTCAACCTAGTAAAAATAGATAAATTTCAGAATCATCAAGAGAAAATAAACCATATTTTTTCTGTTATCAGGGAGGAATTTTCTGAAAACTACTTAAAAAAGATTAGGACCAACCTACTAGATGACACAGTGCTGGACATGGAGCCAGGAAGACTCATCATTGTGAGTTCAAATCTGACCTTAGACACTTACTGGTTGCCCATTGATTCTGGGCAAGTCACTTAAATTGGTTTGCCTTAGTTTCCTCAGCTGTAAAATGATCTGGAAAGAAAATGGCAAATCACTCCAGTATCTTTGCCAAGAAAACTCCAACTAGGGTCAAGAAAAGTTGGATATTACTGATCAACAATAAAAATACACATATCTATCTGATATTCTAATAATCATTGATTTCATGATCAAAGCATATTTCATTCCCATATGAAATTTACTTAATGTTCCACAGATTGTTAATGTGGTCTCAGACCACATTTTGCATAAATGGCTAAAATTTCCTGGTTTGCGAAAATTTTGGAAATTTTTGACCTTCCAAGGATGGCTAGTAACAGCTCACCATTCATGTGCAAATAGGTAGAAAGGACATATTTACATATATATCTGTATGTGTGTATATATATATATACATATATATACACACATACAGATATATATGTATCAGATTTCATCACAAATTATTACTAGGTTGTATTCTGAATTAAGCTTAGATGACTAGAAGGCCAATATACAAATACAAACTCAATTACTTAGCAAACCAGCAAAATCAGTCAAAGTGGGGGAAAAGAGCCTGAAAGGAGTTTAGGAAGAGATTTAACTAAGCCATAAAATTCTAAGTGTTTGTAGATGAAATCAGAAGGAGGGTAGTAAAGAGATATAAAGTGTAAATGATTCATTGTCAGGAACAATAGTAGAAATTTTATACTTAGAGAAGCAAGCTTCTTATGGATGATTTTCATTTTTACAATTAAAAAGTTGACCAAACAGTAAACATTTGTGCTTGTTGATGATTAATATTGGGAAAATATTTGGCCTGATGGAGAAAAATAAAAAATCAGACTTTTAGCAAACCAAAGAATTGAAGAACTGCATCTTTTAGCTCCCGCCAGACCAAACCCTGTCTAAGTTAGAATCTCCTCCACAATATGCATGGCTAGTGGTCTTGTAGCTTGTAAGTGAAAGTACAAGATAGTGACAAGCAAGATGATTTCAGAAAAACCTGGAAAGATTTACATGAACTAATACAAAGTGAAGTAAACAAAACCAGAACATTGGATACAGTTGTGGCAATCAAGTATGATAAAGAATCTTTAATGATTTAGCTCTTAGCAATACAATGATCCAAGATAATCTCAAAGGACTAATGATGAAGCATACTATCCACCTCCAAAGAAAGAACTGAAATTGAATAATAATTGAAGTAGAACATCTTCCATTTTTTCCTCTTCTTTTTTTTCTTTTATTTGAGTTTTTGTGTACAAAATGATTGACACAGAAAGGTTTTACATGATTGCATATGTATAACCTATATCTTATTGCTTACATTCTCAGGGAGGGGGGAATAGAGGAAAGGAGTGACAGAATTTGGAACTTAAATTTTTAAAAAGTAAAACAAATGTTAAAAAATGTTTTAAAAAATCCCTACAAATAAAGGACCATTAAAGTTGATCATCTTTAGAGTAAAAAATCTTGACTAAGTAGAAGAAATCTGGGAAAAGAGAAGCTAAGAAACTGATACCAAAGAGCAAGTTCTGTGAAGGTGCTGGGTATTTTCTTGTACTATCTCCCAGGCCTTCCTTCAATAAGAACTTCACTTATCCTATTACTAGCAAATGATTTCCTACTCTTCTCATAACAGTGATTCAGGATTGAGATATATTTTTGCCCAATTGTCACTCTTACTGATCTCCAGCCAGCTTTGCCCTCCAAAGCATCCTTTATAACCACCATTTTATCTTTTAAAAAATTGTCCTTCCTTCCGTAGTTTCTTCCTGTCACATCCTCCAGTTCTCTGGAATCACAGATTCCAAAAATATCATGTACCTGGTTACCAAATATATCACTAGATTCTACTTCTTCTCTCAAGGTTCCATACATGTGGGCAAGAGGAACAATGATCATACTCTGTTTTTTCACTAGTACTTTTGGACCCTTTCTCTGCCGCCATCATTCATTAATGTCTCCTATTTTGAGGTTTACTCTGTTTATATTACTTTGTTCATGATTTTGAAACAATGACCTGTTAGCCTTCTAGGTCACTGTCTTCCTTAAGGAGTTCAGAATCCCATCTACAACCTTCCTTTCTTCTCCAACTTTTACTCGATTCTGAATGCTGACAATATATTTTTTTATTTAAAAAATAATTTATTATGTATCTATTATGTACCAAACAATGTGCTAGGCAATGGGATTACAATGACAAAACCAACTTACCCTTAAGGAATTTACATTATTCTGACAGTAGAAAATAAGGAAAACTGACACTAAATTGGTCACTCAAATCAATCAATAAGTATTAAGTGTCTACTTTGTGCTAAGCAGTGTGCAAGACTCTGAGAATACAAGCACAAAGAATGAAACAATTCCAACTTTCAGTGAACTTACACAATTATGTATTCTTAAATAACTTTAAAAGGGCAATAGAATTAATAAGAATGCCTTTTGAAATGAAAATGCCTATTGGTAACAAAAGGAAAAGAAATAGGGAATTTATACTCTAATGGAGGGTGGGGTGGGTACCAATTAATGTATTTTGGGATGGAATAATGTGTGTAGGCCCTGTGTAGGAGGTAGCATTTGGGCTGAGCCTTGACAATAAGAAAGCAGAGGTGAGGAGGAAATCAAATTTCAAGCATCGGGAAAGTCTGTGGGAAAGCATCTCTCATTTCCTTAGTGTCGTTCACCTACAGGATAGTCACATCTGAGATATGATCTTCATCTATCCATGTGTCTGAGCCTGAACTCTGAAATAACTTATTGCCCTTTCATTTCTCCCTAGACCTTATTCCTCCTAAATAAATATAAAAAACAATAGTTTTTTTAAATCATGACCTCCATTTATTACAGTTCTCTCAATCACTCTTACTTTTGTGTCCCTTTTCTCCCTTTTGTCCCAGTTGACCAGTTAAACTATATACGGTTCTCTAGCATTGAATGTCTTGTTTACTTGTCCTATCACCACTCGTACCTTGCCAAATCCCAACTCTGGGATATATCTATCATCTACCTACCTTTTCCACACCTCCCCATGCTTAACACGATCTGCTCACCACCACCAAAGGAAGCCACACAGGTTTGTCCAATACAACATTGTACACTAATCTAATTAGACTTATCTAAGCAATTCCTTGTTGCTGTGTGGCAATCTGAATTTTAGTTTCTACTTAGCACTCTTTAACTAGCTAGATCATAGCACCTTTCTCATTCTTGCTTGTAGACCTTTTCTCCTGTTTTGCAAAGAATATAGAGAACATGTACCATAAAGCTCCCTTTTCTATCTCCTTCATACCTCAATAATCCTCTCTATCATCCTTTAATATCCCTTTTACCCAATTTTCCACAAAAGTTTTTCTAAACTTTCTTTCATCAAGCTTTCCTCTTTTTCCCATCCACACTTCAGCTAAGTATCATTTTCCTGAATTCAAATCTAACCTCAAATACTTTACTACCTGCCTGACCCTAACTAAGCAAGTCACTTAACTCTGTTTGCCTCAGTTTCCCCATCTATAGAAAGTTTAGAAAAACTTTTGTGGAAAATTGGTAAATAATGTAAGGAAGAATAAAAGGATTGTCTTGTTGTAGTGAGGGTCCAATTTATAATGTATCCATTCACTAGGATTGTGACTTCCTCTGGGGATGGTGGGAATAATCTAAGGTTCGTGTTATTTTATCTAAGGGGAAGGTTAGTTGATGAAATATTGAGGTAATTTAAGAAAAAGAATCTGAGAGATCTGTGGCAGGAAAATTAGTTAGGAGTCTAGTCTGGTAATCAATATTTGAATTCTCTAAGGACTAAACCAACATAATAGCAGTTGTAGTAGAGAAGAAGGGACAGAATGGTTTGAGAAAAAGCAATCAATTTTAAAGAAGTAAAGTATAACATTTCACACATTTGTTTAATGAGTTATTTGTCCAGGGTTAGTGCAAGTCTTAATTTCATCACTCTATGTCTAGCCCTTGAATAGCCTCAGGTATATAGACTATCTGCATGAGAGCTGTTCCCTTGCAGACTAGTTCAGAGACGAACTGAAAACTGTTGAATTGTTAACCACACTGAAAACTATTGAATTTATAGTCTGTAAATATGATGATCGATACAAGTCCTTAATAAAGGTTTCAAGACATTGTAGAAAATGGTGTGGGGGAGTAAGATGCAGTGATGAGATCCTTAAATTCATTAGTCATAGAACCAGAGTTCAAATAGCACTTCTGTATATTATCATCTGTGTGATTTTGGGTAAGTGAATCTACACTTCAGTTTAGTCATCGATAGTACAACAGATAGAGTTCTGAATCTGGAGTAAGGAAGACTCATCTTCCTGGGTTTAAATTTTACCTCAGACACTTATTAGCTGCATGACACTGAGAAAGTCACTTAACCCTGTTTGTCTCAATTTTATCATCTATAAAGTGAGTTGCTGAAGGAAATGGCAAGGAACTCCAGTATCTTTGGCAAGAAAACCCCATATAAATTCTCAAAGACTCAGATATGAGTGAAACAACAAACAGCAACAGCAAAAACTAGGGGGTTAGACTATATGGCCTCCTGGTATAGTTTCCAGCTCTAAATTTATGACTCTATGAACTTTTCTTTCTTCTAAACACTTTTCCATTTTGTTCCTCCTAAAAAGTATTTAATCCTATTCTGAGCTAGTAAACTCATGTTCCTAGGCTTTTTTTTTAAATGCCAAGAATAAGATGTGACTTGGATACCTTCAGAGCCAACTGGCAACTAATTAAATAAGATGTATTTCCTATAAATATGTGATGACTTCTTGCTTGAATAGCTTGTAGAAAACATTAGTTCCCAGGTGCAAACTGGGATAAGATGGGCTGAGGATTTCTTGGTTGAATTTATGTGTGGGAATACTATCCCTGGAGCTCTAACTGAATCTTGGCATCCTGAAATCAAAAGAGTAAAATACATTTCCTCACACAGAACATAAACTCATCATAGACTTGAGAATTTGGATTACTGGTGTGATTTCTTCTGTTTTCCCACTCTTAGGAGAATAGAAGACATCTGCTCTTTTTAGTGTGGAAAAAGATTTCCCATCTGCCCTTTTCCACACTATCTCCTTGAATTTGCACATGAAGTTGGCAGAAAACTCATTTCAAAGTAGAATTACTTCCCTAGGTCCCATGGCCTCTATAACTGCCAGCAAAATAGCTTTGCTATGCCACTTTAATTTAAATGAGGGACCATAACGTGTCAAAGTGGGGATCAGTGGAAGCAGCTGCAAGACTAGGAGGGTATTTCCTCACATATGCTGTTGGCCCTTATTCCTCTTTCAGAAATCCAGCACGGTTTCATATTGCCATGTTATAGCCATGCTGTATTGTCATACAGGGAAAAGAAGGCCATTTTTTTTCTTTTGGAACCTTTTTCTGCTGTGAAAACTTGTGGAAACTCTTTAAAGGTCTCATCTTGCTTTGCATCCTAAAATGTAGAAAAATAGGATGTCAAAGTTGTTCCAAATCTTATCCTGTATGTTTATGGCATTATAAAACAGGCGATAGTAATAGTTTCCAGGTCAATAAGTGACACTAAAATGTATTTCCTTTCTGGATGCTATTAATGTCAATTAGAATTATACATTTATAATGTAGAGGAGAATAAACCCATTGATGTTAGACTTTTCTGCTGATGCTGATGTAGTTTAAAATATATATTAAGCTAATGAATGAATGAATGAAATAAAAAAAATGGCTAGTGATGGGTCTGAACTCCATGTATTAAAAAAAAAAAGAGTGTAACATAATCAAATTTATATGAGAATAAAAGAACAAAACTCATCTGTCCTGAAACAAAGAATATTCTGTCCTCTTACTAATTCCAAGAAACTTCTTGTCCCAAGGCAGTCTTTTTATGCCAATACACCTCTAGCCAACAAAGAGCGATTATCTAAAGAGGCTTTTTTTTTTTTTTTAACAGATTTTGACATTGGAACTTCCCCACATCTTCCTAACCCAAAGGTTCTATAAATAGTAATGCTAAATAACCCATTCTAATTGACATATGGGGCAAACTTAAAAAAACCCTGAGCATTTTTCCTATTTAATTTAGAAAGAGGCATACACATCACTGATTTCCTTAAATGTCTAATGAAACCATACCTATTAGAATTATCCCTTTAATCCAACTAAGAGTTCAAGAGAAGAGAGAGCCAAGTAGGGAACAAGGTACCCAGCAGAATTCTATTAGTTTATCAAAACAGGAAATATAAGCCATTTCCTCACACTCAGCTTTTAAAATGAAGGAAATAATTCAAACATTGTATTAATAATACAAAATATACATAGGAGGAAATGCATATCTTTGTCATTCCACACAGCAATATGCTCTTCCTGATAAAATCTGTGGCTATGTAGTTCACTTATTTCAGCAATGACTGTGAAGGAGACCTCAGAATAAATATATTCATTAGGGTGTGTAAAACATCTCCTGGAAGAAAAGTGCTCACTCCTTTGATATAAATAAAATTTTCCAAGATAATACTTTGTGCTGTAAGAATTAATTTGCTTTAGTCAGGTGAATACTTGTGAAACACACTCCTCCCGGCTCACCATAGCAACAGACATAACTAGGAGTCATTATGTTTGAGGTGTTCTCATATATCTCATTTGAGTCATTCAAATTAAGATGCATATTTTTATAATTCCTTAATTAATTAATTAATTTAAATTCCTTTTTTTTTTTCCTACAAGAAAGTACTGGCTAACATTATCATCTTCAATTCCTCTTTAGGCAACCCTGACAGGGAATTGTAGCGCTTTCTAAATTCCAAACTGATAAATAAAAATATATTGTTTCTATAAACATTAATTGTTGCACTAAGACCCATGCTGCACCACAATATAGCTATCTAGGAAAACTGGTTACAGAGGGCATGTGCAAGTAGGTAGGTACTGCAAGTCAGAGAGGCCAATGGACAGTTCAAATGTTTTTGGTGAAGAACATTAATGTATTTATGATTTACACAAGCATTATCAAGATTCCAGGGAGGTCAGTTAACAGAGATCAGGAACTTATGTTTGAAAAGGGAAACAAAGTCAGGACACAGGTCTGAGTGAACCAGACCGAAGAATCTCAGTAACAAAGATTCAGAAACTGGATAAAGGTCTGGATTACAAATTTAGGAGTATTGAGAGTAAGAATAACCTTTTATAACTGAACTCATAGGTTTTTGAGATGGAAGATCAATATGGTTTTCTAATTAATTTGTGGAGACATATAAGCAAACCTGAAAGGAGATGAAATACATTCTCTGTACTAGCCTTTTCTTTAAATATTTAATGCACAACTTTTCTTATAAGAGAATCTGGATTATGTAATGGTCAAGTGTGATGGACTTAGTTCTTCTTAACAATGCCGTGATTCAAGGCAATTCCAATAGACTTGGGATGGAAAATGTCATACGTATCCAGAGAGAGAACTATGGAGACTGAATGTGAATTGAAGCATAGTATTTTTACCTTGTTTGTCTTTTTTCTTTCTTGTGTTTTTCCCCCTTGGTTTGATTTTTCTTGTATAATATGACAAATGTGCAAATACATTTAAAAGAATTATATATATTTAATCTATATCAGATTACTTGCTGTCTTGGGGAAAGAGAAAAATTTGTAATACGAGTCTTAAAAAATTAATGTTGAATATACTTTAACATATTTAACATGTATGGGACTACCTGCCATCTAGAGGATGGGGTGGAGGGAAGGAGGGGAAAAGCTGAAACTTAAGTTTTTGGAAGTGTCAATGTTGAAAAATTACCCATGCATATGTTTTGTATATAAAAAGCTATAATAAAAAATGAATGTTGGAAGCTTTCTTTATGTGTATTTGGAAAATAAAAAAGCTATTTAAAAGTTAAAAAAATCTGGAATAGTTATTTTAGTATTAATGAAAGAAGGAATATTTTCCTTGCTATTATGAGAAAAGCAATCAAGTTTTGCGAGTTGTTTATAGTTGTCAGGATTGTTTCAAGTTGGGGATAGAGTGGTGAATTTAAACCATGATCATTATAAATATAAAGAAATATACCTAGTATGTATGTATATATATATATCTATGAATATATAAATATTCATATATATTATATAACAGCATACTTTCCAATTTTCAACAAAGTAATCCATTAATTTAAAAATACCATCATACCACTAAAAGTAAAATATCAGTCTATACAGCTGCTATGCATAATGAATTATACACCAAAAAAAAAAAAATAGGAGAGAAATTGGGTAATTATGAGCTGGGCAGTGCACAGGTGGCAGAGATCAAAGTAAGGAGGGGATTGAAACTAGGCAACCAATCAGAACGAAAGGCAGATACTAGGCATCAGACACAAGCCGACTATAAAAATGAGTGGCAACTTTTAAACCTTTAAGCATTTAAGAAACTTCCTGTCTGAAATGCCAACTGACTCAGATTTCACAGATTCATTTATAGTGGTGCCTTGTACTTGCCTGATTCCTAAACTGCTGCATTGCTTTAGATATATGCTCTTTGGATGTCTATTAGAAACAAAACACTAACTTTCAAGTCATCTTAAAATTCAGACAGTGTTTTAAAGCATCTATCTATCTATGTAGATAGATATATGCTTTCAGAATGTATGAGTATATATACATAAGTATTTATACACATATCTATTTAAAACAACCTCATTTAGACATAGTTATAAATGCATATTTCAACAATTAAATTCTATTTTGAACAGGATTTCACTTTGTTCTAAAGTTGTTCTTGAATTAGTTCCTGCTTGGGATTCCCAAGGCCTTGAATTGGAATTAAAACATGGTCTTGTGAATCCCAAGTGAGAACTAATTCTTTTTCTTTCCCAATGTTTTGAAAACACAAGTTCAGCTCTGCATGAAAACATCTCCACTTCAGATGGAGTTCTGATCCTCTCTTTTACCAGTTTCCAAATTTCTGTTGCTTCTTTCTCGACATAACTTTCTGTGTGCATGTTTTCCTTTGATCTACCACCATTACTAGTGGACCCTGATTATCATCTCTTGGATCGATACTGCAAATTTATCCTCATTAAACCTCTTTTTTTCCCCTTTCTCTTTTAGCTATGTCCCTTTCCAATTCAAGTCCCAACTTTACTCACTTTCTGCCTTAGTATTGTTGTTTGTTCTTCAATCTAGAAAAAGACAACATCAGGATGTTGATACCACGACTTGCAAGTGAATTAGAGTAAAGTGAGGGAGGGCTGTGCAAAGTCACCAGCTTTACTTTCTTATTTGAAGCCATCTCCAGATCCCAGAGATGGTCCCAAATGCAATGGGAGACCTCGGACTTTTTAACTTAAGGTCTTACCCAGGACTCAGTTTGACTGAGACAACTGCCTCAGTGATTAATAGTATCTAAGGCTTGGTTTTTAAATTTTTATTATTGTAATTTGTTATTGCATCAGTAATACTGTCAATGATTGGTATGACCACAAATACTCTAATGAGTCAATCCAAGGATCTTCATTTAATGGTTCTCCAGAGAGCTATATAATGTTTTATTTTATTTCTCTCTTTTATATCTCAGTTCATTGCACCCATTCACTGATGGATTTCAGTAAATCTACCCCCAAGCCTACTTCATTGTTTAAGATATTCCATTTCTAAGTCAGGAGAACCTGAGTTAAAATCTGGTCTTAGACACTTAACACTTCCTAGCTGTGTGGCCCTGGGCAAATCGCTTAACCCCAATTGCTTCAGCCAAAATAAATATTCTACCTGTGAACCTTCTTCAGTCTATCACCATAGTTCTGGAGAAATACTTTTTTACATGTTTTACTAATGATTCACAGCTTGTGATCCTGGACATTGAAGTGAGCTTTTAAGAGTGTTCAGGTTTCAACAGTTGGAACTTGGTAGGAGAGAATCCTGGCTTGAGCAAATAATAACTCATGTTTACACAGCATTGCAAAAGTTTACAAAGAGCTTTCTTCCACAACTTTCTCTTTAAGGAAGGTAAGATAAGTGTTATTGTCATTATTTTCTCATTTTGCAAACGAGGAAAGTAACACTTATCAAATCTAGCCTCAATATCCGATCTGGAATTTGAATCCAGGTCTCTTCACTCTAGATATAATGTTCTCTTTAGTACACCAGAGAGGAGGGATTGCCACAACATATAAGTTAATACATAGCAAGAATAAATATCGAGTAATCATCTGGCTAAAATATAGAGTGTGTGGAGGGGGAATAGGAGAAGATAACAGGAAGATAACAGTATTTATTCTTAAATGTCACCTGAAGATCAGGCTTGGACTTTATTCAGCGCATGTGGAATTCCCATAGATAATTGTATCTATTATCCTTAACCTTTTTTCCCCACTCTGATGAAATAGCCAAACAATTTAGATAGACCTTACTGATTATTCATGTATCATGTTAATATTTCAGTTTACGCTCTTTATTCCTTTAATATGTATGTTCACATCAGTGTATCTGTAAAGGACAACATACTTCTAGACTACAGAAATCAGACCTATGTAATTCTCTTTCTACAATATGTAAAACAGCCAAAATTGCATTTAGTAATTGCCTAATAAAAATGCCTTTGGTGTTAACAACATTATGTTCACCTGAATGAAGAAAGGAAGCTAGAACAGATGATTCTGAAGAATAGTCTCGTATAAATCTAAAACCTAATGACTGGTTTTAAAAATAAAACAAAGTTTAACTTTGATGACATTTTTCTCATGAATCATCTTTCTCCCTTCCTAACCTCCCTTCTTCTTCCAAGCCCTTACCAATTTCACCTAAATGGAGATAGGACATCTGGTTCTGCCCATCTTTTGTTTTTATTTCAAGAACATGATCAAGAATTTACTGAATTCCACAAAGGAATGAATATAATCCATATAATTCCTGAGTGATTGGGCAAATCTTATTTTGGCTTCACTTCTTCTAAAATGTTTTTATGGTGGGCTCAAACCGTAACACAAGTACTATGGATACTTGCTCAAAACTGCTCTTCACAATCAGTATTTCTTTATATGCATGTTCATGCATATAATGAGATCCTTCATATACTGAAGATTCTTTCAAACTTAATATTCATTATGATAAAGCATAATCTCCCTTAGAAAGGACTCTACTTTTATTGAGTTAAACAGAGTATAATTCTTTCAGACAAGGTAAAGATCAGGGAAAAATTTAGAAGCTTGTTTATTTCTGTTATTTTAGTTCCAAGGAACTTAGACAGCAGATACCTATGTAAGAAGTTCAGCCAATTGGAGATACATTTGAGAAGCAAATTCTCTTTTTAGGATGAAAAAAACCCACAAAAACCTCTGGAGAGGGCAGAGATGTCATTTACACTTTAATGTCAAATTAAGTCAACATCTTGTTGAAAATGAGTGGGGAATTTTGGAGCAAGAGGACACTGGGGAAGGACCTTTATCCCAGAGGCTTGCAACATGGAATCTTTGGGTGTTGGATAAAAGAGAAAAGGGCAAGGAGTGACATCTTTTGCTGTTTGTATCCCCAAGGCTTAGAACAAAGTAAAAACTTGTGAAATGCTTTTCATTCATTCAAGGAAGAAGTAGGTCTACTTTACAATTCTGCCTAGTGTCTGGATAGCTCATCACAGCTATGTTATTAAATTTTTTTCTTTTAAATATTGTTTATCCCATTTGCCTCATTTTAATGCTTCATGTTCTATTTACCTCATTTGCTTCTTTTCCCCACCTCCTAACTGGGAAAAAAAAAAAAAGAGAGAGGGATAGTGCAAGTGAAAGGGCCTTCAGAAGTTATCTAATTCAATCTACTTATTTTACAAATGAGAAATTAAGACCCAGAAAGGTAAACTGATGTGCACATGGCCAAACAGATAATAAGTGACAATCAGGATTTAAACTGAGTAATTTGACCTCAAAATCCAGAGTTTCACTGTACCAGCTACCTATCAAGACAAAAAGAATGAGCTATAGAATATATTCCTACCCTGAGGAAAAAGGAGTCAGACTCCACTTTGGTCAGCTTCCCACTGCCATACTTCTACAGAAATACATATTCTTGGATTCCCAAACTCAGAAAACCTTTAAGAAACTGTGCTCTGAAAATACAAGGGATTTTTGAATATATGTGCACACATATACATATGTATTAGTACTATAAAACAATATTGGTGATTTACAATTGTAACATCTGGAAGAGGTAATTATTGAGAGAAAACTCATCAAAAGGTCATGAATAAGGGTAGGAACCTAGTTATTTCTAAGAAGGCTCATTTATAGAATTATTAATTATTAATACAGATTATTAAAATAAATTAATTGATGTAATTATTTATAGATTTATTTACAGATTTATTAAGACAAAAATGATGGAACTAGCATGTAGTTTATAATAAGTTGAAGGAGTAGAATCTGACTACACAGAAGTAATTATGTCAATGAAAAGGTGAGTTGGGGAGCAAAGTTAGGACAAGGAGGCATCAGGAAGGCAAGCAGAAGGAAGAAGAGACTTACTTAAGATTTCAATAGTCAGATAGGGTAACAAGACTAGGTAAGTTTGGCAACAAAAAGCTACAGAAAATTTCAACATGATGATATGTGAATTAGAAATATTTCTTCATAGATGTCACATACCTTCTGTCTTTTCTTATTAAAATTGTATAGTATATGTATAACCCATATCAAATTGCTTATTGTCTCAGGGGGAGAGAAAGGAGAGAATTTGCAGCTCAAAATTTTAAAAAATGAATCTTAAAAATTGTTTTTGCATGTAATTAGGAAAATGTTATTAAATAAAAATTGTGTAATAAAAAGGCATTGCCTTATTAATGGAAAGAGAGGAGAAATAGAAGAATATGTTCTGGCATTTAAAAAGATATAGCAAATAGTTTTCAGTTTTTACCCATTTAGAAGGTAAGGTGGACCCATCAACCCAATTTTCTTAAGAACCCAGAGATGAATTCCTAGCTAAGTCAAAGGAGAAGTGCCCAGTTTCTATTAATGCTCCTAGGGCCCTGTCAGCTTAGCTCAACCAATAGTGAAAAAGGTAGGGACCTATTTGCTATTTGCTACCTATTGGGGGACTCATGGGTAACCCTGGGTAAAGGATATCAAGGGAAAGGCCTAGCAAAAAGATGTTTCTGTTCAATTTTGTCCATTTGTGACCCTCGTTGTGGTTTTCTTGATAAAGATACTGGAGTAGTTTGCCATTTCCTTGTCCATCTTCTTCTACTAATGAGTAAACTGAGGCAAACAAGATTAAGTGACTTGCCCAAGTCATACCAAGAGTCTAAGGTCAGATTAAACTTAGAAAGATGAATCTTGATGACTCCAAGGCTAGTACTCATTGTGCCACTTAGTTGCCAGGAAAACGATTATTAGAGCATAAAATAAGTGATGCTGAATGTTGGAAAAACTGATTTATTTTCTCAAAGATTAAAATTAGATAAAAAATGTGCTCTTTATAATCTACTTTAGGGGGCAAGTCAAATCAATAGACAGGATTGAAAAGCTAAACTACTTTTTGATGAGGTCCAAATATGCAGATAATACCCTATTTTGCAATGTGAAGAAGAAAAAACAATATTTCAAAGGGCTTTTGAGGGAAGTGGGGAAGCACAAGTTTTCTTAGGCTTATACAGATGATGGAGGGTGGTGATGAATCAGAACAACTGGATTCAAATCCTAGCTTTATTATTTCTGTGAGTCTGGGTTAGTTAGTACAGAACTTGATTTTCCTCTTCTATAAAGTGGAGATTATACTTCCTCTAACCACCTCATAGGGCTGTTCTCAGTATCAGATGAGACAATATACATAAAATGCTTTGTAACTGCATAGAAATGTAAGCATTATTTTTGCTTAAGGTTCATTCCAGCTTTCAGCTTTCCAGAATGTTTTCTATGATCTCATTTGTTATGTTTAGAACAAATGTTCAATAATTGCTCTATACAAGTTCTTTTAACTGGTAAAATAAATCAGACATAAGTTAATGCACACATTACCTCACATACTTTCTATACAACTTTTAATTATTTCTACTACATGTCAGTTCTTGGTGCCCTATGGCCATAAAAATGTGTTCATGATTACTGTTGGCATATGACTGTGGAGTAGAAATTATTATTCATTTAAAAATAGATGCTGTTGGGAGGTGGGAGACTATTTATTTGTATAGGAAAAGTTAGTCTAGTTTTAAAAGTTGAAAATAAATCTATCTTTCCATCCAATAGATCTGGAAGAGTCTGTTGAGTCTACAAAGTCCTGGGAAGAAGACCCATTAACACATGTTTTATAACACAACTAAGATTTCTGTTTTGGTTCCTTGCAAACCAGTCTGGGCAAAGAAGGTGTTCATTCATATTGGCATGTGAGGAGTAAGATTGGTTATGTCTGAACAAGCATAGTTTTAGAAATGGGTAGCTTCACAGTAGATCAGAAATTTCTTGAGACTGAGGTCACATGGGTGCTTGGGGACCAATTAAAAATGGGGTCTTTACTGCAAATGTAGCTTAAGGGCTAGAGCCATTTTTAGATACTTGCTGACTGGGCTAATGGTTGACTTGTTTGCTATTCCTGCCTTGCTGTTTCTCATGTCAACCCTGGAAGCCAAGTTGAAGAAGGGACACAAATGACTGTGTCAGGCAACTTTTAGAAAATGATCCATTTATATATTACTTGTATACTAAGGCTCCCTAAGTAAGAATAAAGCAA
The DNA here is from genome assembly GCF_902635505.1 of Sarcophilus harrisii. Lineage (NCBI taxonomy): Eukaryota > Metazoa > Chordata > Mammalia > Dasyuromorphia > Dasyuridae > Sarcophilus > Sarcophilus harrisii. Next base: position 162,004,772 of record NC_045428.1, on the reverse strand, counting down.
TATCAGCAGGGTCCAAAGGAGAAACGCAGTATTCTGGCCAATTAATTAAGAAAAGCTCTTTATAGTACCTGCTTTATATGTTACCTATTTATGCATGGATTCATTTATGGGAGGGGCTGTCCATAGCATATTTTAAAGTCTAGACTTCTTTCCGCCACCCAGAAAGTTATTGGGTGGATTCTGTCTCTTGTAAGCTAGTGTGTGCTTAGAGAGCACATGTTAATTTTATTATTAGCCTAAGTAGACAAATCTGTTGGAAAAATATTGAAAAGTGAAATATGATTTTTGACATGCTTTCTTCCAGCATTGAGAAAATCCAAAACTAACTAAATCCCATATTATTTTGAGGTTTTTGGAATGAAAGCATATTCCACTTAATAGTATTATGTTACTTTGAAAACATAATGTTTAACAGAATTACATTTCAAAGGGTTTTCACAACTTTATATGTGGGAACATGTATTTTAAAATAAGATAGCATTTAAGAGCTGAAAGGGCACCCTAGAGATAACTTAGGTCAATAACCTCATGTTCAGAAATGAACCCACTGAGAGCAAGAGAGATTAATTTAGTAATTTGATCAAGATCATGCAACTAACAAGTAGTAGAGCTGGACTTTGAAAATAGAACTTCTGATTTTTTCCCAATGAAGAAGGCTTCCTTCCTTCCTTCCTTCCTTCCTTCCTTCCTTCCTTCCTTCCTTCCTTCCTTCCTTCCTTCCTTCCCTTCCCTCTCTCCCTCCCTCCCTCTTTTTCTTCCTTCTTTTCTTTTTGCTGAATGAAAGTTTTTGGCATTATATTCAGTGATGTAGCAGAAAAAGCATTGGTTCTGGAATTAAATAAAGATCCTTAAATCTTAGCTTTGTCCTTGGCTATGGAGCACATTTCTCTTTAAGATTTAGCTTTCTCCTATGTAAAACAGGCATAAAATATTTATATTCTTGCTTTAACATTAATGTTTTGAGCAGAGTTCCTTGTAATCTTTATAAATTGATTATTGTTATTACTGCCACCACTATTGTTACACATTTTATGTTATCTACATGTGACATTTTTTCTCTATTTTTCTTAATGTCAGGAGTCTAGGAAGAGAGCATCTTTCTGGAATTTTATAGTGACTTCAAAGATTAGATTTACCTACCATTCATAGTATATCTGGCATATTTTGTATATATTAATCTAGTTTCATTTCAACCCTTAACTTCTTAAGTCCCACAACATACACCCAGGGAGAAGGTTTGGGTTTTTTTTTTCCCTACAAGCAAGAAGGATATTTATCATTACTATAATGAATTTTTTTTTTGGTTTAGACATTTGATTCATCCTGTGTATAGGTTAAAATTTAATTATCACTTCATTAAGTATTTATTGAGCAAGTTCATGATACTCAATTTTTAAGTTTAAGCTAATTTATAAACTCCATGCATTCCAAACCTCAGTGATGAGAAATCTTCAAGAGAAAAAAATTCTTATATCTTCAGAATAATTAATCTAGTAAACATACTATAATAGTATATAGCATTTTAAGGTTTGCAAAGTCCTTTACTAATATTATTTCAATTTATCTTTATGACAATCCTGGGAGAATGATTATGAAATAAATTATTATCACTTATTATTGAATAAATTATTATTATCATTTTATAGATGAGGAAACAGGCAGGAAAATCCTTGCTCAGATTCATGCAATTGAAAAAGTGTTTAAGGGTGCATTTGAACTCAGATATTCCTGACTCTAAAGTGCTGGGCTTGGAGTTGGGAAGATTCCTCTCTCTTAATTCAAATCTGGCCCCAGATACTTACTAGCCCTGTGATCCTAGGCAAGTCACTTAACTTCAGTTTTCTCATCAGTAAAATGAGCTAAAGAAGGAAATGATAAATTACTCCAAGAAAATCCCAAATGGGGTCATGAAGAGCTGCACATGACTGAAGAACAATTTTTTGACTCGAATTTCTGTACTCTATGATGCTTGAAGTTATTAACTTTGCTGCTTCTTATTAAAACAGTTCTTAACATTTTTTCCATTCAGTGGCTGTACAGCTTGGGCCTTCTAAGCTAAGGTCATTCAATGAGTCAGGCTGACTCAGGATTCCATCTAAGACTTTTGGTTCTCTGTCCTTAGCCCCAATTCCAAGATACTGTCTGAGTAAAAGACATCATGATCTTTCTCCACACTGTAAAAAATTCTCTTATCACAGTACAAACAACTAACATGCTGAGATTATAAACATCCAAATAGTGGACTTCCTCAAATACTCTATGTGATGTCATCTGGCCCTTCTTTCATATCCGTTTTATTATGCCCCTATCCTTTCAAAACAGACTGTGCTCCTTAGGATAACAAAAGCCAGGAAATGTCCATGCTTTGGCAATAACACAAACATGGAAACATGCAGAAACTGACAAAATACAAACACCCATAGATTTAGAAGAAAGAATTCCAGGGTGATATTTAATTTAATATATTTAAAATCAGTTCCTTAGGACATGATAAACATTCTACTTAGAAGGTGGTAGAAAGAACTTAAAATTTTCTGGACCAAAAAAACCCCAACAAAAAACATTAAAGCCAATGTATTATCTAGTAAATTTAATTACTACAGATACTCAACGTGGGTATATAGATGATGACCTGAAATTTCTGGATTGCTTAAAGTAAACCAGATAACTTACTGGATGCTATATAGATATAAGATGAAAGCATTTTCAAAATTGAGTCATGGCAATTAAAGTGACAAACTTTCCACTATTTGTGGAAAGAGAAAGAGAGGACAACATTCAGAATGGGAATTCTCAGGAGTGACCAGGAATAAAGGCATGAAGAGAAAAGTTTTTTTTTTTTTTATAGCTCTATATGAACCTATTATATGCTAAGAATTAGTTTTTTAAAGAGATGCCTAACAATGAAAGATGAAATATTCTGACTATATTACACATAAAAAGTCTCATTCTGCACCTTGATTGGGATGAACACTGTTCTTAAATCTTTCAGAGGTCTTTGTTTTTACAATGTTGTTATCATATAAATTTTTCTGATAGTGCTTATATCACTGAATCATTTCATACAAATCTTCCCAGGTGTTTCTGAAAGTATCCCTTTCATCACTTTGTATGGCACATTAAATAGAGAAAAAGTAGACTTGGTTTTGAATTCCAAATGTACCACTTACTACCTACTTCACAAGGTAAGTCATTTCATCTTTATGTTTCTCAGCTTTCTTATCTATAAAGCCAAGGACTGAACTAGATGATCTCTAAGATTCCTTTCAGCTCTAAGGCTATGATTTTTAGAATCCTAAAAGAATTTCTGAGCCTGGAGTTTTGGCACTGAGTTTATGTTGCCTAGGGTTAGGTATGTGTGTGTGGGAGCCCAGACTATAACTCAGTAGCTGGCCAAGTTTTCCATCTCACTGGGAATCTCTTGGAGCTGTGGAAAAGGAGCCAGGTTGTAGCAACAAGCCTGGAAGGGAATTAGGTGGCTTGCTCAGGGTTAAACTCTTCAAAATGAAAATAGAAGGACCCCTTTGGAAAGTTGCTTCTTTTTTCCTTGATAAATTTTGGTGACCCTAATTTTCAAGTAACATGCACTACCTCTCTAAGTTCTGTGAAACTGTCTGAATTGCTTCTTGTCTTCGTAGGTAATTGAGTGTGAGTTTTATAGGGGTGGCCAGGTCTGGAGTCAGGAAGGCTCATCTTCTGAGTTTGAACCTGGCCTCAGAAACTTATTAGCTATAGGATTCTGGGTAATTTACTTAATCCAGTTTAATACTTGATCTATAGTTTCCTCATCTGTAAAATGAGCTGGAGAAGGAAATGGCAGACCATTAACTCTGCCAAAAAATCCCAAATGGTATCACAGTTAGATACAACTGAAAATGACTGAAAAATAACCACCAGACAGTGAATATTTTGCCTCTTGAGTCAAAGAAGCTGGGTTCAAAACCACCCCTGATATTTACTGCTCTCCCCATTCCCCAAATAACATTGATCAATTCAGAGTTTCTTCAACACTATAATTTTTTTTTATCTCTAAAATAAAGGTTTGGAGTACATTGCTTGTATGATACCTTCTAGCCTGTGATCAGCCTGTCTTCTGTAAAAGACTCGACAAAAGAGCACTTTAATGACTGGCCTTTTAAAGACCTTTTAAAGTAAATTAATTTACCTTACAATAACTCTTTCTACAAAGCATTAAGATGACAAGAATGCTTTGAATAAGTGGCTTCACCCTCTGCACAAATGATGCAACAAATTACTGACCTACAATGATGTAGACACATTGATAGAAATGATAGCCACAAGTAATTGATTATAATCCAATATCACCAACTTCTTCCTTTTATGGGGTATAAAACACTACCAACAAATAGCCTTCCGTTTTCCTGATGTGTGTGCTTACATGTACGTTACGTATGTGTGTATGAACTTGTTTTTTAAATGCAATGCAATGTGACCTAGTAGTTACAGTATGGCAGCCAGGATTTCCTAACTGATTGAGCCAAAAAGCAAGGGGAAAGGGAGGAAGAAAGCTGCCAAATAAGTCTTTAGGGCATTCATTGCAAACCCAGTCATCCTTCCTCTTGCAATACTTACTTGGACTCTCTGCACTGGAAAACAAATCATTCCTTTCCAAACTGTGAAAAGGGAGAGATTTCTTTGGCCACTGTTCAATATCCTCCCCTTCTCCACCCCCGTAAGATAAAGAGATCTGTGGCTTACTCAACTATTGATTATCAGCTGCAAGATAAGTTACAATCAGTTGCTTCTAGATTATCTTGGTTATGATTCTCAACCTTCAGTTCTTTGGATTCTCTCAGTTAAGATCCTAACTTTTAGGTAACGGATCTAGGAGTCAGAACACTGGAGTTGGTCAGAGTCAGAAAATTTTGGGTTCAGAGAAATATTCCCCTGCAACTTCACTCTCAATTTACAAAGTGTGAGAATCTGAGTTAGTCATTTGTATTTTCTGACCCTCAGGTTCTTTATCTATAAAATTGGAGTCATGGACTTATCTTTTAAGATCCTTTCTGGTTCTAAATCTATGCTAATTATAATAATTAACCTAATTATTACAATAATCTAATACTTATATTATTACTACTACTAATAATCCAATAATAATTTATTAAATGCCTATTATTATCAGGTACACTGATAATAATAAGAAAAAAAAGAAAGTCCATTCAGAAAGTACATTTTAATTAAGCAAAATAATGTGCAAATATATAAGGAATTTTGAGAGAAGACACTAAAAGCTGGAGAGATAATGGAAGCCCTAATATTGGGGATATCACTTAAGCTGAGCTTGGAAGAAAGTTAGGGATTAAAAGAAGCAGGGTGAGAGAATACATTCTAACCTTGAGAGACAGGAAAGACAAAGGCACTGAGGGTGGGGATCAGATAGAATATGAATGAAACAGCAAGAAGGCTGGTTTGACTGAAATGGGAAGTAAATGAAGGGAATAATTTGGAATATATTTGGAAAAATAGGTTGGAATCTGGTTTTAAAGAACTTTAATTGACAAATGGAAGAGTTTGTATTTGATCCTAAAAATAAGAAGAAATTACTAGAGCTTTACTGAGCAAGGAATGAAATAATCAGACTTGTGATTTCACAACATTACTCTGTCTCAATGATTGAACAACAAACTTTTATAATGTCATTAAAAGGTCTTTTATTTACTGGCTTCCAATAGATGACAATTTAAAAAATATCCAAGGATTGATTTTGATGTTTAAAAAGTACAATATTCAATGGTGAGAGTGTGCTTGAGTTGCTAGGGAAGAAACTAATACATAGTAACATATATAAACCCTCTCCTCACTAGCAATTCTCCAAGATGAGGTGATGGACCTGCATTGATTGCTATGAGTTGACTCACTTTGGAGTACTTTATGTCAACGAAATCACAACTCCAGTTCTTGTCTCTACTTATTAGTATGCCTAATCTTGTCTTTCCAATCCTTTCCAGAACATGTATTTAATGACCTGGCCAAGGATCATGATTTGCCCAGTTTTCAGGAAGCATGTGGTACTCAAAGTTCTGGCTTTGTGTACTGAGTAGGTTTAAACATCCTAAGGAAGGAAAGCTTCTAGACAAGTTGTTTATAAATCTGACACCACCCAATATAGATCTCTGTCTCACCTCCTGTAATTCCCCAACACAATTCCCCAGAAAAAAAAACAAAAACAAAAACAAAAAAGAAAAGGATTAATTCTCCTTAGATGGAAATAAACTTTTATTTGAATGAAAGGGATAAGTAAGAGGAGCTAATTTTGAAAGTCCCCTAATGTCCCACTCCCTTTCTGTGCTATTCATATTGTTTTAAGGAACTTGTAGTAGAGATAAGCTTTTATAGAGATGCAGTTAGAAAGCACAATGAATAGAGTGCAAGTTTTCAAAATCGGTACCAAGTAAGGTAATAGAGGCAGCTATCCACACAGTGGACAGAGCAACTGACCATAGAGCCAGGAAGACTTATCTTCCTGTGTTCAAATCTGGCTTCAGAAACTTACTAGATGTATGATTCTAGGCAAATCACTTAATCCTGTTTGCCTCAGTTTCCTCATCTATAAAATGAGCTGGAGAAGGAAATGGCAAACCACTAGCATTTCTGCCAAGAAAACACAAATGGAATCACAAAGAGTCAGATATGACTGAAAAATGACTAAACAACAATAAAAGAGATGAGCTAGGGTAGTTCATCTTTTAGAGAGATGAAAAGCTGATCTTCAAATTCATTTTAACATTCAGTAGTTATGATTTTAAAAATATATTAGGGTAAAACAAATTTATAAATGGCACCATTATTTTCAAGACAATATAATTTCTATTTCTTGGATGCCATCAAAGCGTTAGTTATTGATATCTTATAAAACGAGACACACTAACAACAACAAAACTTAATAGATTTTCTAAGAAAATGTTACACAATTAAATTTAATTATTCATGTAAAAATGGGGAGCAGATAATTCAAACTACCTTGTAGCCAAAAATACTTAATAATTCATTTTTTCTTTTACAATGCATACTATGATCTTTTTTTTTTCTTTTAAGAAGAATTTGATATAATGAATGGAAAGAACACTGCATTTAGTTTCTGAAGTCCTGATTTGGAAATCCAGTTCTGATACTTAGAATCTGTATCAGTCAGTCCAACAGAGTTTTTAGTAAAAGCTATGCTAAATGCTTGGGAATACAAAGAAAGGTTTAAAAAAAGTCCATGTCTTCAAAACTCACATTCTAATGTCTTCAGAACAAAAAAATATAAAGAGTAGTTATTGTTTAGCTTTTTTTTCAGTCATGTCTGACTTTTTGTGACCTAATTTGAGTTTTTTCTAGCAAAGATACTGGAGCGGTTGGCTATTACCTTCTCCAATTCATTTTTACAGATGAGGGAACTGAGGCACTCAGGACTTGCTCACCATCATAAGTGTCTGAGGCCAGATTTGAATTCAGGAAGAGGAACTTTCCTGACTTGGGCCAAGGACTCACCACTTAGCTGCCCTCATTATTTTTTGGTAACTACAAGATTCTAGATAGTAGGAGAATGTTCTGAAAATATAATCTCTTCCTCCCAGACAATTAAACACTGAGATATTGGTGAAGATGATGATGAAAATGATGGTAATAGATATCTTTATTATGCTAGGTTTCTTTTGGTTTGTTTTTTGATATAACATTTGCTCTTGTGAAAAGGAATGGTGATTTAGGAATAGGAATCACTTCCTTAGCAGTTTAATAGAAAAAAAAAACTTTTAGGAAATGAGGAATGTGTACTTAGTTAATCATTTTAAATAGTGATTTGTAGTAGTAATGGAAGGATTGGTAGTGGGAGATGGAAGCTACCTATTTAGTGGCTGGAAATATATTTTTACATCTGAAAGCCAGAAAGGACTGAATGCAACCCGTCAGACATGGGTAGTGAGTTGGTGCTTGCTTAGAATTTAGCTCCAGGGCCTCTTTCTCTCCCCCCTCTCCAGTTCAGTGTCCCTTAATTTAAGAAGCAAAGGCTAGGGAGCACTTCAAGTATATGAGCAGATCTTTATCAACAAGTATGAAAAGGACCAGCCATTCATTATTTCTAAAGAAAACAGGTCAAGAGGAAATGGCTTAAATTGAAGTAGGTTGAATTTGGGTTACTCATTAGGCACGACTCCTTGTCTTAAAGAGATGTGAATCATAATTTTTTTTTTCTTTCAGAAGTGATGTTGAAATGTTTCCTTGATGACTTAACTGAAGGGTGGACAGTTATCTTTCCTTGATGATTTGCATGTAATTCCACATAGAGTCCAGCACATAATGAACTCAACTTTTAAAAGCTATATACAAGTCATAGAACTGCATAATCTGGAATAATAAATATATAGTTCGAAGCTCTACTAATTCAAAGGTGGAATATAGGGAAATACATATGCAAGACATGGGTCTCCTCTATATAACCACAACACCACAAAAAATCTTTGTAACTAAAAATCATATACCTAATAATCTCTTTGGGTCATCATTAGAAAATACCTCTTTGGGAGAAAATTTTCACAAATTATTACACTTTAATATATATATCTTTTCTGTTTTATAACTGCCTTTTCTTTTTTCTTTTTTGAGACAAGATCAAATGGAATTTTCCCTTTTTGAGAGGAAATATTCTATGATCTCCAGAACTATAAACATACTTTACACTATTCATTTGCCTAAATTTAAAAAAAAAACAAGGGAGGAGTGCTGGGAAGATGGCAAATTTCAAACTCTCCCGATTTCCCCCACAAATAAAACAAATTTGCGCCTCAGGGAGAACATAGATTGGTGAAAAACCAAAACTTGGAACAGAACAGAGGTCCTCAAGATATAAAGGGACAAGGTCTGAAAAAACACCCCGGTGCCAGGATTAATCTGACTGTAGGACAAACTGCTCTGGCTAACTCCACAAAAATATCAGGGGAGACTCTACTGGGCTAGCTGGTTGTGGCCTGAGCCTCAGCAGGAGCCACAGAAACTTTCACCTCCTAGTCTGTTTATCAAGTTGGGATTTGAGTCCTGGAAGACAGAGTGAAACACAGCTGATTGGGAATACCAGGCCCAGCTGTGCTGCTGAGACATGTACTTAATGCGTACAGAAGCAGTGGGGTAGGGGGCACTGCTGGCTGTGGGCACTTGTAGGAGGAAGGAGCCCTTGGTTTGGGGTTCCTGGTTAGAGTGAAGAGTTAAAGGGAAGCTTGATTCACCTTCCCTCCACACCACAATTAGAAGTGCTAACACTAATACTTCCTATTAAAAAAAAATGAACTGGCAAAGAAGAAAGAACCCCATTATTGAAACATATTATGGAAACAGGGAAGACTGGGATTCATTTTCAGCAGAGTTTGAAAAAAAAGCTTCTTACTCCAAAGAGTAACATGAAATTTATAAAAGAACTTAAAAAATATTCAAAAATCAAATTTGAGATATTGAGGAAAAACTAAAGAAAAAAAATTAAAACCATTCGAGAAGATTATGGGGAAAAAAGCTAACGAATTAGAAAAGGATCTACAGTTTCAAAGATGAAAATAAGTCTTTGAAAATGAGAATCGGAAAAGAAGAAGCCAGTGAAGTTAGAAGAGACCAAGAAATAACAAAACAGATTATAAAGAATGAGAGAATAGAACAGAATGTGAAACAACTCATAAGAAAAACAACAGATCTGGAGACCAGATCAAGAAGAGAAAATATAAGAAAAATTAGACTGCTTGAAAGTTGTGACTAACCTTGACACAAAAATGCACGAAATAATCCTAGAAAATTGTCCTGGAGTGATAGAACATGAGGGGAAAGTAAAAATAGAAAAAAATTCACTGATCACCATCTCAAAGAGATTCTTTGTGGAAAAATACATAGGGATATTATTACCAAATAAAAAACCCCTAAACCAAAAGGAAAAATTTTCAAGAAACAAGAAAAAACCAATTCAAATATGCTGGAGCTACAATTAGAATTGTACAAAACTTATCAACAGCTACAATAAAAGATAGCAGGTCTTGGAATCATATCTACAGACAAGCAAAAGGCCTGTGGCAAAAAATTTCACATCCAAAAAAATTACCTAAATTTTCAATGAGAAATGATGGACATTCAATGAACTTGCAGATTTTCAGAACTTTCTATCAACCAAACCCAAACTTAACAGAAAATTTAGCATATAAAAGCCAATATCAAAGAGTAATTTTAAGGAACTCAACATAAACAAACTAAAAATGGACAAATTGTTTTTTTCTACATGGAAAATGTATACTTTATGTTTAAGATTTACATCAACAATAGGGTAAGCTCAAAAGAAAGATTAGCAGAGTAAAGGTAAAAATAGTAATCATCTTATACAAATGAGGTGCAGAGGAAGAACAGATATAGGCCTTAGAGAGGGGAGGAGGGCTCAAAGTTCTGAAAATCTACTCACATCGGGAATGGGTTCAATAGACAACTATATATATATATACCATGAAGGGTATTAGCACCCTCCCAAAAACTATGAAGACATGGCAGGGAGGAATAGGTGGATGGAAAGGCAAAGAGTGAGGGAAGAAGACAAGGGAGGGATCCCTGGGTGGAGGAAGATTAAGTAATAGTAAGTCAAGTTATGGAGCAGAATTTAATGAAAGAGTCAGCAGGGATAGGAAAGACATGAATGTATGTGGGATATGTGTGTACGAGTATGTGTGTATATGTATATATCTACATACGTATACATAAATATATCTTAACTGTAGCTTGCTTAGGGGTAGTGGTGGGGATGAAAGAGAAATATATATGTTTGTGTGTATATATATATATATATATATATATCTACATATGTATATATATAAATATATCCTTTCTTAACTATAGACTGCTTGAGGGTGGTGGTGGTGGGGAATGAACAGGGGAAAAAAGGAATAAAGTAAGTAAAGTGCACAGCAGAGAACAAAAGAACAATTTACAAAGAAATAAAGAAAAGATGGACGCTCATGAATATAATTTCTTCTATTTATATATGTATATATATATATATATTTTTTTTTTTCTTAAATTGGCATTTGTGGTTAGATATTTTGAGTTCTCCCTGGTGTTTTGTTGGGTTTTGTTTCATTTTATTTTGTATTGCTTTTCTATTTTTCTTATTCTGTTTCTTCACATAAAATAAATTTGGAAAAAATCGCTAAGTTATAAAGCATAAAAGATTATAGATTTAATATGCTTTGGAATTACATTATCAAGTTTGAGTAACACATCTCTTTGATAACAAAAAGTATTGTGCACTTTCATTTGGCCATAACAATTTGAAGCATTATTTGCCTGGTTTAAAGAAATATCCATAGGTTTCAGAAAAGGAATAATGAAACATAACAGCATATTTCTATTTACTTCAGTAGTTTTGAACCACTTCACAATGGAAAATCAAGAATTTGGTCACATTTTATCTGCTTTGTTGTAATCAAGTGAGTCTTGGCCTTGGACCTATTGAATCTTCTTAAAGCACAAGCTTATGTCTTTCCTTGATTAAACATTTTCATTGCCTTCCTATTGCTTTTGTTGTTCAGTTGTTTCAGTCTTGTCCAATTCTTTGTGACCCAGATATTAGAGTAGTGCTACTTACTTCTTCAGAATATAAAGAAACTGAGACAAACAGGGTTATAAGTGACTTGCTTAAGGTTACACAGCTAGTAAGTATCTGAGGCCAGATTTCAACTCAGGAAGATGAGCATTCCTGATTCCAAGCCCAGTTTTCTATTCATTGGGCTACCTGGCCAGCCACATTGCTAGGAACTGTTAAATACTCCTCAAGCTGATTCCAATAATAGCTTGCATTTACATAGCCCTGAAGTGTTTGCAATGTATTTAACATCCATTTCTCATTTGATCTTCAGAATAATCTTGGAATAATAGCTATAGTTATCATGATCCCAATTTGAAAGAGAGGTTAAATAACTTGTTCGGGGTTAATCAGCTAATAACTATCCTAAGCAAGATTTTACCAGTTTTTTCTGACTCCAAGTCCAGCACTCTATCCATTGCCTTATCTCTTATTTACCTATTTACATAATTTATGTTTAAGTCAAACTGGATTATTCATATATGTGAAATCACATTTTTTCCTTGTGATTCTGTTAATCTGCAAAGACATTTCTTTCTCTTCTTCCCATCATACACTCTGTCTTTATTTCTACTTTCCTGAATCCTTATTTCCCTTCAAGATTCTGTAAATGGGGCTACTATTCCATGAAACTTTCTCTCATCTTATCGCAGTTGTAAATATCCATTTCTTTCTCACAGTCATCATCTTTATTTATATTTACTCAATTGTATCTTTACTCTAGATTGTAAGCCCTTTCATTTTATTTTTGTATTTGTATCTCCTTAACCTAACACAGTACTTTGCACATAGTAGATATTTAATTTTTTTTAAAAAAAAAATGTTGAATTCAACTTATTTTCTTTTCCCATTAGGAATCTTTCCTTGGGAGATAGGATTGGAGAGGCTATTTAACCAATAACTGCTATCTAGAATTGCTCCCTGGAAAAATGGAGCTGTTGTTTTGAGGGTTATGAGCATGGATTCTAAATGAATTGTACTTCAAGTAATATTATATGAAATACACTGGGGAAAGAGATGGTAAGTTTTCTGCTCAATTACTGGTGTTTTTCAATCTAGCTACATGTTCGTACCAACCATGAAGAAAAATGTGATTTCTTTTAGATTATCTTTTTATTTTTTGCCTTTATGCTTAGCTTAGTTGATTATGGAGTATTAAGTAAACATCAATCCTTTCAATGCCTATTGCTTTTCAGTCACTTCTTTTATCTCTCATCCTTTTGATATTTCCCACGTCACCAACTATTTCCTATAGTACATTCATATCCAAGAAGAGAATGAACAAGAATGAAACTTTCAGTTTTGCTTGTTACAATCCCTTTGTCTCTGACATACCTTTTCCCCATCAATAGATTCCTAAGTAACTCCTTTTCCCATCATACTTGAATCTAGATATACAACTTAGTTTAGCAAATTATGATATCTTGTCACTTCTTGCCTCAGTTTAGCTTATAAAACCAATTGAGACATCCTTCACCTTGCCAAGAGAGAATAATTAAAAACATAAGAATGAAGCTTTGTGTATACAGGATTTTGTAGTCTAGTGTATATCTGGGTAGTCTGAGAATCAGTCTGCTTTTGTTACTTGGTTATGTGACACTAAACAAGTCTCATTATTGATTAGTACCCCAACTATTTTAAAAAGATAAATTGTATAACAATTACTGATATGCTTTGGTAGAGGTAATTCCTTACCTTTTCTGATTAGGAAGTTCAATTAAAATTCCCTCTACCAGTGAAATCACATTTCTGGATCAAAAAAAAAAATTTCTAATATCCATTTTAAAGCTTACCCCTGCTGGAAAACAGCAAAAATGCTTAACATAAAATCTTGGCTTAATGATTGATTTTCAGGAATTCTACTGGCTGTTAAGCATTGAATTAACCCTTGGAAGAATGTCTGTGTCTTTACCCCTATTATAGTTGTCATTCATGCATTATCCAATTTTATTATTATGAATTCAGTGTATGTTCTTGGTGGTTTCTTTGTATTCATTACCCAGGGTGCCCAATCTCTTTCCCCCCAGCTCTATGCTACAGTTAAGTGATTCGTGAAAGAGAATTCTTTTTCTTCTTTCACTCAGGCCATTGTCATCCACTTCAAAAAAAGTTGGCTAGGGGCTGGATCTGTGTGTTCATTACTATGAGGAAAGTCCTTCAATCAAGACATGTTATCACCTTCTCTGCAATTAAACATCTTAAAGAGTAGTTGAATAATATCTAATACAGACACAATTATATGAGAATTTGATCATTTCTGAAATGGACAAAGTAAAGGAAAGTTGCTATTGTTTCCTTCTTTTCAATATCACAGAAATTCTTGAGTAAACTTGAGAATGACTGAAATAATATAATACAAAGTTGGGTCTCTGTTAAATGGTATACATTGTAAATACTAAGGATATTTCCATTTTAAATATCTTTTTGGCCAAAATTTTCAGGGCTTATCTAAAAAGTAACTGGCTACTGAAAGACTATCTCAAGATATAATGTTACTCACCCTTGAACAGTTGATTCTGCTGTAAAAACATATTTGAAAACTTGAATGTTTCAATGTGATTAATATATTAGGGAGCATTTTGAGCAAAACTAGAATTTTGAGGCTGCTTCTATATATATTCTCATGAGAAAAAGTAAAAACATCCTACTTCACAATACCTCACAAACTGTGAAGCTTCCAATGTCCATTTGCATAAGCCAACTTTAGTTCTTTGTCAAGGTAAAGTGCCTTATTTATTATATAAAATCTGGTGTAGTGGAATCATGATTGGAGAAGCCAGTTTCCATAATCCTCAAACCCTTTCACAATGGTTTCCTCAAGCTCAGTGACATGGTCTGCCAAACTTGCTAGTGCTGTCAATGAGCAAGCAATAGCTCCAAGCTTCAATGAAGACATTATTTACAATAGCATTTATGTATTTCTTAGCTATTTAGCAATATAAGATTATACTATTATTTTAAAGTTCTTATCTTTTAAAGATATGCCACTTATAACAACATTGTATTTTCACCATTTTTGTTGCTATTTGCTTACTTTTTTTTCTTTCTCATTTTTTCCCCATTTTGATCTGCTTTTTCTTGTGCAGTATGATAAATGTGGAAAAATGTAGAGAATTGCACATGTTTAACATATATTAGATTACTTGCGGTCTAGAGCAGGGGGTGGGGAGAAGGGAGGAAGAAAAATTTGAAACACAAGGTTCTGCAAGGGTGAATGTTGAAAACTATCTTTGCAAATATTTTATTTTTTAATTAAAGGTTTTTAATTTTCAAAACATGTGCATGGATAATTTTTCAACATTATTCCTTGCAAAACCTTGTGTTCCAATTCCCCTCCTCCCACACCCTCCTCTAGATGGCAAATAATCCAATATATGTTAAGTTTGGTAAAACTATATGTTAAATCCAATATATGCATATATACTTATACAATTTCTTACTGCACAAGAAAAATCAGATCAAAAAGAAAAAATGAGAAAGAGAATAAAATGCAAGCAAACAACAAAAAGAGTGAAAATGCTATGTTGTGATCCACACTCAGTTCCCACAGTCCTCTCTCTGGGTGTAGAAGGCTCTCTTCATCATAAGATCATTGGAACTGACCAGAATCATCTTATTGTTGAAAAGAGCCATGTCCATCAGAATTGATCATTGTATAATCTTGCTGCTGTGTACAATGGGTCTGCTCATTTCACTCAACGTCAGTTCATGTAAGTCTTCCCAGGTCTCTCTGAAATCATCCTGCTGATTGTTTCTTATAGAACAATGATATTCCATAACATTCATATACCATAACTTATTTAGCCATTCTTCAACTGATGGGCATACATTCGGTTTGCCACTACAAAAAGGACTGCCACTAACATGTTTGCATATATGGATCCTTTTCCCTCCTTTAAGATCTCTTTGGGATATAAGCCTAGTAGAAACACCTTTGCACATATTTTGAAAATAAAAAGCTATTATTTTAAAAATATGCCACTTAAGTTTCGAGAGTTATGCCCCACCTCCATTTCCCCCCAAAGCTCTACCATTTTTATTGTATGATTTTTGGATAGCTTATAATTAGGGGGGAAATAAATGTCATACTATCGCAAAATTGCTTGAATTGTTTAACTGAATTTTATTATGATGAAAATCGTAGTTAGAGAATTGGTCTTGGAGTTCAATTCCATTTCTTAAACTTATTAGTTGTGGGACCCTGGACCAATGACAATTTCTTAGTGACCAGGTCTAAAGCCACAAGTTGCAGAATAGTGACAAATCTACATTGGTAGAGGAAATTTTCTCATCCAGAAATTCCCTATGCCACTGATATCATAGGTAGTATCTATGATGTACCATTTTGGGTTATGGTTAGTGGTGTCTCAAAGAAAATTCTTAATAGAGTAATTCTGGGAAATTATTTTACTTAGGGAAGAAAATATAAAAAGAAATTTAACTTCTTAAAAATTGTATATTAAGAAAAAAGATACATATAACTGCTCCTACAAGCTTTTAAAAAAAGATCTTTAAGAACAGAGACAAGACATAGAGAATCCGAAGAAGTCAGAGAAATCTAGGCAGGGAACATTCCAGGACAAACTACAGTCTGACTACCAAACCATTTAGTCAGGGTACAGCCAGCCAAAATATGTCAAGATAGACAAAGCTGCTGCCAGTCGCTGCTAGAAAACTATTCTTAATTGCTGTTTTGGAAGTTAATTGCTTTCAGAAACAGCATCTAGAGGGAGGTCTTTAATTCAGAGGTGAAAGGGCCAATTGGACTTGGATGCTCTTATAACTGACTTTTCTACCTCTGTTTGGGATGATATACAAAGGAATCAGGTGATGACTTTAAGATATGAAAATTTTTTTTTAATAGTTGAGGACATCAACTACAAGTGGGAACTTGAAGAATAAGGAAAATCATTTTACTTCAAACTAAAAAAAAATTTATATTCCTCTTTTAAAACCTCTTTTAAAAAAATACTATCCCTTTTATCCCCTGTCTCAATTTCATGTAGCACTTTTTACCTCTTTCATACAGATTATTATTAGGTAAAATTGTACATTCTAATTATCTCTGTGTCTTTTACTCCATCAGTGTGTAAACTTAGTGAGGGAAAGGGATTTATCTAAACTGAACTTCGTAGCTCTTTCAGCAATTAGTATAGTGTCTAACAAGTAGTATTTGTTCAATTGAATTAGAAAGAAAACGCAGAGGGAATGCCATGAAGATGTAGTCTGTATTAGGAGTTTCAAAAGAATTTTTGAACAGAAAGCCAGAGGAGAGTTAGTGAATACAGGGAGAGGGACATTTTCACAAATCAAAAGAGCATGAAGATTGCTCTGTTTTTTTTTTTTCTTTCTTTCTTATCAATAACTCAGAGTGTGAAACCATCCATGCAAAACAATAGTACCTCACTACTTAACTTAAAATCTTATTCTTTGAAATGCCAACAAGGCATTCCTTATTTTTATGGCTACAATAATTGAAAATTCTTGTATGTAATATGGTTTAACCCAATAGAATTTAGGTACATATAGTGGTATGAAAAAGAAAATTACTTTCCAAATTTGATTAGCCCATAATTAGAAAGTCTGGAAGTGTTCAGTATTATTACTTCCTATTCATTTGTGATGAGTGGGATAAAATCATAATGCTTCAATGCTTTTAAAAGTAGTCTAGTACAAATTTACCATAAAGAAAAATATCTTCTGGTAACTATGATTAAAGTTATCTTTTGATCCACTTGCTTGAAAGACATAGCTTCAGAATACCTAGCTTTCAAAAACAATGTAATGGGATCAGGTTCTGACTTTATTTTTAAACCATCAGTGTGATTTTCAGTTAAGTCACTGTTTCAAAAACTTGCTTTTCTTATCTGAAAAATGGAAAAATCTGAACAGAAGTCACATCCCCCCAAAAAGCTTTTTTTTTTTTAAAGAAAAGAATTCAGATACATACTGGAAAATACAATTAATTGCATTCAAGTTTTATTTTTAAAAAATTGGGGGAATAAAGTAAGATCTCTATTGGACCAGTATAGTTATACTTCCTCTGACAGAATGCAAGCACCAAGGGATCAGAAATTTTTTCATTTTGTTACCTTGAAATTCCCAACACAATGTCAGAAATATAGGAACATTTAATAAAATGTTTCTTGGGTGACTGCTGGTTGGCCAGATAGGATTGTTACCAGAATCAAATAAGGTAATATATTCAAAAGTATCATGAAGAGTAGTGAGCACTACATAAATATAAGACACTATTATTATTAAAGCAGTATTTTCTGTAGGATAAAGATGTTTGTGATCTCATTAGCCTTAACATATCATGCTTTGTGTAGCTACAGCTGAAATTTTTTTTTTTGAATAAGTTCTTGATCTCTTAGCAAGTTCTGTAACTTTTTTTTAAACTGCAGTGTACAAGGAACCACAATGTAACTCTTTGGGTCTTTTAAGTTGTATTTTCCTCCCCAAGCCTTTTTTTCTTTTGACTACAGAGCAGGACCAATAAATATTGCTTCAGATAATTTGAAATTAAGCATTATGCATGTGGCATCAATTTGGGAGAAGATAATGTTAATGAGGTTTTCCCTTAGAAGTCAATTATATATTGTAATTTTATGCCATGTAGTTTATATCGTTTTATTATTTATTTATTTTTGTAGCTCTTTCCATTTATACTGTGATAATCATTTTATCCATTCTTTGTCTGCTTCAACTTGCTGCTTTACATCAGTTCATAAAAAGCCTCTCATATTTCTCCAAATTCTTCATGTTGCAATTGTACTGAATCAATAATATTCCATTACTTTCATGTGTACCAAGTTGGTATTTGTTTATCCATTCCCCACTGACACTAAATCCTTTTCTCTTTGAATCATGTAAATTTTTAAAAAATGACTGAATAAACAAAATGTTTGAATAAGTAAAATTGAATAACATTAATTTAATAATCATGATGATTAGCATGCTAATATAACATAAATAAACATATCAAGTTTATTTAAATAGCATATTCAATTAACCACAAGCATAATATAATTGTGTAGTAAAAAGCACACCTAGATCAGGGTTTTAGTTTTACCACCTACTGGTCATGTGATTCCATGAGAATAATTTAATTTCACTGAGTCTCAGTTTTCTCACCCTTAAAATGAGAGCTATAATGCTACCAAAACCTATCTCAATTTTATTTTAAGAGAGATGCTTTATAAATTATACCATATTACCTAAATTTAGTAATTATTTGAGTATAAAATGAAAAGAGAAAACAATAACTTTGTAGTGTAGTAAACTAAATAAAACAAAGACAATACTATATTCAAGAATTTAAATATATAAAACATAAGAAAGTTTTCTGCATTGTACTTTTCAAAATAATCATCACTACCAATCTTTACATTGAAGTTGTAAGCTTACAAATTTGAACCAATTGTGAAAAGATCCATTAGAACCATAGAATACTAAAACAGAAATAATTTTATGGATTTTAAGATAATTTGTAACAGGCAAAGAGATTACTACAATATAGACTTCTTCTGGGACTACTTCCATGAATAATCTAGTTTTAAAAATCTCTGTGTTGATTGTTTATACATAAATGATTCCTAAATTCTTAAACTGGAAGTAAATAAACAACAAATTTCTTAAATGGTTGAACTATTTTATTGGCAATATTGTTTATATCATTAATTTAGTAAATATTTTTCCTCCCAGGGAGCACAGAAGGCAAATTCTCATCTAGAGGAATTCAAGTTAGTTAAGTTTTACTGCACATGAATACAAATGCATGTACTTATAATTTAACTCACTGCCAGACAATATATTTTAATTTGTATTGGAGTCCATAAAAATGTCAAAGATGTTTCTGCTCACAGAAATATAAACAATGGCTGACATGTAAAAGATGAAGTTTGCCCAGTGTTAAGACTTCACTGAGGACAAAGTGTCTCAGCCAGTTCTGAAAACCAAAATAGTATGGGTGTGGATTAGGGACAGAGGGAGACAATTTCTATTAGTCATTTAGAGACTTGAAATGCTTTATTGAAACACACAGAGCAAACTCTTAAAAAAATCCATTAGCAGAATTACCTGGTGACCTTCTTTCTCTCTAACATTTTATCCTTTAATCTATTCATTATGAGATGAAGCCTGGTCCTAATTCAATTGAATTCAACATTTATTAAGTGCTTTCTATGAATTGGACATTATAACGGGTCTTGGGAAACAAAGATGAAATATGACACAGAATCTGTCCTCAAAGAGATTATGATGATACAGTTATGAAGTTACTTACAGAGATAATTATTTTTGCTTCAAAGTCAAGTTTAGCCAGTTGCAAAATCTTCAAATCCTCACCCTCCTAGTTGCTCCCTATATATAAGGTCTCTTATAAAATAAGAGAGATTTTGATTCAATCCCACCTAAAGGTGTTTTTTTAATAGGCTCTTTAATAATTTTTTAATTGGCTCTTTAATATTTTTCTGGTAGTTAGTGGTCCCTTTTATTTTGTCTGCTATTCCAATTACCCTAGATTCTATTGATCTATAGGGTATATAATTCTTTTTCTTCCCCTTAGTCCATCATAGGCAGAAGTTAAGGAGTTTTTACAAAGAACTTTACTAGCATCTTGTGGAAAAAGATAAAATAAAGCAACATCTAGAATTGTCAATTTACAGAGCAGAGAAATCTGATTCTGAAATATTTTTAATATATTTATCAATTGCCAAACCAGCTTCCTGGGATTTAATTAGTTTCTGATCTAGTTTTGCCTTTGACAAAACCTTATGATTCATAAAACTCTGGAAAAATCCTTGTGCATAATAACAATCCCCTCCAACATCCAACTCTAATGCCCTTTCATTACAACTTCAAACCTATTGTTCATTTCAGCTCAGCTGCTAATTCAACCTTCGGTTCCCCCTTCCCCCCCCAAAAAAAAGACTAATTTTTTTAGTGTTTATCCAAAGCCCTTTACATTAAAAAAGTTTTCATTCTAAACTTAATAACAAATACAACAAACACTTCCATATGCATTACAGAAGAAAAGAGGATTGTACATAAAATAATAAATCTCTACTATGAAGATATTGTTTTTCTTTTGAAGAATAAAATAAATTCAGTCCAAAACTCTCAAAGCTGTCCTGCTTGTTTGTGAGTCCTTCTGAGTCACTTAAGGATTCTGTAATACCACATAAGTATTACCTTAGAATTATACCAAGAGTAAGGAAAGGTCATTTTATTAGAGGTGTATACTATGAATTCAATAGTGACTTGAAAAAAATGACTCTAAATAAAGCACAGACCAATTTATTTTTCCTTAGAGATAAAAATACACAAATGTAAAATGTTAAGAGTAAAACATTTTTATTGATAATGGGCCACTACATAAAGTCAAGTGCTAATGGTGATTTTTAGTGTAAATGGGTGCTATTTGGGGATGGAAATAAAGGTAGAGAATAATGTGTGGATTAGTTTATTTTAATAAAAAATATGATGGAGAAATATACAAGAATACCACATAGATCAATAGGCAAGGATATGCAAACTCTGTAATACAGAATAACAGATCAATAAAGGACGTTGTAAAGATGAAAATGCTTCCCTAAAACAATTATTTAAGCCATCTTTAGTGGACTGGAACTCATGCAAGAAGTCAGTAAATAAACTCCGGTAGGACAGGGACCTAGAAATAGGGACCAATGATGGCTTAAATAATTGACTCTATAGATCAGTATGAAACAACTTATTCATTGTATGCTTCCTCCACTTCCCCCTCCTAATATAAGTATATAAGATAAGTTTTTAATCTAAGGTCTCCACCTTTCCCACTTCCCTTCCTAAGAGACATATTTGTAAATAATCAAAGTGGGCAAATATGAAGACAAAGAAAACATAAATGGTGTATACAATCTATAAACTGGATAATCACATTCTGGACAATCTTATTAATACCTGCCTACTAGACATCTTGAATTGGATATTCCATAGATATTACAAACTCAATATGTTGAAAACTGAGCTCATTTTTTTCTCCCCTGTTTCTAACTTCTCAATTGCAGGGAATCACCATGCTCCCATTCACCCAGGCTTACAACCTAGTGGTCATTCTCACTCCTACTCACTCTTACTTCCTACTATTCCACGCACTTCATATCCAAACAACTGTCAAGTCTGGTTATTTCTACCTTTTTAACATCTCTTATATATTCTCTTTTCTCTCTGATATGACACCATCCTGATTTCGAGTCCATTTTGTCTCACACTGCTCTACTGAAATAAGCTGGTGATTGTTCTCCTTGCCTCAAGTCTTTCCCTCCTTTAATTTATACTCCACTCAGCTGTCAAAGACATGTTCCTAAAATTTAGATCTAACTATGTCAACACCATCCCTATTCAATAAAGTCTAGTGGCTCCCTATTGCCTCCAGAAAAAATAGGAAATTCTCCAACTTGTCTCATACTTTATTTATGGTCTTCTTATTGTTTCTCAGATAAAACATTCTAGTTCATTTACTAACTGAGAATCTTCATTGGCTTCTCCTCAAGTCTAGAATGCTATTTCTCTTTGTCTTTGCCAATTAGCTTCCCTGAATTCCTTCAAGTCTCTGCCAAAGTCTCATTTTTTTTTTGTTGTTGCAAAAAAGCTTTTTTTTTTTTCCTGTTCTCATTAATCTTGTGCCTCCCTCTGAGACTATCTCCAAGTTATCCTGCGTATACCTTGTTTGCATATAACTATTTTCATATTGTCTCCCTTAATAGATTCGGATTTTTTTTTGCCTTTCTTTTTTGTTCCCAGAACTTAGTACTATTGTTTGATGCATAGAAGGCACTTAATAAATGCTTCTTGTCTGTTGATTTTATTCATTTTACCATTATATAAAATAAAACAAATGTGGAGCTAGTGGAAACAAGTCAAAGAAAGGAGTTATGTTTAACTCGGTTTCTCTATCTGTAAAATGAAGAGTTTGAATTAAATGAACTCTAAATCTTTATTCTAAAATGCTCTTCCATTTACCAATCAATAATTAAACCAATGTTTAAAAGACACTCATACAATTTTGTAACTATTGGTGCAGATATAGAACTTTTAAAGTTTACAAAATAACATACATAATGCTACGAGGGAGATAGGACAGATATTATTTCCTTTTCACACATTAAGAAGTCAAACGTTAAAGTTAAGTGACTCAGCAAAGTTAAGTGACTTAAATCAGGGAGGGAGGAAAAGAAATGTGACAACATAAAAGAAAAGTGAATGTTAAACTTGAGTGTTTTAAGTCAGAGAGGCAAAGATGAAAAGCAATAGCATTCTAGGAATGAGGGAAAGCCAGTGGAAACATTTAGTCAGGAGAAAGAGCAGAGTAGCTTATCTGATGAACAACAAGAGGTCAGTGTCACTCTAATACAGAGTACTTTGGTATAGTGGAAAGTGAATTGGACTTGGGTTAGAAACTTTGTTGCAATAAATGTTACCCATGTGAGCATAGGGCTCACCACAATGGACTTTGGTTTCCTTATCTGTGAAAGAAGGGAATTGGAATAGGTGACTGACTAACTTCTTTTCCATCTCTAAATATTTTAATCTTTATACTTTGTCTAAGGTCACAAAAATGAGTGCTTAGAAGAGCCCAGACAAAAACGAAGGTCGTTTCAAAATGAATGGATTACATTTTATTCAAGACTACAACATTCAAACACTTTTATAATAGTGCTCCTCTATTTCGCATATGGAATCTTTAAAGATAGTTGCTAACTAGTTAAAAGTACACATGAACTTTATGCACATGAACTAAATATTGATGTTTTTATAAATTGGACTTTCTAGATTTAGAATACTAATATGTAGTATATATAATACTCCTATATAGCATAGAATATATAAAGAACATATGGAATGCTATATATATCATATATGTGTGTGTATATATACACATATAAATGACATGATAATATTTTGCCAAATCACTAAGGAGAAAAAATAGAACCTGGAGGCAACTTTAATGATTTAAGATTAAGCAAAAAGCAGAATTTCTTCAGATTGAGAGTGTTGAACTGAATGATGTTTAGTGAAATGGTAGAATTTCCCTTGGATCTATTTAGAAAATTTTAGGTGTGGACTTATCAAAAAGCAAAATTGGCAAAAATAAAAAAAATGCATTGAATTTGAAAGCCATAAAGAAATCAAATGGACAAAGTATCTATGATGTTAATTTTTTCCTTCCTTTTTTTTTTTCTATAGAAGCTATAGGATATGGTTCTAAATTTTCTGGTCTGTATTTCTTAGCTTTACTGAATAATATGAGGGTATATAAAAGAATGGAATAGAAAAGGAGTTAAATGTTTCCATTTAGGAAGCTTTGTCTTAGCATATTTTGACATCTGGATCAATGCCAAAGCCATAGGGTTATTAAATCTTCATATGAGTCAATTAAATTTTGTACTATACCTTTAACTGGACTTGACCACCTTGAAAAATTAATTCCCTCAACCATAGGATGAAATGGAGTGGCAAAAATTTACCTTTGGATAACTGATTGTGAGCTACTACAAACTTACCAATTTTCAAATCCAAATATATTAACAGCTGTTGCCACCCACCTCTCTTTCCTTCATCTCTACCAGAAATCCTACTGCCAATGGCGTGGGAAACAGTTGGATTTTTAGAAAATCATTGGGTTCAGAAGTAGAAAAAAGAGAAGAAGCTGTGAAAAGCAGGAAAAGCTTTAGGGAGCTAACCCCAGGGTCAGAGTCCCAGGTCTCCCCCTCCCACACATATACATACTAAAAATATCTTCTGCCACAATTTATGAAAAATTTCACTTTGTTATGCTGTCTGAAATCTCATCCATGGAAGATTTCTGTGAATATACATTCTCATTTAGCTCAAGGATACTTAAAGTGCTAACAATCATTCCAAAATTACAGTAAGACTTTTTCTTTTAAAACATAGTTCAGATTATTCTTTCCTGAAGGAATGAGAATTTTAATTGAGAAACAAAATTGGTGATTTGAAGTATGGGATATTTTGGGGGATAGGGCATGCCATTGGGTTGAGATGTCAAATTTGAGAGATAAAATGTCATTTGATATTGTGAAAACAAGTAAAGGAAATGGGAGAGGCAGAAAGGATGATGCTGGGCCCAAACAAAAAATAATTTATTTAAAATTTTGTGAAAGATCGGTTCAGCATTGGAGAAAAGGAAATTTCTTGTCAACTCCAAAACACTTCTGTATTCTACATCTTCTTGTCCCCCTTTTCTAATTCCCCTGCTCAAAACCCTAAGGCCCATTTCTTATTCTTTAAACTATATATTATTTATGCATTAAATGTGGTTTTATGGGACAGCAAGGAAACCTAATTTAAGATGTGTTTTTCTGGAGGAAATGTTCCAAGTCCTAAACAACTGATTTTATAACAACCAAAATTCAAAAACTCAGTAATGATTATGCTGTCATTATCCTATATAAAAGATGTACTTTCATGGAGAAGGAAAAGAAATGGCTGAGTACTATTAGAAAAAAAAGACCTTTCTTCCACATCTCATTCTGCTGTGTAGATGACACTAGATCCTCCATGGTTATGTTAGCAAAATTCAAGCTCTGACATAAATCTATCAAGCTTGAATGTCTCAATAATGGACTGCATGCCTGTTGCCCTAGAATGAGCCTACCTAAGTTTAAAGAAGTATGTCAATACGTTGACCACGATGTAATTAATATTTTGATCACAATAATTTGGAAAACGATCTGCTAACTTGCAGAAGGGCTATACTTTGTATCTGGTAACAGTATCTATACCAACAAAATTACAGATTCTTTAATTACTGAAAATACATGCTGATGAAAGAGTAATAATCACGATGACAAGTAGAAGGGACCTAGATTTATCATCAGAGGGTTACAATCCTGGCTTTACTTTTGACAAATCACTTCACCAAAAGGGACCTCGTTTTCCTTACCTGTTAAATTAAGGACTTAGACTAATTGAAATCTAATGCCATTTTAAACTCGAAATCTTGTCTTTGTGACATGGCCAAGGTCTCAATGGGAATGCCTAAATGAACAAAATTATAGGTTCTCAATATTTAATACTAATGACAGTGAAGATGCTGCTGATAATAAGGGATCCAAGACATACAATTTTTTTAAAAACCATATAGTCACATGGGGATAGACTAGTTTTGGTGTGTCTTTGTGCCTTCAACTTAAGTCATCTGATTAATTGCTTAAATTTATTTATTTCACAAGTTTTGGACAACATTGTTATTAGAAGATAACTTAACTTAGATATCTCTGTCTTTAGTCTTATCTCAGATCTCTGATCTATATTTTTTCTACATGGAATTTTCCAAAAAGATGTCTGACAGATGTTTTAACTAGTTGGAGTTGAATGCATGACTGAACATCACTAGGAAAATAAAGTGTCCTGACACAAGAAACAGAGATGTTTTTATTAATGAGTTAGAAAGATAATTATCTGATGGGCAAATGTACTCAACCTAATTTCAAAAAAGAAATAAGTTTCAAGTGAATTATTAATAAAGCATGTGAATTGTTTCATGCTTCCTATAAATGATTTTGAAAAATTACTCAAAAATACACTTAATACAAGATACTGCCAATATATTTTTGTCTAAAAACTTAGATTAAATGAGATGATACGTGTGGTACAGTCATTTATGTAAGTTTAGACCTTTTAAGGAAATCTGTTCCTAAAGTGGAGTAGTTCCCATGAAATAGGCCATTGTATCAGTTTTTTCCCAGTTCACTTAACTCTTTTAACAGGGATATTTTTGCAACACTAGGGGTCAAATTTTGTCTCAGGCAGGATGTGACCCCAAAGAACTTAGTCCCTACATCTAAAAAGATAAAAAGCTTTGCCAAAAAAACATTCCTTAACCCTTCTAAAAAGCAGCAGATGAAAAATTTCTTCCTTTCATCTATGACATTAAAAATTTTTTCTTATAAATATGTAATATTTTTCTTAACATCACAGAAAAATGACGGTATTTACAGCAGGCCTCAGCTATGCTTTCCATCTCTCACTAGAAAGAGACTGTTCTGAGATCAAGTACTAAATAAGAAGGGTTTTCCAGAAATCATTCCTTCTGTCTTTAGCCAAGGTTACACTTAACAGATGGGCATCTATAACCTCTGGGGAAGCCGACTACACATAGTCACTATCAGTATTTCATATCACTTCTATAGTCAAACAACTTCTTTCAGAGAGGAAAATATTATTATTCTTTCAAATATCTTCTTCCTCCCAACCCTATTACCTTCCCCCTTGCTCAAAAACTTGACAAATTGTGGTTGCTTCTTGTATACCAACCCTTGTAGTATGAGCTAAGGGAACTAAAAAGCCTTGATAGGGGGCTCAGAATTTGGGACAAGATTAGACAACAAAACTAGTGAAAACAAAGCTATTAAAAATAAAAATAAACTGGATATTATTTCGTAAAAAGGTTACTTAATAGGAGGGGTGGAGGTTACCAGGTCTCTTCATTTATAGCTCCACTGGACTCTTTCCACCATAGCCTGCTACTACGCTTAACTGTGTAGTTAAGAATTACGAACTAGCGGAGCTATAAATGATAATGGTTGTAAAATGATATTATCAGAACAAACACTATATAAAATATGACAATTCATTCTACCATATAGTTATGACAGAAATGGAGTACATTAGTCTGCCAATTAAGATAGTATAGCTCCCTTTATTCTCTCTATAGTAACCAACCTATCATTATTAACTTATTTTTAAAACAGAGTCTTCTACTGGGAAAAGAAATGCTCATTAATAATACTTATATTTTTGTTGGCATAAGACCTGTGATTGCATTAATAAAAGGCAGTCCCAGGAGAGGAAATTCTCTCTACCAGTATAAACTGAAACTTGCCCTGCAATTTGCAATGTTAAAGAGCTAGATGGTACAGTGGTTAGAATACCCACCCTGGAATTAGGAAGAGGAATTCAAATCTGATCCTAAATATTTAACAATAGTTATGTAACTCTGACAAGTTAGGTAACCCCAATTGTCTTGCATGAAAAAAAAAGCATTCTATAGGGCAGCTAGGTGATGAAGTGACGAGAGTGCCAGGCCTGAATTCAGGAAGACTCTTCTTTGTGTGTTCAAAATCCAGTCTAAGACACTGTGTGATGACAGGCAATTGCCCACAGTTTAGTGGGGTCTATAAAATAAGATGGAAAAGGAAATGCAAACCATTCCAGTATCTTTACCAAAATGAGGTCATGAAGAATTGAACACAATTGAAATGACTGAACAACAAACAATAAAAGGAACAGAAAAGTTAAGTACTTTGCTGGGGATTTTAAGCCAAAATGTTTCAGAGGGAAGGCTTGAACCCAGAACTTCCTGATTGTGAGGCTAGTCCTTATCCACTACACTGCACTGATAAGAATGTTGTGGCAATTGATAAGTTGACACTGTATTCATAGATCAGGTTTGTGAATTTGGTTAGTATAAATCAGTTCCCCTCATAGTTTGATCATTTTTTAATAGACTCATACAATTTAGTTCTTATGCTTTCAGAAACTGAGGAATAGATGACACCATCAAAGCATGACCACTATATGAGACCCAGTCTGAGACATCAGTCAGCTCTTGGCTCTCCTTTTCATTTTATTTTGTCCTCTCTCTTTAACTTCAACTCTTACCCACAATAACCACAAAACAGTAAGTACCCAAATGATCAAGAGCAGCCAATGGTGACTGTGGACAGGTTTTTGATTAATGTTAACCTACTGATACTAAAAACAGTGGTGACGATAATGATTGGGCCACTCAAAATTCCTATGACTATCAGACCATTAAACAGAGTTTCCAGAGGCAACAGTCCATAACCACCCCTTACTCTAATCCTCAAGAAAAGTGCATAGAGTACAAACTAATCCATCATTCTACTAAAGTGCATAATAGGTGAGACTATCCATGGTTCTTCAGAATCCCGGATAGTGCTGTAAAAGTATCTGGTCTTTGCCATCCTGACATCTTTTTTAAGCATCTTTCATATTGAGTTGACCTCTCAAATAAGTCAATTTCTATCCTATAGTAGTGTTTCCTATCTAAACATCAATTTAACACAGAACTGATTGCAAGAGGACCTGACTATGAGGAGGCAGGAAAGTATAGTGGATAGTACTGGCTCTGGAATCAAAAGAATTCAAATCCTGTCCATGATTATTATTACAAGTGCAAATCACTTTGTATTCTAGATCCTTTGTCCTATCCAAAATGAAAAGGTTGAACTAGTTGGCTTCTAAGGTTTCTATAACCTCTGAACAAATGATTTTATCCTAAGGTTAACTTCTGGTATAGACACAAAATGCCATAATCTAGTAATCTAAGATAAAGTAGTAATCTAGCCACCTCACAGAGCTGTCCTTTATCTCTTTCTCATCTAAAGCAGAGTTTACCTTTCTTTCTCATAGAATGACTTTATCACTTGCCAGCGAGTTAAGAGACTAATTTTTGAATATTTTTAATTTTAAAAATTTGAATATTTTAAACCATACCTTTGAATAAAGAAAAAAAAAATCCTTTTCAGATTCATTTAAATTGTTTCTTTTCCTAGTAAATCTTCTGTTTTTTTTTCTCAAGAATTCCCTGCTACCTCTTCTGAGAGGTGCTAGAGGAAAGGACAGAGTATATTTCCTCTGTGCCTACTAAAAGGAACCTTCTCTCCATTGGAGCTGTCTTTTTATAAAAACTTAACTGGCAGGCACAGTTCTGATTTTGCTATAGGTGATTTCAGAGGATGCAAGTAACCATTTGAGATCTAAGTGACCCATTTATCAAATATGGAGTTTGGAAAAGTTGATTATTTAGAGATGACCCATTTCTAAATAGGATCAGACTCTAGATGTAGAGTTTTGACCTCTCTGACCTACTTAAAGGAGACGGTCTCTACAAGCCACTATGAGAATTGTCACACTCTCTCCAATTGCTTCTCCTTTTTTTTTTTTTTTTTTTTTTTTTTTTTGGATGAGATGAATCTGCCCTTATGACATGAATCACTTTCAAGGAAGAGACCCCATGTAATAAAAAAAATCAGAAAAAAACTGACAATTAGCTAAAATGACATCTCCAGAATGATCAGCTTTTAAAAAAGTAGTAATGTTACATGTCTCCTGCCTTCTCACACACACACACAAAATCAACACCCAAAGTGGCTAGACCTTGTAGAACTCTCCAACCACTAAGTGTGCATAATAGAAATTTAAAAACCCTGGGTAAAGCTTAAGATATTCCATGTTTGGAAATAAACATTAAAGGCAGAGCCAAAGATGTAGCTGGAGGAGCACAAGTTGTTCGAGAGTGTTTCCTCACCCCCATCTGTGGAATTCCAATGGAATGACACTATACCTCACTTAGTTCAGCTACATGTTTTCACAGGAGAAATACCTTTCTCCATTTGCTTCTTTCTCTTACTCATATGAGAGAGTTCTGGATCCAAGTTTGGTGCAGACAGAATCTTCTGAATATATCAGACTAAAATTAAGAAGCTTAGAAACTGAAACCTCAAACTTCTTAGGCTCTTTTATCTTTCCTCTTTCCTCTCTGAACTCTTTTTCTCTCTTTTCCTTTTCTTGTTGATAGTCTGACTCTTCATAGTGATCATTTCAGCTGAGTACTGGGCTTTGGGCTGGGCTTCATCACTGCTAGTGATACGGGATCTGATAAAGCAGAAGCACTCCACAGAATGTCACTGAGTTTTAGAGGAAAGGCATAACAAGCATCAAAAAATGTCAGAAGACTCAATTTTCATTCTCTGCTTCAACACAGTTAAGTCTGTACATCACAGTGTTTCTACATCAAAAGTATTACTTTCTTGTTTTAAAATTCAATTTTATTTTATTTTCTGATCTAAATACTCTTTTCCTCACCTTCCCATTAAGAAAGCAAGATGAGTAAAAAGCACTACAAGCATGTATAGGCAAACAAATTAAATCCTTGTATTTGTTGTTGTTGTTGAATCATTTGAGTCATGAGTCTGTGACCCCATTTGCAGTTTTCTTGGCAAAATACTAAAGTGATTTTCTATTTCTTTCTCCAGCTCGTTTTAGAGATGAGGAAACTGAGGCAAAGAAGTAAGTTGCCCATGGTCATATACTTATTGAGTGTCTAAAGTGGAATTTGAACTCATGAAGATGAACCTTTGTGGCATCAGGCCCCACATTCTATCCACTGTGTCACCTAGTTGAACAAATCTTTCATTGGCCATGTCCAAAATATAGGAACAAATATGATCACAAAGAATGGGATGAAATGATTGAACAACAACAAAATATAGGTCTGAATTTACAGTCACAGTCAGGACTCATTCTCTTGTCCACTGAAATTTCTATTATACATACCGTCTCCCTCTGGGTGGGCTAGTTTTTTTTTTTTTGATTATAATATAGTGGTTTTGATTATAATATAATGGTAAATAAAATAAAATTATAAATTCAATACCAATTTAACATAGACTAGTTAGCATCTCAAAGAAAAAGAAACCACTGTAGTTATACAATGTGCATACTTAGCTCCAGTTATCTTTCAAATGTGGTAAATGATCAGAAGAGATTGCACAGATGAATATAAACCAGCCATTACTAATTAAAAAATATTATATATCTATACATCTATATCTATGCCTATATAGAATTTATCTATATCTATATCTTTCTATATATCTTTAGGTCATAGTGGATCATCATCATTCTTGTTTATAAAGAATAACATATTATGTGCCCTGAACTGAATAATGGAATTTGAATATTTTAATAATATAAACATTGTTATTCTCCAGAAAATAAAGATAGCAATACATATTATAGGTTTTTTTCAAATATTTAGGGCAAAAATTTGCTACCTAAGACTATCAGAGCCTCAGGTTAAATTAGAAATGCAGGTTTAAATTACATCAAATAACATAAAAAAAGGAAGTCAGACAATTCTGATTGACTTTATAGAAGGAAATCGATGGGATTTCCCTTTAATTATCTTACAGTAAGGAAGGAAGGATATGAATTCTCCCTGGATTTAACCCTACAAGTTCCCAGTTTGTGAAATCATAGAACACAGTCATACCTGGTAAAGTTTTAATGTGTTATGTAGTGTAATATCCTGTAATTCCTTTATTACACCACTCTGGGACAAGAAAAGAAGAGCACATAAAGTAGACACATTTCTGGAGGTTTTAAATATTGAAGTCTAAGATAAATATGAAGAAATACTATGTTGGAGAGATTGCAAACCAGAACTTCCTGTGGAGGAAACACCTATTGAGTGGGAGGAATGGAGGAAGGAATTTCTTTATCAACTTTCCCAATTATGTGGTTTGGAAGGGAAGCCACTGGACCTGTAATGGTACTAAATCTAGAAAGTCTCTATAGAAAGATATAGAGAGATAGCAGCTATTTCTCTGCATAGTGAACCCTGGAGGGCATATGCATGTTGGGGGAAGTAGCCTGTAAGGGGTTAATTTAGGGGGTGAGGTATATTTGTGGAAAGGAAGGAGGGAGAGAATAATGAGAACAGTTGACATATGTATTCATATATGTGAAACGCTTTAGATAATACTATTTTATTTCATCCTCATAACTATCCTGAAAGATAAATATGATATATATTAACCTTATTTTACACATAAGAAACGGAGATTCAGAGAATTTAAGTGATTTGTCCATATTTATACAATTAGTTAAATGTCAGAGATGGGATTTAAGCCCAAATACCTGGATTTCAAACCTATCATTCTTTCTACTTCACCAAAATCACTTTAACTGAGATATTAGTTTAGTTTCTGAAACAAAAGACTTCAGACTATATGTGGGATCTGATCCTAGATAGAGAACATTTTCTTTCTGGATGTAGTTCCCTTTGTTCTACAACATAATTCAAATCTTAAAAAGAGGAGACATGGATATCCTGTAGAATCTTTCAACTTAGCATGTTATTTTTATATGAAACTGATCCTGATTAATGTAATACAAACCATGTGTGGGAAGATTATATCATTTCTCATTTATAAAGACAGGAAGCTACTGACATGGAGAGTTCTGATATTCATCTTTTTAAAACTGTAGTGATGATTCTGTACTTATGTAATTATGCTTCTTTTTAAAAAAAAATCAGAGTATAATTTAGAGGTCTAAGACAAAGTAAAGGGACAATTAGGAGAATCTATTTAGGTAATAGGAAATACAAAAAGGGGGATAGATACAAACCCCAAAGTTATTTTTGTAGAATTATGTTATTAAAAAATGATTAAAGAACAGTTATTTTTAAGGATGCATGATGAAAAAAATTTTTTAAAATTCAGCCAGATACAGAATTTTAAAATCAGAATCATTTTTTTGCTTTACATGATTAAAGTCAAATAACTTTACGTTAAAGAGTTGTGGATGTAAAATCACAGCACTTTGCCTTGTCATTTATTACTTTAAAAGATGAAACTATAACTATTCTTTATTCAAATATTCAAACAAGTTGCAAAGATAAAACATAACAATATATACTGAGAGACTGTAAGCTCCTTGAGAATAGGATCTGTTCTTCATTTTTGTCTTCAATGATGTGAAGATGAATAAAATCAGCCTCTGTCTGCAAGGAACTTGCTGTTATATAATATATATGTGATATTATATTGAAACATATCAGGAGAGTTTTTAATCTTTTATTTGACATCTAAAAAGAAGGCTGGCACAGATGGTCACTATTTATCCCAGAATTATATATTTACATTTGAAAGAACTTTAGAGATTATCTCACATTCCAACCCTTTTTTTATAGGTATGGAAATTGAGACTCAGAAATTTGTTACTTGCTTAAGGTCACACAATTATTAAGCAGATTTGAAGCTAGGTTCTTTTGATTCCAAATCTAGCTTTCATTTCACTGTAGTAAGATATCCAATCTCTTCCCTATTCACCATAACACAGGGACTTAAATTAGGTCAGACATCTAAATAATAAAGATCAACCACCTTTTTCTCATAACAAATATAGGTATGGTAATTACTAAAAGAAGTAACAGGGGCCTGGGTTCACATTACCCATAAGAATACAAATAGCTAATTATAGAATAAGCTCTATTTCCAGAGACAAAAGGGAAACAGCACATTATAGATGGCATTCAGTATTAAAGGAATTATATTATAGATAAGAAATATGCTCTTGAGAAGAGCAGGATGAGAGCAAGCAAAGTGCTAGAGAACTTTGGGTAGTACTTGAGTGTAGGGAGTAGGGAAGGGATCACTTGGAGGGGTAGGAACTTTGGCCAAGTGGCAGACACTGGAAGAGAGGCTGAATGGAGGAGGGCCAGAGAAGATATTGATTTGGACAGGCTAACTCCCCTTTTGCTCTTTTAGGGCAGTATCATGCCTGCACTGGACTAATCTCTACTTGCTTTCCCAAATATAAAGATTAATACAATAGGAGGTTTCCTACTTTAAGTAAGGGCTAGGTAAAAATGGTTCAATGACAATTTTCCCAAATGTTGGTTGATTCTTCCTAACTTTATATTATACCCCCTTTATATCAGTCAAGTCATTCTATTGATCTATTTGTTCATATTTTCCATAATCACACTCTGTGGCCTTTTCTACAATTATATGACACTCTATCCATGAATGCTGGCTTTCTAAAAGAGTAGTAGGCAGGGGAACTTCTTTCACCTAAAGAGGCAGGCTCTGGGCCAGTGGACCTATGTTCATATCCCACCTCTGATACTACCTGTGTGACTATCAACAAGTTATTTAGTCTCTCCTCTCAGATTTCTCCTCTGTAAAACAAGTTGGTCTCCAAAGTGGCCTCCAGATCTAAATCTTTGGATCCTATTTCCCAACTTTATGTCACAGTGTTTAAAATATCACCAGGAGAAATTCATCTGTTAGAACTTGAAAATCTTTGGTATTCAAGAGTTCTATCTTAAAATGTCAATGTCCACACACTTTGCCAATGAATTAAACTCATAGACTAATTGTCAGCTGTTGTTGAGCCAGTCATGTATGATTCTTTGTCACCCCCAATTTGGGATTTTTTTTTTTTTAGCAAAAATACTGGAACAATCTGCTATTTCCATCTACAGCTCACTTTACAGAAGACAAATCTAAGACAGGATTAATTGATTTACCCTGAGTCACATAGTTAGCAACTGTTCTGAGGCCAGATTTGAACTCAGGTCCTCCTGACTCCAGAAGCAATGCTCTTTTCAATGAACCACCCAGCAGCTCTTAATCATCAGCTAATAGAGAGTAAAGAGGAAAGAGACAGTGCTAAGGATATAGAAATGGATAGATTCTCACTGCGCCAATGGAAGATTTTCACTAGGGATAATTTGACCATCTTGTAATTGTAATTTTCAATTAATGAGAATACTAGAACCAGAGATTCTTTTTTTTTTTTTTTTTTTTTTTTTGTCTAGGAGACTAAGAATGCTTTTTGGAAAATTAATCATGCTCTCCTCAATTGGAATCCTTAAGCTGTATTTCAGTGAAAGATAACATTTATTCCTCTTCCTTTCTATAAAAAAGAGCACCAGGAGGGAAGATACAATAGGTACAAATGAAACCCAGAAAGTTCAGTTATCCTCAACAAACACAACAAGCCTATCATGCTACAAAGTAAGAAAGAAAATTGATCTGCAATTAAAAAAAAAAGTAAAACAACATATGAATGAATCTGTGTTTGTATTCGTGTGCTCATGTGTGTCCATAATTGGACAAAGTGTGAATTTGAGTATGAATGGAAATCCTGAACCCTACTAGTCATGCTACAGAAGGTATGTTACATGCCACAAATTTCTTTATTTCTGTGACTACCCTTAACATCAAAATTAAAATAAACATAAACTACCCAAGTTTTTTAAGAAAGGAAAAACTATTAGGTCTATAGGAGATAGGTCCTTCTTCAAATCTATTTATTACTTGAAACATCAGACATCATCAAACCCACCAAGGAAAAAAATAACAGAGAGACAAATATGTTGCTTATCCAAGCAAGCTTAGGATATTGTTATGTGTTGTTCTCCCCCACACCTGCCCTGTCACTCCTGATTATCAAAGAGCTAAATATATGGAGGGAAAGGTAGAAGAAAAGAATTATAAAAAAACAGAAAGAAAAAGAAAACAATTTTTCAGATTGGGTAGCTTTTGATTTCTTTCTTTTTGTAATTATGTTGCTTTTTTTCCCCTTTCAATATGAAATGGACAGAAAACTAGTTTTGCTTTGCTATTCTACTTTAATACAAAACAGAAATGAGCCCCAGGGTGAAACTTCATACAAAAGAAACCAAATCTTCTATTTATTTAAAGTTTCAGTTAGCTCAGTCCTCAACACTAGTACATCTAGTTAAGATTCAGTAATGTTTTTAATGACTTAACTTTTTTTTTCCCTAAATGAGGAATTTTTGGACAATAAAGCAAAGCAACAGTGAACGTGACTTGTCCCTCCCTAAGTAAAATAAGTAATTTATTTCTAGGACACTGAATTCCAATCAGGTGAGGAAAATATAACAAAGTGCTCTTACAATAAGAGGAAGAAAAACTACTTATAAAGTAGAATACAATGAGCTTAGTCATATCTGTAAAATCTCAACCAAGCTATAGGGGGTCTGGATAGAATCTGAAGACACAGGATTTAAAAAATCAGAAAAATACCCAGTTTCTCCTGTAAACTGGCCTGCCAACCCTAACTTCTATGACTCCTCCCTTTTCAAAGAGTTCAAAGGTGAGACTACTGACCTAATGTGATGATAATTGAACTAAGGTAGTGAAATATTTTGAAGGGAAGGGATTTTAGAGCATATCTAGTATGATCATCTCATTTTACAGATAAAGAAACTGAGGATAAAGAGGTTTAACAACTGAACCCCAGCTACATAGGTAATATAAAATTAGAACCCTGTTCTTTTGATTCCGGATCCAATATTCTCTCCTGTGTTATGCTGCCGCCTACATAGTAGCTGAAACATAGCATTATCTGATAATAAGGAATCAGCATCCTGTCCTTGAAAGTATAAGAATAAAACTGAATTTAAATGCTAACTCTGGAGTTTGCTTCTACACAAAGAAATGAGATTTGATTTGACGGGCATCAGCCTCCCCTTATATATCTTTCCTCAGCTGGTGCTTGAAATTCTAAAAGCAAAGTCTGTCACTTCAGAATGAGAGATAAGCCATAAAACACCTCATTTTGTTCTTTGCTTGAGAATTCCTCTTATCCATCCTATGCTTGGAATTTACTTCCTCCTCATTTCTATGTTAGAATTCCCAACTTCCTTGAAAGTTCAACTACAGCGCTACCTGTGATATGAAGCTTTCCCTATCCATCCCAAGTTACTCATGTTCTTTCCAAATGAACTTACATACACATTATTTAAATTTTGTACATACATATATGGGTAAATGTTGTTTACCCCAAAAGAATATAAGCTCCTTGAGGGTAGTGACTTTCATTTTTGTCTGTATTATTAGTACAAAGCACAATGTCTGGTACATAGTTGACACAAAAATGGTTGATGATTGAGTAGATGGGACTAGCGGTTAACATGGAACCAATCCTGTTAAATCAGTAAAGGCTCATAATATATTGCTGTCAGGATTTTATTCTCTACATTAGGCACAAACCTAATCTCTTTGCTATGTCAATTCTTTTTTTCTAGTCAGGAACAGATCTAATAAAACAGCTGAACAACTACAAAAAGCTTCTTAAAGGAAACGGGTCTATTATGGGTTTGTTGCCTCTGTGAATTAAGGTAAATAAAATTATATCCTGAGAATAAATATTTGTGAGGAAAAATATTGGGAAATTTGTAAGAGCTAAATTATCAAATGGTTTACTTACTGAATGTTGATTTGCCCTATATGAAAGTTTTAGTCTGATTATTACAAGTCTAGCCTCTATTCCCTTTTATACTTATATTTTGTGGTTGGAATCCATATATTTATTCATGTTATCATTTTGGACTATAAACTTTAACTTCTTCTCTATTTGTGCAATGAAGACTTAGAGACATTTAGTAATGTGGTACTGTTGAATATTGTTATTTGTGGAGGTGAGATGAAGAGGACTAAGGCTGTGGAAGTGGAATCTACTTTAGGCAGCTGTCCCAGCTAAAAAGAATCTGCCTATGTGGTCCTAGTTAGACAAACGTGCAGATATATCAAGCAAGCAAGAGAGGAGAACATATGAGTTAAGTGTGGTTATTTATTTGCAACCTCTGACACAATGTTATAAAAATACATAGATATTATTATAATTTGGATCTCTGATTACCAATTGCTAATTTTTGCTTTTCACATCAGGAGCTAGAGACATAGTGTACTGGGTTTTGCTACCTCTAAAGAAAAGAGTAACAGAAGCACGAGAATATTCTTCAGTAAATATTACAGAATTTTAAAAATGTAACGATGGTTGTGGTAGTGGTAAAAGAATGGTGCAAATAGGACACAATTCAGGAATCTGTTCTACTTTAAAAAGATAATTTTGTTAACTGTGAGGAGCAAAAAAATAGTATGTGAAGCAATAACCATCATGTCAGAATTGATCTTTTTTGAGAAAAACATGTGAAATGTATTTTTTTTTAACATTGATCACCTTTCTTGGTTTTTTCCTTCCTTTTATCAATTTATATTTGAAGCTTTGGATTATTTAAAGACATTCCCCCCTTTTATACTTTAATGAGGCAGAAACATTTATTTCCCCTTTTTCATCTTGGCTTAACTAAAGTTCAAATAACAGAAACACAGATTTAAAGCTAGAAGAAAACTTTGACCAATCCATTCATCTTACAGATGAAGAAACTAAAGCCAAGAGAGTTTTAACTACTTGTTCAAAGTCACATAGGTGGCATATGGCACAGACAGGTTTCAGATCCAGGACTCTCCAAATATTTCTAAATGAGATAAGCAGAATTTAAAACCTGGATACTCTTCTTATATTTTCATTTGCCAAAGAACCTCTCTCAGAATTGGAAACAAATATAACTGAAGGTATTTCAAAACAGCATTAAGTGAAGCTAAGAACAAGGGTTAGGTCTTTACAGAAAACTTATCATATGTTTATTCACATTTTATTTTTTGCCCCAAGGGCTAGCACGTAGAAACTATGTGGCATATGGCCCCAGTTATCAAATTGTACTATAAAGACAAGCCCAACACGTGCACAACAGAGAACAACAAAATAACAACCAAACAGGACTCCTAAAGTAATTTCACATGGTTGCTTCCTTCTGCCTTTCTAATATTGCACCTTACTCACTCCATGTACTCTACAAACAAGAGCCTCCATTTCTTGACTTTGGTTATTTGCTCTAGTTTTTTCCCATGCCTGGAATCCTTTCCCTCCTTGTCTTCTCCAGCTTGTTTTAAGTCTCAACTGAAATTCTATCTTCCACAACAGCAGTGTCAAACTCAAATAGAAACATCGGCCACATACTGACTTCGTTTTAAAATGTAATGTTATCCACTTGTTATTGTATTTTTGTTTATTTTGCTAAATACTTCCCAATTACATTTCAATCTGGTTCTGACTGCATTGGGAAATGTTGCCAGATAGTGTAATTTTAAACCTTTCCTGATTTCCACTTAATACTAAAGGTTTTCCTCTTTTGGTTATTTTCAATTTATCCTGCATATATCATTTGTATACAGTGACTCTTCTGTTTGAGAGACCTTCTTTGCAACACCAATATTGAGCAAAATGTAGGCACATGGTAGGTGTCTGATAAATATCTGATTGAAACTTAATATGATCATCATTCAGTCAACAAGCATTGATTAGGTGCCAATTATGTCTCAGCACATAGTAGGTGCTTAATCAATGCTTGTTGATTGAGTAATAACCATATCAAACCTTCAGTTGTTCCAAATAAATTTTCAAGAAGGTCCACCATTATATGACTATACTTCAATTCCAACAATTTCTCAAGATAAATCCTTAGTGCTAATCAATCCAGTCTCCTCATTGTGAACATGTCACTTGGTCCATTCATTTCCTTCTGAGGTTCCTTCTGCCTATAGTGCCTTCCATTCTCTCTTTGGTCTGAATTTCATCTCTTTCATTATGCTTCTCCTAGATTTTCCATTTATATGTTTCTCTACAATACAGGTGGAAGATATAGAAAAAGTAAATATTGCATACCACTTTGTGGGCTCATCGACTAAATTACAAATTTATTACTTGCAAAGACCATAGGGGGAAGTATAGTATTGTAGATAATGATGAGCTTATAGTTAGGAAGAACTGGGTTCAAATTCTTCCTCTGACATGATGTATGACTTGAGCATAAAACTATATTCACTTTTCTGCAAAATGAGGAGGTTGGGAAAGGTAAACTCTTAGGTTCCTTATAATTCTAAATGTATGATGCTATGTCATATTTTTCTCAATTCTCCTCAAAGCCTACCACAATGATGAGCCCATTTCAGTGCTGAACAAATACTTGTTAATTGCCAGCATTATTAAATTAGTTTGGAACAGTCCATTTTTGACCATTCACACTAATGGAGGAAAATGCAATTATTGTGTAATATGATTTTATAGATTACCCCAAATCACTGGAAAATGCAGCTTAGCACATTTCTTTTCCATTCATATCAGAACACCCACAACTTTCCTCATTCTGACTTTTGTCTATCATAGGAAAAACAGGACCTGACAGGGCAGCTATATGAAAATCTTATCTTCCATCACTTCCTTTTGTGTATCCTGAATTCTAGCCAAAGTATAGGGTTTCCCATGTTTTCTTCTCTCTATGTTTTTGCTTATGCTATTCCCTCTCTATTTGAAATACCCTTGTGCTTGTTCAAATACAATTCTGATTCTTATTAATTGTGAAGCCTGAGGCAAGTTCTGTAACACTATAGGACCTTAATTTCCTTGTATAGAAAAAGGTTGAATGTAATGTCTCTAATGTTTCTTTTAGTTTTGTATAATCCTCTAAAAATGATACTCAGCACAAACATTACCTCTTCCTTGATACTTTCCCTGATTCTTTCAGTTAAGAGGAATTTCTTCTGTTAATCTTTAACATTTATTTTAGTTATTTGATAGTGCATACACTCTACTAGATTATATGCTGCTTCAATGTAAGGGTGAGTCTCATTATCTTTGCACTAATGCTCTGAACAATGAAAATGCTCAATTAATCTTTTTTGAATTGAGGGTCATGGAGAAAAATTTGCAAAGTGGATGAGCCATTTATGGATAATATAGTCAAATGTACTTTATACAATGCTGTGTACATTTTAAATAATAAAATAATCATCACAAAAGCAAAATCAATTGGAAAAACAATCCCAAT
Source organism: Sarcophilus harrisii (assembly GCF_902635505.1). NCBI lineage: Eukaryota > Metazoa > Chordata > Mammalia > Dasyuromorphia > Dasyuridae > Sarcophilus > Sarcophilus harrisii. The sequence goes on along the minus strand of NC_045428.1, from coordinate 161,963,862 downwards.
GGAATGGATAACTGGTACAATTAAAATTGTATAAGCAATTTGTATCTATATGGGTATCAGGATAATGATTTCTGAGTACGGGAAAATAACATTTCAACCAGCCATCGATATTTGCAATATTACATAATTCTACCTTCCCAGGTGCTTCCTTTAGGAAGTCAGGAACTTGAAATTTCTCTATGAAATTCCTATTTTTTCCAACATACTCTTTGGCTAGCCCCATGTCTGAATATAGACTATGCATCCCTCACTCAGTCCTGGGCATAACTACAAAACAGGTTCAGAAAATAAAACTAATCTGTACCTCCAGAGAATGTAGATCCACATTAGGGCAATTTTGTGGGTTATTTTCCAGTCAACTCCATCTCTAGAATCTAGCATCAGAAATAACATTAATATTTGGGAAGTCTAGTCAATTCTTCAACTTTTATGAGAATTAGAAAAATATTCAATCTATATCAAACCTGTTGAGGGGACTCAAGAATCAAGTAAATATCTAGGATCATGATAACATAGATTAGCTGATTTTAGGAGGTTTTTAAAATGTACACTGGAACATTTTACTTTATTTCTAAGGGAATGGTACATTCCCCCTTAGTTGGTGGCTTATAATATTTGGATTTGGGGGAAGCCCATTTTATTCCCATAGTTTGGTGCTAATGGCACTACAGGGATCAGGAGCATGGATGAATAAATAGTTTCTGACTATTGGTTTGGTTGAGCCCCAAGTTGCACAGATGTTTACTGTGCCAGTCCTTCTTTCAACATCAGTTTGTAATTATTGCATAATAGCTGCTAATCAGCATCTTTTTGTTTTAATGGATAAACCAGAGACTTTGAGGTGTCCTTGTGAGCATATGTCTTTGATCAAGACAACCAGCAATGGCTTTATCCTGAGTTCTTACAATGCTGGAATCATTCCATGAGAAACAGCTGTAGAAAAGTAGTACTTAAATCTCAAAATGGTATTAGTCATCCATAGGTACTTGAAAATTATTACATGCAGTTTAGAAAAAGAAATTCTTATGTAATTATTACAGAAAAGGAACAACTGACTGTTTAAAAACAACAAATGTAAATTTTAAAGGTGGGGCTGGAACAATCCCTGAGCAAAAATGTACATCCGTCTTTCTCTTCTGCCATCCCTTCGCGAACCACTGCTCCTTTTCTCATAATACAGGGTTTAGTTCTGCTAGATGGCATCAAAACATGGAAATAAAATATTATTTTAAAAAGTTTACATCAAATTTATTTCCTGTCCTGTAATCATTATCAAATGATTTATGTTAGTCCATTTAAAGGATCAATTTATTGATGAAAAAATGCCAGGGATTGGTTTCTGAAATTTACATTTCAAATTCAGGAATAAAAAGGAAAGAAATTCAAATTGGGAAAATGTGTATATTAGGGGTAAAAGTAGTAGTGGATGTAGAATGTGTATAATTTTCAACTCTTAACAGCTAATGGTTGTAGGATGAAATGCTTGGTAGTGAGGGAACTGGATTTGAATCTTGGACTCAGAACACTACTATTTGTGTGACTGGGTAAATTAATCTTTCTGAGTTTTAGTTTCTTCTTTTGTAAAATGAGGGGGTTGAAGACCTCTAAGTTTCCTTCTAATGTTAGATGGATATATCTATGATCCATGACTGGTTGACTTCTAAGACCTCAGCTAGTTCTTAATTTACAACTCCATGAGCCTTGGCTGACCTGGGAAATTTCTAGAAGTTTGTTTAATTTTTGAGGTGAAAAAGACCCAAAGCCACACAGCCAATGGTAGCAATCCAGTTGTCCTGATTCAATTCAAAGCCTTTTCTAGAATAAGGTCACTTTCAGAATCATAAGGATTCACAGACTCTAGCCTCTTTTTTCAAAAATATATTCTTGGGGAGAGTAATATATGCATAAACTGGAGTCTAGTGAGCATGTGTCTTTGATCAAGGTATGCCTAGAGAAATTTGGTCAACCCACACTTGACCCTGCTTGCTCCTGTTTGCCATTTAGGTGAGGGTGCTAACAGCTCACTTCCCCTCTTTGTCAACAATTTGGGTGGTGAGAGAAACAAGTGTTTGGGGGTAATGTTGGAAAAGGGCAACAGAATAAATATTGTTTTTGCTTTTAACACATATTCTCTCATTCCTAACTGGAAATTCCTTTTTTTTGTAATTCTTTGGTGCCCAACTTCATGACTTAGGCATATGTCAATGCAAGGAGAAAGACAGGAGGAAAAGAGCAAAAAAAGTTCTAAGCCATTGCTATTCAAAAACCTTACCTCACTTGCCACATTTCAATTGGGCATCCAAATTATTATGTGATATAGTAGGGACTGAAAAGATCATAGACCTAAACACCAGAATCATCATGCCTGGATGGACCTATAATCTTTTCTATGAAGCAAATAAAGATATTAAGAGATGTATTCTATTCTATTTCTGAGGTCATTTAGTGCCTTGAAATGACAATGAGAGTGTGTGAGTATTAACTAAGATTGCATGTGCTCCATGTTAATATTTAATATCTCCCTCGAAGCAAAACTATTATGCAAACTTACCATTCCTCTACAAGTCTGTGAAACATAACTGTGCACTCATTTGACCCATCCAATCAAGAAAAGGGACTCTATTGTAGTGTCCTGCTGGGGGCCTGCAGGAGAGATCTGAGGCAGTATGGAAACTCCATTAAGATGCCTTTTCCTTTCCTCTCTCCACACAGTGCCCCACCCAATCCAACAGGGACAAAAATGTCCTTTTAATTCAAGTTTCAGAATGATTTCTGCTGTATTTTTAAAGTTAACACTAGACAAAGGTTGAATTAATAGTACTTGTGTTTCCTTAATTAGATACAGAAAAGAATGATCTGAGGAGACTACATTCCATTCTCACCAGCTAGATTTGCTTTTAATACATCATTTCATGGATCTGTGCTTCAGTTTTTTCAGTTGTCAGCTTTATTCTTTCAGAAGTTGCTTGGTTCAAGGGTGCTAGAAAGCAAGCAGTAATTGTGTGAAAAACATGCAGATTGCTGACATCTTCAAGAGCTTCTACAATGCTGCTGACTTCTTTTTAAGCTATATCCTGGGCAGTCTTAATTATGGTGACATTTGACTAAGCCCTACCAAGGTTAAAATCAACATTTTGGTCTAGTGACAAAATTGGCTGTATCTAGGGACCTGAGGTAGAAGGAGGGGAATGGGAAAATAATTAGGATGTGTCCAAGTACCAAAATCTCCTTTCTACAACATTCAGTTGAGTACAATTTCTTTTTCCTACAATCAGCTAACCAAAATGTAGTGTCTCTGATTTTACCAAGCAAAGGAATCTGTTCCTTAATTAAGTGGGTTGTTTAGAGTGACAATAAATGTATGTATTTTTTTCCCTCATGTGGAAAAAAGTCACATTACATCCATGATAAAAATAAGAGTGCATGAATAATAATAACCAGTATAACCAAAGACTAGTCTCCTGACTTATTTGTGTCTGAATTTCCTCATTTATAAAATGATGGAATGAGATTTTTTGATGGTTACAAAGTGTTGAATTTGGAGTCAGAGGAACTTTGTTCAAATTTTATTAAACCCATAACATACCTGAAGTAGCATACAAGTAATAACGGATTACAACAACATTCCAATGTGGAAAAGTTTTCTGAATTCTAACTAGGGATACCAGCAACACATCTTCCATAGGCTACAGATTTGAAAGTCTGAGTAGAAATTTCTCCCAACTCCAAGTTTTATTCTTCCATAGATTTCTTTCTCCTTTGAGTGATCAGAGCATTTTCTTTGTACATCTTTCATATTCACCTGTGCCTCATATTTGTTTCTGTACAATTCTCACTGGATTTGAAGGTTCCTAACTGATACAATGTTGGGTTTGGCGTCAGGAAGACCTGAGTTTAAATGTAACTATAGACTATTGACATTAGTTGGTTAACCAATTCATCTCAGTTTCCTTAACTATAGAATGAGAACAAACATAGCACCTGCCTCTCAGGGTTGTTGGGAAGATCAAATGAAATAATGATTGTAGAATGTTTGGCACCTAGTAGGGACTGTAAATACTAACTATTATCATCATCATCCTTGAATTAGTTGGTGTCAGAAAATATCAGCTCAAATCTTGGTTGTATTATTTAGCTGCAATGTGACAACAAATTACTCAATTTCTTAATTTTTAAAATAGTATTGAATTATCTTTTCTCTAATGTCCTCTCCCATTCTATCTAAATCTATAAACTTAAGAGCTCCTTAGCTTTCCCTCCCTTCCAACCACTAAATTGATTGTGAGCTCATAGTCAATTAGATAGTATTGATAATTTGTTCATTTTTGTATTCCTCTCATGATTTTTCAATTGCATTTTGTACATAGTAAGAACTTAGTTAATACTTATTGAATTAAATTGACCTGAAATTCTTAGTAGTTTTCTGAGGCCTAGAGTAGATTCTTGCACTAGAAGTTCTAGGTAATGGGAAAAAAATTAAGAATTTGGGTGGGGACTTTGGAGTGAGAAGGATATTTGGTCATAGAAGAAAAAGAGATGGGGAAGACAGAAATAGATGCGGGAAAGAGAGGGGGAGAGAGAGAGAGAGAGAGAGAGAGAGAGAGAGAGAGAGAAAGAGAGAGAGTAGTAAGCAGTTGTGGCAGACATTTTCCCCACCTTCTCCTGTCTCAGTTCTCACTCACCAGTCTGTCTAGAACACATCCTGGTCTCCCTTTCCTTTCTCTTATCCAGTATGCCCTTAAAAGCTAGAACTAGGGCTATGGGAGAAAAACAATATGAGGGCTTATCTGAAGTTAGGGGAGGAGGAGCTCCTTCCTTTAGGAAAAATGTGTATAATTCCTCTGAAATTCTATCCTAGATCATATCAGTAGGAACCTAGAAAAATTTTCTTTTATAGGTAATCAATAGGCACCAAATGAATACAGATAAGAAAATCAAGTCGGGGGGCCAGGTGAGCCATGAGAACTGTTTTTACTCTCAGCTTAAGATAAATTTATTTATTTGGCTATGAAGAGACCAGATGACAAGGAATGGAAACATACTGATCACATCATGTCCCTATAACCTGTTTAAATTTTATAATTACTCTGAGTAAGAAACATCACAAATAGCAATCATTTTGATTGTACCATCTGATAATGGCATGAATCTTGGAGAAGCGCAGTAATATATTTAAGGGACAAACTCATGACCCCAAAAGGTCAACAATGTAGTCCCTGGTATTATTAAATAATTCAAGATCAAAAGTAAATATATAGTCTTTTCAGTGAAAAAATATTTTAAAAGATGTACTCCCATCTGACTTGCAAATGAAACCTCTTATCTTTCCTATACTAAAATGTAAGCTCTTTGAGAACAATTACTTTGCTTTTCAAATTGTATATCCAGGACTTAGGATGGTCCTTTATACATGTAGGTATTTAAAAGTGCTTTTGCATTCATTCATTTAGAAAAAAAGGAACATCACTGTCGACAAAAAGCAAATCATGGACAGTCAAAATATTTCTCCAAATTAAAATAAATTAAGTGCTTCAAATTAAAACATATAAACCCTATCTAGACAAGCATTCCAATTTCTATTTTTGTAGAAAGAGTGAAAACAGACTGGTTAGTTAATTTTCCTCAAGTCATAAGAGTAATACAGAGGATGCAACCTAATCTCTGAATTCCTATCTCTTTTCTCCAAGACTTTTCAGTATTTGTCTTATTTATACAGTTATTTATCTAGGAATCTATTCTGCAAACTACCCTTTGGGAATAACTGAAATCTAAATATGTTAAGTAGTTTACTTAGAGGTTACATAGTAGGTTGGGATCATATATGGGATTAGACTTTATTGCCCTCAAACCTATAGGCCGATGTTTGCCACTTGAGACAATGAGAGCTCCCAATCAATAGATTATTATTATTTATGGCCAGAATGAATGAGGTCAGAAACTGAAAACCTGTATTTGGTCTCTTCAGTCCAGGCTATCTGCCTCTTAGCTGCTAAAAAGAATTTCCTATATAAAGTGCTGGTCTGGCCAAGTCACTCCATCCAAAACAATAAACTCTAGTGGCTCTCTATTACCTCCAGGATCAAATATAAAAATTCTGTTTGACTTTTAAAGTAGTTCATAACCTGGCCTTGTTCCTACAATCTTCTCACCTAATCTACTCTGATCTAGTCACTTTGGGTTTCTTGTTCTTTGCACAAGACACTCTGTCTTCTAATTTTGTGCCTTTTTTAAGGCTGTCCTACATTCTCTTCATCTTTTCCTTGTTTTTCTGGCTTTCTTCAAAACTCAGTTCAGATTCCACCTTTCCTGCTCCCCTCCCCCAGTTTCTTTCCTCTGAAATGACTTCCTAGTTACATTTGTATGTACATAGTTATTTGCATGTTGTTTTCCCCCTTAGAATTTTAGCTTTTTGAAGGGACTATATTTTTGTGTTTCTTTTTATCTTCTATGCTTAGCACAATCCATAATATGTAGTAAACATTTAATAAATGCTTGTTTACTGACTGGATTCAGAAGGATTGAAGAGTGAGTAGGGAGAGAAATATAGTTCAAAGTCTCTCCTCTTTTTACTCTGGTTCAATGAAAGGAATTTATAAAAGCTAGTCTAAAAACTTTGGGTTCAAGAATCCAACCTTCTTGACACAACTACGTGTAGAATTTTGGGAGATCTTAGTTATCATAGGTATTAGGTGATTCAAAAGGCTGTTGTGAGAATTAAATGTAATTATGTATATCAAAGTGCTTTATAATCCTAAAATGTTACATTTTAAAGTAAACTATTATACTAGGTACCCCAAGATTGCTATCTTTTTTCTTCAAAGCAACATTTAAACCACATAAAATAATACACAATATAGAAGATTTGTATCCCGTTTCCATATGCCCTTGATTTTTTCTTGTTTTATTTTAAAGCCCCAAATTTCCTGCAACTTTTTGTTTATTTTATTAATTTCCTCTTGCTCTATTCTGGAGTTTATTTCTTTTTTCTTGACGTTTACCTTTAAAACATATCTGTTCTAAATGTAAACTGCTGATTTTGCCAGTTTTCCCCCCAGTCTTTGTTGTATGATAGCCCTTTCCCCAGTCAGTTCTACCTGAATATCACTAGATCTGAGATGCTTATTATTGTTAACATTTTACTGGAGACAATGGAATAAATACCGCTCAAGAGGTCCTCCCCATAATGTATCCCCCAGAGGGTTTTAGATATGCTTATTTTTCAATTAACAAAACAGTAAGGAGGTAGGACTTTCTGGATTTTTTTTTTTTTCTGCCTGAGGTTCAGACTTTAAACTAGGTAGAAGCAGATATGTGAGGACCACTAAATTTCTTCTAAATTACAGAGCTGAGTACTAAAATGAAAGAGTTAAAAAATACCCTGTGACCTGAACTTTCTCATTCTTTGCCAAGTGGGGCTCACAAAGGGGAGAGAAACTTGTTGATTTGGGAGGAGGATATGGCATCATGATCTGGAGACCATCTGGAAACTCCCAAGTACAGAATTTACCTTACATTTTCAAATTTCCTGCCATATACACCACCTGTGCTCTATGGTCTCTGTTGATGGCTCATGGCAACTAGAAAACTCTAGATCACTTAGGGTTTGTTTTCCTATGCATTTTCTTCACAGTTGAGATTATTAGGTTGTCTGCCTGACAGGCTAAACATTTGATCTTGTAAAGGCCTTTGTTCTCTGGAATGTCCTCCCTCTCAGAGTTAGGGAGAACAGAGTCTCTTGATCTTCAAGGTTTCCACCTGGCCTTAAGGAGTAAAAATGAATAAAATCTTACTGCTAGAGTTGGTTGGTCAATCAGACAAGAAAAATTTACTAACCACTTGCTGTGTATAAGACATTGCTAAGTGCCTGAGATACAAAGTAAAGGCGGTGGGGGGAAACTCTTTCGTTTCAAGGAGATACATTCTAACTGGAAAAAACCTCAATATTTTAAGCTTTGAAAAATCCTTTTATTCATTGGATTATAGATTTTAAGTCTAAAAGGACTTCAAAAGCCATCATGTCTATTTTTTAGGAATGAAATTCTTAAAAGTAAGTGCCCAAAGTCAATGAGGTACTATTAATAAAAGAGTTGGTCCTCTGACTCCACATGCCTTGTTGTTCCCATTACATCACCTTGTGTCTAATAAGTTGTTCTTCACACCCGTGCAAGCAGCTAGTGTCAAGTGTAGATATTATTATTATGTTATTACCAATCATGTACATTATTATATATAGCAAGTCATGTATATCGGTGTCAAGTAAAAGATAATAGTAAGGGGGAAGAAATGAAAGAGGAGGGGGTGGAATTAGGAAAGACATGCAGAAAAGGGATTTGAACAGAGTCTTGAAGAAATCCAGGGAAGCTTACTGGATAAGAGATACGAATGGAGAATGTTCTAAGCAACAGTCTATGCAAATATATGAACTGGGAGTTATAGTGTTCCATATTTGTTCATGAATCACAATATACATTATAGGTAGGCAACTAAGTGAAGTAATTGATAAAGTGCAAGGCCTGGAGGCAGGAAGACTCATCTTCCTGAGTTCACTTCTAACTTCAGTCACGTACTTACCCTGGGTAAGTCCTTAACCCTATTTGTCTAAGTTTCCTCATCTGTAAGATGAACTAGAGAAGGAAGTGACAGATGAAATCTTTGTCAAGTAAACCCCATATAGACATAAAGAGTTGAACACAACTGAAAAATAATCAACAACATTGGCTATCTATCTATTCCTTTTTGTATTCATCCATTCTTCCTTTATTCCCTCCTTCCTTGTATCCTTCCTTCCATCATTCATCCCTTCCTTCCTCTCTCTCTCCCTCCCTCTTTTCCTTCCTTGCTTCCTTTCTTCTTTCCTTCCTTCTTTTCATTTTTTTCAAAAAGAGCTCAGAGCTCACTCTTCTTTAAGCAATTGTGGCCTTTCACATTTGGGACTCACCCACATTGGTTCCAGACAGTGTAGATATAGACTTCAGTTTTAAAGTCATGAATCCTAAATTCAAATGAACTATCAGTTTCCACTTCCCCCAATAGTAGAGATTGCAGGTGTGTATAGCTTTGGCTGGCTGGCCAGCTGGCTGTGTATTTCTATAGTTCTGTGCCTTATACATGTACTACTCAATGAGTTTCTAAGACATTGAAATACAGTATTCAGAGTGGGGAATCAAATAGAAATGAGAAACTATAGTTTGCACATTTTCTCAAGCCAAATAGGTAACTCCCTTTCCTTTTCTATTTCTACTTCCTTTTGGCATCAGATCCTGTTGCTTCTTCCTTCCCCCTCAACTTTTTGGCTCTGGTTAGTTGAGCAGCAGGATGAAAATAAATTGAATTCCACTCTGGGCATTGGTTGGGGCTTTTACTATGTTTCAAATTTACCAAGATTAAGAGGAGAAAGTCATAAACAGAAAGGAAAATTTTGGGCACTCTGCTGTACTTTTGACTTTTAATTTGCCATCTGACCCAGAATGGAACAAAATTACTATTAAAGTAGCTTGAACTTAGCCAACATTTACTCTCTCACATCTGTGCTTGCCCATTTCCAGCTGCTTCAGCTGTAGGCTGCTCTATTAAGAGTAGATTGATTCCTTTTCCTATAAGTTATTAGAATATTACACACCCTGAGAAGCATGGAAAATGACTAGGGATTTTTAGGCATGGAAAAGAAATTGAGGAAGGTGAGCTTATTATGATTGGGGGAGGGAGACAATCCTTGAATAAATGATAACTCATAAAGTATTAAGCTCTGTAAAATGCTTTCATGGATTAGAATATAGCTTAGACAGTACAAAGACACTTCAAAGGTCCTCCAGTCCATTTTAAAAATGAAGACACTAAAGTCCCCCAAAATTGCCAAGATCACCCATCTAGTAAGTAGTCTAGTTGGTTCTCTGAGTTGAGAGACAATGAATGCTTCCATTATATCACCCTGCTTCTAATAACTTGTCTTCACAATCCTGTCAAGTAGCTAATATCAAGTGCAGTTATTACAACCCCATAGTATAGATAGTAAGAATGAAATCATTCGTTGGTTTAAAATGTGCATGCAAGTAAAATATATATATATATCAAGATAATAATGCCCATTGTAAATAGTTGCAACCAGAACCTAGACGAGGAAAGGACAGGTAAGCTGCTTCCTAGGATGTAATATTCAGGGTATACATATTTTCAGTGCCATGAAATTCTATTTTCATATAGGCACTTTGTGTTAAGTCACAGACTGGGTTATACCAAAGTTTCAAAATCTCTGTAGGACAATAAAGTAAAATTCTCAAATAGTGATACTACAGGCAATGGTATTTTTAAACTTTTCCTAAGGTAAACAAATGCCTTGGCTTAGCTCTAGATGTGACATATACAAAACACATACTTAATTACAATGACAAATCTTTAACAATCACAAAATACTTTGCCAATATTATCTAACAAAATGTTCATGTATTCATTTTGGAGATCAAGAAATAGACACAATGGTGAACTGAACTGGCAAATAACTTGGATTCTCAGATCCTGGACCAACAGTCTATCAACTAGACCATGAGTAAACCAGAGAGGTATAAGTATCATACTCAAAGGTAAGAACATCAGAGAACTCATTTACCTCATGGGATTATTTTTTAGGAAAACTCTTGTTTAACTATATATCATATGCCATTTTTTTTCAGGGCACAAATAAAGTAAGTTTAATAGATCCAGAAGGCAAGTATAAAAAGAGTTAAATATAATAGTTTATATTGTATAGGAGTTTATAGAGTTTCCAAAGCACTCTTCTAATCTATTAGTTGCATTTAACACATGTAGTCCTTACAATAACCTCAATGCATAAATACCTCCTTCCTTCTAGCAGATGAGAAATGTCATTCTTCAAATAATAGATGGTGAAGAAAATGTGGTTATATGGTTTTCCCTGAGTCACAAATATTAGATCAACAAAGTCTGATTTTTTTGTTTCCTAGGACTTTCTTTTTTTCCCTAACCCATCACTGTCAATTTTTTGATGTCATACACTGATTCAAACCCATATTATATTCTCTATCAGGGTTCTTAATCCTGACCAGGGAAGAATGGGTTTGGTAGTTAAAGTATTTCTCTTAGAGCCAGTAAAACTTGTATTCTTCTCTCCCTTTAAACATGTATTAATTGTTTGATCCTGACCAAGTCACACAGATAATAGAAACATCTTACTCATTGGATTGGTGTGGGGTTTGAATGAAACAATCAATGTATATTAGATGCTTGACAGATCTTAAAATGTCATATATATTAACTATATTTATCTTCTAGGTGCAGATGAAGAAATTGAGAACTAGAATGAATAAATAAATTGTCTATAGCAATTTGGTCAATAGCCAAGACTTGATCTATTGTTCTTTTTACAGTTCTTCCATGATGAAGGCAAATAGGGTTATCAGGCCTAAATCCATGGGAAGGAAGGATACCAGTGACAGTAATCATAACCCATTTTATATAGTGTTTTTACTTTTCTCATTTGATATTGCCAGGAATCCAGGGTAAGGCTAAACTTGAAATTAGAAAGATCTAAATTAATCTCTTCCCCAACATTTGCTAGCTATGTGACCTTAGGCAAGTCCTTTTAATTCTTTTGGAATCATGTTTTTAGTCTGTAAAATGAATGGGTTAGACTCAATGGCTTGTAAAATCCATTTTAGTTCTAACTATATGATCCTGGAGAAGGAAACAGTAAACCACTCTAGTAATCTCTGCCAAGAAACCTTCAAATGGGATCATAAAGAGTCAGACAGGACTGAAAAGTGAACAAAAAACAATTAAGTGCTACAATTATGATTATTATTCCATTTTTCAGATGAAGCAAATTTAAGAAAGATTACAAGACTTGTTCAAAGTTAGCTAATATCAGAAGTGAAAGGGAATATGAATGCTAATTTCTGACTAACTATAAAACTATATATTATATTTAGTTATTTATTACAGAGTCTTCAAATGTTCTCTCCCAATACAATCTCGTATTTCTTTTTTTAGGCAAAAAAAAAATTTGAAAAAGACCTTCCTAATCTCATTCCTTTATTTTAGCCAATCACCTCTTTAGAGATTGCACATCAAAACTGTAGTACATCAAAGGGTTCATAAATCTGAGAGGCAAAACATTGTATAATATAAGCACAGAGTGCTATCAATGAATTGATTTGTCAAAATCCAAATTGCTAGCTACAGTTAGGTCCCGATTAGTCCAAATGATGAATCCCAAGAAATGGTTGCATGTATTCAGATACCTATTACTTAAAAGTTATAATTTTTATTTTATTTTTTAATGAGATAATTGGGAGTAAGTGACTTGCCCAGGGTTACACATCTAGGATATGTTAAGTGTCTGAGGTTGGATTTGAATTCAGGTCTTCCTGATTTCAGGGCCTCTGAGCTCTATCTGCTACACCATCTAGCTGCTTCCCTTAAAGTTATAATTATTTAAAATATGGTAATTGGTTCTAACCTACTAGAAATGTGAGGTGTGAATTCAAATAATGTAACCACTTCACATGATTCATTACTCATACTAATCAAAACTTAGTTGTACTCAGATTCAAGTAAAATGGAAAGAGGGGGGTGGACTTTAACATCAAAATTTCAATCAGTCCTGAATATTCCATAACAATTTTGTTAGATAAAGCCTTTGTAATGCCTTGTCTTTTGGTTTTGTTACCAAAACTTATATTAAATAGAGATGAAGTTAAATATCAAGAAAATAGCCCATTTCAGTGGTTTGAAGTAACATTTAGGGTTATAATTATTATAAAAGGGCAAAGAAAAACTCTTTGGAGAGAAATTAATTATAAAAACTCCCCTAACAATGCAGATTTTCTCCTTAAATTTAATAATTTCCCAAACACTGAAACTTCTTCCCTTAAACCTAACTTTTATGGCCTAATTTCTACATGGTTGATACTGATCTTCTTAAAACCAAATTCGAAGTCCAGATCATAAAACTAATTCAAGAGATTCTTTATATTTGGAATAAGGGAAGAAGAGATATGATAACAAGAAAGGTACTTTGAGTGGGAGGATTAATTTTAATCCTTAAAAGAAAGGATTAAATTGGAGGGAATAAGAGGAGGAGGGAGAGAGAGAAAAAGAGGGGGGGGGGAGGAGGGAGGGATCTTAAATACTTTCAGGTCTATGATATATAAGAGGGGCCGGACATTCTGTGTGACTTCAGAGGTTAACATGACCAATGAGTAGAAATCACTGGGAAGTACTCCGGGCTCATTTTAAAGAATAATATTCTTATAATTAGTACTGCCTAAAATCACAATGGACCGGCTGTCTCAAAGAGCACTGTGTATGCATGTCTCAATGCCATATCCCTAGTAAGCAACAAAACTGAAGATCGACTTTTATAAAATAGGGTAAAAACGGAGGAGGGGGGAGAGAACATGAATATTTTCCTTTGACTTTCTTTCTATTTTAGAGAATTCTCTGACTTTACCTCAAACTCAGGTATAAGAACAAACTAGAGGAAACAGCCATCATACTGTATTTAGGTGAATAAACTCTTTTCTTCCCTTCAACTATTTGTTACTCTCAGCCACGTGGCTCACACCCTAGTGCTTTGCAAGTGTTTGGGGCATGCCTACTCCAAAGGAAAATGATGGCCTTTGGCCACGTTTTTAATTCCTAGCAATTTATTGTGCAACAGCCAAAGCCGGTCCGTTCCTAGGTAGTTGCAGGATAATACCAGCAGGGAAAAACTGAGAAGCGAAAAGTAGTACTTATAAAACAAACTTTCATAGGTCAGATAAGTTGGTGCGGATAGTACATGCACCTCTCCTCCAAACATTAGCAGCCTTTTTTTTTTTTTGTCAAAGATACCTGTAGTCCATAATTCTATGGCGCCATAATTAAAACACAGAGAAAAGGACTTGAGTACTTACAGCATGTGCCCTCTCAGTTAGCACCGTGATCAGCACGAACAGCAGCAGACATCTACATGAGAGAAATTGGAAGAAAGACATTAAAAAAAAAAGGTTCTCAAAATTAACACATTTAAGTACAATGGGAGAGATAGGGCAGAGGGAAAGCGTCTTACCGCTGTCGGGCAAGTCTGGAAGTTGGATACATTCTGCTGCCCATTTTCCCAGCAGGTACTGCCCCTCTAAGCCCGGGAACTTCGGATCCCTGGGCCACTGGAGCAGCCGCCTGCTCTCACAAGGGATGAGACCTTTTAGCCTGGAAGCAGATAACAAAAATGACAATAAAGAGGTTGACACCACGGTTTCTTTCATCTCTTCCCCACCTGGCACTCGAGTTAAGGGAGAAGTAGTGCTAGCAACCCAGAATACCGGAGTCTCTCCATCCCCTCCTGCATGGGGTTTTCCTAGAACTGGGATTTAGCTTTCCCTCTTAGGGTGAAAACTACGGCGTTGAAGAGGAGAAGCCCTTTCCTCTTAGGCAGCAGTGTTTCATATGAAGCCAAATAAATCTCCCTTTTCTCTCTCCCTCCTTCCTCCCCAGCCCAAACTTGGAGAGAGCTGCACTAGAGTCTGCACTGGGCTCCCTGCGCCCTCAAACATCTAGCTCTCCCATCCCCGGCGTTCAGCGATCCTCCGCGGGACTACACTCACCTTTTCAGAACAGGACTTAGGGGCTGTGGGGTGCAGGCATTTTCCTTTTCAGAACTGAGTCTCCAAATGGTAGTGGCAGGCAAAAGCCAGAGATACACAAACACAGGGAGTGCACTCTCCTCTCCCCACCCCCCTCCTCCGCCTCTCCTCTCTGGGTTCCCTGAGGTCCCTCCCCTACCCGCGAAGCCCTGGCTTCAGAAGCTAGGAGAGGGAGAGTTCCCAGCTCCGTGGGTTCCACCCAGAGACCGGAGCAGAACAGCTGGGGTGGCTGGGGAAGCTGCAGGCTTTAAAAGGATAGAGACACCGACTCCTTTACTTACCAGCATAAGTCCTCTCTTTCTCTCTGACTCTCTCTCTTCCTCTCTCCCCCTCTCTCATACACGCACAGAGTAGGGTCCTCCCATTTGAAACGCCGCCCGCGCACACCAAAGGGGAGGGAACAGGGCCAACAAATTAGGGGAGCTACGCGATCAGCTCTAAGTCTCTGACTCTGAAGGAGCTGGCGCAGAGCAGAAGCGCCAGGGACGATGTCGAGTGAGCACGCACCGGCTCCTCGGGAGTGAACGCGCCAGCCTCCCGCCCAGGGACCCCGCGGTAGACTCGGCTAAAGAACAGTGCCTAGCCCGCGGGGGGTGGGTGCCGAGTCCAAGCTGACCAGTCCGCTACCGGTGCTATCCCGGGAAGTGGAGGAGGATGAGTCCACGGCCGGTTGTTTGGCTGCTGCTGTTGCTGGCTGCCCTCCTGCTCAACGAGGAGCAGAGCAAAGCAGCTGCAAAGGTGAGTACTGCACAGGCGTTCCCTTCTCACCCCGCAGCCCCTCCTGCTTCTGCTCACCCCGGCCCCTGCCGCCCAGTCCCTTTGTCCGCTTCCCTGTCTGCTGATTCGGACCGGGAACTTCGGATCGCAGATCCGGGAACTTCACTTTGAACCACCATACCACCATGCAAGGTGGATTTCTTTGGGCCGTCCTCTGGGCTCCGATCTGCTCTGGAGCCTGAGAGTGCATCCATTACAGACCGTTCTTTGTTTTAGTTAGGCAGGAGATAGTTTAGGGAACTCATCTGGATGTTCATGGTGGGAGCCAAGGGGAAGGAAGTAACCAGTTTAGCGCTTTCTGTGGTGGATTAAATTGGGGCTAGGAACCCAAATGAAATTTACATGAACATCATTTTTGCATAGAATGTATCGCAGTTATTCACCTGCATGGAGTCTCTGGATCCTTCACAAATTGTAAACTGGTGTACACACACCACAAGCACTCAACCAGTCCCCCACACACATGTGCATGTGAGTCGCCTTGGGCGTGTGTTTCCCTCGTTATCCAGGAGACTCTGGTGGTTGATGCTGGAACCAGTTCTGGGCCATTTGCCTGGAAACAGCTGTATCTTTGCTTTCCCACGGCTTTTCTATTGGGGAAGCACGCTCAACTACAGAAAAAGTAGAACTTAGTAATAGTTGTTAATTTAAAATAGTAAAACACGAGAGTGCAATCTTTGCTTATAATATCAACCCCCCCTTTTTTTTTGAGAACCAAATTTATTTTTATGCTTGAAACCAAAGTGAAACCATACCTCATTGTTCTATGTGCAAATTGTTTTCCTAGTTTTCATTTCCTCTGGCTATGTGCTTGGCCAGAAGGAATTTGGGAGATCGGTTTTGTAAAGTGTGCAAAAGCCAAAGCTTCCTCTACTGGCTAGGCCCCTGATATGGAGATGATTCCCCTCTTCCCATTTTTTCCCCAAACGAAATAAAAGCTTCAGCCATTTGCAAGTATCCCAAGTCAAATAAAGAGCTCTTTGGAATGCACAGTGACAAACAAGTTGTTTTTTTTTTTTTCCTCTTGTAATTTGGAAGTGCTTTTATTAACTGTCAGATATAACTCCTCTTCCTCAGTATCTTTTTCCTTTATGCCAGTCATCTAAGTTTTTTTGGGAGGGATGGGGGGGTAGGATGGGGAGAGCTTACTTCTATACAAGTTAACTCCTTACAGTTATAGTCTAATTGAATGTCACTATCCAAAGTAAACTAGTAATATGTATGCATTTTCAGCATTTGAGAGTTCTCAGATGCTTCATTGGATGTTGAAGAGTCTAATAATGATTGTGCCAAGTCACTAGCCTTCTGAACATTTAGATTGGTTTTCCCAATCCAATATCTAGTCTAATACCAGATTCAGTTAGGTACTTACATGCTTTTTGGTGATGGGGCTTGTATTTTAAGGACGTAGGAAGAGACATTCTTTCCTTTGGAACATTCATCTATCAGTATGAATTCTGACTCAAAAATACTGTCCCAAGGATTGCTAACATTGCAAAGATTGCCTTAGTATCAGAGAAAGTCAGAGAAAGCTTTCTTAATCAGATATGCTGATTGCTCACCTGAGCCAACCTGAGTTAATTTTAACTGGTATATTTTTAGAAGCCCAGAATCTTTAGAAATTTGTGATATTTAAAGGCATATCTTTGTATTCCAGTGTCCAGCCCAGTTCCTGACATAAATTGTGTACTTATAAATGCCTGTTCAATGAATGAAAGATTCCACTTATGGGCATTCTTGTTGATTTCTATCAAAATGAAGTTAACAGTATTATCAGTATTATGATTATTAAGAATCTACATTTGACTATTGCTCATTAGTTACCAAAATGTCAGGGGCCTAGATGTTCTCTGATACAATGGGCTATGGGGCAAAGCTAGAGAATAATAAAATACAGAAAAAAAAAACCAACCTTACATCTAGGACAAATAATTTGAGAGCAGTCTCAATCACAAGATTAGCACAAGATAGCAGTCTCTCAGTCCCTGGATTACAATCCAGACTTTTCTTGCTATTTACTAGTCCCAAAATGATTATGGGAAAGTCATTTACCCTCTTTCCAGCCTCAATTCTTATTACTTTTCAAAATAATGATATTAAATGCTACTCTGCCTGTGCCATAGTACGGTATCAAATTAAATACATCATTATAATCAACAGTTCATAGATTTAAAACTAGAAAGGATCTTTGAATTTTTCACATTAAAAATTTCCCTCTTATTTTGCAAATGATGTACATTTATTTGCAGGGATAATACCTATATTAATATTTTAAATTTCTACTCTGACCTAAATTTTCTTTCTGAAATTACCTTAAAAGATAGAAGACTTACAGGACTGGACTGTAGAAGGAAGCTCAACATATGCTCTGAAAATTTCATGCCTCCTCACTGCCATTAATATCATATCTCAACAGAATAATTTATGTTGATCTGAATAACTTTTTCTAGTTCTTCCATGAATTCTGTGGTTAATATCAGGCATCTTCTGGTACTGTTGCTATGAGATTCTCCAGCAAGTAAGTCAGGGCCAGGGGTGTGGTTATATCACTTTTTCTAAGTTTGGGTTTATCTGCCCAGAAATAGTGGAAACTTCTTTATTCATTAGCTACCATTCTTGAAATCTGCAGAATCTAAACACAGATTCAAAGATTCTAGATCTTTATACAGGTATGTACCAATTGCTACTTGAAATATTTTTAGATTTTACTGAGAAGGTAGGTCCCTGATTCTTTTTTTGTTGCAGATTTATCTCAACTGAACAAGGAACTCTGTCCAGCAGCCAAAAAATGCCCTCAGTGAAAAATGGAGAAGTTGCACCTCAAAACAATATTTTCCTCATATCTGGTGTTAGGTCAGGATCATTGAAAGCTACTGTAATAGTAAATGTCATAGTGGCCAGAATATTGGATTTAAAGTCAAGAAAAACTGAGTATTTTCTTTGTAAATATGGGCAATCACTTTTCTTCTCTGAGCCTCAGTTTCCTCATTTGTTAAAGTAAGGGAATTGGATTAGGTAGATTCCTAGTTGAGTGGAAAGTGGCAAATGTTTGTAGGATTATCTAGAATCTAGGAGCACATGGTTCATAAGTGAGAATTCTAAACATTCTTACTTCCATTGCCTCTGCAGGCAAGTGGGCATGTTTTAGATGATGGTGGGAAAATTTACATCATGGATGGCTAACTCTGTGTAGTAGCTGACCTAGAAAACTTGGACAAGGACATAAAGGGAACTCACACAGCTGGAAATTATTCATTAACAAAACTGCCAGCAACCTTCTTGGAGTTAGTAATGTTAGTCATAACAAGTTAAGATATTCATGAAGGCTAGTGATGAGCAGGAGCTCAAATTGTACCCATGTGTGATATGTTATTGATAAAGGCACTCTAAGATATAGCTTGTCTTCATGCTTGGAGTGTAGGCATGATGATGGAGTTCATTCTGTCATATTTTAGTTTCTTAACTTGAAATCATCATTAGGGAAGTGAAATGTGAGTGATAAATTTTTTAAAAAAAATCAAACATAATAAGAAATCTAGCATCCTTTTCTTTGGAAACATCACATTACTAAGGCAAAAGAAATGTAGAAAGGTTTACCAGCTTCTCAATAGCCTATCATGGATTGCTGTGGTTTTTCTTTAATGTTAATAAGATCATCGATTTTATATTGGAAGACATGTTGGAGGCTACATAGTCTTTAATTTAGGCATGAGGAAATGCTGGCCCAGAGATATTAAATTATAAGACCAAGGATACCCAGATAATGTGGGCAAAGCAGGATTTGAATGGAGGTCTTTTGACTCTAAATTAAGCACAGTATATATAGTAGGCACTTAATAAATGCTTATTTCCTCCCTTCTCTTTCCTCTCCATAGTGCCAAGCACTCCTAACAAGGATTGTAAATAGCAATCATTTCTGATTTGGCCAGAAACTCAGAGGGTTTTCCCCTCTCAGATTTGTTCATTCATTTATTTATCTAGATCTTTTTTTTTTTTTTTTTTTGAAGTAGGTAAAGAGATTCTTTGTCTCTATAGCTGTCTTGATGGCTGAATGGGCGTGGCCTCAGTTAAACTGAGACCGCTGAAGACCTGGGGGTCTCCCATTTCAACCAGAGTCATTTTCAAGTCCTCCTGATCTATGTTTGGTCACTGGACCCAGATGTTCCTGAAGGGGTAAGTGAGGCAGGTGACCTTGCACAGCCTTCCCTCACTTAAATACAATTCACTTGCAATATCACCTCCCTGATGCCTTGGTCCTCTTCATGAATAAAGGACAAACAATAATAACAACAAAAACCCATCAGTTTTCTTTATGCAAACCCCAGGAATTACATTTTAAAGCCTCATTAATGAGAGCAAAGAAGTCTGCCTTTTTCCTTAGGTGATCTTTATTTAGTCCCGTACAGCATGGATAAAGAACTGCTATACCTGAGTTGATAGAGTATTAAGCTTTTCTCTATTTAACAGGTATTCCAGAAATTGCTTGAGGACTTCCTTAAACGAGGCATACCTTCATTAAAATGCATGTCTCCTAACAAAAGTTTGAGCATTTTAAATTGAAGTGGTAGGGAAGGCCAGGACAACAATAATTCTATCTTGTTTTATATAAGACAATTTAAAAAGGATGTATGAGGGCAAAGTTCCCATTATAGGTAGCTTTTTTTTTTTTAAAGTTACAGGTCCTTTCTTGGTTTCAAGCCATATTTCTCCTGATCAAGTTTCTTTGACACTGGATTATTTGGCTTTCCTTCTATTTCTCTGAATGCTCATTCCCCCTTCCTCTTTTTCCCCCTAAATGTGGAAATTCCCTCAAAATGTAGCTTTTGGATTTTCTATGTATTCTTTTTATTGGAGATCTATTTTCATGGTTTTAAAATATCAATTCAATTTGATTCAATTTAATAAGCATCTATTAAGTGTCTACCATATGGGAGGCATATTGTTAGGGGTTGTTGATTTAAACAATGCTGATCCCTTAAGGATCAGCAGTCTCTCAGGTGTCTATTCCTACCTGTGATCTCTAAACTGTATCCTACTCTGTATCCAAATATTTATAGAACATCATTCACCATCTCACACCAAACATGCTCCAAATGGAGCTTATCCCTAAAGTAGCTTTCTCCTTTCTTCTTTCTCCTTTCCTGTCTTTTAGATTCTCAGATTATAGACCTTGGAGTAATTTTTGATTTCCCTGACCTATATCATAACCATACTGATCTATATCACAACCAGCTTTCCTTCCTTCCTTCCTTCCTTCCTTCCTTCCTTCCTTCCTTCCTTCCTTCCTTCCCTGCTTCCCTAGCCTCATGGATAAATTATTACAACAGCATCTTCATGGGCTCCCTTGATCTTCTTCTCCATTCCTGCATACTATTACATATAGTCCTTTTGTAAGTTACCCTTCCCACTCTTTTTTTTTTTTTTCTTTTCTAAAAAGGTGATGAGAATGAATGGGTACATGTTGAACTATAATCAGAATATCACTTTTCATAATTATTTTTTATCAAGATACCTGAAGGAAGTTTTCTTGTTGGAATGCCTTAGGGGTTTTTGTATGATGATTTAGTCATGCCTAATTCTTTGTGACCTCATTTTTGAGGTTTTCTTGGCAAAGATGATGGACTAGTTTGCCATTTCCTTCTCCAACTCATTTTACAGATGAGGATTCCAGACAACAGGGTTAAGTAACTTGCCCAGGATCATATAGCTTATAAGTTTCAGAGGCTAGATTTGAACTCAGGAAGATGAATTTTTCTGATTCCAAGGCTTGTGTTTATCCACTGTGACATCACAATTAAGGCTCACAAATTAAGTTTGCCTTTTTCCTAACTGTATGAGCTCAAGAATTTATCTCCACACTCAAGAATATACTACAATGACTAATAACTTAGTCTCTACTGCATAAAGTCTACAATATTATGTCTGATTTATTAAAACCCTTTATATTGAACATTTTGATTTAATGGGGTTAGTTAGGGCACAACAATGTCCATCCTATCAAGTTTTATTTCTGATTGATCTCATCAAGTGAAACAGCTCTACTCATTGTTCCTCATACATGCCATGTTACTTTCTGTCTCCTTGTCCATATACTTGCCATGACTTGGTATCCTCCTTACCCTCCTTCCTCTCAAAACCTCTAATCCTATTCCTTGCTTAAGTCCTAGCTATATCACCCATGTGTTCCACCAACTGTGTCAGCTACTTGAGCCTGCACTCATCTTTCTATCTTTGAATTCAATTTTGTATTCATAGGTAGTGACAATATTTTGAGTTGGCTCGACAACCATTGTTCTCTCCTTGTTTCATGTTTTTTACTCTTACCTTCTTAGATAAATTGTAAACTTCTTGAAGATTTCTTTTATATTTTGTCACATGCCAAGTATTCAATAATTACTTTTTGATTTGTTTCAACCTCTGCACTGAACTTATCTGAAAGCTACATTGATTCAGAGATAGTTTTTTACGACATGCTTAATGTTGCCACATTATGTTGTGTGATACTGGATGGGGAAAAGTTACTAGTAGTAATCATTTTAAATAAAGATGCATCCCCCCCAAGAATTTTGTATTTAGAATAGGTATTTTACCATAGACTAAACATGACTTGGGAATATATACAACCCTGAAATCTCTATGTAAATAGTTTATTCCCTGGTGTGGGAATATGATGGCAAAATGTTGCTAGGTTTAATTTTGAAAATGTACAAAATAATGGTACTTACATACTATGTTTATTAAATATTGTGAGACTTGTGGGAAGGTAAGATATTACTGGTGTTTTCAAATGAGGAATTTGAATGCAATTTAAAATATCCTGTCTTTTGCATTTTTTTAGGGGGGGAGTTGGTTGGAGGAGAATGAGGGAAAAGTTACAGCTTTGGAATTATTTTGTTTGATTACTATGTAGTGTTTGTATGTAGCCTGGGAAATTTTCCCTTCAGAAAGATGATCACAGAAATCCTTGCTCTGAACTGAAAAAGATGAAAATTGATTTCAGCTGCTTCTTTTCCAGAGTCCCTGATGTATTAACATTTGGAAGGGATGTCTGTATACCCTTCTCTTCCTAAGCTCTCTGTTGAATTACGTGAACATGGGCCAGTTCAGAAGTAGATTTTTGGACACAATTTCTCTGTGGTTGCACATTTCATGAAAATATACTTAATTACATTACCAGAGGTTTGCTGTAGAAAATAAGCTTATTCATTTGTTGTTTAAGCACACAAATCAGTATTTGCCAATTGTAATTTGAAGCATTCCGAAGTTATTTCCACACATAATTTCAGGCAGATCATTTTTTATATACTCATAGAGAAGAAAAAATGTTATCACTTTGTAGGATGAAGGCATTTAACCCTTAGCTGCTTGGGAAAGATAGACTTGTCTTCTAGCACATACAACACAACACAATTCTGGAAAATAGTGGATACTGATAATAGGGAAGCCAACTTCCCTATTATCAGCCAGGCAATAGCATTTATAAAATGCTTAGCATATGCCAACAGGCAGCTAGGTGGCTCAATGGATAGAGCACTGGGCTTGGAGTCAGTAAGACCTGAGCTCATATTTGGTCTCACACACTAATTTTTTGACCCTATACAAGTCAATTCACCTCTGGTTGCCTTAATCCACTGGAGAAGGAAATGGCAAACCACTCCAGTATCTTTGCCAAGAAAGCGTATATGTAGTATTGGTATACTGTGGTCATGGGGTCGTGAAGACTGAATACAACTGAACAACAGTATGTACCAGGCATTTTGTTAAGCACTGAGGAAACAAATAAAGGCAAAATATAAACCTTGCCCTCAAGAAGCTTACAGTCTAATTGAGGAAACACCAAGAAGACATATATATATATATATATATATATATATATATATATATATATATATAAACAAGCTACATTTCTATAGGAGAGTAATATGAAAAACTTTCCATTTTTCCCTCTTTCTATCAAGTCATTTTAAAGAGGGAGGTTTGTCATGAGCTGATTGTTATCCATTCAGTAAGAATAGTTGATGCCAAGCTTGTGAAATCAGAGGCAGCAATACTATTTCCATGTTGCACAAGAACATGTTTTGCGAAGTTATTTTCTACACATTACTCCTATCAATGTCTACAACAGACTCTGAATCATTTTTGACCTCCAGAATAAAATATAAAATTCCTAGTGTGGCATTTTTACAGCCATTTACAACCTAATTCCTTTCTATCTTTTTAGACTTTTTTCTTTCTTTCCCTTCATCCTCATTTTCATTCAGCAGCATTGGCCCAGTTGCTATTTCATGCACATTACACTCCAACTCCCAATACCTTTCCACTATGTCTTGAATTCTGTCCTGACTTCTATCTCTTAGCTTTCTAACCTTCCTTCAAGATCAAACTTAAATCTCACCTTCTTTCTTGATTTTCTTTCTCACCTCTATGTCTTTTCCCTAAGATTGTCTTAGGTTTGCTTTGTATATATCTTGTATGGATATAGTTAATTTATATGTTGTCTCCTTCATTAGGAAGTAAGCTCCTTATTCTTGTGCAGACCATAATTTTGCCCTTTTTATCTCTAGCACTTTATAAAGTACCTGGCATATAATAAGTAAGCATAAAGGCTTGTTGACCAACAGACTTTTAGAATATTTGATTATAGTAGCAAAAATAGTCCTACTCCTGAGAAAATGTTGGTACAACAATACCTTTCTTGATAAAAAGGATGAATTCTAGTGATACTTGTCAGAATACTTTATTAGATTGCATAGGAGTTGGACTGGACTGATAAACTGTAATCCAGGATACTTCCAAATCAATGTGCAGATGAGAAGACTGAGAGGAGGATGGCATGAAAAGGGAGGCAACAGTACAAATGCTATATGACCCAGACCACTAGAATTGTACAGTAGTTATTATTTAATTCCAATTCTGCTTATTGGATGAATAATAACAGTAATAGTTAAATTTATGTAGTACTTAAACCATGTGCCAGGTTCCATCAATCATTTCATTTGAGACTTAGAATAGAACTGTGAAGTAGGTACTAATCCTCATTTTACAGATAATGAAAATTAAAGAAGTTAAATGACTTTGGCTGGGGATCACACAATTCGTGTCTGAAACTGGATTTGAAGTCTGGTCTTCTTGATCCAAGCCTAGTACTATAGTATACCATAATATAGTCCAAACCTATACTACCTATACTGCCAAATTCAGGTATTCTATTGGAATGACTGTAGTAAAATGAGGGTAATAAACAGATCTAGATCCATTAAGGATCCCAAAATTAGAGCTAAGATTGGACATCCAAATGGACCTTTTGCTGAACCTCCCCACATAATATGAACCTTTGTGATATAGCACTATTGATGGTTCTTGCTTAATATTGAGGGAGAGAATGGGGACACATTTGAGGAGGAGGCATATTTTTTTCATGACTTGATTAAAGGAAAAATTTTTAAGTGATCACATCTCTAGTGTCACTACAACAGGGCTTTCGTTTTCTTATCTATGAATATGAAGGAGTCACTGAGTATGCCATTTTGGACTAGATAATCGGTAAGATTCCATTTAGGTCTATATTTCCACTTATGAGAAGACTTTTTTGTTTTTCATACAGGGGTGATTTCATTAAATAGGGTAGTTTTGGGAGGCTTCACTGAATAAGACAATATTACAAAGACAACTGGAATGCCAAGTGATAACAGAAAAAATAATGTCACTTATCATTGTTAACTTTAAGAAGAAATCATCCAATTATTCATTTAGGATCATAATTTTGGGTTTTAGACTTTTTAATTTTCAAGGGTAATAATCTCTTCTTTTCTGAAGACTAATGACCAGCTGGAGTTAGTTATTTGAAGTGATTCCTTCCTGGTTAGCAATGCTCAGGAATTATTTTGTGCTTATTGTTTAAGAGAAAACCTGCGAAATCGGGGTTAATGATGGTAAAAATATATGCAACAATAATTAGTGCAGTGTCTAGGGTAGATTCATTTTGGATAACTTTTCCCAGCAGTGTGATATTATAATATCAACTATGATGAGAACTAAACTGTATATAGACATCATCTTGTAGGAATGCAGTTGGCATGTATATGTGTACATGTATATATATATATATATATATATATATATATATATATATATATATGTGTGTGTGTGTGTGTGTGTGTGTGTGTGTGTGTGTGTGTGTTTGGGGGTAAAGCTCTGAAATTTTACATATATATATATATATATATATATATATATAAAGTAATGGTAGAAGGAAAGGCTTTATAGGTAGCCTGTATTATACATAAAATAATTACATTGGGAAGTTTATTTGTTAATTTGACTGATTAGAATTTGAGATAATTTAAACAGATAAATTTAACAGCTAAGTTAATTCATAGATGATATAGCTTTGATTTGAATAGTATAAATAATATCTCAGGGAAATATTTGAAGTACTTAAAATAACTTTTTCTAAGCACATAAAATAATTTAGCAAACCTTTTTGGGTAGCTAATAGTCCAATTCCAAGTGATTGATGAAGCCTTGTTTAGTGGGATGCCTCTAGACATTGCTTCTTCCCTGAATGGGCTTGTGGTTTAATATATAGATAGATATCTTGTCTCTTGGGTGATAAATCCAAAATGTTCAATTTTTTTTAAAGAGTAAGATTATGATAAAAACTGCTCTTGTTCCTACCCACCTAACAAGGATGGGATCTTATAGAGAGAACTTGGGTCTGCTGAGAAAGTTAACATGCATTAATTTACTGGCAACTATAACTGTCCTTAAACTTTTCATTCTGGTAAGAATTTTCACATGGTAAAAGACAAATCATCTAAAATAACAGTAAAATGGATATTTATATGCTCATGAAAACCAGCATTTTGTATGGTTGACTCTTTGCCCAGATGGTTTTACACTTAGTTCAAGAATTTGGATATAGAACTTTAGGAATGAAAAGCATCATATTCATTTATGCTCATGATTTTTAAGATTTGATTATTGGAAGTGATGTTCTTAGCTACAGCATATGAAACTACAGCATATGAAACTGATACTTATGACTTTTTAAAGACATCTTCCTGCTTCTCTTGCATACACCCTATTCCTAATAAGGAGGAAAATGCATGATTATAAATAGTATGATTACAACAGTGCTTAAAAGTTTAAATTCATTTGGCAAATATTTTTTGAGCTCCAACATGCATAGCATTGAAAATCATGTAGAATTTGATTAGTCTTGATTTCAGTGGCTTTGGAATGTTTCAGTATGGAAAACAAGAAGAGTCTCATTTATGATAGAAAGAAATTTGAAAAAACAAATGAATGTGAAATGTTTTGTATGGCTTTATTATAACAACTGTGATGTCATGTTCTTTGGAAGAGTCATGAGAATCTCAGGTATTTTACCATCAATTTGGAAAGCATTATGGCAGAATCATAAAGATTCCTTTTTTTCTTTGTAATAAAATTTTTTCAACAAACCTTTGTTAAAGATGAGGAGGATGCAAAAAATTAAGAAAAGGTCCCTACTTTCACTGAGCTTAAAATCTAATCTTAAAGATAAAATTTCAGCTTAACAAGATGCAATCAAAGTTAAATCATTTGGAAGCCTTTCTTTTCTTTAAATTGTAAACACCTCTCTTTTAGAAGTCTTTAATTCAGAATAAAATTGTATCATCCATGTCAAAATTCAATTTAATGAATATAAGGAACTTTGCATGGCACTATGCTAAGTAGTCCCTATGGATAGAAAGAAAAAGAAACTATCTCTGCCTTCAGGGAACTTATATTCTTCTGAGATACCATGCATATAGATAATTATTTAACTGGTAATTTGAGGAAGAGGAGAGGACCAACAAGGGGAGCAGGTCATGACAGTATTCATAAAGAAAGATGGCATTTCAGCTAGTGCAAATGTAAGGAGTTGAGGCAATAGAATATAAGTTCCAGATGATGGGATCATTGATTTCTAACTGGAGCAGATGTTAGAGGGTCATCTATTCAAAATTCTTATTTTACAAATAAGTAGCAGAGTTGAAATTTGAATTCAGATCTTCTGACTAAATCTAATATTTATCCCTCTTTGCCATGTTATTTCCCAAACAACTAATAATATAGTTTGGCTGGAATACAGAATATTCAGGAATTAATATGGAAGAAAAGACTGGAATGGTAGATTGAATATAGGTTCGCAGAAAACCTTAAATGTTAGGTGGGGGGTTAGGAATACTCTAGGGATAGGGAAGTGAAATGGTAAATAATGCTTTGAGAAGATTATTCTGTCAGTTTCTTGAAGATTGATTTTAGAAGGGAGAAACTGGAAGCATGGAGGCCATTTAAAAGAACATTGCAATTTTTTTTTTCTGTGAAGATAAAGACCTGAATTATGGTAGTGGCCAAGTATGCAAAAATTGTTTTAAAGGTATAGGGATATCAGCTATTACAGAACCATTAACATCTCAGAAGGGAAGCAAAATTATAATCTTTCATTCTTTTCATTGTAGTTTAGAATAAAATAATTTGATCCACTGGTGATTAATTGTTGTTTCTTTTACAAGTATATTTATGAATGTAATTAGCAATAAACGGGAGATATACTCAAATTATTATTACATATCTCATGAATCATGAGTTGGCTCTAATATGGAAAATTCTGTACTATTAATGCCTTAACACTTCAGACATCAAAATTTTCAAAGTTAGAAAATACCTGATAATTAAGATGCTTTTCAACTATATAAACTTTTAATGCATAAACCCATTTTATAGTTCACCTTAAGTTGAAAGTCTGGAGATTATACTAAATATACTAGTATAAGATACTAGAAAAACAGAATGACAATTTGTAAGGATTGATGAAATTGGATGATAATTGGATGAAATCAATGAAATATTGATGAGTTACATATTTTCATTCATTGAAATTATTAATAAAGAACTTTTAGATCTTTATGAGGAAGTATGTGTTCATTTTTGCCAGTCCCTATTTGCCATTTTAAGAGGAATTATGGCAAATATTTTATACTGTCTGTATTACCAAACTGCCTGACTGGAAGATGAGACAGACTAGTCTATATAGTAAGAATAAAGAAAAAAAACCAATGGGCAGTCTGTGTGTTTGGTTGATATTATGAAGTCAACCAACTAGCATTTATTACATAATATCTATTTGCCTAGCCAGTGTGCTGGGTGTTAAGGATACAAACAAAAAATAGTCTTTGCCCTTAAAGAGCTCCCATTCAATCTGGGGAGATATCTTTTGCCATATTAAGACATATAAGATTAGACTCTATTATTTTCTTGAATGGACCCCCTATGAAAAGGATCATGGGAAGACATCTACAGGAGTCACGAAAACATTTGAATGTACAAATGGATTGTGATCCGCTTCTTTAAATAGATCTATTAATGAGATCATAAATCTTATGAAATATCTTAACTGTGTAATATATTGAATCAGAAGTGGTTTAATAGGATGCTATCCTTAACATGTTGGAGATTGACTCAGTTCAAATATTCACCTTTATCAAGCTATAAATCACATAAAAGAAAAACATTTTCCTTTAAAGGGGTTAGGGATATTTACAAAATTACTTACAAAATACTTAAATAACATAAATTGTTGAGTGATATCCTCCTTGTATTTTGAAAAGTTGAAATGTTATTAGACTTTGAAATGATGACGCTTGGCCTTTTTGGTTAGGTCTTGAAGGGAATTATACAAAACAATTTGAAAAACCAGTTAATGTAGATAAAGGAATACTCTTTATTTGGAAGTACCAAATGAAGGAAAATGCATTTCTTTCCATTCCAATAGCATGCATCATTGATCCTAAAGCATTTCAGTGAGGATAGCATTGTATTAGAATAGCTCTTTTGAGAGGGCTTAAATTGTGAATCTAAGTTAAGGGAAGCTGGTATGAAGAGGCCTAAGAAAAATTTAATAGGCAAACAAAGAACAGTAAGTAAATGTGTAGTGTTTCTGTGATCATTAGGCCACTACCTAGGAAACCTTGAGTTCCAAAGGATACATATGGTGATATTACTGTTTAAACATGACCAGAGTATCTATGTGATCTCTTGTAGCATGTGATAATGCCTGAGACATTGAACTATTTTTCTAAGTTAGCATGTACTTGAACTTGCTTTGTCTATAGTCACAAATGGAACTTGAGCCTTTTTGTAGGGGTGTTGAACTAATTGGTAGCTGGCAAAATTGGACTTCGGTTCTAAGAACTGAGGCTTACAATTGTTTTTGGGCATCTAACCATTTTTACAAAAGAGGGATAAGTTGTGGGGTTGACAGTAAGTGAATTAGAAACATACAGATTTGATTACTTTGAAAATACACAAGGGCTTAAAAAAAGAATGGGCAAAAGTTCTTGGCAAAATGTGTTGGCAAAACAGACCTCACAATGCAATTGGCAGTACACCTCGTAGTTTGTTTTGCCAAATCTGGAAAACTCTTAATAAATAGAAAAAAGATATATTGTGAATTTCTGATGAACTACATTATCCTACAGAACATAAATAAAAATAAAATCCCTAAATGATCCCTCAACTAATTGGGAAATTAGTAAAAAGGAATCCCTGGTATGTAACATAATAAAATGTTCCATATGTGAAAAGAATTAAGAATATGAGGAAGAGATAAGCTCAGTTGATATGAGAAACTTTTAGATGCATTCAAACATTGTTGGTAAAAATGTCATCTTAAGGTCTATAGACTGGAAACCTTGATCAGAATGGAGAGAACAACTTAATATAGTTTCAAAATCTCTAGTGCTACTCAGTTTAGCATTGCATATGTCCTAAATATGAAACTGTAAAATTTAAAAGATGGGACTTACTTGGAAATTCTACTTGGCTCAGCAAAACAAACAAACAAAAAAAACACTGTAAGATATAAAAACTGTAGGTTTTAGGGTAGTTTCTACCATCCGACTATTAAAGAGATGACTCATTCAAGAACAACAACATTCATAGCCTGAAGAAACGGAGTCTTAGTCATATTTTTATTAACATCTTTACTCACCTGAAATCCCATCTATTTTAAACGTTGGATATGTGCTAATTGATATTGCTTGATTAAAATCTGGGTCTTCCTGAAATATATTCTCAGTGAAGAAATTAGTGCATTAGCTCCATGCATGGAGTATTCAGAGACTCAGTCTAGGTGGCAATCTTGTTTCATATATTTCGCCATTCAAGTCTTTATTTTCAGGGCTGATATTAAATTCTGGTGTGTCATTTATTGAACCATAGTGCTTGTGGGAAGAAAGGGAGAATCAGTATGGTGGATGTAAGGAGCTAGAGAAGTTATTGATAGAGAAAATGACTATTGATGGTGCATGTAAGGACATTGGAGACTGGGAAGGTCTCTGGAACCATGCAAAGAAGTTCAATGAGTGATCTGGACCATTTACACCCCCTGATGTTGATATAAGCATTGAATTTCCTCCATTTTTTGTTCAACGGGTATAAAGCACAATTGAAATGGCACTTCGGGCAATAGGAACTTAACGCTTTTTGTGTTATAAATCCCTTGACAAACTAGCAAATTATATAGATATGTCTTTAGAATGATGTTTTAAAATAATTGAATACAATGCTAAATTTCAATTAGACATTAATGAAAATACAGATTTTTTTTTCTTCTTCAAGTTCGTGAGTTCTCTAAAATTTGTTCCAGATTAAGAATACCTATTAGAAGGTCCAATATTTGCTCTTTTAAAGAATGGGGTGGGACACTAAGGCAGAGGTTAACTTTTATATATAGTTAAAATATTAAAATATTAACATTGTAGAAATATTTATTGATCACTTTTAAAATGGGCAATTTATAAAGTAGGACTCTAAATTTAGTAGACTTAAAGATTGCCTCAAAATGTCAGGTATAGTATCCTGTGCCCTAGTATTGCTAGATAGTTTAGAACTCTTTTTTTGCTTATGTGGAATTTGAAGCATTTGTGTGTGCATGTGAGAGAGCATGTTAAGAATGAAGGATATGAGATTTCAATTGGAAAATCTTTGATGCCTATGAATTGACATGGAAGAAAGGGAGGAGTTTGGAATGTTAGGCCCACTTAAGATAATGAAATGGGAAGATTAAAAAAAATCCAACAGAATTTGCTTGATTGTATGTAGAAATAGATGGGGATGGTGACACAGGTAGGGCAGACCAATCATTATCAGTTATGAATGTTTTTGCTTAGTGATGATTTAATTTATTTATTCATCACACCATCCCCTACTATCTTTCTGGTTTCCTTTGAGAGGACTGAGTTTTGAGAGGATTAAGTTATTTATTTTGTAGGGCAAAGGTTTTCAAACTGTTTTGGTTTCAAGACACTTTTCATTCTTAAAATTATTGAAGCTTCTCTCCACCTCCCAGGAGCTTTTGTTTATGTGGTTATGTATACTTATAATTATAATATTAGACATTAAAATGTCTTATGAAAATAATTTTGTCTTCATAGACCCATTGAAAGGGTTTTGGGGGCTTCAATCATGCTTTGAAAACAACTGCTATAGGGAATTCCTATTGGAATCTTGGTGATGAGTTCCTTGGTATGGGGAGCATAGTTTAAATTGACCTATTTCTTATGTGCCAGTTGCTTGGCTGCATGCCTGATGATTATGCCTCAGTCTTCTCTACACACAGGAACCTTAGCATCTTTTCAGTTGATCAGTCAATTAGCAGGCTTTTAAGTGCTGCCTTATGCTTGATATAAAGATCAAAGTGAAAAAGTCTTTGCCTTGAAAGAGCTTATATTCTATTAGTAGACACAACATGCACACACACATACATATATACATACACAGTGTGTACAAATAAATGTAGTGTAGGAAGGCAAAAGCAGCTGAGGGGGAAATAGGAAAGGTACTTGAAGTAAGTCTTAAAGGAAATTAAGACTTCTAAGAGATGATGAGGAGAAAGTGAGTTCCAGCCATGTGAGACAGACATTATAAAGGTGTAGAGATAGAAAATGGAATGTCATGTATGAAGAAAAGTAAGAAAGCAAATTTTATTGGACCTTCTGATTTACCATTTTGAAGGATCATAGAATTAGAGTTAGATGGGACATTAGTATCTGTTCATCTAGTTTGATCCCCCCATTTAACATCAGGACAAACTGAAACTTGACAGATATGAAATCATTTAACCATGATCATATAGGTAGAAAGTGAAAAAGTTAGAATTTGAACCCAGATTTTTGAAATCTAACACACTTTACATTGTACCATCCTGTCTTCCAGAGACTCAAGTCTTGCTGGTTTTTGTGTGCTGATAGTCCACTAGAAAATTTTGATAAATCTATGTTTTTTTCATCAGTGTGAATGAAGTACCCTTTTTTTGTGTATTAAGATTCTCTAGTGCTTAAAGATTGCCTCCAGACCTCATTTGTAAAATGAGGAAATATGACTTCTCTTAAATTATTTTTCATCTCAAATATCCTATGCTTATAAAAATACATATATTTTGGAGATATGATGTGATTAGGTAAATAGGAAATTGTTTCATGATTGGAATACAGATCACAATATGAAGAATAAAAAATAAGACAAATAAGATATGTTTGAATTGGTAATTGGGAAGATAATCACATTTAGAATCAAAAATAGAGTAGAGACAGTTGTAGGAGATAAGCCATGAGTTAGGATATAGTTTATTGATTTAGTGCTCTGAAATTATTAGGTAAGGTGATTATATTATATTTGATAAGTGATAACCAATATAGATTATGTTAGAGAATAAAAAACAAAGCATATTTAAAAATAATGATCCAAGAGACAGAAGAAAAGCCAAGAGAAAAAATCATACTTGAGAATCGAGAGGTTGTTGTGGAGGAAACATTCAACACTACTAAATATTGGAGAAACATCAGTGGTGATAATGGCTGAGAAAAACTCATTCTTCTGTTCTTTCTTTTTCTCCTCTTTCTCCTCCTCCTCTTCCTTTTTTTCTTTCTTCTCTTTTTCCTCTTCTTCACAGAAAGAGAAAAAGCCAGTGGAGTTGGAAAGATTAGAGAAGAGAGAGGGAGAGAATATGAAAGATGGCCAGTGACATTAGTATTCTTGCTGTTATTAGCACAAGATCATTTATCTCCCTGTTCTGTGACTCTTTTATTGGCTGCCCTCCATGCCTCAAATATACTTCTCCTTTATTCTTGCTTCTTGTCTTCCCTGAATACTAAATTCAAATTCCATCATATGGTAGAAACCTTTCATGGCTCTTCACTTCCCAATTCCTTCCTTTACTTTCCCTCTCAAATTATATCCAGTTTTCCCTGTTGTATCACATATGTACATGGTTGTTTACATTTTCTCTTCCTTTCTCTACATTAGAATATGGAGTTCTTGATTGATAGGACCAATATTTTTGCCTTTCTTTGTAACATCAGGGCTTGGTTCATAAGTACCTGGTACATAATAAGTGCTTATTAAATGCTTGTTGATTATCAGACTAACTGAATGATGGATCAAGACCTACAAATTACTAGGATATGGTGGAATCTAGTACACAAGTGAAGAGTTAGCTCATCAGCTGAAATCTGGAGGAGGGGAAGTAATATAATTTATAACAGATGGCCCCTAACTTCTTAGTCAAGTAGATAGCAAAATCATCTGCTGAGGGGTTAAGAATAAAGCTTGGGGCTTCAGAAGACTTATGCAACAGCTATTATCAGAAATGTAGGGGATGTATGGAGC
Organism: Sarcophilus harrisii; assembly: GCF_902635505.1. NCBI lineage: Eukaryota > Metazoa > Chordata > Mammalia > Dasyuromorphia > Dasyuridae > Sarcophilus > Sarcophilus harrisii. The sequence continues at coordinate 161,929,750 of NC_045428.1, read as the reverse complement.
AGAAAATGAAGAGAAATATTGCTATTGCATTGATAATGTTTTGCCTGAAATTATATAGCATGAATATATAGAGGAATGAATCAGTATAGTTTTATCACTTTCTTTAGTACATTGGGTTGCTTAGATAAAGGATCAAAAGTCCATCCTGGGAATGACCAAGAGTTGAGGATTAACAGATCCAGAATAGTGGAAGGAAAAGGAATCAAGTATGGGAGGTAATGTTTCATGGAAGAAATTAACTATAGAGTTAATAATGTGAAGAGAGAGAAGTGAGGTCAGCCAAAGCAGAGCTAATAAACTGGAGAAACAGGGAGAGATGTTCTACTTTCTACCTACCCTTGGACAATTCAATAATTCACTTAAATACTTCAGCTTTTCAAGTCTTAAGTTTCCTTATTACTACAATAAGAGGATTTTGCTAAATGATTCTAACATCCTATCTGGTTCTAAGACTTATAATCACAGGGCAAATTCAGGAGTAGAAGATGATATTTCCCTCAGAAGGAGAACTTTTGACTTCAAGATCTTGGGGGTGAAACAATTTGGGACAATGGTTAGATCCAAGGTATGATTTCCTCTAGGTGGTGGCTGAGATACCATGAATTGGTGTTTGTGGGAACTGAAAAGATTACTCTTCTGAGTGGCTAAAGTTTTAGTAAAATTACTGTGAAATTATCAAAGAAATTAATTGAGATATAGTAGAAAAATGTGTTCTGGGGCTAGGTAAACCTGTCAAAGCATAAGACAAGGTGATATAATCAGAGAGTGTGCATTTTGATATAGGAGAGGTTGGTGACTATGGAGCAAAGCAAAATAAGCAGTAAATTTGCCTTCTTTTGGTTTTGTGAATTAATTGTTAGGAGACAAATTATAAGTAGCATGGGTGAAGGCTTCAGGGTATGTGATTTTTTTTTTAAGGAGCAAGATAGATTTCATTAATTGCTCAGAAGACATACGGTCAAAACTTGGAAAGATTTTTAATAAAATGAATGTTTCAGAGTACACTCAGAGCACACAGTAGAAGGTGAAGAGAAGAAGGTATAGATTAAGGGAAATAAAGAGAGGAATAGGACTAAATTGGATAAATATGACTGTGCCAAAAAAGGTGACTACCAGAGATTTTGCCTTGAGGAGTCAGTGGTTCTGAGTCATAAATTAAGGAGAAAAGTGGTAGAACTTTGCTGGTCATAGGCACTGGGTGGGATGCCAAGTGGGTATAAACTTGTAAAATGATTCAGTCCTATTCTAAATAAAATGTAGGCAATGTGGAAACTTGGCACATTTTGTCTTCCAGGAGCTTCCTATAGACTGGGAAAGTTCTTTCTTTGGGAGTTCATTCCTTGTTAGAGGAAAAACACTGTGTCTGCAATACAGGTTGGTTGAAGGTGAAATAAAGTGAAGGCTCTTGACCAAAGAAAATTTATTTTATCTAGGAGAAACTGAAGCTTCCATAGATGACCCCAATTCATTTTTTAAATACTGAATTTTGACTTATTTACATTTTAACCCACTGAGTAAACTTCTATGCCAATTCTTTAAGGTTTCAGAGATTCTACTCCTAGCTGTTTGATGATCAAACATCTTCTTAGTCTTTGATGAAACTCTTCTTCTCTCTGAGTGCTTCCTATATACTGACTACTACTAAAGCTTTTTCTGTTCATCGATGAATCACTTATCTTGTATTCCTGATTTAGCCCTAGTATGCCTTTTCTAGATCTAGTGCCCTTACTCTGGTCCAGTCTTTCTCATTTTTACTATACTCTCAGTCTAGCTCTCCTTGGACTCCTGAAGCAAATAAAACTATTCTCTGATTTTAGAGTGCTTAATCATAAAACTTTGAAAAATGAGCATAGTTTTAAAATAGTAGACAATCTAAAACCATGAACTATCAAAACAAAGAAAAAACGAAAAATTAAATTTCCTAATAATTATTTAAATTTTGAGAAAAGGGAAAATGGCATTTAGCAAAGTAATAATAATACTATACTTACTATTTTCTTCTTTAATTTCTCTTTTTTGTTTTTCAAGTTTTTAAACTTTGGTGCTTTTGTGATTTTATATATATATATATAATATATATATAATAATAACATATATATATATATGTTATATATATATATATATATATATATATATATGTTATTATTATCCTCAAGGTACAATTGAAGAAAATGAGGCAAACAGAAGTTCAGTCAATTGTGCAGGTGATATTCTTTATCATGAATCATCTAGAATCTTGGTTGGTTATTGCATTGATCATCATTCACAAATCTTTCCATTTTTAAAAAAATACAAGTCTTTCTAGGTTTCTCTAAAACTATCTCTTTTGTCATTCATTAGGGCACAATAGCATTTTGTTATAGTCATATACCATAATTTGTTCAACTATTCCACAAATGATAGGCATAGTCTTAGTTTTTAGTTCTTTATCAGTACAAAAATAATTGCTAATATATTTTTATAAATACAGCTCCTTTTCTTCATTCTTTGGTCTGTGGAATAGAGGCCAAATACTGGTATTAGTGGATCAAAGAATAATAGTTTAATAACTTTTGGGGCATAGTTCCAAATTGCTTTCCAGAATGGCTAGAACACTTCACAGCTCTACCAACAGTTCATTAATGTTACAATTTCCCTCCTTCTAACATCTTTGCCAATATGATGATCATGAAGTGGGATATCAGAACTTTGATTTCTTGAATTAGTATTTTTACATGGCAATCGATAGTTTAGATCTATTTCCTGTTCATATCTTTTGACATAAGATTGTCGTAGAAAGGATTTGTACTTTAGATAAATAAGAGTTGGAATAGATACCTTCTGAACTCACTTCCAGTCATGAGATTTTTTTGTTTTTTGTTTTACTGAAATAGTAATTGGTGATCATATCATTTGGAAAACATTTTTTTGGGGGAAGACTTTTTACCTAATAGATTCATATATTTTAAAAAAATATTATTAATTGGATTTTCTCCTTAAAATGGATTTCATAATTTAACCAACATAATTTAAAATGGATTTCACTTTTGATGATGATTAAGGACCATAACCATGTTTATCTCATTTTCAGCATTTCTTTTCCAATTTACGAATTTTCTTGAGTTTCCTGATTTCCTGATGCTGTCACTGCACACTCTTTTCTAAAGGAAACTTCCCTTGGAAACACCTGTGGTAAAAATCCTTCCTACTTTTAAGCAGTTCTGGAGTATCCTGCTATGGAAATGTTTTTAATTGTCTGTTTTATGTCCTTGAGCACCAGCCAACCATTTCTTTGACAAGGCCATTATGATGACTTGGTGTATAGAGCAGAAGGAGGTGGTGATGTTACTCTGTATATCATAATAAAGTATGCTTTCCATGCAGCTGACATATCATGATTTTTCCAGCCATCTGACCTTGAGGTAGAGTTCACCTAATACAATAAGAGCACTAAATGTAAACTTGACTGAGTTTAATTCACATTCAGATTGAAAAACAGGACTCTGGCTCACACAGTAATCTGTTGTTTGGAAAGGAAACAGGTATTAATAGGACTGGATCCTTTGTGGATGAAGAGTTAGAGGGAATATTTAGATTTGCAGCTGCATATAACAATTTAGACTAGATATCAGATGTGGCAGACCTTGACCTTTGAGGTTGGGTACCACGTGTTGTCTGGACAGTGGTGGAGACGTCACATGAGCCTAATGGAATTCTGTTACTATTGTTGAAAGGTGGAATAAAAATAAATGGGAGTGTCATTTCCCCCAGACAGTTTGTGATAGTGAATTCCTCCCTGGACAAGGCTCATCCTTCAACCAAAGTGACCTTTATGTTAACATTATAGAGTGCCAGCATTCCCAACGGCCTCTTCCTTGGTGGTCTCAAGAGCTAAGGAATAAGCCAGACTCCTAACATTTCAGCAAATACAGCCCCACCCTCAGCTTTCATTTTTCCAAATACCATTCCTTAATTTTACTGATTTGTGGTTCTTCTAGAAGAGCTCTTCTTGGTTATGGAAAGTTATCGTTTTCTTATTTTATATATGATATTTCTTCTGGGAAATCATTTTGACCATTTTTCTCTTGCTTGTTTACAATGTAGTTCTCCTTGTATGATGCTCAATAGGAAAAATATATTTGGTCGTGATATGTACAAAGTGAAAAATTAAAGTTATTATTTGAACAATAGCAAACCACACTTCATCTGAATGAACTGTATAATTGAAGCATAAAAGACTTGATTCTTTCCATTCTCCATTTAACTGCATATATAGCCCTATTTAAGTTAATTTAACTCATATTTGTGGATCTTCTCTTTCTTTGAGTGGCTTACTCTAGTAATTTTTAAGAATCATAGAATACCGATACTGAAATCTCAGATCATCCAGTCTAATCCACTGTTCAGTCTATGAGAAAACAAAGGCCAATTGAGGTAATATGACTTTCTAGTATCACTCAATGAATGCTATAACTGGGACAAGTTTCTATTTCCTTTACTTTTTCTTTGTTCTTTTCCAAATCCTTATGTTATATAGTCCAAATTGATTCTTTCCCCACTTATGCTCAAAGTTTACCATATAAATATATTTTTTCCTTTTTAAAGTAGTATAGGAATATATTTAGTTTATTCCCAATACATCTTGAAATATAGTGCTTTGAAGAGACTACATTTTTTTCAAAGGCAGAAATATGAGCACCAGTGTGTCTTTTAAAAATGATAATTCAGACATTTTTTTGAAAAAAAAAAACGTCCTCTTTCAGGGGAGCTAGATGGTGCAGTGGATAGAATAAAGACCCTGAATTCAGGAGGACCCGAGTTCAAATCCAGTCTCAGACACTTAACAGTTATTAGCTGTGTGACTCTGGGCAAATTGCTTTAAAAAAAGAAAGAAAAATGTCCTCTTCTATTGGTTTGTCATGGAATGAAAGTGACTTGGGGACTTCACAGCTATGTCAGTAGAATACATACTCTGTTCTGATATGTTTTACCATGCTGGAAAAACTTCATTTTTGGTCAGGCGAACAGACTATAGTCTCTGCTAGCTGATGACCAGTCAGCTAAGCTAATTATGGTGAGATTCATTACCAAAAGTAAAGACTTTTAAATCACTAGATAAATATATACATTTCATATACCTTTTGTTTATATATTTATTTAAATATATTCATGTATGTTATTTTATGTACATATATACACATGCATATATATGTATGTATGTGTATTTAGTAAATACACTACTGGAGAAACTAAACTATACCCTTGCTTAGATTATTATTATAAATGATATTATAAGGTAGAGACTAAACAGATCTAACTAAATAGGTCAACTAACATAGCATTTGAGGATTCAGACTCATTTTCATATCATGAAACCATTAGAATAAGATTTAAAAAAAAGATGTCTGAATTATTTTTAAAAAGATTTACAGATGCTGAAGTCTCACGTCCTTTTGAGCAGACATTTAAAGGGGTTTCATTATTTCCAGGAATCTTCTGGTTGTGTTATATTGAAGTGTTTGCAGTAAGTATAAGTAAACACAAGTCACCATAAAGATTATTAAATTTTATGATAAGATTTCATCTAGGAAAGGACATAGAAATAGATAAATAGATACAAATAATAATTAAGTCAATGAATAGCCTAGTATTTGGAGACTTCATTGTGAAGGTAGGCATAAGGGAAAGCTATGAAAATTTTTCCAGAAGAAAGTTTTTCAGATTGAGAAGTAAAAGCTTAATAGCTTTATTAAGATATTAACAAATATTGATTCCTTTTCAGTGTTTTCTGTAAGCAAAATATTGGAAGGTGCTCTCTCTTAAGTTAAATAATTGAATAGATGAAAAAAGTATAGACAAGCAAAACAAAGCAAAACAAGCCAAATCAAAAAGTATGCATTGGTATAAAACTTATTAGGAGGTAAGTAGCAAATTTTCTACATCAGTCTTCTGGAATCATGGTTGGTTGCTGAATGAGGATTCTTAAATCTTTCAAAACTATTCAATTTTCATAATAATGATGCTATAGTACAAATTATTCTCCTAATTTTGCTCACTCCATACTGAATCAGTTTATAGAAGCCTTCTCAGAACTTTCTAAATCATCTCTTATGATGATTTCTTATCCGCATGTTATTGCATTTCATTCATATACTATATATATATTTTTTCCTTAAGACTGAGTGTGCCTATCTCACTTGAGCTGAAAGTATAGGGGCTACTTATTATTATTACTTACTTGATCCTATTACTAATTGGCATAGAAGCTTTGACTTGCACCGTTTCTGATCTGAGCTGATTCTAGTCTTCCTTAGGCAAGTAGTATCTCTTTCTATCTCTGTGCTCTGGGTCTCCCCATATCAACACTAAACCTAGAAGATTTGTCAGCCTCCAATTCGTGAGTGCCCTCTTACTTTTTCTTTGCTACTCCAAAAACAAGAATTTCCATAAGTATTTTTGTACCTAGGGGGTCCTCAAACTTTTTAAATAGGGGGCCAATTCACTGTCCCCCAGACTGTTGGAGGGCCAGACTACAGTAAAAACAAAAACTTTGTTTTGTGGGCTTTTAAATAAAGAAACTTCATAGCCCTGGGTGAGGGGGATAAATGTCCTCAGCTGCCGCATCTGGCCCACAGGCTGTAGTTTGAGGACCCCTGTATTAGACCCTTTCCTATATATTTTTTTTTTATCTATGTGAGCTATAGGTCTAATAGAGATATCATTAGGTCAAAGTGAAGACTCAGTTTGGAAACTCTTTGGACATAGTTCCACATTGTTTTTTGAAGAGCTATATGAATTTACAATTCTATCAGTGTGTCTGTTTTCCCATAATCCTTCCAAAATTTGTCATTTTTCCTTTTGTGTCAACTTTGCAATCTGATGAGCATGAGGTAGAACCCAAAGTTGCTTTTAATTGTATGTCTCTCTGATTATTAGTGATTTGGAGCATTTAAAAAATCCAGCTACTGATAGTTTAACTTTTTTTTGAGAACTGTATTTTTATACCAAATGGCTACTTTAGCATAATCATCATTCCATACAACTCATTATGGCACTTATTTGCATCATTTTTCCAATACTGCACAATTTTAGAGCTGGAGGACACAATTATATTGCTGGTATGAAGCAATTTAAGTTTAGCTCAGGAAATGATGAACATGAGCTGAATCTGATGTAAAAGATAATTCATCTCCTCTGTGCAACTAGAGAACATATGTTCCTTGGGGCGAGAGGGGAGAAATGAATGGAAAATTCCTTGCTCTTCAAATTCAGAATCTAGTGCAAAGAAAAACTGCCAAATAGATAAACTTGTGAAGAAGACATAGACAGAAATGCATTACTTAACATCACTTTGGCCCATCATTTTTAGATGTTTGAGGGATTATACTTGTCTGGATCAGTATCATCAAAAGAGCATTTATTAAGTGCTAAGATTATTAAATTACCACTGGAGAATATTGCAAGTGACTTTTCTGCAGCAGCAATAGGAGGGCCATGTTTCTGTTACAAAGCCTTATATTCCATCTAAAATTATCAGAGATGTTTTTTGAGGAGGTATTTTGTATTTTGATCTATTGCCTATTCATTTAGGCTTTAGAATATTATGGTGAGTAGGACAATTAACTGCTTTAGGAATTTGTAAGTTTGGGGCATATTTCTTATGTTTACCTCTTTCACCTACATTTTATAGTAGTCAGACATCTGTTGGTTAATTTTATTAACCTTATAAAATGCTATCTGATTTCCTCCCATTTCTGGGAGAAACATATTGCCAATGAGAGTTCTAGATTTTTAGGAGTTTAAACTGAACAGTTTCAAATCTTATAGTTTTCAAGTAATGTCAGCTATTCTCACAGAGATAGGATTTAACTATTAACTGATTTTAAGTTGATTGATATTAGGGGGATGTTAAGAGGTCCCATGGTATAGCTTACTGAATATTGATGAGACAGAATTTTGGCCTTCTTCCAGTGTTAGCTATGAAATGGAGAAACATTGTGCCATAAAGTAAAGGGTGCTAGACTTTTGAAACAGGAAGAACAGCTTCAAATCTCTTCTGCAGGTGCTGTCTTTATGACGCTAACAAATCATTTGTTGTTTGCCTCTATTTCTTTATCTGTAAAATGTGAATAATAAATAACATGTACCTGATAGGGTTATCATGAAGATCAAAAGAAAGACTGCATATAAATTTATCTTTAAACTTTAAAGTGATGTGCAAATGCTAGTTATTATTGTTATTATTTTTATTAGCACATTGCCATGTCAGTGGGACACTGCAGACTTCTTCTAAGTGGTACTTGGAATGTAAAAATGCAAATTATTAAAATATTATTCTCAAACCATTTGGGTACGTGGACAACACTGTTTCTGACACTAATGAAGGGATTGTGAAGTCCCTATTCCTATCCCTTATATCCATGTAGATGTGGGTCTGTATGTTTGCAAATATATGATGACAGTATTCTTTCCTATATTTCCAAAGAACATACTACTGATTCATTGTCAATACTTGTCTTTTGTACCAATTTTTCCAATAGAAATGTTGGCTAATGGAAAACTGGAGTTTCTTTCATGGTCTTTGTGATCTGTAATATATTTTGGAGGTAGTAGAATATAGTTTTCTTAGTAAGTTACCTGGTCCACATGGGTTATTGAATTGTTACTATATAATAAGTAAAAGCATGACTTAATCAATATACAGTTGGTATTTTGACTACCAGAATTTTAGAATTCGGAGAGATTTTAGAGTTCATCTCACTCCACAATGTTATTTTACTCATGAGGAAGACAAAATCAAAGAGAACGAATAATTTATTCAAGATCATAGAGCCATCTCCATAAGCCTATCTTAATATTCTTTCCATCACACTATATTGCTTCTCTGCTGTTATTAATTAATCAGTAAGGATTTGTTCAGCATTCAGTCCAGCATCATGCAAGGAATTATGTATATTATAGGAAATATATTTGTTTATATTCCTTATCCTCAAAAGTATTAACATCTTATTTAGGAAATAAGGTAAAGGGGTATCTAGATTTGTTCAGCATTCAGTCCAGCATCATGCAAGGAATTATGTATATTATAGGAAATATATTTGTTTATATTCCTTATCCTCAAAAGTATTAACATCTTATTTAGGAAATAAGGTAAACATATCTGAAACAGTGAATCATATGAAATAATAGATACTTATTATAAATAAATTTTGTAATAAAAAATTTCAGCAATATGAGAGATCAATGAGGACCAGAATAGTTCAGGACAGTTGTTTAGAGGAGCAGGGGGTCTTAATGAGATATCTTGAGTAAATGGTTAAAATTTGAATATGTGGAGAGAGAGAATAATGGGCAAAAACAGAGACACCAAACCAGGCAGAGAAATGCTTAGGAACCAGCAGGTTCCTAAGGTAAAGTGCCAGTGGGTAATGGTTTAATCAAATTAACAAGTACTTATTAAATTCTTATTAGGTACTAGCCACTTACACAACAAAATAGAAACAGGCCTTGCTCTCAAGGAATGTACTTTTGGATTTCACTTAGTTGAAGATGTGATATGAAATATATTTAAGAGATTCATCAAGTAACTTGTGTGCAGGATAGATTAGAAGGGAGAAAAGTTTGGGTAGAAGAGGCCATCTAAGAGATTATTATAATTCAGACATGAAATGCTGAGGTTCTAATGTATATGGTTTAGGGGATGGACAGAAAGGTACAGCTATAATAAACATTTCAAGAAAAAAAATTCTGATTAACATCTAAATGACTAAGTGACAAAAATGGTGGACTCATTGACAGAAATAGTTGATCATACTTTTCTAATTTTTGTTAAAAGGGAGGATATGAGATTTTTAAAAAGTGTAAAATTACTTTGAGAGCAGCTAAATAAATGTTGCAGAGTGTCATGATTGGATGTGCAGGTTTACTCTGATGGTGGACACTGTGCTTTTGATAACCATCTCTTGTATCAAGCTGAAAAACACTTTAAAATATTTGAATTTTTGAGTTTCAGTACAAATTTCAAATTTAACTCAGTGTTATGGCCAAGCTGGCAATCATTCTTATCTAGTGTTATGTTAGCACTATGTTGGTAGAGATGTGTGAGTCTTTTTGTCTTTTCTAGTTTCTAAAATACTGACACATTTTCTGTAAACCATTGTAAATCTTGGTAGGGATTCAAGAATTGTGTACTTTTTGTCATTCTTAAGAATTTGAAAAACTTTTAGTAACAAATTCAATAAGGAGCTTTGAGATAACGTCTCTGAAAACTTTCTTGGTGTGTGGGAGTTGGAGGGGAACACTTTAAAACAAAAACAAAATATCCTTCTTATGTCCATTTTCTATGTTATTTTGTTCTGGAAGAGAATTCATCTACTAGATTTAAAGAATTTTGATTTTAATGGATACAAGATGATTCATTACTGAAATTATCACTATACATAAATAATATTTTATTCTTATTTTTCCCCTCTCTTGAAAAATCTTATCCCAGATAAGCCAAGTGCTAATGTCAGTAATGCAGTTCATATTTGCTCTTTGAGGGAAATTCTGTTGTTTTGCATGGAACTCAAGGGATTTTAGCAGCAGTTATTTGTCCTTTACTCAAATATGGCTAAATATTTTGAAATGGAAATGGATATAAAACAACTAGACATATAATTAAGTATAATCATTGATAGTATAAAAATGAGATATTTGTAAAAAAAATATATTTGTAAAGTGATTTGGCAACCTTATAGTACTAAATAAATGCTATTTACAACAATGAAGTTGTTTGTGGTTATACCAGAAATTCAAATCAGAACAAAATCACTAGTATTTGATTAAGCTAATATGCTGGGATAGGATAAAATTATCATTCTAATAACCAACATTTTTTTTTTTTTACTGCTTTAAGGTTTACTGAGTGTAATGCATATATCACCTCAAGTGCTCCTCACAACAATATCATGAGCAGTGTTATGGTCCCCCATATAAGAAAGCCGAGACTGAGAAAAGTTAAATGACACAACTATTAAGTATCTAAGGCAGTATTTGAACTTGGGTTTTGCCTGACTCTAAGGTCTATGTGCTGTCTATTCTGCCACATAGAAACCTCTTAATTTTAATTCAGTATTTATTCAGTGCTTCTGTCAAGGTACTTTGTAAGTCCTGAGAATACAAAAATGAAAAAAAAATATAGGTTTTTCTATTCAAGAATCTTAATCTAATATTTGGATGGGGAATTGATTCTTGCACAAATAAGTATAAGATAAGATACTATAAGTACAAAGGAAAATTTGGAGAAGGAGCTATCACTTTTTGCTGGGTGGGGGAGAAGAGGAAGTGAAACAGAGTAGCAATAATGAACTAATTTACTTGACAGTTTTTATTAATGTTTTGCCATTTAATATGGTGACATAGTTACTATTTTTAAAAATTAAGATGATCATGGGTTTTCTAGATTACTTGATTAAGCTATAAAAAAAACAAAGAAAGTCTCTAACTCTGAAGAGTTGAAATCCTTTTAAGACCATGTCATATTTAACATATATAGGACTGCTTGCCATCTGGGGGAGGGGGGGAGGGAGGAAAGGGAAAAGTCGGAACAGAAATGAGTGCAAGGGATAATGTTGTAAAAAATTACCCAGACATGGGTTCTGTCAATAAAAACTTATAATTATTGAAAAAAATTTATTGGATGAAAAGGAATCATAAATGGAAAAACTTTAAGAAGCCTTGCTATATATAGTAAAATTAACAAAGGTGTTTTTTTTGGGAAAAAAAGACTAACATGTCAGACTTTGTTTCACATATTTGGGGATAAGATTGAACTTGTTATGTGATCTTGGGCAAATCACTTGACCTCTCAGTCTCAGAGCCACCATTTTTAAGATGGCAAGGTTAGACAAGGCAGTCTTGATAACCTGTTCAAGATCTGAAATCCTTTGATTTCTACAATTACTTAGGCATGATACTTAAAAGCTGACTATAAAAATCAGGTCAAAACAAATTTATCTTGTGTGAGCAAGAACTTTCTTTTTTTTATTTAATAGCTTTTTATTTACAGGTTATATGTATGGGTAACTTTACAGCATTAACAATTGCCAAACCTCTTGTTCCAATTTTTCACCTCTTACACCCCCCCAACCCCTCCCCCAGATGGCAGGATGACCAGTAGATGTTAAATATATTAAAATATAAATTAGATACACAATAAGTATACATGACCAAACTGTTATTTTGCTGTACAAAAAGAATCAAACTCTGAAATATTGTACAATTAGCTTGTAAAGGAAATAAAAAATGCAGGTGGGCATGAATATAGGGATTGGGAATTCAATGTAATGGTTTTTAGTCATCTCCCAGAATTCTTTCTCTGGGCGTAACTGGTTCAGTTCATTACTGCTCCATTGGAACTGATTTGGTTCATCTCATTGCTGAGGATGGCCAGGTCCATCAGAAGTGGTCATCATATAGTATTGTTGTTGAAGTATATAATGATCTCCTGGTCCTGTGAGCAAGAACTTTCATGGTTGTGGAATTTACTATTTCATTCATTTTTCAGGATTTTTTTTTCTTTGTAATACAAGCATGGATTTGTTCTTCATTTTTAGTGGAATAAATGGTGACTTTGTGATGGATTCAAGAATTAGAAACTTTGGAATGTGACTTTAAGATTTTGTGGGATCTTTCAAAATTATTTTACTTTTGACCTTTATGTGAAATTAAAAGATTTCTGTCATTTCTGTAGATCTTTATGCTGTATGCATTTCTTATTATGTGCATCAATACTGAGTATGACTGTAAACACATTGATTTCCATGGTTTTTAGTCTTGAATAAAATAATACTTAATTTTTATTTTTAAGCCTCTCTTGAAAAATCACTAAATGTTCAAAGATTTAAGGACGGCGGTCATTAATTAGAATGTCTTGTTGAATAAAAGAGAAAGTCTGAAATAAAAAAGGGTTTTTAGCAATATTAATAGCATGTATGTGTGTATAGTAATGAATCAATGAAAATAAAGCAAAAAAATAGATAATACTTATGAAGACTAAAATAGTTTTGTGTGAAAGTTTTCTGATTGGGATTATTCATTTGTTGAAGGTTACAAGAAAAATATGGAGACAGATTGAGAAAGTAATAATATATAATTCATTCTCATGTAGTGGCCAAAGGGAAAGAGAACGGTAACTTATAGGAAGTAAAGGAGACATTTAACCAATTTGTAATCTTAAGAAAGTAGTACTTAGGTAGCTCAGTGGATGGAGTGCCAGATGTGATTCAGGAAGACATCTTCCTAGGTTCAAATCTGGCCTCAGATACTCATTGGTGTGTGATCCTGGGTAATTCACTTAACTCTGCTCGCTTCAGTTTCCTTATCTGTAATATGGCCTGGAAAAATGGCAAACCACTTGACTATCTTTGCCAAGAAAATCCTAAATGGGGTCACAAAAAGTTGGACATGACTGACTAACAATATAATTTGATAATTCAGCCCTGAAAAAAGTAGTTTGATTGATGCTCCAAAGTGGTATATTGGAGACAGAAACAATTGTAAGGTCTGGAGTTAGAAAGGATTATCTAATCCAGTCCCTTAATTTCACAAATGAAGAAATTAAGGATTAAGAGATTATACAGATAATAATTTACTGAGTTGAGATTTAGAACTAGGTTCTTAACCTCTAAACACAATAATCTTTCTGCTATACCTTCCTACCTTAATATATGGGGCATCTGGTGTGAGATTAGAGATAGATTCTGTTTTAGAAGTTGTTTGCATAGAGTGTAATCTCATGGGAACTGAAATTTCTAAGTGAGTGAGTAAAGAGAGAGGAAAGATTATAGGATAGATTCTTAGGGGATGCCTGCACTTAATGATGGTAGAATGATGGTAAGCCTAGTAATAAGACACTGAGAGGTAGCTGCTACAGGTATTAAGGCCTGCATATGTTTCTCATAAATTTCTTATAGAAGAAAATCATATCTGTTCTCTTTATTTTCTCTCCAGGTAACATAATGTACATAAGACAATTTAGAAATTAGAATTGCACACGAGCTAAATATACGGATAGATTTAAGCACTAATAAAATGTATGTGTCCAGTTTGTTAGGAAGAGGAAGCTTAGCACAAAACAAAGCTATATTATAGAAAGATACCAAGAGGAAGTCAAGTTGATATGTGGTTGAAAGACAAAGGAAGACAAGTAGGGTTAAACTGGAAGAAAAGTTAGAGATAATGAAGCAGTCTTTGAAAACTTCAGGAAAAAAAGAAGTAAGAAGAAATAAAGAAATTGAAATTTCCTTCTAAAACTACTATACCAAAGATAAAGCAGAAAATGAATGGATCAAAGTAATCCTATGAATGGCAGAAGGCACAATCAAGTTTTCAATAAAAGGGATCATTTCTGGAATGCTTATGTTGGTCACTAATTTTATGTAAACCTCCTTGCTCCTTAGCAGAAGTTTTCTTGCAGAAGGGGAATAAATGACAGTAGACTGCTGTATTAGATAGTTAGAATGCATAAGAAAAAAATGGAGGAGAAAAGCAGGAATGGGATAATCTTATCACTTGAATACACAAACAGAAAACTGTAGGAGTATTTATCACAAAAATGAGCAGATATCAGACTTCAGGTTTCCCAGTAAAATGAAGAAATATGACAAGCAATTTAGTTGCCTTAAGATAAGAATCAACTTTCCTAAAGGGAGAGGAATTCACCTGCATTACTAGGGGATTCTGGTTCAAAGGAAGAACTTTATCATAAGCCAAAATCTGAGGAGAGGGAAGCATCTCAAGATAACTTAAGAAAGTAGAACACTTTCAATTTTACCCATGTAACTAATATTTTGGTGGTGAATGTGTAGATTTTAACAGATATAAAGGTTCAAATTTGTATTAATGAAAATATTTCCATTGAGGTCTTTATATAGACCTATAGTAACACTATATAGACACTATAACTATATACCCTTGACACTAGCAACAATTTCCTTCCAATGAAGGAAAAAAGTAAAATGAACACAAGGCCAGAACAGTATATAGAGTGTGTGAAAAAGAGTGTGTGTTAAATGAGCATCGGGTCAAAGCTATACAGTCATTGAGCAGTATTTATTTAGCACCTATGGGGTACATAATAATAGCCTGTTCTTTAGGGAATATTAAAAACAAGCAAATATACAAAAAGAAAGGAACATAACACTTTTTTGAAATAAGCTTTTACATGCTCAATATATGAATGAATTAATGAATAGTAATATATGAATAATGAATAGTAATATAAAATTACATATCTGAAATTGAAAATCACTTTTATAAAAATATCAAAGAGTCCATAGTGACACAATAATGGCGCAAGATTTTTATATTTCTGACAAACAGACCTGTTGTCTGAATGTTTAAAAGTCAAAACTAGGAAATAAGGTAGGAAGGGAAAAATAATAATAAACACAATAATAATAATAAAACAAACCAAAATAAAGGAAATAAACAGGGAAAGGAAGGGATCATAAAAATTCTAGAGGTATTCTTTGAGGTAGAGAAAATTACCAAAATCAAAACAAAGTAAAGCAAGAAAGGTTCTATGGAAAGGTAAAAATAAAATAAAACCATATGTCTATCAAGTGGAATCTGATCTTATAGAACAAAGCTTATCTATCTACATTTTAGTTAGTGTTTTTATATCCTGATTCTATTTCAAGAAGCAGAGAAAAGTCTCCAATTGTTGGATGGTTCTTTTATGGAGAATTTAGGCTTTAAGAATCATATTAGATGAGAAGCTTGAGTTGGTTGGGGAAAATACTTACATGAGCTTTTAAATTCATTTACCTTTCTATTTTACATACCTTATATTCATGCAATTCATGTACTATTTCTGTGAAATTTATCTATTTATCTGTTAAAAAGGATCTATTGTTTAAAAATCAGGTTATTTATTATTTAAGATCTGATATCTTATAAAAGCAATTGAAATCACTGCTTTTCAGCAGACAGGAAAATGATAAATCCTAGATGAAGAATTTCTTTAAAAATATTTACACAAATTTTAAAAGGGTTTTGACAGAGAGGCTTGGACAGTGAGGACAGAATACTACACAAATTGTTAGATAACTTTCTAAGAATACTTTTTTCCTAATTTATTTTTCTTTCATCAGGGAAGGTTTAATTCACAAGGGTGGAGAAGAGTGCAGACATGGTATATCCAAGAATGATTGTGATATAGAAAACAAAACACATCAGTACAACTTATTAAAACATTAAAATTCTAAAAAGTATTTATTACTTTTTCTTATTTACAATCTTTTGTTTTCTCTCTCTCACTCCCTTTAATTAAATAATAAAAGATAAAGAAAATTCTCATAGTAAATATTAAAGATTTTCTCTTTTCAAAAGCAAAATAATGTGATTAAAAAAATGGTAGCTTACTTAAAAGAATGTATTAGAAAGATTTTCAGGTGAGAGATAAAAAGAGTAGGTGATGCAAAGAGGATAATGTTATAATGAAGACCTTAAAGAAAAAGAAAGGTAGTTAATTGAGAATTTTCAAGGACCAAATGTGCAAAAAATGATGAAATGATTCAATAAGCATATTCAGGATTCTTAGTTGCATGCAATTTTATGGGACTGCAAAATGATATGGGAATTCAATAATGAAAAGATATGAGTAAAAAGGTGTGAGGCAAAGACATTTCTATTTTGTGGGTACTCTACTAATTAATACACTGGGGTATCATCACAGTATGGGTTAGTTGAAAATTCATCCATTCATATCCAAAATATTTATTAAGTACTGTGCTTTGTGCGACATGCTGGAGAGATGAATTTGACACATTCAAAAATAGTCAAAAAATGGGCAATAAAAATAGAAGGCATGTTTAAATATTTCTTGAAGTAGGTTATGTTAAAAAATGGTATAAACTAGGACTTAAAAATTTTTAATTGATATATTTTTTCAAATATTTTTTATTTCTGAATATTTTTTCTCCATTGTTCTATCCAGCAAGTCCTTTGTAATAAAGAATAAAAAAGAATGGAAAAAGAAACTCAGAAAAACTAAATTTGACAGTAAATGAAATGTTCTACTCACATAGTTCCCCATCTCTCCAAAGAAAGGGCATAGTGGAGCAGCTAGGTGGCACAGTACTTAGAGCATCAGTCTGAAGTCAAGAGAATTTGAGTTCAAATCTGGCCTCAGACACTCAACACTTCCTAGCTGTATGACCCTGGGCAAGTTACTTAACCCCAATTAAGTCAGAAAAAAAATGACATAGGGGTGACATCTTTTCTTTTCTGGGACCAAGGTTAGCCATTGTAACTATAAAGTATTTGATTTCTTTGTGCTTTTTTTTCCTTTAAGGAATTTGATGTTAGTTATTCTTTTAGAGTTTGATCTTGATATCTGATATTTACAACACAATGGTATCTAATTTAATAAAAATTGAAATGTGTTCAGATTCAAGAAAAAATAATGTAAATTTTAAAAAATTCTTATATGTATACATAAATTATAATATACGAACTTTAAAAAATTACTGAGAGATATATGGAATTAAGATTATAGGAATTTCCATCTCCATTAATCCTATAAGTAGATAATTAAAATTCAACTCTAATATTTGTAATGATTATTTTGACTGTATATTTGACTTCTGTTTAAGCTAATTGGAATTGTTGAAAAATGCATCCTTATTGACTTTGTATTTGCTTCCAAAGCCAGGATTTCCAAAGAACTACCATATTGCCTGTTGAAAAACATTGGGGGTGGGTGTCATAATAATGAGTAATTGCAATAGTTTGGCAGCTGTGGTGAGAATTAGACTTGAGAAAAGTAGGAATTCCTGAGGGATCTGAGTGGGGTTCATCAACATCTATAGTAATTGGATGAGACAGCTTTCTGGAACAAAAATGACTGAACATTTAGGTCAACAATAAAAACAAGTCCACAGATGTGGGGTTGAGTCCTGTTCTACTCTTTCACAATTTAGGACACAATGACCTGTCATTACACAGTGTCCTGTACTCCATACAGAAATAATACAAAAGTTTTAACATTTTAGAGAAATAGAAGCAACAATTTAAGATTAAAAAGTTCTGCAATAGTGGAATTTACATCTTCAGATCTTTTAAAATATAAAAGTAAACTTGTAGTTAAAAATCAGTAATACAAAATCAATAATATATTTGCTATTTGAAAAAAACTTAACATTGGACTTTCAAAAAGCATTTCTAATGATCCTATAATATTTACATTTATAACTGTTGATGAATCATGTCTAATAAAGACACAGGATAAATTTTAAAACAAATATACTCTGGTTATTTTGATACTTGTGAATTGTAAGATCCAATTGTGGTATAGCAGAAAAGTATATATATATTGCAAGTTTGGGGACCTGGGTTCTAGTCCTGACTTTGGCATTGTTTAACTGTGTGGACAAAAGCAGGTTAAATCTCCTTAATGGAGTTTTCTTGTCTGTAAAATAAAGAAATTGAATGAGATGATTTCTAAAGTTCCTTCTAGCTCTAAAATCCCACAGTTTAGCAAATTAGAAGTTGTTATATAGATTTAATATTTAGCCATAATAATGTTGTAGAAGAAGTGATGGAAAAATGAGATGAGCAATTACATTCTAACAAATCACTGATGATTTTGTCAATAAAAGAATGAACTTATACTTAGAAAGGTCTAATCGTATTTTACCACTTATTTGTTATGGGCTGTATTTAGTGACTATTGTGGTATCATAAGGAACTTGGTTCAAGTCTCATTTCTGACTAATACTAGTTGTATGACTCTGCAAGCTATTCAATTTCTTATTATTCCATGAAGTACCTAAAATAATGAATTGTAGAGGGAGGAAGGGAAAAAACAGAGGGAGAGAGGAGAAGAAGGGGAAAAGAGCAAATGTAATAAGAATAGTTTGCTGTTTTCTTTTGTCTTTATCTTCTATTCACTTCTTTTCTTCTTTCTTTCTTTTTCCTCTCTTCTCCTCGTCTTCCTCCACTTTCCTCCTCTCCTCCTCCTCGTTGTTGTCCTCCTCTTCTTTGTCATCCTTCTCCTCTTCCTTCTTCTCTTCCTCCTCCTCATCCTTGTCCTCATCCTCATCCTCCTCATTCTTGTCCTCATCCTTGTCTTCATCCTCATCTTCATCACTGTCTTCCTCCTTGTCTTAGTCCTGCTCGTCCTTCTCCTCCTCCTGGTCCTCTTACTTCCCATCCTCATCCTCCCCATACTCATCTTCCTCCTCATCCTCTTTCTCTTCCTTCTTCTTCCCCTCTTCCTTCTCCTCTTTGTCTTCCTCCTTCTCCTAGTCCTCCTTCTCTTCCTCCTCTTCTTCCTGTTCTTCTTCCCCTTCTTCTCCTCTTCTACCTCTTCTTTCTTTCCTCTGTCTCTATCTGTCTCTGTCTCTTTCTATTTGTCTCTGTCTCTATCTGTCTCTTTTTCTCCCACCTCCCACTCCCGACAATCCAGGGCCTTCATTTCATGGGAATGAACATTCTGTTGGCTGTTGCTTTTTCAGCCTTCTACATACAGATGGCTGTGCAGACTCAAAGGATTGCTGTGAAAGATTTGCTTTTCTTTCTTGAAGAGTGAGTGGGAGACTGTGGCTACCATCCAAGGCATTCTGGAACAGAATGCATTTTTAGGCCCCTGTTACTGGAGTGTTAAAGGAATCTGAAAAAGAAAGACAGCAAAAAGGTTGTGGCCATCTCTTGTTCTAGCAGATTGGACAACAAAGTAATTCTGTGATTATCTGGAGACATGACTTAATCTTTTTATGTTTATTATGAGAAACTCACCTTCTCTTTAACATCCTTCATACTTTTATAAAGGTGCTGAACAATACACTATGAAAATCATTGAAGAACTAATCCTTAGGACTAGAATGAGTTGTCACATTTTGGAAAGAATGTTTTTGGGTCAGATTATCTTGGCACAACTTCCTGTTGAATGTGCAGTTTCTACTGACTTGAAAAGTAAGCTTTGGATAATTAAAATTTAAAACTGTTCTATGACTTTTGGGACACTCTGGATGTGCTATTGAACCAATCAGTCAATTTTTCAGTACTTTCAGTGTCTGATTTCTTTCATGGGACATTCCCTTAGTAGACAAGACTGTTACTTAGAGAGTATTTGAGATATAGCTGAAGCCAAAAATTCACCCTGCAGGCAAACTAATCAATCAGTAAAATAAAAAAAAAATCAAGTATTTATGAAGCAAGTGGAAATGTGAATATATAATATACAAAAATAACTTTTTGAAAGTTATTCTTGACCACTGAAAGTTAAGCAGACCTTCCTATTGTTCCATCTCCATAAATTTGTTAAGAATTTAAGGAATAGTCAATTTAACTTTAACTCAGGAAGTCTATTTTTGCCTATAACAGTAAATTGTTGTAACATTAAGTAAGTCTCAACTTTTTTTGGCTGATTCTTCTTCCCTCATTAAAATGGAATGCACATCTATCTAAATTATGAATTTGTTAGTATGAATGGAATAAATTGATTTTTAAAAAAGCACTTGATGGAACATTTCCTTTTAAGTGAATACAAATTACAGAAATATGTTGTACTTTCAATGATTTTTTGGTCTAGTTTCAGAGAGGGTAAGTGATTTTCATTGGGTCACACACCACTAATGTTATGTTAGAGGTGAGTCTTGAACCAACATTGTGCAGCCTCAGAAACCAAACTCCCATATTACAGTTCTGCAGTCTAATTAGTGAAGCAATAATTATACACTTGAAATTATAAAGCACCTCATAGAAGACCATAGATCTCTTTTTAAATATGGACTATTGGTGAATAACAGTGTGAAGGATTTAAGTGGAACTTCGGACAAAGATTTCATGAAGTAAATCAGAATAGGAGATGGTCCTTGAAGAATGAGTAAATTTTGTATAGGTGAAGACAAAGCAAGAAATAGATAATATTAGCAAAATACAGAAGGCAGGGTGAGCATTAATTATGATGATTTTAATCACTGAAACTCCCCATGAGAAAACATTTGATGAAATTTGGTAACCGTAGGAAAGTGGGGAGAGCTAGAAAGCTAGCCTCAAAAATCAGAATTCTTGGATTCATGTAGCGCTGGCTGTGTTACCCTGGACAAAGCACTTAAACTTTCAGTGATCTAGTCATCTCTCTAAGACCATTTGTTGCAGTATGTAGGCCTGAGTTAATAGAGGGAGTTTCCTCACCTGCTTCACTTAAATGTAAATCATGTGCAAGTCAAGACATGTCACTAGTTCTCTTTATGAACTAAGAAAGAAGGAGCTTCTCTACCTACAGAAGCCGATCATAGGTCTAATTGCTATCCATTATACACTCTATCATACAACTCAATAGAAAAAAAAACAGAAAAATTTAAGACAATTTGCTGACAAAGCATTTTTGAGTTAGCTATTGTGAACTTAAAATAAGAGCTGCATGCCATTGGTTAATTCTCAGTATGAAAGAAAGGGAGAAAAAAATTAATATTGAAAAATCTCACTAAGGCTATTGTTAAAAATGCAGGTGAAATTTCTGCACAAATAAGATGTTTAAATTAGCTCTCTCATCCATATATTCCTTTATTTCTTTCTATATACCTGTAACTTCTTAAAAAAATGCAATATGAAAACAATAACTAAAGACTTTGAACTGCAAGGTTATGCTATAAAGTTAAGAGTGAAGCTTCCCTTTCTCCACTAAATTGGCCAAAGAATCTATGCAAAATAAAAAAAAAAAACCCTCTCCCGTGTGTGTGTGGGTGTGTGTACATATATATGTAAAATGCTAAATAAGGGGAGCAATCATTTTGTCTCTGTTCTTGACAAATGATCTTATATTTGTTAGATTTAATAATTTTAAAGTGCTAATTATCTTTTGTTATTGAGACTGTTCTTTGACATAAAAGAGACTTCCTTTAAGATCACCTGAGATGCTAATGATAACTTATTTCTAAGAGATGCTTTAATTTAAAAAATAATTCATAGGCACTAGTGGATATATTTATATGTCATTCATATTAGTTTTTATTTCTCTTCTCCTATTCTCTCTCTTATTCACCTTCAAATGCCTTTCAAAAATTTTCCCTACATAGTAATAAAATTCCAGAAAGAATACTTTTTGTAACAAATAAAGAAAAAAATCAAAGCATGAAAATACCATTCAGCATCTAATGATCGTCTGTTCTTTATTTAACAGAAAAGTGGAAAGTTCAAATTTGATGTGATTATAGTCAGTATTAATTTCCTATTTCCCTTGGATAAGTATTGAATAAATAACATATGATGTACCAAAAGAGTCTGAGGCTAACAGATCTCAAGTTTGGGAGTTCTGGGCTCAGACAAAATGGGCAGTTAAAAAATTAACATTTGATGAATAATAACTCAATAATTTTGCTTTAAATGCTATTTAAAGAAAATGTTGTCAATACTATTTATTATATACATATATATATATTATCATTAGGATATTCATGAGAATTTATGCTACTAAAGAATGCTATTTTACTACAAGCTACATATGGTAGTAATATGTGACTGACTATGGGAAAATGTTCTTGAATCAGAAGTATTCAAGACTTTACCAGGTACTAAACAAAGCTGAATGCAGCCAGAATAGCTGTTCCCATCATAGAAGTATGAGTAATAGCAGCCACCTGGGATAGAGAAATCACAAATAGAAAAAACAAGAGGTTGATGACAAGAGTCATGTAATTGGAAAAGTTCTCATTAGTTAAGTCTTTCCATAAATGAAATTAAAACTTCATTTAAGGAGAACCAGCAACAGAGACACCCTTGTTGCTGGTGAACAGATTCTTACTGCTTGGTTTATTT
Organism: Sarcophilus harrisii; assembly: GCF_902635505.1. NCBI lineage: Eukaryota > Metazoa > Chordata > Mammalia > Dasyuromorphia > Dasyuridae > Sarcophilus > Sarcophilus harrisii. Next base: position 161,906,965 of record NC_045428.1, on the reverse strand, counting down.
TAGGTAAAGTATTTAAATTGTGTTTGAAAATCTCTAGGAATTTAAAAAATAAGTTATATTTTAATTTTCAATCTGCCTTTTGACTCTCTACATTGAACCAATCTACAATTCTCCTGGGGTCTGCTGTGTGCTCTTGTGATTTGTAGTTGAGATATTATTGAATTTGAATGTAATGACTATCACAAATTGTGGATAAATGTGATATTATTCAGTGATATATATATATATATATATATATATATGTATGTATAAACACACACACACACACACACATATACACACATATATACCAATTAGGGTTTGATTCAGTTTGTTCAAATGCTTTCACCTGTACCGCAATGATCTTTTACCCACCTTGATTCTGCTTGATTTTGCCATGAAGGAATAATATAAATAAATAAATGATTTATAAATAAGTAAATGAATATAAATAAGTTATAAATAAATAAGTTATTTCTTCTTTTTAAACTAACTTCACTCTGAATTCCTTTCACATTTATATTCTTGCTCTAACCTACTTTATATCATTATATATCTTTATACATAGATATTTTACATTGTGAGAAAAAAATTTACAAAGATACAATTACAGTTGCTCAATATTGTTAAATAGTGGGAAGAACATGATTGGAACTCATTTGTCCTGGATTTCCGTCCTGGATCTGCTACTCATTGCCTTTATAACATTGGGTAGATCATGGGTCACAAATGTTCAATTCAGCCAACATTTATTAAACGCCTACCATCTACAGGAAACTATAGTAGGTTTGAGAGATGCAACGAGAGTTCCTTCCTTCAGTTAAATTATGTTTCACTGGTAAAAGGCACAGAAATACAAATATACAAAAATAACTAAAATATAAGAGAAATAAAGGAAGGAATTTGGGAGATCAAGGGAATCTTCATGGAGCAGGTAGGCCTAGGATTGAGCCTTGAAATAGATAAGGATGATAAATGGAGATGAGAAGGACTTGTAGGAATGCCCAGAGGTGGAAGATGATGTATTGAGTTTGAGAATAGCTAAAGTTTGCTGGAATTGAGGATTGTAAGGTCACCTATTTTGGAACTGGAAGGAATCTTAGAAACCAGCTAGTTCAACCTCTTCTTTTTATATTGTAGATGAGGAAACAGAAAACTTGAATGACTTTGCCAAAGCCACAAAGTGACAGAGGCAAGATTTGAACTGAATGCCAAAATTCCTTTCAAAATATCAGCACTTGTAAAACCTTAAATGACAGCCTATGGGGGTTTTTATTTTTTATTATTTTACCTTGTAAGTGGTAGGATGCCACTGAAGATATTTTGAGCAGAAAAATGACATGATCAGACACGTGACTCTGAAATATTTCTTTTGTATCTGTGGAGGATGGATAAGAGGGAGAAGAGGCTTGAACTTGGAGAACAGTTTACAGTTTATTTAACACTGAATTCCCCAATTGAATGGCCAGTGAAGGAAGTATTAATATTAACAAAGAAAATGAGTCATATGGCAATAAAAGCAAATCCATTTAAATTCAATCTTATTTCCTATTGTTAATTCTGTACTGGTTCATGGGACCCCCAGAAGGTTTAGTAGGTTATAGGGATAACCTCAGTGATTTAGTCTGCTGTAGGGAAAGCCCGGGATTGTCTGAAAAGCTGGTACAGTGATGTGAAAATTTGAAGCTCAGATTTGGCTCCACATTAGAACATAACTTCCTAAGGGTAGGATTTTAGTCAATGTGCCAGTCCACTGTTGTATGCTGACTAGTGGTAGGAAATTCCATGAATTATCCATTTGGTATTCTTGCCAATTAACTTGCAATCAAGTTGATCCTAGCATTGTTTTTGTAAACTAGAAACAATTTTCTTAACTTATTTTTACTCACTGTTTTTTAAAGTAAGTGGAAAAATATGAGAGGGAAAAGGAATTAAAGAGGAAGTATGTCAGTATATCCTTAATGGTTAAAACAGATTGGACATAAATAGAACTTGGCCTCTGGAAGATTCATTAGTCTATTGTTACTGTTTCTACAGTGTATTTATTTAGTTCAAGGGACAATCTCTAGTTCTTATTCCTAAACATGTTCAGTCTACCTTAGTCACTGCTTTGAAATTTTGCTGGGTAAAGCAGGGAAACATCTGTTTGATCTGGGTCAAGTACTTCTAAACACAACGAAAATTGCAGCTGTTACTCCCTTTGTTAGCCAGCGAGGGAAGAGTACTTTTGTCCTTAAAAAGATCTGATTTTATTTTGGCAGCTCCTAAAATTGGGTCATAGTCATTTAACATGTCAGGGCATTGATGTATTAGTGTCTTCAGAACTTTTACCTCTCTGCTCTGGTATCCACTGGCCCCTTTGCCAAACAAGTTGAGTTCAGTCTGATGTTTGTCAGAATTCTTCTGCCCTGCAGTGGAATCTCAAGTTGTTCTTTGCTTTTGTTTGAAATTTTTGGATCATGCAATTTGACCTTTCTGGTGTAATCACTTCAGAAGCTCCCACAATGGCCCCTCGGGGTTACTATCATCTGGTGAGGCTGATTAGGAAATGCTCCAGGGCATCAGCTGCAGCAGATAGAGCTGAGCTGGAATTTTCAAATCTGCCTTTTGACCCTCTACATTGAACCAGTCTATAATTCCCCTGAGGTCTGCTGTGTATTCTTGTGATTTGTAATTGAGATGAATGTGATTATCTATCGATCTATATCTATATATTTATATAATTTTTTTCACTTAGAGTTTGACCAAGTTTGTTCAAATGTTTCACCTGTATGTTGCAATGATCTTTTACCCATCTTAATTCTTGAATTTGCCATAAAGGAACAGTAGAAGATATGTAACAAGGGATAACTATTTTTCATAATTCTAAATATGTGCCGTTCATGTGTTCATAGAACTAGAAGCTAGAACAAAGAGGTAGAAGAGCTCTCAATTTCAAGAGATTGCCTAGTAGTGTACTTTGTACTTTCATAGCATCTCTTGTAGAAATTTCCTGTCCATCCACACAGCTCCAGTGTGAATGATTCTTCTGATTGGCCTTCTGGCCTCAAGTCTCTCCCTATCTTCCATTCTGTTGTTAATGATCTTTCTAGATCTGATCATTTTGTTCCACTTTACTCAATAAACTCCAGTGGCTCCCTAGTACTTCAAAGATCAAATATGAAATTCACTGACATCTGAAGCCCTTCATGAATTGATCTCTTACTACCTTTCCAATCTTCTCTTACTTTACTCCCTTCTTAGGAAGTTAAGGTCCAGAGATATTGACCTCCTTATTGTTCTTCAGACAAGACATTCCCTCTCTCTGTCTCCTGATGCTGTGACCTTTACACAGGTGTTACCCCTGGCCAAATTTCCCCCTTTAGATTTGCAGGAGGGCTTTTCTAGTCTCCCTCTTCTTACTTCCTAGTTTCTTCTCTCTCAGATTACTTTCCATCTTTTTCTGTATATATCTTTTATGTATCAAGAGAAATAAGTAATTGAGGTGGAACCAGGTCATCTGATTCCAAGTTCAGAGTTCTTTTGCCAGAATTGCTTTCATTAATCATGTTGTTTTAAACCCCAAGGTAAAATATTACATAATATTGTAGACAGATACAGGCAACAGCAGGGCAGATCATACTGATGACTGAGACCCTCTTGATAGGAGTAAATGATAAGGAAAAGTCCTAATAGGAAAAAAAAATCTAGTTAGATAATTGAGCCCTTGCATATATAATTAATACATAGTTGAATAGCAATATATGATATCTGAATCAATATATTGTTGAATTGAGTTTGAACTGGATTCCAAGGCTTGAATTTGAACTTGGTCACCAGAAACAAGGCAAGAACCCAGCTAATCATATAAAGGATGTCAGGTCAGAAGAAGAATAGCAAAAGAGCTAACTTGACTTGAAACTGTTAGAGCTGTGGTTCTGACCCAAGAACTGAATGACTCTAAAAGACTGAGTCAAAGCTAACCCTGAAGGTATGGATTCAGTAGCTCCATGTAGACAGAAAACCAAATAAATCCTAAACTACATGTACCCATTCTTCCTAGGTAATGTGAGGGATACAAAACAGATACTCATTTATTTGGCATCGTTGGGAAATGAGATGTTCTGGAAACGTGAATTTTCTAGGTAATTGAAGCTTAGTTTCCTTTAAAGAATTGAAGCTATTAAAAATCTATGAAATCTTTCTGAAATAAAATATACATTTTTCTGCCTTTAAAAAACCCAAACTTAATATATTCTGTCATATTATGTTTCCCTCAAGGGATATTGAGAGATTTAGGAATAATTGCCCCCAAATTAGTGGCCTCTAACTCCTATTCTTTAGTCACTTTTCTTATTTTCCATCTGTTATTACTTCCCCTTGCTGTCCATGGATAATATTCTGAACCCTTCATCCTCCTTTTTGTTATGCAATTTATTATAACCATGGAAGACTCAAAGGTTTTTGGAGGAAAATTAAAAAACAAAACTGATTAAATTGTTAACATTAATTGCATGTATAACAGGAAAATCAATCAATTAAGTAAGGGTGACTTTACTTTTCATTTACTTGAATAAAGCAGATGAATTTTACAACTATTTCTACAATACTAAGAAATTTTTTTTTCCTGTAAGCTATATTCATTGTGACTGAAATTGTTAGAAATCTGACCACTGGATAAATGGAGCATGCTGGGCAGAATTTAGTACTGCCTTTCAGAAGTTTAAAATCCTGACATGAAATAGAATAGAAAGGAATGAAAAAGCATTATTAAGTACTTACCATTATGTGCCAGGCACAGCAGTCTATTATTTCACACTACCATGACCTTGGGTATTGTTTACATTTTTGAGTTAAAAATACTCACAAATTTTATCGTACCTCTTATCCATTCCAGGCCTATTAAACTTTAATTGCTTCCTAAACTCAAACTGTAGATTTTTTTTTCATTGTATAAACAAACTTAGTTAACTTGAAGCATGATGAAAACTTAAGGAATCATAAACTTGGCCATTTTTTCCCCAGAAATTGATCCAGAAATTGATGTCATGATGAATAAGGAAAATTAAATAGTAGACAGAATGAAAAAACTCAGGCAAGATTTAATAAGATTTCCATTTCATACGTGTAGAAATTCTGTAGAGAGAACGCTTATCTGAAGGTATCAGAATGCAGTTGAACAATCCTGAATGTAGTAAAATCTGTCTTTTTGGGCTGTGTTGGTTTTCAGAATTTGATATTTGGGGTAACTTTTTAATTGTGAGTCATAACAACTGGAAAGATCTGCTTATTTCCAAAATCTATTTAGTTTATATATTTGTTTGCTTATGTGGATGTATACTTTATTTAGCAGGTAGGGACATGACTTTTTTTTTTCTAAATCATTCAGGTGATAATGATGATCCTTCAAATTCTTGATGGCTTATGGCTACAAAGACCAATGAATGACTTAAACTTCTTTGTTTACTGGGTATATTATGTCATGTAATCCTCTGATTAGCAGCTATGGCCTTTCATTGTGAATATCTATTTGTGCCTAATCCTTTTTCATCAAAAAAGACCTACTCTATCTTTGGTCTGTCAGCTAGCGTTTCGTTTCCTAGAAATCTGTGGTTCTGCTGCCTTGCATAATGTTATTTTCTTCAGAGGCAGCATTGTGTAGTAGGAAGGACATGGAATTTGGAGTCTGAGAGCTTGGATTCAAATCTGGTTTTGCAACTTACTGCCTTTGTAAGCTTAGACAAATCATATTACCTTCTTGGACTTCACTTTCCCCATCTGTAAAATGAGGAATTTGGACCAAATGACTTCAAATATCCTTTCAGGGATATTTGATCTTATCTATGATCTTATACCCCTACTTCTTTCTGCTGATAGAATATCTATCTATCATCTCTTCTTTTTGCACATGTTGGACAAGGGGGAAATGAGTTACAATGATCAAAATTGGCAGGATGGTTGCACTCTGGGATCTCTTTACCTTGCTTTTTCATGATAAATATAATCCACAGGCAATGCAGGTGATATTTCTTGATCAATTCATTATGACAGATCTGAATATTACAACCATAGGGAAGTTGTACATAACAGCTGGTCTACAAAGCTTCTACTTTGCCTGCTGGTTCCACCTTTGTTGGTGGAAACCACAGCATGTCAGCTCATTTTCCAGCTATACTGCTGAAGCTGCTGAATTCAGGAACTGCTTTGAGCTCTCTATCTCCAATCAAGATCTTTTGCTGTGTGTATAATTTCTCTGGTGCAAGCTGGTACATGACCTCATTCTTTAGGTTGGATATCAGTCCATAGCTCTGTGCTGACTGCTCAAAGCTGTCTATAATCTTGTGCTCGTTTTGTGTTCTATTTGAATATAACCAATTGGCAAGATACATGCATGCAGTAATGCATAGAAGATTGTATTAATGACTTAGGGACATTAATTTGCAGACTGCTGAGCTAGATGAGCTTCCAGAAGAATTAATATAACAATAATGGTCTTGCAGGTTTCTTGTCCTCAGAAATGTCTTTTGAGGCAAATTGGACTGATTGTTGAACCTAAATTTACTTCTTTGATATCACAGAATGGCTCTAAATGTTTTTGAATGAACATGACCAAGTCCTCACATCTTCTTAGGAACAATGCATTTTGCACAACCAAATATACTTGGTAGCTTCCAAATTTCTAGCTTGCTGACAGCATTTAGTGTTTTTGTCAGGTGTTTCATGATTTAGAAATGGTCCTGTTTATCAACATTTTAGAACTGAATTCAACTATATGTCCCGATCTTCTGAATGATAGCTTTTCTAATTCTTCTAATTTTGCCCCAAACTATATTTAATTGCTTTGTATGTATTTTATTAAGTTTATATTTATTCTCTCTATATTTATTATATGGACTTGTACTAGCATTTGGTTGACACTTTTATAGATACAAAAGTATGTGGAGTTGTCAGATTGCTAACCCTTTGTTTTCCATCAAATTTCCTATCTCCCCTAGATCCCTATATAGTCATTCAGATCTAACAGTGGCTTGTACTTATGACTGCTAGAGAAGCCATCCTATTTGTGCTGACACTTCATCACTAAGCAAAGTCCAAGTTTACTCCTTCATTTTTTTAGTTTTATCTTTTGTTTTTCCTTGATTTCTGCTCTATGTAGTTGTAGTTCTTTTCCTCAAAAGACTGGATTCAGGAGGTCTTGCCTATTCACTTGCTCCTGGCTATTGCCATCTTTTGAGATATGAGGTTTCCTTCTTTCTTGGGGCAATGTGATTCATTCCTGGGAATTTCTGATCAGTTCTGTTGCCATCTTCTCAGGGACCCGGTGACTGTGCCTCAATTTCTCCACATCTGCTATCCCTAGGAACCAAAGCCTTATTTCTTTTCCATCTTCATTGGCAACCAACTCATCCATTTCCAGAGTTTTAATTATTTCCTTTATGTCTCCTTTCCTGAGCTAAATACCTGAATTTTTAATCAATCAAATTAAATTTTAGTCCCTCACTTCCTACATATAATCAGTTGCCATGGTCTATTAAATTCTACTTTTGCAATATCCCACTCATTCATTGATCAATTAATTTTTCAGCAAATATTTATTAAACATTATGTCATTCACTGGGTGGTATAAAGACAAAAGCTGAAGGATATTGTTCTGATGGAGAAGATAACATATATATATATATATATATTTATATGTGTTTATAGATATACACACATTTTATATACATAACCAACATTCATATATAACATATACATACACAGATATATAAAACAAAATTTGCAAAGCAAAACCAAAATTACCTTTCAGAGAGACGGAAGACCCTTCTTTCAATTACCATTGTCACCACCTTAGTTCAGGCCCTCATTCCTGTAGGTTCAACTACTGCAGCACTACTCCTAAGTCGTTTTATCCACATTTTCTCTTCTAAAATCTATTCTTCATCATTGCTAAAGTAATCTTCTGACTGAATAGGTCTGGTTATTCACCTGCTAAGAAGTTTTCAATAACTTTCTAATATATATTAAATAAAAGAGAATATTTTAGCTTGGCATTAAATATCATCTGAAATCTGGTCCTACTCAACTTTTCTAGATATATTTCACCTTGGACCCTTCATACATTCCAGGTGAACTGATTGCTGTTTTCATCTTTCCTTCATTTCCCCCCATATATCTGTTACTTATATCTATCCTGAAAAGGAACCCCAATTCATGGGAATATATCATATGAAATCTTTCTTTTATGGGCATAGTAGTGCATACCTGTAATCTCTTTTGTTGGTTGAGGCTGGCAGATTGACTGAGTTAGGGGGTTCTGATCTGCAATAGGGTTAAAAGATTGTCAGGTGTCCATTTAAATCCAGCACTAATATGTTGCAGCTCTAAAAACCGTGGGCAAGGCTGTCTGAAAAGAAACAACCAGCCAAAGTCTGAAAAATGGATAAAGATTTCTGTGCTCATCAATATTTGTAATGGTGTGGGTTGAACTTCCTGCCTCTTACAGACATGATCTTCTCCTTTTCCTTCCTCCCACCAAAAAAAGAAACCTTCTTTTTCCTTCTTTCTTTAAATCTCAGCCAGGTCCCATCCCCTGCATGCACTTCACATCTGAGATGATTCCTTCTTCCTTGAATCTCTCATTAGCATTTGACCTGTCCTAGGTACTTTATCATTTTCTACTTATTTCAAATTATTTATATACTTATTTATTCCCTCTAATAAGCATAAAGTCATTGAGGTTATGAGACTATATAATTTTTCATCTTTTGTAATCCTGCCATATAAGTGTGCCTTGTGCAGAGCATTAATTAGTCTTTGTAGAACAGAATTTCTGAACCCAAACACATTTAGGATCTGTTTAATCTAAAACAGAATGGTAATAGATACAAGTTAGTCTAAAGCTAAAGATATTCTAGGAATCTCCTTTCCTAAAAGTCAGAGGTGAGAATGAATTTCTACTTCTATTACAGCATCCATGTTATGCCATCAGATTATCTTTTATTAGGATTGTTGGCCTTGGAGGTCCTACTTATCAAAACAGGCTTCATCTGGCCTGAGACATCAAACTGTTTCTTATCTGCTGGTTATGTACTGTTTGAGCACTATTCTCTGATTTACATTTAGGAAAAATATTCAGTTATGATGTAAGATAGGTTGTTCAAAATGAATATACTTGTAAAAACTTGGGTTGTCAATGTCACCAATTTACAATCAAAGTTTGATGTTATGGTTAACTCTAATCCTTTTTATGATTAATTTTAATATTAATTTAATTAGAATTTCCTGCAGTTCTTGTTCATTGACATCTTGAAAACTCATCATTCATATGACCATTTACTTAGAATCAAAAAATAAAATAGGCTGTGAAACATTGTTTTCTTTAAATAATTATTCCAGGTTATTACTTACGCTTCCCAGATTTCTTTTGCTTTTTCTCCTTTGCTTTTTTTCTATCCTCCACAGTACCTCTCAATATAATATAATTGAAATATAATTTAATTTATATATATAACATATGTGTGTAAATTATATATATGTATATAATTTAATCTCATTTATCTAAAGATTACTAAAACCTCTGGAACACAACTTAAAAAAGAGAAAGGAAACAACAAAGATCCCTGAGCTCACAAAATACATATCCCAAATTTAACACATCTTATTTGTAGCAGATACACTTACATTTATTTAGAACCAATTTATTCCTATTCATTATTTTAACTTTTTTACCAGACAATTTTATGTATATGTAGTATAATTTATATTTTCATTTCTAATGGAGGGATCCAATGAGGAGATTAAAAACTTACTTAGTTGTTTTCATGGAGTTTACACATGTTTAAGTCTTGTCTATTTTAAGACTAGATTTAGTTTAAGCCTAACAATTTCTATTAAGGTTATGAGAAAGAGCTAACATCTGTTACATTTTTGTCCTGAGAAAATAATTAATTATAGTCATGAAAAGAGTGGGTTAAAATGTACTTAACTTTTAACATATGCTTAATTCATGAATTTTTTTCCCAGCTGCATTAATTAGCATTCTGATTAGGAAGGGGGCCTAGTTTTATTGAGCAAATTAAGAATACAGCTGGTACATTAAAATATTGCCAAACAGGATGAGGATGTTCTGAAATTTTCATTTTGATACAAATTTTACAGATGTGTTGGCTCTTATAAAAATCAGGGATGATTATTTTTCCCTTTCTCTGTGTGAAGCTATACTTTTAACAAGTTGTAATAGATATTATGAGTCAATTTCCCTCAATGGCTTGCCTCGGCACTGGATTTATTAGGTGACTGGAAGGATTCCCGTGTTTTCAGGAGATGATAATAAGAATAGTAGGATATTTTATATTTAGCATTATATAATTTACTAAGTATTTCCTTTATCCTTGTTTTATAGATTAAGAATGGGAATCTCACAAAGATATTATATGATTTGCCCAAAGTCACATGACTAATAAATGAAGAAACCCAAATTTGAATCCAGATTTGATTTGGTTTTATTCCTAGTCTTATTCTCAGTGCATTACACGATGCTGCTTAGGTAATTCATCTTAAAATAAATGCAATTTTTATCTTTATGGATTTTATAATCTAATAGCTGAATCAAGACTCATTAGCATCCAAAAAACATTAAGATGTTAATTAAGATTAATCATGTTAAAGAAGAAGGCAAAATAAAGGCTCATGATGACTTGGGCTGGGGGGTGAGGTAAGATATTAGAGTTATCTTCTAGACCTATTATCATATTATCATATTACCATCCACGAAAAATTTTTCACATCTTTGATCTGGATAGTTTTTATCTCCTACTTAGAGTCAGAGACAGATACATACTAAATCTTCTCTAGTGTTCCATTTCACCAAACTGCTCCTGTGATAAAGAAGCTGTCCTAAAATATTTATAGAATAAATACATTGACTCGGGGGGAAGGAGGAAGGATGGAGTGTGGAATGGAAGATGTTTGGTTTTCTTAGATAAAAAATTAAAGTTCTGACTTAGGTTTTAGAACTTTGCTAGTTTTGAAGTGAATATAGGGAGCACCCTGCAGCATTGGGAAGGAAGTACAATAGTTGTCCTGGAAGATACATTGAATTTGTGTTTAAAAGAGATGAGTTCTAGTCCTAGCTAGATCTCTCTCTCTCTCTCTCTCTCTCTCTCTCTCTCTCTCTCTCTCTCTCTCTCTCTCTCTCTCTCTTTCTGTGTGTGTTTTATTTCCTTCATCTATAAGATGAGGATAATAATTGCATTATCTTCTTTAAGAGATTGTTATGTAGAACAAATGTTTTATATGTGTGAACTATTACTTTAGAAAGAGAAAAGGCTAGTTTGGATTTTCAAAATTTTTAGTAAAATGTTGAATGCTAATATAGTCTATTTAAGGAAGATTTGAAGTTAAAAAAAAGAAAAGAAGGAAGAACCCTAAAATTATCAGTAAAAAAGTCACTGGAGTAGCCTGCAAAAGGTTTATTGAGTACAATTTAATTGCATTGGATTGAATGAACAGTAGATTTTGCAAATTAGAAATAAAAAAAAAGATTTTTTTTCTTAAAAATTCCCATAATAGGGATCAATTAGTTCTACATAATTAGGAGATATGTTTTGTTTTTTTGCTGAGGCCATTGGGGTTAAAGTGACTTGCCCAGGGTCACACACTCAGGAAGTGTTAAGTGTCTGAGGGTAGATTTGAACTCAGGAGGGCTGGTGCTCTATCCACTATACCAGCTAGCTACCCCGAGATAAGTCTTTTCTTTATAAGGTAATATTTATTCTTTTCTTCCCACTTGTAAGAACTCCAGTCGCTTTATGTCAATGAAATGTGTCACTTTTCTTTTACAAGTATACTTAGGAAAAAATATAAAATAAATATGGGCCAAATTTTATCTATGGATGAGAATAAAAGCTTTTTTTTTTCTTGGTTAGAAGATGATGGAAGAGAGAATTGGGAGATTCTAAGAAGATTCTAAATTTGATGTGTCAATAATAAAAAACTATATTTCTTAATTCTATTTCCACTATTTCTTTCATTTCATACAGACATAAGGAATTAGAAGTTTGTGAAACTGCTGCCTTACTTAATTTCTCTTGTTAAAAATTTTTTCTTGGAGACCTCAACGAATTTTTTAACTATGTAGATGATCCTCATATTTTTGTATTTTGTCCTGATCTTATTTCTCAGCCTCCTGATCATTATTTTTTAACATCAGGACACCTGGTATCTTATTGGCAACTATCTAAAGTGAACTCATCAGCTTCTCTCTCCTCCAGACTTACCAGAACTATAGAAGGACACCACTTCCCTCCAATTAGTTAGACCTCAAATGATAAAAGTCAACATTGGCTCTTCCATTTAACTTGCCCCTTCCCACATCTAGCTAGTGTTTGTATCTTACCAGTTTTTACCTCTATATGTACACTAAACCATTTCCTTCCCACTGATATCATTCTAGGTAAGGTCTTTTATAAGGACTCTTAAAATTCTTTTGCCTTCATCTTTTCTTATTCCAGTCATTTTTGCCACTAATTTTCCTAAAGCATAGCTCTGAACATTTCACTACTTTTTTCAAATACCTCTCTTGTACACAGACTAAAATTAAATTCTATGATAATAACCTTCAGGGCCTATAATGTTTTTTTCCATAATTATAACTTTTTATTGACAGAATCCATGCCTGGGTAATTTTTTACATTATCCCTTCCACTCACTTCTGTTTCGACTTTTCCCCTTCCTGCCTCCAGAGGGCAAGTAGTCTTATACATGTTAAATATATTACAGTATATCCTAGATTCAATATATATGTGCAGAACCGAACAGTTCTCTTGTTGCACAGGGAGAATTGGATTCAGAAGGTAAAAATAACCCAGGAAGAAAAACAAAAATGCAAACAGTTTACATTCATTTCCCAGTGTTCTTTCTTTGGGTGTAGCTGCTTCTGTCCAATTATTATGAATTTTATTATTCAATTGAAACTGAGTTAGATCTTCTTTTTGTCAAAGAAATCCACTTCCATCAGAATACATCCTCATTCCTGTAATGCTTTGATCCCAGTACTTTCCTATCTTATCTCCCATCCTTGTCCTATACTCCCTATCCACATCCTATACTCAGGCCAAATTGGAGGATTTAAAATTTCCTGAACATATCCTGTACTTTCCTGCTTCTGAGCCTTTGCTGACCTTGTTTTATGCCCTTCCTCACTTCTGCTTGTAGAAATCCCACAGATTTAATTCAGCAAGCATTTATTAAGTACTGTGTAGACAATCTTCCCTAAAGGAGTTTAAATTGTAAATTTTTAAAATAGTTAAATAAATATAATTTGAGAAAGGAAAAAGGACTAACATTTAGGAAGAAATCTTGGTTCAACCTAAATGTTACTCATTGTGAAAACTTCCTTAACCTCTTTCCTGGTCCCCTCAAAATCATAGTATTTTCTGAATTTTTCTTATGGCATTTATAATTATAAAGTTTCAGAAAGAAATTTAGGGATCCAGTCTGATCCCTTTTTTTAAAGATGAGGAAACTGAGCCCTAGTTACCGCTGTTAATTATTCAAGATTTTTTTTTTCTAACCGATAGATATTTGTGTGGATATTTTTGCCTCATATCATGCTATTAATTCAAAGATAAGGAAGGTGCCATATTGAGTATAAATGGCATCGTGGAAAGAATTTTGGACTTGGAATCTGATAAGATCCTGTCTTGGATACTTCTTTCTTTACTTGAATGACTCTAAGTAAATTAATTAGCAAATTATTCTTAGTTTCCTCATCTGTAAAATTAGGATATTAAGAATTATATTACTTACTTCACATGTAAAGAATGCTATAATTTTATCCCTTTAAAAAAATACATGTGATTGTTAACTTCTTTTTTCCTTTTTCACTTTGGGATACTAAAAGGTTTATATTATTCTACAAATCCTCTAGAGGTATACTGTATCAACTCTGATACTTTTATCTGCATTGATGTTAATGTTCAATCTTTTCATGTTTTAAAACTTATTACACACATCCTGCAATTTATAAATCCAAGTTAACCCAAATGATAAGGAAGATAGCATATAAGATTTGGGGATTGTAGATTTAGAAATTGAAGGGATCTTGGAGGTCCACTAGGTGAACTACCTCATTTTAGAATTGGGGAAACTGAAGCTCAGGGAAGTAGTGTCCTTAGGGAAGTACTGACCCTTCGTCAGTACATTGACAAAGCCAAATTTTAAACCCAGGGAAGACATCTGACTCAAAAATCCAGTCCTTTTCCACTTTGTCACACTACTTCTAAAGCATGCCTTTGAAGCATGTTGTTATTCAACAAAGGGTTAGAATGTCTTCCCACATTGCCAACTACTGTAGCATAAAGTACCAACTCTTGGATGTTGTTACTGGGGAATGTCTGGCAAAGTATCCAGATTCCTCTCTGCCTACTTTTCCTTGGGTCATCCTAATTTAGGAAATAGTATAGGACTTGGTGACATAGTCCCTTTTGACTTAGTGAGGATTTTTTTCCAGTTAGTTATAAAAAAAATTTACCCTTGCATTGGTAAATCTCTCTGACAATTGTCCAAATCTGTTTTTCAAAATTTTCCTGAAGCATTACCCCATTGTGTATCAGAACTTCTTAAGTAATCTCTTTGTGGATCCCTTCTGGATTGCTGAAACATCATTTCTGTTCAAGGATGACTTGGAAGCCCAGTCTGTATCATCCCCTTCAACTCTACCCAGTCTGGCAAAACATGCAGAATTTTAGGACTGAAGGATGTTTTTCTCTTTTTGGTGGGATTTGGGTGATGGGAGAAGATTGTATGCTGACAGAGAAAATAGATTTATGGAATTCAAGATACTCTAGTCCTAATAATACAGTAGAAAGGAGACAGCTATTTCCTTGCCTAATTATTTCTAAAAGAGATACTCTTTTAAGGTAAAAATAGTTAAAAGAAGATAAAATCTTTTTGGTAGGAGCGTCAAAATGTAGGAAAAAAGTCATATCTCAGAATTGTTGGTATTACAGTAAAGCGTTTCTCCATCAAATCCCAGTTTGGGAAATCTAATTTGTAATGTGAGTGAAAGGACATAAAGTGACTAGTGAATGAGGCAATTTGGGACAAGTTTCTACATCTCTAATGTGCAAAAACAGATGTGAAGTCATTTTTCCTCATTATAATTCTCTAAAACTTGTAAATCGATTGGTATATGCCCAGTGATAAATAGAAGGAAGGTGAATCATGAGATCTTAGGGTTATAGATTTGCAACTGGAACAGAGGCCTGTAGAAACTATTGCTAAAAAGATAGGTCCTTCAGATACTTAAGCATGTTTTTTGACAGCGAATTTTGACAGCATATCATCTGATAATTTTTTCTTCTCTAGGAAGAGAATTTATATGAATATTTTCATTTGTAAGAATTCCTAAAAGACTTAGATATGCTTCTTATCCTTCTGTCTTTTAAGTATGGATTGAAAGTACTTCATGCTTCATATTGATTAAGTAAGAAGCTGGCATTTCGGCTATTTGTTGAGTACTCTCTTGTTTGTCAGCATAGTGGGCTGTTCATGTTACAAATTACACAATTCTGAAGTTTCCTAAACTTCAATTGCCATTCTTCATTCAAACTAAGGGGAGTGGATAGAAATGCCAAATTATGGGTTATTACTTTTAATGTTACAATTCAGCAAAATTATTTTTGAAAGTCATTTGCATTCATGAATGTTATAGTTTCACATGTGTATGTGTAGAAGTAGACAATCCAGCTAAACTATAATTACTTCAATGAGAGCATAAACCTCTTGTGGGCAACTGAAGTTTAGGGAACTTCAGAATTGTGTGATTTGTAACATGAACAGAATGTAATTCTTATATCCAGGCAAGACATTTTACTGTGGGCATTCCCATCCTTTATACTGGCTTTTTGCTTCTCTATAGAATTTAATTAAAACAGAATGGACATTACCTTGACTTCTAAAATTAGCATCTTTCTGGTCACTTTTAAAAGACATAATACATTTAAATTTGTTTTATATTTTTGGAAACAGAAAGCTATGTAATCTTTCCACAGAGGCTTAGGAAACATTCTCTTGAACCAACATAATGAACTGTGTTAATAAAAGATTTGCTCTGGTTTTCAAAGGGGAAAGTTCAAGTTCTGCCAGCTTCCTGTCTAGTCAACAAAGAATCATGAAAGAAGGGGAGGAAGATTGACAATTTTGTTTCCTTAAACTTCTGGCAGCTATGGTCTGCTAAAATAAGATTTCCTATGAGTTTTTTTCCTTTATCCTAATTGAATAGAGTGTAAATCTTTTCTTAAAAATCATTTTGCTTAGCCAATAGTTTCAAAGATTCAAGTTTTAAATTTGCTCTCAATTTATAATATTTCACATAATAGCTTTCCTTGCACCGAATCAACATAGGAATCATGTGTTAGTTATTGACAGAATCACTTAATGAGGGAAGTTAACTTTTAAAACCTTACATGATAAGGTATGCTGAAAGTTGGGAAAATAATAGTTTGCTTAAAAATTTATAAAGTCTAGAGAACAACAGATATTACCTAAAAAGGGAGGAATATTACAATTAAGGGAGATGGAAAAATAATTGTTCTTCTAAAACTTTAATCAAGTATAAAAACATCTGAAGTGAACTGACAGAGTCAGTGGAGATATTACTGGGAAGTAGTACTGAGGTATACAGGCAGGAAATGACTAAAACGTGAACTAGGACCATGACAGCCATGAAAAAACATATCTAAAGATTTTATTAAAGTTAAAGAAATTATGTAATATAGGCAACTCTATTCTCTTTCATAATAAATACAATGCTGTTGCATTTGGAGCCTGGAGGGTTGAATTCAAATCTTACCTCAGACTCATTTTGTGAGGTTGAGCAAGTTATCTCAGCCTTAATTTCTTCATTTATAAAATGGGAATATTAATAGTACCTGCCCCATAGGATTTTGTGAGCATCAAATTAGATAATATATGTAAAGAGTTTTGCAATTCTTAAAGCATTATACAAATGTTGGTTGTTATTATTATTGTTAATGATGATAATTATTCTTGTTAATAGAAAGTGATCTTGTATGTCATGAATTGACAGTTTTCAAATAATTAATTTGTAAATGCATTTATTTCCAGCTCTCAATGTAATATCTGTCTTTTGAGTAAATTTTATTTCAGTCTTTGTGTTTAATTCTTGCAACTTTAAGGTACTACTATTTCCTTTCAGTGTTTACAGGAATTAAAGAACTCAAATCCCCGATTACTCTATGATTGAGCATGTGCTAAAAGAATATGATGCCATAAATCACTAACACAGAAGCCTCATTTTAGGACTCTCTTAAGTAGCACAATCTATCTAAATGATTAATCTTGTACTTTGCTCTGAAGGTAAAAATAACAAGACCTATCAGATTTATAAGGGAAATATTTCCAAAAATGAGGACATTTAAAAAAATTTCCTTCCTCGTTTATCATAGCTTGCATGATTCATCAAAAAACAATAATAAAGGAATTTGAAATCATTTGGTTATTTTAAGGATATACAGTTTAGCAACAATTTTTATTTATTTATTATTATTGTTTTCGCTGAGGCAATTGGGGTTAAGTGATTTGCCCAGGGTCACACAGGTAGGAAGTGTTAAGCGTCTGAGCCAGATTTAAACTCAGGTTGTCCTGACTTCAGGGCTGGTGCTCTATCCACTGTGCCACCTACCTGACACATAGTGACAATTTTTAAAAGAAACAACAGATACTTTAAAAGATTGAAGAGGTTCAATTGATAAATAGCAGTAACAAGATTTAAATCCAGATTGCTTAATCATAAATTGAATGTTCTTACCATTGCTTCATTCTGCATTTGCACTAAATTATCCTGTTTTAAAATTTTGCTTTTCTTCTTGTGTGAAAATTTACATTAAAATAGAGCATTAGCTTTGCCCTTCTGCTATAATTTTGAAGATTGTGGATGAGTTTTTGGTTATGTAGGCAGTTTAATTATATTTTATTCTCTTTCTGTAGCTTTATTAATTTTCTGCTGATCCATTTTTTATTAGCCTTTTGAGATCTGGTTCAGCAATCATGTCTTTTCTATAATATTTTCCCATATTAACTTTGCTCTCACCTATCACTTTGCTTGTTCTTTTGTATTCACATAGGACTTACTTATAGCTTGTATTACACAGAGTACTTGCTTATATTTTCAAGTTATGGTATGCATGTGTTGTTTCCATTGCAAAAATTAAAAACTCATCAAGAGAATGTTTTTGTTCAATCATTTCAGTTGTGTCCAACTCTCCCAGACTCCCTTTGGGATTTTCCTGCAAAGTTACTGAAGTGGTTTGCCTTCTTTCTCCACCTCATTTTATAGATGAGGAAATTAAGGCAAACTGGGTTAGGTGACTTTCTCAGGGTCACACAGCTAGTAAGTATCTGAGACCACTTAAATTTTCCTGACTCCAGGTTTCCGTTACCAAGCTACCCCTAGAATGGAGGGTACCAGCTGATGGAACAATTCTGGTTAAATTGGTTTTATATCTTCTAAAAGTGCTTTGTTTTGTCTTATTTTAGTAGAGATGGCAGAGTTAATAACACCTGCTTTTGAATCCCACCTCTGACACTTATTATCTATGTAACCCTGGGAAAATCAGTTAAATTCTCTCTGCTCCAGTTTTGTCATCAATAAATTGAGGATAATAATACTGCCTCACGGAGTTTGGTGAGATAAAATATATGTGTGCCACAAAACTTAAAATTATATAAAATATTAACCATTATTATATTCTTTGTTGTCCCTATTAATTTATACCTAGCTTCTCACAAAGATCTAAATTCCACATCTACAGACAGCAGTTAAAATACTGTATATAAATAAAGATTATAAAAGTTAGAAGACTGAAACAAAACCCTAAAAAAGATGTTACATAATTATATAAGTTACTTCATGTTTCAGCATGAATTTCCAGTCATTGGTCATATTTCCAACAGGATACAGATATGGAAAAGTAAACATAAAGAATGGATTTTAAGTTTCGAAAATATTCCATTTGATCTTTAAAGCAATGGCGCTGCAGTTCTATTGTTCCAGAATGAACCATTTCTCAGTTGGAGGATACAAAATGTTACAGTCCAGTGATTTGTATCCAGGTTAATATCTCTAAAAGCAGTAATCATCTCATCACCTAAAGGCATTTGAACATCAATTCTTGTGTATCATAGATTGTATGTTACTAGATTGAAGATTGCTTTTAGTTTATATCAGGTTCATTTCTAGAGTTTTTAATTAGCAGTAGGCAAAATAAAACTCATGGATTGTAAATACTTTGAGTAAGTCTATTTTTTTAAATTAATAGTTCTACACAGTGCTTTAGAGGTAGTCAATTTGTGGAGGAAGGGTTGTTTTGGACTGATTTAATCATTATAGGGAAGTTTCATCACAGGTAGGAAATTCCCTCTTCCAATTCAAGTCATCATTTCCTTGATACTTTTATGATAGCAGAGAATGACATTTGGTGAAAGCATTTTAAATTAAAGAAAGGAGATTGAAGGGGTTTGTTTGCTATTTCTATTTGAAAGCAATCTTGAATTATAGATTGGAATAGTTTATAGTTTATAGAAACATTCACACATACACACTTATAATTGAACCAACTGCTTGTCGTCTTAGATATGAAATGTATCAGGTATTCTCCTAAACAAATTGGCAAATTAATTTCTCTATTCCTTTATTAATTAAAAGCCACTTCAATGTATTTTCTCATTTGACTGTAGCTAAAATCTTTTAAGACAAGAAGGTAGAAATTGGGATCCCTGGTTTTATGAATGAGGAAAATGAGGTTTATGGAAACCAACAGTCTTGCCAAAGGAAGGTCATAATCCTAAAAGGGTGACACAGTAAGGAGATTTGAATTTAGATTTTTTGACCCCTCATGTAGTTTTCTTCTACATTACTCTTTATTCCTCCTCATCCTATCCATTGCAAATAACCACTTGTCATATGTTGGTATATTTCTTCATTGGTTTTTGTTTATAATTTCATTGGTTTGAGATTATATCATCCAAGTCCTTAAAAGAATTTATACACCCAATTATGGTTGTAGAGTGCATTTTAAAAATGATAGATCATGAATAATTTCAATATGTCTACCATGACCACACTTTCTCTCATATAATCTCTAGTGATAACCTCTTGGGATCCTGGGTACATAATTTAAAAGCCACAGAGTGCCATTTGAAAACCACTATTTTAAACTAGTGGAAGTAGGCTTTCCTTCTGTGGTTACACCATTTTTAGTCATGGATGTTTCATCCCATTTATTTATTTGCTTATTCATTTTTTGGGGGCTTATTTGCATGTGCTGTGTGTGTGTGGAAAATAGAGGAAATAAGTCTTCTTTAACCCAAATATCCTTCCTTCAAAGTCATTGCTTGTCCACCAGCAATGATAGAATCTATATTTAGAAGTAAAAGGGTGTGCTGAGGTCAGTTAAACATTTTCTTGCAAGTCTACTAAATGGTGGATGTGAACTAGAGCAGCGTTACTAAGAAATCATCCAGATGGATCCTTGGCCATGTGTCAGAAGTGTGTTGGCCTCCCTCTCTATCTTATGCAGGTGTTTAAGGGCTCAACATAATTTTTTACATGTGATTTTCTATTTAAAATTTGTTCTCTTTTTCAGATCTGGTTTTGAAGTTATGCATCAGTCTCTTAGCCTTAGAAAGTAATGAGTTCAAATAGTGAATTTCTCTGTATTAAGGGAATTTGGAAAGTAACATTAAAATTGATCATTTTCAGTGTAGTGTCAATCTTGCTGTTTTATTTTTTAGTGGTGACTTTGGATGTAATTTGAGTACTTTAGACTGAAAAAATATATTTATAAAAATTAGCTTTTACTTGAATTTTGACCATTTGAAAAATATGACTAAAGTGATGATTTTTTTTCTTTTTTAATGCTATTGGTGAAACATTTGCCAGATTTTTTTTAGTTAACAAATCCTCCAATCAAATTGCAATAATAGTAAAATAATAGCATTATAACACTTTGGTTCATTTAATGGGCAATTTAAACAATGACCTTTAACCCTGAAGATTGGTACCCCTGTCAGATAGTGGAATGGGGAAATATACAATAAGAAGTAGCTAAATGAACAGGGTAACATCAGTATCAACAGCAAGTTCATGGGAGAATAACATTGAAAAAAGTCACTAAAATGATTTTGGGCATTATTTGTGAAATTCATTTAATTATATATTACTTTAGTTGATCATTAATCTTGGCTGGTGGTCAACAGTTGAATAAAGAAGAAAATTAGGATCAGATTTTGAGAATAGCAGTTAAGACCAGAGGCAATATGCTACAATGAAAAGTTCACTGGCATCTATAATAATTCAATTATTAGCTCCGTGCATTGGGCTTAGAATCAGTTTCATGAATTCAAATCTGGGCTTAGACATTTACTAGCTGTGTGACCCTGAAGAAGTCATTTAACTCTGCCTCAGTTTCCTCATCTATAAAATGAGTTGGAAAAGGAAATAAATCACTCCAGGATCTTTGCCCAGAAAACCCCAAATTGGGTCATGTTAAGTCTGACATGACTGAAAAAATGACCAAAAAACATCATATGATTAGGGAATTTAAGGCTTGGAAGGAACTTTACAAACTATGAAGTTGAATCATCTCAATTTAAACACGAGAAATTGAAGTCCAGAAGGCAAGTTCAGCTTGTTTAAAGTCACACAGTCTGCAAAACAAGATCCAATTCTAAGTCCTTTGACTCATAGTCTTGTTGGGTCTTTCAGAGACTTTAGTTCAGACTTAATAAGAATCATTTTTTTCAAAGTCTCTTTGGAAGTGATAGGAAGTAGAATGCAAGTGAATAAATTTAAAGTTGCCATCTTCAGTAATTATATTGTTTCATATAGTGTGTGATTTTTTTAATTTCCCAAGAGTTAGTATTTCTTGTTCAAAAGCTGTGATTTTAATGATAATTCTTATTAGAGAAACTTTATAATCAATAAGTCTCATCAGAAAGGTACTTAAAATAGGATAGAATACTGAAATAGTCCTTCTAGTTTAATTTTTTAATTTGGAGGAAATTGTACATTTCATT
This sequence comes from Sarcophilus harrisii, assembly GCF_902635505.1. Classification (NCBI taxonomy): domain Eukaryota; kingdom Metazoa; phylum Chordata; class Mammalia; order Dasyuromorphia; family Dasyuridae; genus Sarcophilus; species Sarcophilus harrisii. Next base: position 161,884,906 of record NC_045428.1, on the reverse strand, counting down.
TTAATAATACTAAATGATAAATTTTTGACACAAAAATTTTGACACAAAAAATTCAGAGAACTACTATAATTTTTGAGGGAATGAATGAAAACATTAATTAAGGACCTGTTATACAGCAGGTTCTGCTTGAATTTTGGTTGTTGTATTCCCACTGCCTAGGCTGTGTGTGGCATAGAATAGGGACTTAAATCCTTGAAAAATTGAATTATTGAATTGAAAGGGATTTGGGAAGTACCAATTTCTTAATTTCAAAGTAAAGTGAGGCTTTGCTAGCTTGAATTCAAGTTTTTACTCTTGAAAGTTAATATTTTAAATTTGATACAGGAGGCAATTAAAAGCGATTGATGTGCTTACAATAGGGGAAGAATTGCATATTTTAAATGACTGACCATTATAAGTATTTTGGGAGAACATAGCAATGAGAGTTGTTTGGGGGAATCATTTTTCTCTGGAGGACTTTTCTTACTCTGGTCCACTCTGTTTTGTAATCATGATGAGTCAGTGACAAAATTGGGAAGGTAGCCCAGGTCTCATGATTCTTCAGAGAGTATTTTCATCTTTTCATTCAGGAGAAAACAAATGAAGACCACCAACTCATTTCACATACCATCATCCAAGGAAGGGTTCTCATATGGCAACTAATTTTCATCACTGTTGTTTACAACTGGATATAAGCCAGTGACCTAGAGGTGAAAGAAGGTTCTGTATTTTATTACTATTCCATTGAGTTCATCCCCTGAACAGCAATATTTAATTTCCACTCCCAATTAGTGTGAGAAAAGGAAGGAATGGAATAAAAATGAGTCAACAACAATTTCATGATAGAACAAAAAAAAGAGAAAGAATAGAACAGCAATCACATGTTAATATTAAAAGTAACAAAACAGACACTCTCATTTCCTCCATGCTTATTATTTGTAGCCCCATAGGCTCCTTCACTGTAGTGTCTAATGGGAAACAGATTAATGGGTATTGTTCACATGTGCAGGTTTCCCACAGAAATACTATAAAAAAAGCAAGTTGTTTGTTCATATTCAAAGTTAATTTAGATTCACTGATTGTTTTAATCTTTTGTGAGAAAGTCACTTATATTTATTTGTCTGTTTTAATTTGAAGACAGATTTTTTGAAAAGTCTGTTCTGTGCTTTCATTTTTCATGATCAAATGAATCATAAGAAACATTCAGTTATCATAGAACCTTCATTACTTTCAGTTGAGCAAAGTTGGGGATTTCTTTTCAGTCTTTCTCATGTTTTATAGCTACCTTGTACCAAGTGCTATTGGGAGAAAAATGAACTGATATATCTAAGAACACTTTGAAAAGTGAAAGATGCTATAAAAAGAAAAGGTGATTTTGTTACTTGTTATTAATTACTCAGCTGAAATTTTTTTCTTAATGGACTTTTATGGGAAATTTTTGCTTTTCTGTTCAATTTTCATTTAATTCAGTTATTCCAAAAATAAATCCTTCTATGATAATATACTTTCGTAAGGCAAAGAACTATTTTAGTAACTTTTTTCAGGCAGGCTACATCTAGAAAGACAACTCTGATAGTAATAAAATCATGGAATGATTCTGACATTTTGCACAGCAAAGAGAATGTGAAAGAGGAATTTGGGAGATAAGCTGCTTACAATTGGCAGATCTCCACATTTCCCTATTTGGTGGGATGTGAAACACATAAAAGCTGTGTTAATGTAGTGATGTTAAAGGCCTGACTTCAACTAGAAGTCAGGGGAGGGGGAGGGGAAAAATCAGGAAATCGGGGCTGTCATTCCATTTAACTCATTCCAAATGTGCTTTGGTACAGTAGAAATACCATAGTGAATGAGGCCACAGCCAAGGGCAGCCTGCGGGGGCACACACACAACACACACTAACAACTGGAATTCTTTAGTTTGTGAAAGAGGTACTTTTAAACACAGAATTAGTGGTCTTTTTTCTCATCTCTCTGTACACCCCATGGAGTTTACTTCAATGTTAATAAGAGGTCTTTGCTTAGATCAGAGAGAGACAGGAAATAGGTTTTCTCTATATTAAAGTCATTGTGGTCCCTCTCCCCCTTATTGTAGAAAAATTTCTTGCATTTTTAAAAATTAGCAATCTTGACACTTTATTTTTCCATATTATTCAGGAATAAATAATATTAGATTATACCAACTTCATTAAAACACATGAATTTACCCTATAAATGTTAGACACCTCACAGAATAACAAGGAAATTTATTTCATATCTATTTTATTTTCATTTTCAATCTCTTCCAAATTTGGTTTTTTAGGTTTCATGGAACTCTCTCATTCCTTCGGTATCAGACAAGATTAACATATATTTCCACTTTTATCTTAGATTATCTTGTTCTCTATCTTATATACTAATGAGAAGAGATCATTTAGACCTTTGGGATTCATGCCAATTCCCTTTAGATGTATTATATATTTGAGGGAACAAATGATAATTTCTTCAAGAATCATTTTTTTCAAGAATCACCTATTTAGGAAAGTTCTCTTCCCACCCCTATATTTTCCAAACTGGAATGCTGGTACTTAAGACAAAATATTTCTTTATGAAACAAGTAAGTTATTTGCCATTTAGACTGAAAGACCTTTTCTTTGTCAGCCATATTCCCAGTGGTGTAGGGCCTTCATGTCTATAGGCCCTCTTTATATTTAGTTGTTGTTTGTGAGTTATTTTGTACATTGAGTTCAGAAAGTACCATTGTTAGCCTAAGGGCTTTTCAAGTTAAATGGCTTGATTCTGAGTCTCTAGAGAGGGGCAAAGTTTAGAAGAAAGTGTACAAGTACTTTGCACAGTGAACAAGTTATTCCCATCCTAGAATCTGAAACAGATGCGTAGGGAGCAAATTGATGGGGCACAATGTATTCCAGACGGCTGTAAGAATAAACAGCTCTCGTAAATTCCCTTAGAAGTATAGCCAATAGGGAGCTATCTGGTTATATGAGGTTGCTCGTATCTTTTGATTTTGCTGAAAGATCCAGATGTAAAATGAATTTGTCAGGAAATCATGAAATTTGTGACATAACCTAGAACATGTTAGGTCACCAATGAATGTCCGATTGGAGTCACCATGTTGGTTTATGTTCCCTCTTTCTATGGTGTTAAATACACAGCAGAGTATGTAGTAGTTGTATCCATTAAAGCCCTAACTTTTAAATAACTATTTCAAAACCACCTCTTTCTCATGGAAAATTTATGTACATAGCTTGCATTTGCATATATTTTGTCAATGAAACATCTTCATTCACAACTATAATATAGCCACAAACTAGTAAGTACTATTGTGTAATAACATTTATATAACACCAGAAGAATGTTCTCTTTCTTAATTAAAGATAAAGAAATGTAGGGAAAGTAAAATGTCCCTTTGGCCTATGGATATACTCTAAGGCAGCCATAAATGGTTGATTTCAATCTTTGATGTCTCTTCAAATTTCCATTTCTCTTGACTTAGTTTCTGAATCCAACAGATTTAATTAAATGGACCTATTGAATTTTGAACTTTAAAGGAAAGACCCCATAGAAGTGAAAGTCATTAATATCATTTTTATTAAAATAAATCATCTTTACTTAGTTCATTCCTGTGGTGAGTTGAAGAAAGTCAACCACAAGCTTGAGTAAGTTATTCACAGTGGTGAGTCAAATAAAACACACTTTGGGCGGGGGAAGCAATACTTGCCTCAAGGATAGATATCTTATTCCTTTAGGATAAAGCTTCTTAAACTTTTCCCACTTGTGACTCCTTTCAACTGAGAAATTTTTATGTGATTCCAGATATATAGGTATATAAAATAGGTATACAAATCAAACATTTACTGATAATAAATCATAATTTTACTATGCCCCTGTTCTCATGTGGGGATGTGATATGAGAATGGGGGCATATTAAATTATTATTTATCATTAGTTCACTAGCAAGTGAACTATCATTTCATTGAACTTTGGGAATAGTTTTTGAATTCATATGAGACCTTCTTCCCAAGATCATGTTTTTATTTCTCTCATACCAAGGTATCATCTTGAATTCCTTTGATAATTTAGCTACATTTATTCATCAATATTAATTTTGTCAATTTTAGTATTTACTTTTTAATTTTACTTTTAATTGATGAAATGAAACAATAAAAAAGATTGTATATGAAATTGCAATCAACTATGTACAACTTGCTATTCCTTTTGGCAATAAAATTATCATGTACATTTTTTTCTTCCTTTTCTCCTTCCTTGTCCTAGAGATGGCTACCATCAGAAAGACAAACATTCAAACACACACATATACACATGTATATATGTATATATATATATATATATATATATATATATATGGGTGTAAAAGTATTCTCTACATCTATTTTTCAGTTCTTTCTCTGGATGTATATAGCTTCTTTCTTCACATGTCCTTTATAGTTTATTTGGGTATTTATAATAGACAAAATAACTTATTTTCTCAAAGTTGTTCTTTGAAATAATATTGCTGTTACTGTATGTGATTTCCTCTTAGTTCTGCTCATTTCTCTCTTTGTTATTTAGTATTCACTTTTTATTAACCTAAAGTGTACACATTCTGCACATTCTTCTCAGGAAAATTGTCATTTTTTTTCTCTGTACTCTGACTTAGGTGTAAATATTTATTCTCCTAATCTTCATGAGATAAAAGTCAAGTATCTTAGATTAGAAATGCAGTTAAAATAATTTCAAGGCAGAGTTTACTTGAGTGTACAAAAATTTATCTGAAAAGTATTTATTTATGGTTGTATTATTCTACCAACAATGCTATATTGGTCTTCATTATGAAATACTAGATACTAGTTACAAAATACATAGTACTAGTTATAAAATACTAGATATTAGTTATAAAATAGAAGATATGTTATATATGTGATTTCCATGAGTCAGGTCCATTTAGAGAAAATATCAGGTCAATTTAAGTGTAAAACTAAAATTACCATCTTGAAAATATCTGCTCTATGTCTTAAAGATGCCCATACTTCAGACTATTGAGGGTAGTGAGAGTATAATTTGGAAGTAAGAGTTGCCTCACTGAATGGGTAGCAATAACAAGGGAAAAATAAATCTTATTTAGAAGTTTGTGGTTGACATACAAGGACTGGTAGGAGCACTTCGAAGAAGACATTTGACACAAGCATGGACAAATTTGGCACTTTAGTCTAGACATAGAATCCCATTAATGAAAGAATAATTTATTGAATAATTATTCCAGGAAATTATTCATTAACCAAACTCCATTTAAAGACTAAAAATAGGTATTTTCATTTTTAATGTTTGCTTTAGTTTTTAATTTGATATTAAAGAAGTCCATGTTTTTTTTTTGTCTGTGATTTTCTGACTGGTCAGGAAATTGAGTACTTAATTTTTTATTCAAGGCATGTTAATTGAGAATATATTTGCCATGTGTAAGGCATGACAGATACTGTAAAGAAAACAAAAATGAGTAAGTACGCACTCTGCTTACAAAAATTAATAGCTCGTACTTTTATATTGCTTTAAGTTTTGCAAAGGACTCTGAAGATCAGAGAATTGTATAATTTGGCTAATCTGAGGCAGGATTCAAGTCCAGGTAATCCCAGCTCCAAGTTTTGTACTGTATACATGATTTCACATGCTTCCTACAATGAGTTTATACTCTAGAGTCATACAACCTCAGAGCTGGAAGGGAGTTCAAAGATACCCAGTCCAATTTGGACTTAACGGGTTCCTTGACAGTGCTTATCAGAAATCATCCCACCACCATTTCAATCCTTCCCTCAGTAACAGAAAACTCACCATCTTGTAGTGGCCTGTTCTACATTTGAACAACTCTTATTGTTAGAATTTTTTTTTCTTGGAAGGAGCTAGAACTTGTCTTCACAAGTTTTTCCTTTTACTCCTAGTTTTACTCTTACTGACCAAATAAAGCAAGTCTAATTTGTTTCTCTTTCCATAATGATAAACTTTCAAATCCCTAAACTTTCCAAGTCTCATTATCTTGTATAGGCAAATTATCCCCATTTTATTCATAATTCTTAATATTCAAATCATTCTACTCTGGAACTTTTTCAGGTTGTCCATATTGTCCTAAAACATGGTGGCCAGAATTCAACACAATATTCCAGATGTGGTCAATGTGGAGCATAGCCAAATCACAGTCTTCCTTGTTTTGAACACTATGTTCTGGACACTCTGAATTAATTCTAGAATGATTATGATTTTTTTGGCTACTATTTCACATTGTTGACTCATATGGAGTTTGTAATTCATTATCTCTTCTTATCTGGTCCTTGTCCTGTGGTTTCTCCTCTCCCCTCAAATGAGCTGTTGTCTAGCCACTTTGTACTCTTTATGCTTGTATTTAAAAATAGTGATTTTTCCAGTCCTAAAGCAGAGTTGTGATCTAGGACATGACTGGAATTATTATATAATGGTGACCATTACCAAAACCCACATAAATACTACCCATCAGTAATAATAACAATGGCTAACATTTATATAATACTTTAATGTTTGACAAAATGGCTTATAAATATCTCCTTTTAGCCTCACAATAACTTTGGTTATTATTACTAGTAGTATCTACTTGTTAGTAGATATGAATTATTAATATTAGTATCTACCTATTTTAGGTAGAAACCATTATTATCCCATTTTATAGATGAGGAAACTGAGTCAAGCAGAAATAAGTGACTTGCCCTGGGTCATACAAAGTAAGATTTGAACTTGAGTTTTTTGATTCTAGGAGAATTGCTCCTTCCAAACTCCCACCTAGATGCCACTTAGAAAAATCAGCATATAAATCAGAAGTTCTCAATCTTTCAATTTTTTTAGACCCCTTTGCTAATCTGATAAAGCAAGCCTCTAGATTCCTAATTAGAATCATTTTTATAAATAAATAAAATAAAAAATGTAGGGGTACAAAGAAAGTCAAATATATTTGAAAAAAATTATCAAATATTTTAAAGAACCAAGTTAACAAAGATCAGATTAGAACACTGTCAATTTAAAAGGAACCAAAACATCTCATAAATATTGGGATATACTACTATCAGAAGAAAATTGATAAGACTATTAATACACACACACACACACACAGAAACACACACACACACCTTACAATTCCCCTCATTTCCTTTTGATATGTGGTGAACAGGGTGACTAAGGCATCTGGCTACTGGACCTTGTCAAATTATTCTCCTTATTAGGAGAAGCAGCAGTACTCTAGGCAATTGGCAGGTATTTCACAGCATAACTATCAACACAGATATTAACTGGTCATTTGAAAGATGCCAAAATCCTGCCTGGGGGTTCATTTCATTTTAGTTGTTTTTTATTTTTACTTTTGGATATCTGGGAGGGAAATTAACCTTTAGCTCAACATTCTTTCTAGCATTGTCTGCAGAGTTGAATTATTATGAGAACTTGGAGAAAACTTTTGAGTTACCACCCACATAAGGCAGAGACTGTGGTATGGGTAATGGTCATTCTTGCGAGGCAGTTAGGTAGTGGAAAGCAAAGCTTCTTAAACTGTGATTTGTGACCCCAAATGAGATCATGTAACTGAACATGGAGGTTGTAAAATCATTATTTATTATCAGTCATCTTTTGATTCATGAACCTATTTATTAGACTTAGGATCACATAAAAAATTTTTGGGCAAAAAAGGTTCATAAATGGAAAAAGTTTAAGAGGATATACTTGTAGTCAGGGATACTGAGGTTCACATCTAACTTTAAGTATTGACTTTGAGCAAATCATTAATTTCACTGTACTACCCTTTCCTCATCTGTAAAGTGAGGGGGTTGGATTTGACTGCTTCTATAACTTCGTCTAGAAATACATCTATCATTCTATTAAATAAGGTTTTTTTTTTAAATTATCTATTCATTAAGTAAACTCTGGTAATGGTCACAATGGCAGTTAGGTAGTGCAATGGATAGAGTGCTAGGACTAGAGTTGGGAAGTTAATAGCAGAACCTAGATTCAAATGTAGGTTCTGTGTTCCAGGTTAAATCATTTTGAGTTTATTACCAGAATGCCAAAATTTCTTCATATTCTGGAAAAGCCATGAATACAAAGCACAAAAGTTTTGTTTAGAACAATTCTGAGTTGTTATGCTGTTTATCAAAACACAGGTTATGAAGGAAAATTGTTTCACATGGATTGATTTAAGATGGTAGAACATAAAAGTGTACACTGAAAATAGTTGAAAATGTGAGCCCATATAAAGAAATATATCAGTGATCTCTGGAATTTGTTTGGCCAATTGTCAGTTATCTCCCTTTCCAAAATATGAAATTAGGAACAGCTTACTGTCTTAGAGGCACTTGTTCAGATTTAAAATAAATATCTCCAGATGTCCTTGTTTTATGTAGTAGATTACTATGACAATGGAGCTAATATTTGACTTTACTGTTAGAAACATTTTCTTCCTGTTATTACAGTTCTAAAAAGAATTGCTATAATGTTTAAAAAATTGAATCAAATACAATATTAATTGTATTTCATTCAAACTAGTACCAAAATGCAAATATTAAAACACTTTCCCCAGTAAAGATAAAGAAACCCTCTAAAACTATTTATGTTAGATTTACTTATAGCCTGTCTACAGTAGTGGTATCTATCAGTTATATTTCACATTTGAATTCTGTCTGTACAAGTTACATTACCATTGTAATTGATTATATTTTTACCTTGCTGACTTTTCCTTCCTTTTAAGTTTTTATTTCTTCTATTGAAAGGTAACATACATTTGTTTATGTATTTTAAAAAGGTCCATTGTTATAAAATAATGGATTTGTATTAAGAATTTATTTTGTACAAGGTACTGTCAAAGCATATGAAAATTAAAACAGAATAGCCCGTTCAGTTGTAATGGTTGAGAGATATCCCATAAGCATTTTCTTCCCATTTTTATTGTTCTCATTCATTTATACTTTTCAATGAATCAAAAAATGGCAGCTATTTATGGATAGAAGTTGTTAGCTCATGGTTAAGTGATATAATGGCTATTTTGGAGTCAAGAAGATTTGAGTTCAAATCCTACCATTTGCACTAATTAGTTACATAACCCTGGGGAAGTCATTCAACCATTTTCAGCCTTACTGGCTCTTCAATAAAATGGGGTTAATAATAGCAATTTCATAAATCATGTTATATATAAATTATTAAATAACTTCAAGGCTAAATAGAAATAAAAATATAAAAAAATGGGGAGACATTATGAAAATAGATAATGATTTGATTGATCTCAATAAAAAGATATTATTGGGTCAAATCTGTTAGGCTAGGAAATGATTATGAAATAGGAATTAAAATTATCTTCATTTAAGTAAATATATATGACATTTATTAATTTTTATTAAATTTAAGAAGTATTAGTAACAGAGTAGCAAAATTTTCTTTTCTTTGCTATTTTTAATGAGGAAATATTAAACCTTTGGATTTCTTTTGTTTGCAATTTCAAACTTTTCAAATATTTAAATCATTTCATATTTTCTTTTCAGGGTTGTTCTGGTTCTGGCTGTGGAAAATGTGACTGCAATGGAGTAAAAGGACAAAAAGTGAGTATTCCATATGCACACACATACTGTTCCTTAGAGTCTCACTATCCAAGAAATAGTTTTTTGGTGAAATATGAAAACTAAAGTAGAAAGAGAATAACCTGGGATGCAACCTTACTACTTTTTAAAAGAATACTCCAAACACTGGCTGTGTAACCAAATTATGGAATCTCTCAGGCCCCTATGCATTTCTCTAAAATTATAAACTTTGAAGGGGTGCCATCTAAAATGGTAGAGAGAATTCTTCATTTCAAGTTCTCTACCTGGTAAAGTTATTGTCCCAGTTAAAAACTAAACAAAACAAAACAAACAAAAAAAACCCAAAAGCTATTTTCAATGAAACAAAACTTTAACTTGTTTTCCTTAAAAACATTCTTGGCTTTTCTCCACCAGGAAATCCAATATGTATGTAGTTAAACACCTCAACTTCTACTTATTGTATTACTAAAATTATTCAAGAATTGGCTGGCCTGAAAGAAACTTTTGTAAGCTTATGTTCATGATATTAATTTGCAACAGTTAGAGTATCATCTTTTTTCTTTTTTTTAAAAAAGGTTTTTTCAGAATGTGAAGCTTTCATTTTTAATAACATTACCTTAAAGTGGAAGGAAACTCTTATCTTGCTGAATTTGTAAGCAGGTGGGCACTCTCCCAGCTTTTTATAGATGGAAGAGTGAGCCAGAAAGACAAAGTTGTTTCCTAACTAATGTCATTGAGTTCAGTTTTGAAGCCAGGTATGAAGGTTCACCGAGGAACAGTACTCAAATATACCCAGTAATCAGATATAGTGTGATAGTAACAGGTCTAGTTAATGTCCTACAAAAAAGGTTGTTAGGCTCAGCTTTGTTCTGGCTCTGAGTTGACTAGTTTCAAGCAGCCAACTTTTGAGATCTTATGTCATCACTCTGTGCACACCCAAGATTCTTACTGAAGTATCTATTGTCTCTTTTAATATTCAGTGAATTCTACTTTGCCAAACAAAAACAACAACAAAATAAAGCCTTTTGTCCCTTTGTCAGAAATTTGTTAAAGTACTAGACTTTTTTTCCCTTATGTACCTATCAATGAATGCTATTCCTGCTGTTACTTGCATGACATTTGAATGAATGGAACATGTAGGAAATTTAACATATCTCATTATTTGCTAATTAATCTTTATATTTCATTAATTTTGTTGTTTTTGGACTTCACTAGATTTTCATTCTTCATGATCATTTTAAAGTGGAAAAAATTACCCCTCTCTGTCTCAGTCTCTGTTTCTGTCTCTCTCTCTATATATACAAACGTACACACACACACACACACACACACACACACACACACATCACTTCTAATTTATAATTCTTAAAATCATGAAAGCCAAAGCCTGGGAAATCACAAAGTGGGAAATGCAATTTTAAAACAAAAATCAGGGATTCTTAATCTTTTTATTACTTTGCAAAACTGTGCAACCCATGAACTAGAATGTTTTTAAATATATAAAATTAAAAAAAAATACGAAGTATTACATAGGAAACCAATATTTTACATTTATTGAGTACTTTGTAGTTTTCAAAATGTTTTTATATCCAAAACTCAAAATAATTTTATAAGTGAGTAAGGCAAATATTATTTACTCAGGAAAATGAAGAAATTGAGTCTAAGTAGGTGAAGTGACTTACTCAGGATCACAGACTAGTATGTGTCAGTCTGCTGACACTTAGTATTTTGCAGTATAATGTATCAGATTTAACAATTTAATTTCCCAAGTGTTTAAATGATTAGAAAGATATCAGCTAAAGGCACTTGGGATTTCTTCCCTCTTCTTCCCTTCCAACACATACATTGACAGTAAATAGTGGTGGGAATATTCATTTCATTACTCTCATGGGACTTTACAATGGGAAACAAACTAATAAACTCTCCTTTGTTCTTTCACTTCCTTCACTATTCAATTCATATTCATCCTGAATGCAGCATTCTTTGGCATGGGCATCTGTTTGTTTTAAATCTTAATTCTTGATAAATTGAGAGTCAATATAATACAATAGAAAGAATCATGGATTTGTTATTAAAAGACCTGAGTTCCAAATATCTACCTTTGTGATTCTGGACAAATCACTTAAGGTTTCAGGGACTTGGATCCCTGTCTGTAAAATGAAAGGGTCTAGATTAAATGATATCTAAGGTATCATTGAATTCTGAATCTGTGATGTGTGAAATCTTGATATTGTTTTTCTAAAAAAAGTATACAAATGATGGAGAATGTTACAATGGAAAATAGTTTCTGAGCAAAAATAATCAATATATTAATTAGGCTAACATAATAAATTGATGATCATGGGTTTTTCTTGGTAACCAAAGACCCCTAATGAAGACCCTGAGAACCTTAAATATTTTTTTGAAAGGAAATGCTCCCAACAAGTGAAAATCAATTCTGACTGGTAGACATTAATGAAGAGATAGACTAGAAGTCTTTAGCTCTTCCTGTAAGAATGTGGCTTGATTATATGAGACTCAGGAGCCTCCTGCAAACTGAACAGGGGACTCCATCTGCATTCCAGACCTCTCTAGATGGCTTTCTTTTTCATGACCTAGGTCACTTTAATCTCGAATGGAAAAAAAGAAGGACATAAAGTTCTTCTCATCCAGACTGAGTTCAATTTATACTTTAAACTAAACTTGGGTGTGGTCCTGCCCAAGATTGAAGAGCATGTTCCTTGACTGAGTTCTAGGAGTATTTTCATAAACTGGCTATGTGCATCAAAGATGGACCAACCTTTTAAAAATATAATATTTTATTTCCCCTAATGGCACATCATTAAAATAATTTCTGAACATTAAAAAAAATTTTTGAGTTCCAAATTCTCTCTGTCCCTTCTTGAAATGGTAAGCAATCTGAAATACGTTGTAGATGTGCAATCCTGTAGAATATTTACTTATTGATTATTTTGTACAAGATTTGAATAAAAAAGAAAGGAAGGAAGAAAGAGAAAGGGGAGGAAGGAAGGAAAGAAAGAGAGAGAGAAAGAAAAAAGAAGGAAAAAATGAAAAATAACATGCTTCACTCTGCATTTAGACAATATTAGTTCTTTTTCTGGTGGCAGATAGTATCCTTCATTATGAGTCCTTTGCGAATGGACTTTTTACAGGAATTAGACCTTAATAGAAAAATAGAAGAAAAATCTGGATCCCACTTTAATAATTAGTTATTTATATAATAGTATAATGATTTCTTTCAAAAGGAAGCAAAGTGATAGCATTCTAGAGCACTAAGGAAGAAGATCATCAAGTCCAAGAATTTCAATCCCTGAAATCTCACCGTGATTACTTTTTTCTGTCTGTAATTCTTTCAAGGCATAAGGGCCCCAGTTTTTTATCCCTTTGTTCAGAGGAACATGTAATTGAATTAACAAGTCTTTCTGAAAAGGAAAAAATAAGCTGCATTTCTAAAAATAGATGACTTAAAAACTTAAACCAAATGTGAGATTTGAGTGAGGCCAGTGGTCTGGTTCAGACCCCTCATCTTACTGATGCTGAGAAAGAGTTTCAATCCTAAAGTCATATAGTTAGTTGATTGAAAAAAAGAGAAGCAGTTTTCCAGACTCCAGATTTAGGAATTTTTCTCCAACATATTTCTCTAGAATCATGAGTTCAATGATTTTCAACCCTGTTACTTTGCTATAGCTGAGATTTGTGGAAGCCAGGAATTTGTTTCTGAATTTTTCATTAAAAAAAAATCTGTGACCTATTGGAGAAGTCTGATAAACAGAGGCTTCATCCATCAAAACATTTGTTATTTTTTGGTACCTCTTCTTGTTCTTTCTTAAAATCTTCTTTCCTCTATTACCCATTTTAAATATGCTTTTTCCTGCCTAAAGTGAAATTACATAAAGTGAGATTACATAAAGGACACAATGAAATTACATAAAGTTGATTTATAAAGTATTCTAATATGTATCAACACATGATGAGAGATAATAAAAAGATTTAATTAAGTTTCCCTTCTTTGTGAGTTGCTCTGGTTAAAAATGGTTTCCCAGAGAGTAAGAGAGAAGCAAGTTCTACATTGGACAGAGTGTGGGCCTGAAGTCAGGAGAATCTGAATTCAAAGTCAGCCTCAGACCTTACTAGATAGTGGTAGAAATCTAGCAAGATATTAATTCCTAGAAGTGTTCATATCTATATATTATCTATGATAGTTTATATCATACATAATCACCTATTCTACATGGGATGCAAAATTGGAAGAATTAACTCTAAGATTCCATTTAGGAGAGCTTCTATGAAAGTATGAGATTTTGTGATTGTGACATCACTGTTCTCCAGATTACTTTTTGCATCATATTAGGGAGATAATTTAACACAAATGACCATTTGCATAGCCATATATAGAGTCTAAGAAGGAAAATTCTCTCCTTTTGGAATATCTCCAATACAAATTGCACTCCAATGCCAAGATCTCTTAGGCTGACTCATATTTAATTTTATCATTGGGAGGAGGGACTCAAAGGATGTAATTGATAAAGGCTCTTATTTCCTTTTTTCCCTAAGAATTTAGAAATGAATTTTTTAGAATGTCATGAAATTTAGCATGACAAATGTTCCCTAATTTTCATAACTTCTAAACCATTAAGTTAAGAGCTATTTTGTTTTTAATTATACAATTACTCATATCAGACCTTTACTGGCTTTTTAAAAGACTATATTGAGCAATTTAGAATAAAGTAAGTTGTTTACTCACCACTTCCCTGCATGACTGTTCATATCTTCAGATGTTTTCTCTTAAGTAATTAATTTGGCTTTGCACACAATGCCTTTGTGTTCTTTCAGAGTCAGCAGTGATGTGGGAATGTTATCTGTTTAAACTGATTAGGGTTTTGAGTACATGCCTGCTCAGAAACAGCCAAAGTTAAGCTCTCCTTTTCTTGATAACCTGATTTTTTTAGAAGACCATTTGAAACATCAGGAGAGGCACACTATTCCTTAAAATAACATTTATATTTTGAGAAAATTAACTTATTGTATCTTGTTAAAATAGATTTTAATGAATGAAGAGTTTTCTAATAATTTTTAGTATTTATGGACACTACTGGCATTATATGAGAAGCAACATGGAGACAAGGCAAGCTAGATCTGGGTATTTCTCTTATTGGGTATGTGACCCTGTGCAAATCAATCACTTACCTCTCAGTAGCCCAGGCTACTTTTTTAAGTCCAGTGAAATCCTAGGTTTGGATCGAAAGAGTCCCCATAATAAAATGTACCATTGGACTAAAGAATATAATAGTAATATATGTATATATATCATAGTCTAGAATCATCCACAAATAATATATTGACTCAATAGGTTCTCTGACTCCAAATAAATCATTCCTAATCCTCAAAAGTTTTATGTCCCAAGAAAATATGCATTCTCCATATATCACAAAAACATAAATTGATCACTTCTTTCAAGTTAGTTTTTTAGCTTTTAGATTTCTTTTTTATTTTAAATTTATAGCAGAAAGAAACAAAATCTTTTTGTTTGATTTGTTTTGAGACTGAGTCTTTATCTTACTGAGGCTATAGGTATAGTGGGCATTCACTGATGGATCCCAATACTGATTGACAGAAGCTTTAATCTGCTCCATTTCTTCCCACCCCAACCTGAACAGGTTGATCCCTTTTTAGACAGCCTAGTAGTTCTTTGCTACTCTGGGGCTCACCATATTGGTGCCAAACTTATATCATCTAGCCGTGCAGCTCAGATCTCTTAATCTCAAGTGATCTGTTAGCCTCAACCTCCATAGTGCAAGGATTACAGGCATAGGCTACCATACCTGATAGAAACAAATAAAATTAAAAGGACTTCTATATTAAATTATATGCACTAAAGTCTCAAGGATTTGAATTGTATTTAACATAAAAGAGTTTAGTGCAATAATTTTTATGTTTTTCTTTTATTTGGTATACTTGTCTTTAATATGTGTATCTTCTCATTAATGAGATTTTCAATGAATATTCATTGTATCATTTCTGTATAAAGTACTGCGATCTACACTGGGGATGCAAGTCAAAAAAAATAATGACATAAAATTTAAGGACTTGAAGGAACCTTATATATCATTTAGTCCAGCTACTCATCTTACTAATAAAATAAATGATACTCTTAGAGGGAAAGTAATCTTATTAAACTCAGACTGGTCCAAGGAAGTCTAGAATCTAAGGTTGATTAAAAAAAATCCCCCCATTTTTTTTCTTTTAGTGTTCTTTTCACTTTACCACAATTGTCTCTCTGAAGAATCCCAATTTCAAAGCTCTTTAAGAAACAGGCCCCCAAACCACAATATCTTTTAGAAAACAGAAAGTATTCTCCAGACCAAAATATAATTATCTCCATTAAATAAGCACTATCTATAAAAAAAAGCCTATAGGCTTTGTAGAATGCACTAGAATTTCATTAAATCCAAAACATATTTATTATTGTCTCCCCTGTGTAAGGCACCAGAAAAATAAAGACAAAAATGAGATTACTTGTCTTCAGAGTTTGCTTACATTAGATTAGGTTGATACAACATGTACAAAGATCAATTAATAAAAAGTTATTTGGCGAAGGAAAGAGCACTTTTAACTGAGAAAATGAGGTAATTGAGATAAAAATTATCATCTAAGTTGAGCCTAGAGGGAAGACAAGAATTCTGAGAGATTGAGATGAGGAGAGAATGAATTTCAGGCATGGGAGCTAGTCTAAGCGAAAGTTCTAGGTCAATTCATCCATAAAAACAGCCATTAAATATCAATCCAACAACTATTATAGAGCTCTGAAAAGATAATCACTTCTGTTATTTGACTTATATGCTTTATCTGATCTGAAATGCAAGAGATGGATGACCTTAGTCAATTTGGAAGTGGTTCACTCTATGGCTTTGGAAATTTCAGAAGAATTTTATGTTCTGATTTATTCAGGATATTGATTTCTGTTAATATAGTAAATTTATTAAGATTGTTTGCCTGTTTTATGACCCCTAGTTACTTCTGATTGAAGTGCCAGAGATAACATTTCAAACTCCATTTAAACTGTTTCTCTGGTTGCCTTACTAGGGCTAGATAGTCATCAAAAACTTAGAGGAGCCTCAAGTGGATTTATAAATTTTGATCTTGTGAGTCAATTACCAAGATTCTACTCTTTTAGACTTTCAGTATAGATTTAAAATCATTGCTGTCAAGTAACCCATTGCATGAATCCCAAGAACTCAAAATATCATTGTAATTGAATGAATGCTATCTCTATGTAGCTCTCTGCTGGCTGGCCACAGGCCAGTGAAAGCTAAACCTTCTATAGCATTGTGGTAAAATGGTAATGAATGAAAGGACTGCTAGTGGATTAGGAAGAAAGCACTCTCCTTTTAGGGCCATGGGCAAACTCTCCTGTCCTAGTTCTTGTGGTGTATCAGCTTCTACCTCAAACATATCATCAAGCAAAAAAAAATTGATAAGAACCACTCCACTTTTGACTCAGAAGAAATGATACTGATTATCTGTCCTAGGTTTAGAGTTGAATCATACTATTCCATCTGAGCAAGAGGTCTACCTTGCCCAGAATAAGCATTTTATATAATCGGTGATATGTGAACTGATCTTGTAGGTTACAATTTTTTTTTTCAAATAAGAGTTGATATTTCTGATTAAGAATTGTGTAGACATGAAGCATGAAGGTCCTATCTAAGTTGTAAGAGAATGGACCAAATTTTCTAACTCTAAGATTCTGTAGGTCATTCATTCTTCCTTGTCTTTTTCTTCAGAAATATTTATATCTCCTTATGAGAACCTGAATATGAGCTGAGACAATGAAAACATCACTGAATATAATTTCTGTCAACTTCCATAAAATTCTTAAAATAATATAGAATTATGTATTATTTTGAGATTTTTATTTAAGTGAAGTAATGTCGATTTCTCTTGAAATGATATAAACAGAATTAATTTTAGTTGTGATAAATTCATAAGTAATATTTTTCATGACCAAGGGTTCATTTGTCTTAGATTATTCATATTTTATGGAGAGTAAAATCCGTTGAACATTTTTTCTGCTATTTCTATACTGGGCTTTTTCTTTATCTAGTCATAGTTATTAAATATGCATTTTTTTACCACAGGTTATTTATAAGTTAAAAGTCAAATAATTACATTTTGTGTGATATACAACTCTACATGAAATCACTATTCCTTTTTCAAGCTCTTTCCCTGTTTTTAAAATTCAACATTACTGTGGAAATGAGTCAATAAGGGCCATATAGAACAAGCAGACATTGAGAATTCTATACTAGGACCTTCATATATTCCACAGACATTATACATGAAAAGGACCTTAGAAATCATATAATCCAATGGTCCTATTTTATTGTTGAAAATGAGTCTCAGAGAGGAAAGGCTCAAAGTAAGGTCACATAGCTAGCCAGTGACAGAACTTCAGGCCTCTTAACTGGGCACTTCACTTTCCACTGTACCAACATGTTCTCTTCCTGTTGCTAGGTACTCAAAACTGTTTTCTGATAATAATCTTCTCATATAAATAAAATGTCATTAACCATTACTACAAATGCCCAACACCTCATGTTCCTTCATTAACTTTTAATGATTTTATTTTTTTTCAGCTAATGACATTTTTTTTGGCTTCTATTCTTCTCAATAGCAGTAATATGGTAAATTCTTCTGTAAAATCTCAGCATTTAGGGAAAGGCTGGTCTTTATCTTTACAACATTCTTCCCCCATGATAATGTGTTTAGTGGTTATCTACTGTACTTCATTACTAAGAGCAATTAGGTTGCTTCCCAACACCCTTTTCCAATTTTCTGGATATGAAGAGGTATGCTGTGCATAATTATTTTAACATACAAGGATCTATAATATTTTCTTGATTAACACTAATTATAACACTAGCTATAAAAGATTGTTAAATGACAAAGGGATTGGGTTTATTCTCTTGGTCCTGTAGGGTCAAACCAAGAATAATGGGTGAAAATTTCACAAAGGCAGATTTAAGCTTAATGTATCATTTCTAACAATGCAAGCAGTCCAACAGTATCATAGGCTGCCTTAAGAAGTACTAGGTTCCCTTTTCTCAGAAGTCTTCAAGCAGAGAGGCTAGGCAATTATGTCATAGATATATATATTGAGAATTGTTTTCTTATATGTATTAGATGAGATACTTTTCAGCTCCCATGTGATTTTAATATAGCTATTTATAAGCAAATGGAGTATACTTGACTCAAATTTGAATCTATCAAGACCTGGACTAAGTCTGGAGGAATAAATTTGAAGGTTATAGGACAGTAAAGGTGCAAACAACTTCAGTACTTTTGCCAAGAAAACCCCAAATAGGATCATGAAGAGTTGGACACTCATGAATAATGAGTCAACAAGACAACAAAACAACATTGTATGTCTTTTTCTCTTTCTCCTTCTTTCTCCTTCTCCTCTTTCTCCTCCTCTTTTTCCTCCTTCTTTATCCCTAAATTGTTTTACAAAAGAATTTTATGATTCAGATCCATGGTCATTAATCAATTTAGCTTAAGCTTCTAGAATCAATTTGGTTCTAATAGTGGGTATTTGAATAAATGGACATGATTTCCTCTTTGTTATTTAATCTACCTGTAATTAATTCTAGAACTTTTTCAAGGAATTTCTCTTTGCATGTCTTTATAGTACATATGAGAGAGGATTAACTAAAGAATAGAGAGCATTACATTCATGAGGATCAGTGAAGAAACAAATATATTTCCATTAATCACCTTTTGGTATCTTGTCACTGTACAGAATGATTTTTTTTGGTATATATCTTATTTCAAGGAGAAATAACTGGATGTTGCCAGCTCCCAAAGAGCCATATATATATATTCCAGTTAACAGCAATTGACATGGATACTTTATTTTGAGAATTGACATGACTATGACAGAAAATGGGTCTACTTTCTCCTGCCCCCAGCATGCTTTTTTGTATTCTATGATATAGTACTTGAAGTATTCTCAAGATATATTGTATGCTAGTACTTCTCAAAAATCAAGAGAGGAGTATTTTTTCTCCCTAATATTTTATCTTTCCCCTCATCTTTGTCTCCAGGAGAAAGTTAACATGCCTCATTGATTTGTGTTTTAGAAAGTGATGGGAGGTTGGTTTGAATTTGGAAATATGTTTAATTTAAAAAAACCCAGAGGAAATAATTTCATCTGGAATTGACCAAAGTACAATTTTAATATAGTGAAAATTGTCAAGTCTTCTTTATCCCACCCTTATTTAGTAGGGCCATTTGAAAAGTAAATCTCTTAAATGCATCCCCTTATTGTTAAAGCCCAGAATAATTTATTATGAGAATACAATTTAATCAGTGATATCTAAGATATGCTTTGTGTGTCTTGGCTATTTATGGAAAAATAACTTTGTATACATATGATCCTGATTAATACTGATAGACAAGAAAGTAACTTAATTGAAAAAAAAAAGCAGAAATTTTATTATAAGTCTTATTTGGGATTGGAAGCTTAACATTAAACCCTAACCTATGAAAAATTGCAAACAATGTTTCCTGTTCTCTTCTTGATGAAGTACTAAGAGCATTCAAAATATGTTTCCAGACAGCACGTAATAATGCTTGATAATTATGTAGGATGGGTGGAGAATTTCATCCTCAAAAATTATATTCACAGAACCTTCCTCCTTGTGAAGTGGTTTAATACAATGTACAGTTAAACAAAGGAAGAATTAGTCAGAGTTAATGAGCAAAGCAGATGACAATAAGGGAAATGGTACCCCTTTGTTTATTCTTTACCTCTGGCAAAAATAGTTATTTATTTTAAAATTATACTCAAACTCATGATAGTAATATAGAAAATGGTGCCACTTCTCCATTCCCAAGTTGAATTAATATTAATTCATATTAATCATCATAATAATATTATTTTCAGTTCATATCTAAAATTCCATGATGAAGTAATAGTTATTGTGTTAATTATCAAAACAATATGCAAGAATGTGCCTCTCTAAAGCCCATGAACCCATGAAGTACTTACCATTAGATCATAAATGAATATATCTATATGTCTTGAAGGACTTTATAAAAACAGATGCAAGACTTATTATCTGCTAGACACTATACTCAGTATTGGTGATGATTAAAAAAAAAAAAGCAAGAAAATTCTTGCTTAAATTCTAATAGGGAAATACACAAAGTAGAGTTGAAAGGTGGGTTTGGATAGGTAAGGATAATACAGTAGTTGGTGAGGAGAAATCTGGAGAATGAAATCTTGAATAAGATAGATTATGACTTTGGTGCCTTCTGAAATTGTGTTCTTTTCTGGAAGACAATTAAGAAATCAGGGTCTCAGAATGAGTTTTTCTCCAAGGGTAGCAAGGAAGGAGGAAAAGGAGAAGGAAAATCCTGAGAATATTTTGGGAGGAAGACTACAAGTGGAGTAATTACTTAAAGCCTTTTCGAAGTTCTCTGTTTCTGTATTGTCAGCTTCGATTCTTTGTGGTAGTTTTTATTGGCCAAGTCCCTACCAGAAAGCATACCAGAATCTCTTCCTCCTTTGCACAACCCAGTCTGGGTTACAAAAATAGAATAAATATTAAAACACTATGGAGCAGTGTTTCATGTGAATCTAAAAGTTTGGCAAGGGAAAGGAGCAGATTTTGTGTCTTACCAGTGATTATATTAACTTCCCTCTTCTCACTGATGGAATCAACATTTCATTGCTAAGGATTGGAGACAGTGGGGCAAACCTTTTCCTTTCTTTTTTCTAGACTGTATGTCTCTTAACCAAGCAGGAAGTGGGAGTGATATCTTTATTTGAAACAGAGATTTTGCATATGGCACCTTTCAACCAGACTTACAGAATTCCATAAGCATCTTACCATAAATCTTCACAATGTTTCTGTTATGTGGGTGGCAACCATCATATACTCTTTCCTAAATAATGAATTTTGAACACCATGAGATTTGATTAAAAAAATCTTTTTAAGTTCTTTAAGTAGAGTTATCTGGTAAAGAAGAGAGCAGAAAGCATAACTCCATATATCCCTTTCCTGGACCACACACTGAGAGAGTCATGGGAGTTATTTTGGACCTGGTTATGACCCTTCAGTTGCCTTGCTAGGTCATAGCTCAGGCAGTCCTTCCTTCCCAGGCTTTAGCCCTCTGCTTCTGTGAGTAGTACACTAAGTTCTGTACATGATACAATGACTAGGCATCTCACCAAGTACTCTTGCTTGCCAGAGCAGAAGTGATACATGACTTTGTAAAAGTCCTCCAGTAGTCTGAGTTAAATATTCTAAAATTTCATTTGTGAATTAAACAAATAAGTCATAATTTTTTCTTTCTCTTTCATACTGGATTACTTGTCTGTATTAGACACATATTTCTCAGTTTTTTGGGTCATTTCATGTCCAATGACTTGTTGACATCACATAATGCATGACTTTATCTGAAGATGGAATGTAGCCTACTGACATGAACAGAGGTTAGGCATTTTTGAAAGATTCTGAAAATACAATGTCTACAGTGTGGGTCAGGAAGAACAATTGTCCAGTGATGACTTCATGTGCTACACATATGTACTTTCTCTCTCTTTTTAAAAATATTCATCCCTCCTTGCCATTCTTGTTATCTCCCCTCTTTTTTTGTCTACCTTTTTCTCATCTTTCATGATTATTCAGATCAATGGATCTTCTATAGCACAGAAGCTTTATTTCACTTTTCAAAAATATAGTTTCTGCCACATCTCTCTTTCCTTCTCCCCTCTCTAGATTTTCTTCCTTATTAAAGGCAAGGTATTGCAATAGAAAGATTATTAGATTTATAGCCAGAACTTTAGTTTGAATCCCAATTCTGCCACTTTTTATGTATATGACATTAGACACGTAACAATCTCTCTAGACTTCAGATTTCCTCATCTATTAAAATAACATCTAAGTTTATAATCCCATGCCTGAGAGTTCAAATCCTTCCTTTGACATTTATAAAGTGTATGACAAGTGATTTAACCTCAATTCTTCCATCTGTAAATGAAAATAACAATATCTATGGTACTTTTATCCTACATGTAAGTACTTAAATTGCATCATTATTGTGAGCATAAAGTGAGATAATGTAACTTGTAAAAAAAAAGTACTATATCAGTGTCACAGGAACTCATGATTAATAGGAAAGCTGGATATCTAGAATTAACCCATTACAAACCATTTGAATTATAAACTAGTTTCACTCAACCTATAGTTTAAATGCTTATAGGTTCAAATCAATTACTTATAAAAGGATTGTTTAAAAAGACACAGAATCAATCTTAATCTTCTCAACAATTTGTATTAGTTCTTTCTCTGCATATCATAAATGTATTCTTAAATATGGTGACTTCAAAAAATTTTCTAAAAATTCTAAAAATTAGAATTTCTAAAAAATTCTAAAAAAATTTTTAAAAAGTGAATTTTTTTCAACTCATTAGTTTTTTATGAAAAAAAACTATAAGCAAATACAGTGAAAAGGATGCTAGATTTTGAATCGAGAAGATATATGTTCATATCCAGTTCTTGCAACTTACTCCCTGTGTAATCTTGGGTAAGCATTTAATGTCTCTAGACCCAAAATTCAATATTTTAAAATGAAGCCATTGGACCCTGTAAGGTTCCTTCCTGTTCCAAATCTTTGTGTGATCATTATCCTATATATAACTAACTCTATCACTTTTTGGATCCTTATAATAATAGAGTTAATATATAATTTAGAATATAACTATATATTATTTCTAAATATGTTTACATGTATGTGTTTTCCTATTGTGGATAGTTTTATATAAGTTTCATATTTTCCCTTCATTATGGAAATCACATTATTCTATTATAAGACTATTAGACAAGTTTCATTAGAGAGAAGTGATGTCACTAAAAATGTGATGATAGATTTTAAAGATGAATCTTAAAAGAATAGTTGAAAGAGTCATAGATATAATCCTGGAAATATAAATACAAAAGGCAAGTATGCCAGTTTTTCAGATGACACCCTCTATTTTGCTTTGATTCATTGAGTAATTTGTTCTAAAGATTTATTCTACCCAAGTCACTTTCCTGATATAATTCACTGATGTCCCCAAGAAGCTTCACCTATAGATAGATATACCAACTATCTTTGGGCAAAGAATCTTAAACCTTTTTCTAATTGGGAGCCGTCTCTAGTCATCCTGCAAGGGAAAGCGAGATAGGTGACCTTGCACAGCTTTCCCTCACTGAAATCACTTGTATGTCATGGTATCATGTCTCTGATATTATCATCATCTGGTCAAACCATAACAAATACAACCACAACAGCTACTTTGATAACTAGCCTTGAGCCAGCCGCAAAAGAGACTTTGCTGAAATAAGTGCATTATTCACTGTTGGTCTGATATTCTCACTAGGATTCCAGTAGGGTTCAGTAGATTAGAGTAGCAACTTGATATCAAAGAAAAGGGGAATAAAAAAGATCAGATTAGTGGTAGTTCTGACTAATTTGTGCTTAAGTGTTCCTTGTTATCTAGACAAGCAGAAATTTCTTCAGTCCCTGTTAAGTAGAACTATTCAGGATCATTAGAGTTCTTGTGCATCCATATTGTTTTTTAAAATAGAATCATAAGTACTAATTATTAACAATAACAAATGAATATGAAAGCAAAGGGGCAAAATCTTACTTTAAATGCCTTGGCATTTGTCAAAGCATAAGCAAATAAGGGGAAAAAAGTATGTTTTCCTCTTTGTTAGATATCTTTGAAATTAGGTATCATCTAGTTTCTTCCTCACTGAGATTAAGGATAATTCTTCTTTCTCTATTTTCACTCTTTCTTTTTTAAAGCTTTTCATCATTATTGATCTACAATTTGTTACTTTTGAGTCACATTACCTTTTAAGAGTCTTTAGCCACTTTTCATAATTTTCCTGATAAAAAGATGTATGCATCTGACTATATTTCATATCCCCATATTTGGCAATTGGGAATACTTTATCATAATGTTATGCATAGTCACTTTATCATAAGATTATAATTATTTTCATTTTGCTATGTTTTTTTCCTTGTTTGTCAGATTTAAGTTCAGAGATTTTTTTTTTTGATCACTGTTGTGTCTATCTTCTATTACTAAGGCAAAAAAAGCACTTATTAAATGCCTACTCTAGGTTAGTTTGAAGGCATAAAGATAAAAAAAAATTAAAAAGGAACTGTCTCTATCCTTACAGAGCTTACATTTGTGATTAAATATGTCAGAGAATTTTAATAAAACAAGAATAAAAAAGTTTGGGATCTCAGAAGGACTGTGTAATATCAGATATAACTGACCTTAATGAGATTAGAGAGAACTTCTTCAAGTGGGTAGTTATGGCTTAATAAAAAAAAAACCATAGTGACATGAAGAAAAAGGAAAGAATGATCTAGTCTTGGAATGACTTAATTTCATAGTGGGTCATGGGAAAAAATAGTCTGGTACAGAAGATAAGAAAGAGGAAAAGTTCACTGAATTTTGGCATCCATTCTTACATACTTTAGAAATAGCCTAGGAATACTTGTTAAATTATTTCTGGGGTAGAACTGTCTAAAGCAGCCAGTTGGGTGAATGGGATAAGATGACACAGCATTTTCCTTTTCCTTCTAATATACTTAGGCTTTTTTTTTTTTTTTTTTTTTTTTTGGCAAAGTCTTGTGCCCATTTGATTGTGATTAAATGCAAAAATCTGATGTTAATACATGATGTTCAAACAAGACCCAAGTGGGTACAATTTATAAAACAATAGTACCTTACATTTCATAGTTCTGTAAATAGTTTTCAATTTTTTTTCATTTAAATTATCCTGTTTGATGATTACCATATTTCTGTTATGTAGAATAATTCTTATTATCATCATTTTAGCAGATGAAAAACTCAGGAAAGATTTAAATATGTCTAAATTTATGTGATTAATAATTAATGAAGCAAGACTAGAATCTATGCTCCTTTACTAGATCATATTGCTTCATTATTATTGTTAATAATTATTATTACATATGGGGCAGCCCTATGTGGTGCAGTGGAAAGAGTGCCTGGCTTGGAGTCAGGCTTCCTGAGTTCAAATTTGGCCTAGACAATTACTTGCTATGTGACCCTGGGCAAATAAGACAAGTTTTAGCCTCAGTTTCCTCATCTGTAAAATGAACTGAAGAAGAAAATAACTCTAGTACTTTTGCCAATAAAAACCCAAAGGAGGTCACAAAGAGTTGAATATGATTGAAAACATTAAATGGGTTAATATTTATAAAGAAATTAAATCGATCTTGATTGAAAGTTCCATGTTCAATCAGTTCAGTTCAGCATTTATAAATCATCTCTGTATATTAAGCACTGATAAGGGGGAAGGGGAAGGATTAAATTCAAAATGTGGGTGAAACAACT
The DNA here is from genome assembly GCF_902635505.1 of Sarcophilus harrisii. NCBI lineage: Eukaryota > Metazoa > Chordata > Mammalia > Dasyuromorphia > Dasyuridae > Sarcophilus > Sarcophilus harrisii. Next base: position 161,858,930 of record NC_045428.1, on the reverse strand, counting down.
TCCTTTGGAATTTGCTGTGTGATAGAGGTGTTATTTATGATGAGGATTAAACATTTTATTTTCTCTGACTGGGAAACAGCAACAGCATGGTACAAAGTAGGATTTAGAGACAGAGAACCTAGATGGTTACTTACTATTTATTTGACTGGCTTTTGGGCAAATCCCTTTCTGAGAGTTATTTCTTCATTTTTTTTATATGAAGAATGGCTTCTAAGACTAGCTCTTAATCTAATACTCAGTACATTGCCTAGCACATAACATACACAAAATAAATGTTTATTGACTGATTTCAGATGAAGAAACAGAGACAAACAGTTATTAAATGACTTGCCTGCTGTCACATATCTAGTAAACTAGGAGATCATATTTGAACTCAGGAAGATGAGTCTTCCAGATACTAGGCCCATTATTCTACCCATTCTACCACATAGTGGGTGAATTTATAATCACATGAAGCTTTAAATATTACAAACTCTGGGAAATATTTAGACTTTTTCTTCCTGTGAGAATGTTAGTTTTGGAATTTCTTTTTCAAATTTTTTTTTTGGTCAGGGCATATTTATTATATTGTCTTTTTTTTCAATTACAGCATTTATCTCCCTTCCACCTATGATAAAGAATAAAAACAAAACCCTTGTAAAACAACAACGAGAACAACAATAACAAAACATGCTTAATAAAGGAAAACCCATTCCTACATTGATATGTCCAAAAATAAATCTTCTACTCAAATATTGCCTCACTGTCAGAGTATTAAGAATGACATTTTCCATCAGTGTTCTTTAGGAATCTTGAATGATCACTGAATTGATCACATTTTCTAAATCTTTCAAATTGCTAATTTTTCATTGTTGTTATAGCATACATTTTCTCTATGTTTCTTATTACTTAATTCTACATCAATTCATAAAAGGCTTCACAGATTTCCTTGATAATTTATTCAGTCATTTGCTAATTAATTGGTACCTCTTTAATTTCTAGTTGTTTGCTACTATAGAAAAAAAGCTGCTCCATAAAAATATTTTTGTACAAATGGGATATTTTACTCTTTCATTGATCTCTGTAAGTCCATAATCGTAGTATTAATAGATCAAAGGGTATATACATAGTGTAATAATATTTTGGACATAATTCCCTTATTGCTCTCTAGAATGGCTGTAACAATCCACAGTTCCAAAAATTCATCAATGTACTTGTTTTCTCATACTCCAGCCAATACTTCTCATTTCACCTTTTTTTTGTTGCCTTGGGCAATCTACTAAGTATGAGGTGGAACCACAGAGTTTTAACAATTTGCATTTCTTTAATTATTAGTGATTTGGGACATTTTTTTTCTGTCAGTACTTTTCAGTACCTTTTATATCTTGAAGATGAAACATTTATCCAAGAAGTTTACTACATTTTCCTCCCCAAGTTAATGATTTCCTCTTTAATCATAGCTGTATGGAATTCATTTGTGCAAAACCTTTTAAATTTTACTTAATCAGAATGGTCCTTTTTATCTTCCATGATTCTTATTATTTTTATGACTTATCATATATGTATTTCTCTATAAATGATGCCGTATGTGTGTGAGAGAAGAGAAACAGAAACAGACAGAGAAACACAGGGAAAAAGAAACAGAGACACACATACATAAAGACAGCAACACTAAAAAGAGAGACAGAGAGAAAGAAGCTAGTAAGGAAGGAAAAAATAAAGAAAAAGTGAGAATTCCCTTTCTAAGCTATATATCTTCAAGATCCTGTAGACATAGAAACCTGTCTCATAGTTTTGGTCTTCCCTTTCTCATTGGTTAAAAGACCACAAAACAAAATCAGTTTCTAAGTTGTTATTGCTTTCTAACTTTCCACTCCTATGCTTTTCCCCTTGAAAATATTTTTCAGGGTCTCATTAGTGCTTCTTCTTTCTTCCTTGAATATAGATCATAGCGCAGTGCTTGAAGCTTATCTTGATGGTGACCATTGTCCAGCCTTCCCAGTGGAGCAATGTTCCCTTTCCTTGGTAGTAAAGACTTGGTTGCCATGGATTGGTTCTACAATAGCATGTTTAGATAGTCCATGGTCTCTGCTTCCTAGGTATCTGGCTTTTAGTCATGTCACTGGCCTATCAGGTTGAAGTGGAGTTTTAGAATCAGATCCTCAGCACTGCCCCAATCTTTCTTCTTAACTAAACTAAACTTATATTTCCATGTATAAAACAAACAGTTTGTTCTTCTCAAGTTCTTTGAAATTAGTTTTTGATGTTAGTTTTTAATATGTTTTTCAATTCAGTCCTAGTTTTGTTGAGCTAAAAATCCTGAAAATCTGCAAGTTCATTGAATATCCATTTTTTTCATTCAATATTATACTTAGCTGGATATGATATTTTGGCCACAGGCCTAGTCCTTTTGATTGTTGATATATAATATTCCAGGAGCTAAAGTCGTTTTTTGTAGTTGTACAATTCAAATAGTACATCTAACATATTTGAATTGTTATTATTGTTTGTTTCTTATAATTTTTTTTTAATCCAGGGGTTTTGAAATTTAGCTTATTAATAATGCTCCTGTGGATTTTCTTTGAATCTCTTTGAGGTGCTAATGGGTGAATTTTTTTTCTATTTCTTGTGCTCTATCACTTCAGTTCAATTTTCTTGGGTTATTTCTTGTATTATTATACCAAGGTCCTTTTTTTTTTTTTTTTTTTTTTTGTTCACAGCTTTCAGGTAGTCTAATTATTCTCCAGATCTGTTTTTTTAATGTTTCACATTCTCTTCTATTTTTGCATTTTTTATGTTTTGTTTTGTTTTTTCTTGGTCTCTTATAGCTTCCATTGACTTTCCCATTCCAGATTCTAATTTTCAAAAAAAATATCTTCTTCTTTAAGACTCTGTTGACTTCAGAAGAAAAATTAAAATTGCAACTCAGTTGAACAAAACTAGATTGTAGAAACATGAGGGATTTTAATTCATCTTAAAGGAGATTTAATTGTTTGGCAGTGAGGGCTGTTTAACAATATATTAAAGCTGTAGTTATTGTGGTAACAAGGAATTGCCTCTTTTCCTGGAGAATATATTTTTAATAGAAATAATAGAAAATAGAAATTTTAATAGAAAGAATAGAACATATTTTTAATAGAAATAGAAATAAAAAGTAATAATTGTTTAAATTACCTTACAATTGCACTTCATTTCTAATAATGTGTTAAATTAAAAAAGAACCCCTTTTTGTTTTATTTGTAAAGGTAAATTATTCAAAAATATTTGGCTATCAAATCCCAAAGTAAATAAGACATACACACATATTTATTCACATATACATGCCCATTGCAATGTTTTCTTTTTAAGAGAGTTGTGTCACATCTTTCCAATTTGCAATCAATAAGCATTTATTAGGATCCACTATTCCAGGCAGTGATAGGAGTTAGAAATTTAAAAAATAAAAACAAAAACAAAAGTAACCTAATAACAATATAACTCTATACAGATATTGTCAAATTAATAATTAAGAGACATTTAGAGAGGTGGTAACCAGAAAAACAAAATTAACACAGGGTGGTCATTCCTAAAGTTTCCTAAGCCTCAAGATTGAAGTTACTAGTTGTATATTTTCTATTTCAATTAAAATTCTTTTTACAGAGAAGATTCTTTTAAATTTACTTCATATGATTTATCAAAGTTACTTCAAATCAACTTATCCTAATTTGCACAATTTCATTAAATATTTTAAATAAAAAAAAAATCATGGTTTAATAGCCATATAGTCAATTTTAGCTTAATCATTTGAAATACATAGACCCATTCTTCCTCCTGGTGGCGAATAATATATTGCAGCCTACCTACAATTAATGAACTAGTGAAAATACTATTTGAGAGAGCACTAATATTCCTAAGATTCATTATTAAATAATGATACAATAAAATTAATTCATACAACACTAGATGGTTTAAATAACATTTCCATATACATTTAATCATGATACTGATCAAATTATTAAGTAAATAAATTTTCTTTTAAATAAGTAAATAAATTACTAAAGTAAATAAGTAAATAAATAAATGTATTAAGTAAATTAAATTTTCAGGTATTTTCCTTATTTACAAGGAGGAACCAAAAGCCCAGTAAAATTGTGATTTGTCCAGGCTTACAGAGCTGTAATATGCTTGACTCTATGTTAGAATCTTAGTCTTCTAAATTCTAGTCTAGTGTTCTTTCCCAAGAATATCAATTGGGAATCTTAAACAAAGGATATTGCCTTGGGGGAAAAAAGGACCCTTACAATCATATAATTTTTTGCAGGTTTAGTGCAGGGATTTTTAAAAAGCCATTTTTTGTGGCATAGATGGATCCCTTTGTTGGCGACACTCTCACTACTCTTCTCAGAGTAGTTTTTAAAGGTAAAAATGCCTTGGATTATAAAGGATTATATGATATATAATTCCTGTATATTGGATTATAAAAGAAATCAATTATATTAAAATTTAGTTGTCATTTTTTTAAAGTTCACAGATTCAAGATTAAGAACCCATGATTTAATATGTTATTTAGATGTATGGACAGCTTGATGGTGTGGTAGATAGAGCAGTGGACTTGGAATTAAGAAGATACTCATATTCATGGATTCAAATCCAGTTGCAGACCCTTATTGGCTGTGTAACCCAGGGCAAGTCAATTAATCCTGCTTACCTTAGTTTCTCATATATAAAATGATCTAGAAAAGGAAATGGCAAACCACTTAAGTATTTTTACCAGGAAAACCCCAAAAAGGGTCACAAAGATTTGAACACAACTAAAATAACCGAACAGCAAAAAAAATTAGGTACATTCCTTCTCTTATCAGCCCTTTCCTCATTTGAGAAAGAAGGTTGGTATACATTAAGAAAATAATCTAAATGCATTGCCTAAATGGGATATAGGAGATTAAACAGGAAGGATGTGGACCAGATCCCAGATAGGAATGAGGTTGGGGGGGGGGGGAGTGAGGGTGCAGTACAAATCTCCCGGGCTTTTTATAGGGAAGAAAATGGACTAACTTGAGTTTTATGTAGTATAAACTATTTGAACCCAACAGTTCAAAGGTGAATATGTTAATAATCTGTGAGAGCAGAGACAAAAGTACAAAGTATTTCCCACAGTAAAAAGCAAAGTTAGCTATTTAGTCGGAGATTGATACTAAAACAAAAATAAGCTATAGATTAAAGATTAACAGTCCATGAAATACTCATACACAGGCTTTCCATAAAAAAATTCTTGCTTGTCTTTAAAAAGTGTCATCACAATATTTTCCATATTATTTAGCTTGGGAGGAGAGTGGGGAGAGAGAGCAGCTGAGTACTTCAGAGGATGAATTATAAATATTTATCTACCAGAATCTTTGAAGCAGATTTTGCTGCTTGATAAAATGTGAATTGATGAAGAATTATTAGAGGCTAGAGTTGGCTTCTTTTAAAAGAAAATTGGAGAAAACACAGAACAAAATCTTTCTCTCTAAAAGCCTTTTATTATCTTATGTGTTTTTAGTTCACAGACTCACTAACGGTATTAGGTTCTTCTGATTAGGGAAATATAGACCTTTGACAGAAGGTAAAGACTGTTGAAATCTGGAAAGACTTTTTTGCTGCCAATAATTTGTTAGCATTAACATTTATCATTTATAGAAAATGTTTACTGAATTGGTGGAGTTTGATACTTTGTTTGCTTTTAGACCATTTGGTAGAGAGCAGCATTTGCAGATTGTTTATATTAAAGCAGAATATAATGTTCCTTTTAATTAACCTCGTGTTGAAGAAATCAGTCCATGTTTTCCTTACTTGGGAAAATACTTTGAAGATATCTCTTTCTATCAATTTCTCTATAATCAGTACAATGTTAAGTTGACCCCTATGAGATTAGAAAACCTGCTTTCTTTCCTTACAGATATGAATCAGTCAATGAGGTATTTTATTTTTCCCCTGAGTACTTAATATATATCTATCACTATATTTGTATAGATGTGTGTGTGTATACTAGTTGTAATCTAGTTGCAATATCCAGTTTTAGTAGCAATTATCATTTCTCTATAATTTGAATCTGGTAACATTGTTAGTAGATAAAGGGCTGTCCTTGGAGACAGAAAGCCTTGAAATTAAGTCTAGCCTCTAACATAATCTGGGCAAGTCATTTAACCTTTTGGTATACTCAACAGATCCCTAAAACTTTGATTTACAGATAAGTTGTTTATTTGTCTTAGAGGAGAGAGTTTCTATATTGAAGTTTCTTTGTGTTAATGAAATAATAAGTTTGGATTAAAAGGAAAAAGGGAGAAAAAACCAAGCCGTCTAAGAAATCTTTTGAGTCTAGAAATTCATTTTGGCCTAATATCATGTGATATTTGAAGCCTTCCATAAAATTGTTATATTCTGCACTTTAGACACTTGTAGAAACTTTTGTGTGGTTAGATTCCTCTTTCTACAGAGATTTCAAGACTGAGGACTCATTAATGTAGGGGTAAAGAGTGACCAATCAGTAAGAATGACTTCTTATTGAGGTCTTTTCATTGATCTAGGTTTCAATTGTAGACACTTATCAGAAGATTAGATCAGTCCTGGGTTTTGTATTTTTTACATTCTGGTCTCATTTGTGAATTTATAAGAATTTTATACAAAGGGATTCTAAACAATGCTGGGAAACTTAACTCCTCCAAATCTCAAGTTTATCATCCATAAAATTAGGGTTCTCAACTCAAAAAGTCTACAAGAGAAATTCTCTTTGAATTCTAGAATTCTGTAAAGTGAGGCAATCAGCACTATTCCTGTCTCATAAATCCAGAGCTTTTTCCTTTGAATAACAAAGGACATGGGAAGAGATCAGAATGAGTTTGAAGAAAGTGAAAAAAAAAGGTACTTCTAGTCATTAGAGGACTATTATCCTCTGTATCTGCAAATGAAATGGCTAGGCTAAGTTCTGTAAGTCATTCATTGACTACAACAGTTAGAAAAATGCTTGATCTTCTCAACCTTTGAATTTATAGATTTTAAAGTTTCTCGATATCAGGTAACATTTCTCTAAGTACATTCTTTTTTTGTTTTTGTTGTGAGGTAAGTTTCTTAAACATTGTTTGAGTATACTTGGTTTTTTGTGTCAGTAAGAAAGTAAGCACTCCCAATATTTGTCTCCTTGGTTAAATGTTAGTCAGCAGAGAAATTTTAAAAAAACACAATTAATGAATGATGATCTATAATGCTTTCTGAGTTTATATACCTCTTTCATTCTCTTCTTTACCTTGAAAATTATGGATACTAAGAAAAATGACAATAATGATATTGTATAACATATAATAAAGAAAACTTGTTTGCCATTAAACTTAATTTACTAAACATTTGCTATTAAAATCATTCAATTGCCTCCATTCTTTGGGAAATAATATCAATTGTTTAAAAAGGAGAGGGGGCAAAAGAAAATTAGCACTGATGTCCTTAAAAAAATGATAAGAAAAATTGGAATGTTGTTTCACATTCCATAAGAATAATCAGTTTTATTTTGATTTGATTTTCCTCTTGGGTAATACCAATATTTCTGTTATAATGTCAAACAGAATGGTATGAAGACAACTCTCAGTGAGCCCCAGTCACAAAACTTTTCCATGAACTTGTGACATTAATCAGAGTCTTCCTACAGTTTTTCCAGCAACATCAGCAGTCAGGAAATGGCCTTGCAGATGGTTGGCTGTCACTGGACTCATGGAATTAGACTTGGGAAATTTTTGGCTGAGTTTTTCATTCACTCCATTGACTGTCTTCATTTTATCTACTTTCCTCATGGCTGAATAACTCTTTTCCTTTGGTTCCAAATCTTAGTACTTCCAATCTTGAAATGATTTGGGATCTTCCTTTTTAGCTATTTTTTTTCTTAGACCTCAAAAGATTAAAAAAAAAAACGTCAGATTTCCTGTTCTCTTTTGTAAATGTAGCCCTAACCATATATAAAAAACAGTCCCTGGGATCCACAGGTAATGCAAACTATAGAAGTGAGTAATCATGGAAGTGCAAGGAACCCTCAGAGGTCATTTATGTAGTATAAATCCCTTAATTAGCCATGTATGAAGGAGAATATATATGTCCATATACATGTATGTGGCTTTAATGACTAAGATTTTTATTGATGGTATCATCTGTGAAAGATTATTAAGGAGTTTATCAAAGTTTGAAAAAATTGGACCACATTATAGACATCAATTGTACACTGAAAAAAAAAATCAATCATATATATTCACCATGGCTTTCCCTAAGTTAAATACATACCATATAACTAATTTAAATTTGCTATAGATTTAAACATTCACAAAATGGCCAAATGCCTTTTACATATGTAAAAGACCAAACCTTAAAATGGCCAAATGCCTTTTACATATGTAAAAGACCAAACCTTAAGTATGATGTTCTCTCTCAGATTAAGATGATTTTCAATGTTGTAATGTTCAATGATGTTTCAGTGTTGAACAGAGATGGTTTCATTTATAAACACTACTTATAGAAACACATAAAAATGCTTTTTGTTGTACTATAAGTTAGTTAGAATCTATGGTATACTGACAAGAACTATGGTTTTAAATTCAGAAGATTTTGCTTATGATCCTAGATCTCCTCTTTACTACTTGTGTGATGATGGCCAAGCTACTTAAGCTGCAAGTGTCTCAGTTCTTTTTGTCTGTGAAATGGGGATTCTTAATGGATTGTTGTGATGAAGATACTCATATAAATTAGAGATATTATTTTTATATTGTAAGGAAGGGGCATTGTAAGAGGACATCACAATAGAATCTAGTGTCATGTCATCTACATTTTGGGTTTTTTTGAATATATACAAGAAAATAATTCTATTTTAAAAAAAATGACATGATTGTATTCTGATCTTAGATGCAGTAAATTAGTTGGCCTAATATCATTTTTCTTCTGAATCTATTTTGTATGATTGTTAGGATATTTTAGGTGGAGTGGTTACTATATAGCCAGACCATTAGAAGATACTTCAAAGTAATTCTGTTCTTGCCACCAAAGGGACTTTATTTCATTTTGAGACAGTAACTTAAGAGATTTTACTGATCCCTTGGCTCATGAAGTTACTTATTTCTTATGTACTTTATGCATCCACCATCTTCTTAATATATGATTTGTTACCTGGACCATATTCCATTTCAGAGGACTTGATCCTTTTTATTCTGAAAACTCCCATCTTGGAGTGTTTTTGCTGTTCGATTAAGTGCTCAAACACCTACTAATTTAAGGTTGGTCCTAGACATGCTTCAATTCATTCCTTGGTCATCTTCTTGACTGTTGCTGAACTCATACCCTTCGCAAAACCCTTTCCAGTTCTAAAACCATAATCAAATGAATTCTTGTTATTGCTTCAACAAAGGGCTTGTCAATCTATTCCCTGTAATTCTTTCTGCTGTCCTTGTTACTTTCCCAAACCAAAAGCCCCTACCTTTACATCCCTTCCTTTTATATATTGACTCCTCTAGATGAATGGAATCTCCATGAGAACAGGGACTGTCTTCAGTTTATATTTGTATCTTGAGTCAGTTTAATTGTTACACAGTAAGTGATTAAAAAGTGTGTTTTCATTCATTCATTTCAAGGGACAGTAAAAGAATTGTACTCTTGTTTTAGATTGTACTTTCCACTTCACCTGAATTCACATTTGCTTCTGGCTACATATTGAGTAAAACTTTGCAGTCATTCCAAGCATGAAACTCTATTTCATGCCTAATTTAGAAAAGCTAGTTTCAGCGCTGAGGTCATTCTTTATAGCCCTATACTTTAATGTTTCCCATATAGATGATGGATTTTTATTCCCTCCCTAATGCTACTTCCCAACCCATATTCTAAATTTCTTCATGTGAGATATTGCCAAGTTACTTCTGTTCTATAGACACATGAATTTCCCATTAGGATTATGAGACACTGGCAGTGTATTGCACAAAATGTTCTGAGGATTTTGTGTAACATTTGAAAAGTTCTTTTTTTTCCCTTTTCCTTTTCATTTGCATCACTGAAAATTAGTGTTCAGAGGTTACATTCCAATCACACACAAAGTACGTGGTCAACATGTTCTCTTGGAGCCTACTTTTTCATTTTAAAGATGCTGAAAGGAGTCTTTATCCCACTGATGTTAAATTATGAACAGTTGTGGCTGAAATGTAGCAGAAGTTAATTCATTTATTTTATTTCGTCTTTTTACAACTGTACATTGTGGACATGCAGTTACTGCCATGTATATAATGTTTGTACAATATGTCCAGCTCTTTGTTCTTTGTACATCATCACTGGAGACTTACAAAAATCTTAGGGGAAAATAACTGGGACAGTGTAATTATATAGTGTTTGCCAGTTTATTGTATGGTTGTATGAATGCTTATCCTGTCTTTACTCGTAGTTCTGGTTCCCATGATAAATTTGGACAGGGAACTAGATATTAGATTATTCATGTGGGCTTTTGTCTGAATAAATTACTTGGGAAATATGAAAAAAAATGCAGGGAGGGGTAGAAAGTTATGCAGTCTGAGTAGTCACTTCCTTTTAGCTACTTAATTTTAAAACTCTTGGGACATAGAAATTTCTTAAGTTTTCTAATGACATTTGGGAAAGAATGTGTTCTTGTGGTTAATTGGAGGATTGGGAATTCAGATTCCTAGGCCCAATTCCCAAGAATACTTCTAGGTCATGAAAGGATATGAGACAGGTCAATGTAACTTCGGAGTCTTAATTTCCATGTCTGTAAAATGGACATAAAAGGGGATGCTACTTCAGGCTAATTTAATATTGGTATAATGTTTAATATTCCCTTGGGAACTGGTGTGGTTTAGTGACCTAGAAAAAACACTGGCTGGGCCATGATAAGACCTTTTTTTTTTTTTTTTTTTTTTTAATTCTTGGCATCGGTGCTGACTCAGTGAGAAACTTATGCAAGTCATGAATTTTGTTCATTGCTTCATACATTCCTTATGTTTAAATGAGAATGAGAAGATTTTATCTGAATCTATGTCATAAGGCAATTTTTGGTATCAAGTGCCAAGTATTCCCTCAAATATAAAATGTAACTTTGTCTTAATGTGACATCTTTTATATAATAATTACAAATATCATATATAAAATAATTATGGTAGCTTAAAGGGCTTCATTCCTTCATTCCTTCACTTGGTTAACACTTGCTAAGTCCCCATCCATTATGTGAATATTTCTTTTGGTTATATTTGGGTAGACTTTTCTAATGCTTGAACAGCAGATTTCTATTTATTAGAGATGGCAGATATTATTTCAATTTTAATTCTACATCTCTCTCTTCAGTTTTCTCTTATTCTTACTTGAGGATGGGGAATGAAAAGTGTCAATGGAAAGAATGTATGTGAAAACCATATATACAAATATCTATTTCTGTTCTTAATTAAGTGTTTGTTTATGAATAGTGTTCTTTTCCTATATCACAAAGTTAGAAGGATAAGATCTAACATTTAATGTAAAAATCCTATTACTTCTCATAGAAGCCCTTGATACTGCTGTTGCAAAAGTCATCCCAAATTGAGAAATGTAGTTTTCTTTAATCCATTTGCCATTGAGTTATGTCCTCTAGAGTTTAAGATTAATTTCTTCCTCATTTATTCAAATGCTTTTCTAGAATTCTGATTCAAGCTTTCAAACAAATTTGGAAAACAATTCATAGTTCTCTTATGCTATAGATTAATTTAGAGTCATTCAACAAAGAAGTTTAGGTTTTTACCAGCTGGTTCATTATCAAAATTGCTAAAGTGCTTTGGAAATGGGGCTAACGTTTTCCGTCCTTGCTAGATTATTATTTTAATTCACATAATGTGAATTAAAAAAACAATTAACTTTGAAGTGATTCTGAGTAGTGTTCTGTTTTGAAGGAAATTCTTCTCTGTTGTATATCTTGTCTTTTTTTTTTCTCAACTGGTAATTAATTAATAGAAGCTTAGGGAAAACAACGATATTTAGTCCTGCCCATCACTTAGGAGATCTTAGAAGATCATAGATTTAAATCATAAGATAGTAAGTTGAGAGAGGGAAGAGACATTTCAAGTCTTCTGGCCTAATATGCTTTTGTGATGATTGAGAAAACTAAATTTTAGAAAACTGAAGAAAATTGCCCTAAGTATTAAGTACTGGTATTTGGACCAAGGTCTCTGACTCTATTCTAATATTCTTTCCTGTGCACTATTCTGCTTAGGTTGTTGCTTAGTTATTTTCAGTCATGTCCAATTCTTTGTGACCCTATCTGGGGTTTTGTTAGCAAAGATACTGAAATGGTTTGGATTTCCTTCTCCAGCTCATTTTATAGTTGAGAAAACTGAGGCAATCAGGGTTAAGGGACTTGCCCAGGATCACATAGTTAGTAAGTTTTTAAAGTTAGAGTTGAACTCATTAAGATGAATTTTCCTGACACCAGGCTTAGTAGTCCATCCACTGAGTCATCTAGCTGCCCCATACTGCCTAAAGGGATCTCAAAAATCATCAATAAATCAACAAACATTTATTAAGTCCATTTTATAATGCTGGAGATAACAAATGCATAAAAAACAAATAATTATATTCTCAAAAAGTTTATTTTATATATTCAATCTAGGTCTATCCCTTCACTTTACAGATGATGAAAATAAACTCCAAAGAAGTTAGGGTAATTTTTATCTAAGATTGTAAAAGTATGGAATATTAAAATCTCTAAAATCAGGTCTTCTGCTTACTCCTTTTTTGTATAATTTGAATATTGATGTTTTATCTGACAGGTCTACATGTAATATTGTCATAATGACCATGCCCCTCCTGGGAACTTATAAGCATAAGATCATATATCTGAAAGAAGCCTGAGATATAATCTTGTCTAATCTCTTCATTTTAGTGAGGAAACTTCTGAGAGATTGAGGTATTTGCTCAAAGATACAAAAATACATTCAGGTCTTGAAGCAGTATTTTCTACTTCCAAATCCAGAGATTTTTTCCCCCTACACCATACTGCCTTTTCATTGATCACATAAAATTTGGTAGTTTTCTTAAAGCATCAGTTCACCTCTTCCATAACTTTGTGATGTCAACTTCCTAATACTCCACAATTTTTGCTTTTTTGACTTTACCTCTCACTACTTTCCAACATGACGCTCATTACTATCTAGGATGGTCTTCTCTGTACAATACCCTTCCTGCTTGTTCTGGCTTCTACTTGTTTATGTTATGTCCCTTGTCTGGAATGTCCTTCCTCTTTTCCACATGGACATGTCTTAACTATTTTAAAGCTTAGTTTCAAGTCCTATGCTGTCCACTGAGTCATTTTACTGTGACTTGTAACCCTTCCAGTATATAGTGTTTTTTTGTCTTCACTTTTTGTTTGACCATCTAAGTGTATAATGTCACACGCCATTTAAATGTTTTATATGAGCTTCACTTTCTGACCCTTATTGTAAACTTCTTAGGGTGGGGCCATTCCTTGTATGCCTGTGTATAACCCACATTTCTAGAATATTATAATATTATGATAAGCACTACACATAGAAAAATTAATATGCTCTGTTGTACACAATAGCTACTTTAGTAACAAGCAAAACCCCCCAATTTTTAATCATACTATTGATTGTTTACTAACTTCTTAGAGGCTCTCTATTTATTCACATAATTAAATGATGACTAGAAGTAAGGGATAGCATAGAGGAGGTCTTCACCCAAAATCTTAGTACTAAATTATAGCAAAGGTTTACTCTTTCAGATTATTCACATTATTAGTCAATTTAGGAAACAAGACAGACATCAAACCAATTGTCTGACAAAATTATCTTATAATTTGGTAAATATATAATGTAGAATATGTATATCATACATCATGTATATATAAAATTATGTATTATATATGCATATAATATTTTATTCATTCATTTGTTCAGCAAAGATTTATTTTATATATATATATATATATATATATATCAGCTTTGTGCATTTCATTATGTTAGTTGCTATAGAGCACGTAATTCCTGCTCCAAAGGAATTCATGGTATAGTAAATTGTTGTGATTTTTGTTATTTGTGCTTCATTCTCGAAGAAGACCAATTTATCAAAATGGTGATGTCTTAACTTGCAAATGAATTGGATTTTGTATAGCAAATAGAAAAAATTTCAAAACAGGAATCCTTCCTCAACTTTCTATAATTTAAAAGCTATTTCAAAGGAAAAAATTTTGAGGGAGAATTTCTTCCAATTAATACTGACTTGCATTTTTTTATTTTTATTTTTCAGGGTGAACGAGGTCTTCCAGGATTACAAGGTGTTATCGGGTTTCCTGGAATGCAAGGGCCTGAAGGTCCACATGGGCCTCCGGGTAATAAGGTAAATAAATTGGAAGATTATTAGGTTCTAAGATATTCAAAATTCTTGCCATTATGGACATTGATAATGCAATTTTACTGTCTTACAGGGGGATGCTGGAGAACCAGGACTACCAGGAACAAAAGGAACGAGAGTGAGTATAATAATCAATTAAGTTTTGTTAGTTACTATGGGTATGATAAGGGCAAGGCCTTAAGTGGGATAGAGGAATTTCATGGTTTTTTCCCCTTGTTATTGCTGTTTTTTAAAATTCTTTAACTGTATCTTCTATAATTTCTGAGGGAATACTCAGGAAAAATGGCTTCTTTTATTTCCTCTTATTTTCTACCTTTTTTTCTTCTTTCTCCTTTCCATACAAAGCTCAAATAGGTAAAAGGTTTGAGGAGGATTTAATAAGTCTATGGTTGGTGGTCAAAGTTGGTGATAGGGAAGTTTTCTCATTCCTTTCCCAAATCTGTAACAAAGAGTACTTTGAAATTCCTTATTGCTAGTTCAGTAATTTAGAACATTCATTTATCCTTATTTTTATCCCACTTTATCTTTTCCAAATATATTCTATAAACACATCTTGATTTTGACTTTGGGAGATGACCATTAAATTAAAAATTTCTCATTTATTGTGAAGTAAGAATATATATTATTAAAATTAAGTATCATTTTCAAAGATAAAATAGCTATCACTTCTAAATTTTTAAAAATGTTTGAATCCTGTAAAAATATCAAAATTTTTAGGAATGTTTTAAAAATAGTGAAGCATTTGAGACAAATAGCTATGTTTCAATTCTATAGTTTATACACACACACACATACACACACAGAATATCTATGTACATAAGAGTAAAAGATAACTAAAATAATATAGGCTTATAAAGGATGCCAACTACCTACAAATTTTAGGGTAATATTTAATTTATATTAAAGTTAATATAAATAGTTGGTAAGAGCTCTTGAAGGATTCAGAAGCAATTCCCTATAATGTACTAAAATCAATTCTGAATAAAATTGTCATATTTTGCTTTTGAAAGGAAGTGCTTCAGCATTGGGTAAATTTGTTTCCTTGACGTCATTGTGCTTCAGCATTGGGTAAATTTGTTTCCTTGATGTCATTGACATTTTAAAAAATTTTAGTGTGAATTGGCCTGCATTTTGGACTACAAATTGTAAGAAAATAAAAGTCCAAAGTTTTATATGTATGAATGAAAATCAGTGATGAGCAGTATAATTTATGTATTTGTCAAACACAAGTAATTTATTTAGGTTTAGTAGGAAATGTGCCCACATCTGATGACAGGGGTTCATTCTGCCCAGTTGGATGATGGCTAACATGAATAATATGTATTTAAAACATCAGGAGGACTTTATTATAATGACATTTTGAATAAAGTAGAGTGGAGATGTTGTTGCTATAAATTAATTCTATTCTCCTTTTCTTACTTGTAGGGGCCACCAGGCTCATCTGGTTATCCTGGAAACCCTGGACTTCCTGTATGTATATGAGTCAGATATTTAATTATTTTAAAATACTTTTCCTTTGTACAATGCCATTATCAGGGGATTGCTGAACTGGTTATTTCTTTATTTTGTTGATTGCAGGGTATTCCAGGCCAAGATGGTCCACCAGGTCCTCCTGGAATCCCAGGATGCAATGGTACAAAGGTAAATTAAGAGTTTTAATCAAAGTTTATCTCTAGTGAAATTTTGATTAATAACAGATGGAAACAGTGACAGAGTCAGAGAGAGACAAAGTCAGAGATTGAGAGAGACAGAAACAGAGAGAGAGAATAAGAAACAAGATAAAAGAAGAAGAGGAAGTGAGGGAGGGAGAGAATCAGAGAGAGAGACACACAGAGACTGAGACAGACAAAGTAACAGACACTAGTGTATTGTGGATAATCTTGGAGTTGGGGACACCTGTGTTCAAATTCATGCTCTGTTACATTAGCTATGTGTGAGTGTTCCAGACAACCCTCTTAAGCAATGGTAAAGAGATTTTCTTCACTAATTGTGCCTCTAAATGATAAAATCACAGAACTGGACAAAAAACCAATATAACAAACATTTGTTTGTCTTGAAAGTAAAAGCTAATTATTAATAATAAATCAAATTGAGTTGTGTTAATAGAAATTTTATTTGTCAGATGAGATTCAACTAATGAATCTTGGAATTTTAGTAGGATCTTGCCTAGAAATTATGTGTTTTAACATCCTTATTTTACAGATAAGGAAAAGGAACCATGGAGAAGTAAAGTTATTTCTAATTACTGGCAGAGCTGAAAATAGGACCTAGAACAGATGGCCTGTCCGATGCTATTTGCTATCCCAAATTGCCTTTCTCTAGATGCTTTATTGGTTGAAGAACTCCAGTTTCTTCGAGTTATATTCTGGGACATGTTCAATCCATTCTACACAATTTCACATTGAAGTATCTTTTTAAGCACTAGCTTTCCTACCTGAATCAGTCATTAAATTATACAAGATAGCTAACATTCTTATATTTTATCTCATGAAGTACTCTCTTACCAACTTAATGGAAACAAGACTGTCAAATAGCACTCTATCTTTAGAAAAGGACTAAAACCAAGGGATGATATATTTTAAGCACTAGTAGAGTTTTCCTAAGTGATTATAACTTCTAGGCATGAATCTAGAATCTTTTATACTACCATTCCCTTCATCAGGAAATGATGAGGAATATATTCTCAGAGTAAAGAATTTGTCTCTGCTCTTTTTAGGGTGATAGAGGTCCAGTGGGTCCTCCTGGTTTGCCTGGATTTTCTGGGATAGCAGTAAGTAGAACATTTTAAAAAATGAAATATTTCTTTGATAATATTTCATCTCTTGGCACTTCAGTTTCTCTTCTTGTATCTTTCCCTGCCTTTTCCCTATTAGTTTGTATAGTTTGATTTTTTGTTGGTTAAAAAAAAAACAAATATTAACATAAGCTATTTCTTTTCTAGGGCCCCCCTGGATTGCCAGGAATGAAGGTATATAATAATTAATAAATCAATTATTTGTAGGTAGCCTGATTAAAATAGTTTACTTAATGATATTTAATTTTAAACAGTTCTAACTAGGTCAATCTATGTTCAGTATTGTTTTGGAAAGTATTAAGATAATGTCTTATGAATTAAAGTAATTAGAATCTTTAAGGGGTAAATATTGTGTTTTTTCAGTTCACTTATTTTTTAAAAAAGGACTAGAATTACCTTATTTATTGGCTAAATATTTCTTAGTAAACTCATTTAAATACTCATTTAAATGTCCTTCCCATGGATTTTGTGAATTTAATTATTACTCAGGGATCAAATATAATTAAACGATAAATATTTGATATCATAGTCCTTTTTGTTCAGGGATCTAATTCATCTTGTTTTCAATTATAGTCTAAATTTTAGTTACTGACAAATATTAGCATATCCATGATCTCATCAATTAACCAATTAACCATTCAACAAGCATTTATTAAGTTGTGACCCTAGCCAAACACTGCATACCAATGGTCCAAATTACCTTCTCAAGAATTCTGTGTGATTTTTTTACTCAGGTCTTTCCCATAAATCTTTTATAGAGAGAAATTTGTACAATATACTGGAGACCTTTTTCCAGGTCTTTTTACATTTCATCACCAATGCAGCAGCATTCAGACTGACAATAGTCTTGCTAAATGACATGGCCACCGGTATCAGTCATTCTGTCTCATTTCCCCCTTCATATTCAAGGGGACATAATCCTTCGAAGCATGA
Source organism: Sarcophilus harrisii (assembly GCF_902635505.1). Lineage (NCBI taxonomy): Eukaryota > Metazoa > Chordata > Mammalia > Dasyuromorphia > Dasyuridae > Sarcophilus > Sarcophilus harrisii. The sequence goes on along the minus strand of NC_045428.1, from coordinate 161,840,845 downwards.
GAAAGCAGAATAATTGCCTTACTATCTTCTAACCAAGTACCTACCTATACTAGCCAATGACTTCACAACTATTAGCAGGTCCCTGAAACTGTATTTTGTTCTTAAATTGTTCACATGATGACTTAGCAAACTTCCAAAATTGTTGGAACAAAGGGGAGGCAAAAGCAAATTCTAGAGTGGTTGGATTGAAGAGAAACATAATTTATCTAAAGTTATAATTAGAAGTGGCAACTTATTTTACCAGAAAGAAATATCTATAGCAAGAAGAGGAAAAAGATGAAGAAAGAAAGAAAATTTTGAAACCCATGAAAATGAAAATGGATAAAATACAAGCATTTTTGTTCTCATCTCAGAAATTTCATAAAGATGCATTATAAATACTTGTTATTGCTGTTTAGTCTTCTGATTGTTTACATTATTCTTTATGAATCATGTTCTCATGAGTGCCTTGGCAAAGAGATCACTGTTCCCTGACCCATTTTTAAACCTCATTTATTTTTGACTTTATTTTCTCTCACCTCACATATTAAATCAATTGCCAAATTATGCCATAGTTTTTTTTTTAACCTCTGAAACATTTCTTGCATTTGACCCACCCTTTGTAATCATGCAGCCACCAGTTTCATTAAGGTCCTCATCACCTATCACTCTGAATAGTACAATTTTCTATTTAGTCTTCCTGACTCAAGTCTCTACCCACTCCAACTTTGTACAATTGCCAAAGTAATTTTTGTTAAGTGAAACTTTTACTACAACATTCCCTTGGTCAAACAACTCTAGTGACTGTAGCTTCTAAGATAAAATGTGAATTCTTCTGTTTGGTTGTTAATGGCCCTAACCTATCTTTCCAGCCACATTACATATCATCATGCTTCCCATACCCTACACTTTGGATAAATTGGCCTTCTCATAATTTCTTACACATGGCATCTCATATCCTGTCATGTCTTTACATGGGACATCTTTTGTGCCTTAAATGAATTCCCTCATTATGTCTACATTATGGAAATTCCATCTTCCTTCAAGATGTAGTTCAAGTATCATACTCTATATGAAGTCTTTCTCATTCCCCCAGTTACTAATATCTTTTTTTCTTTCTCTCTGCTGACACTGCCACCACTGATCAAGACCCTTATCTTGCCATTCCCATTTCAATCCATCCATTATTCAGCTACTAAAGTGATTTTTCTAAAGTACAAGTCTAATCATGTCACTCCCTACTCTAAACTCCAGTGCTTCCCAATTGCCTCCATGATCAAGTATAAAATTTTTTGTTTGGTATTCAAAGCTCTTCATAACCTAATTCCTTTTACCTTTCCAGTCTTCTTAAAATTATACTTCCTCACATAAACTCTTTGATCCAGTAAAAGTAGCCTTCTGGTTAATCCACAAACAAGACACTCCATCCCTTCACTGTGCATTTTCTCTGATTGCTTCCAATGCCTGTAATAATTTCCCTCCTTTGCAATGACTATGAACCTCATTGGCTTCCTTTAAATCCCAACGAAAATTCTAACTTTTAGAGGACAACTTTCCCAGCCCTCTTAATTCCAGTGCCTTCTCTCTATTAATTATATCCCATTGATCCCATATATAATTTGCTTTGTGCATAATTGTTTGCATGTTGTACTCCCAATTAGGTTGTAAACTCCTTTTGAAAGGAAAGACTGTCTTTTGCTTCTTTTTGTATCCCCAGCTCTTAGCACACATAGTACCTGGTGTATAGTAGGCACTTAATAAATGTTTATTTTATATATATGTGTGCATGTATATACACATATAAATCTGTTTTTGTGTGAATATATATATATATATATATATATATATATATATATATATACTTTTTCCTAATAGTCTCAGCTGTTTGAGAATAGGAATTATTGTTATTATTATTATTATTTTTGTGTGTGAGACAATTGGGGTTAAGTGACTTGCTCAGGGTCATATAGCTAGGAAGTATTAAATGTCTGAGGCTGCAGGCCTTCTTGATCCTAGGACTGGTGTTCTATTCACTGCACCATTTAATTGCTCCATGAATTATCATTATTTTTCTTATATATTTTTTATCCCTAGTACCCAACATAGAACATGGTACATATTAGGTACCAATTCATGTTTGTTAACTGATGAATTGTTTTTATGGAGGAGAAGGCAATTTTGTTCCTGAAAGATTAAGTCACTTGAATTGGAGTCATGACATTCTTCAACCATTTTAGTCTTGAACTTCCTCATGAGTAGCTTTAAATGAGCCAGAGTCGCACAAAGTTGTCTACCTCATTGTTTATACAGGATCATTAAAATCTAGTGGCAAGGCAAAAGTCAAGAGGGCTGATCCAAAGGGCTGAAATAGCAAATTCTGATTGAAGAATGTCATAATAATCTAATAATAATTCCTATTCTCAAACAGCTGAGAATATTAGGAAAAATTATTGAATTATTATTAGATATGACATTAGATATGTCATAATATTAGATAAATCGTGATGCCATATATTTTAAATGAAGGATAAACAACAGTGTGTGAAAGTAACAGTAAAAGGTAGTATGGATCTATTCAACACAGAAGCCTTCACTTATGCGGCAAACCTCATTGATCATTAAGATAGACATTATGCATGAAGCAATTAAGTTATAGCTATTTTCTGGGCACAGCTTTTAGCTGGCCCATTCATAATAAAAGGTTCTTACTTGACAGATTCTAAATTGTTGCTTCTTGTAGTTGATTATCTCTGTAAACTCATCATAATAAAAAATGTGGTTTTGTTTTGTTTTTGTAGGGAGACCCAGGTGAAATCCTTAGTCTAATCCCAGGCATGCCATTGAAAGGTGAAAGGGGATTTCCTGGAGCCCCTGGACCAATGGTAGGTATAAGATAAATATATGCAGGCATATACTTGTATCAGTTTATTGAGTTTATAATTTTTAAATTTGCTTCTTTTTCTTTAAAAATTTTACTATCTTTTTTTATATTTCCATATTTCTAACTATAACCCTCTCCCCTCCTTTAACCAGAGAACCCTTTATAAGAATGAGCATGAAAGAAAGATTTATAAAAAGCAATTTAGTAAAACTCAATTATTAACTGAATATATTATTTGTAGTTACACATACTCCGAATCCTCTTCCTTTGTTAAGGAAGTCAGGGAATATGTTTTTGTGTTTTCTTTTTCAAGGCTAAATTTGGTTTTTATAATTACACTATATTCATTTTGAAAAATATTTTCATTTACATAGTTTTAATGATTTTATATATTGTTTTCCTTCTTCTCCTTGTTTTATCCCATATCTGTTACATATAACTCCTCATACATCTCTGAATTTTTCATATTCATGGAAATTTTTATGTAATAATATTTTATTTTATTCATGTACTGTGGTGTGTTCAACCATTCCACAATTAATAGATAAGTACATTTGTTTATGCTTCTGCTCCCACAGTAAGTATTTTTATGAATATTTTAATGTTCCTGGAACTTTTTTTTCTGAACATAATTTCCCTTGAGTTACATACCTAAAAAAGAGTCTTTTAGGTACCGTAAGTCAAATGGCATAGACATCTTAGTCATTTTGAAAGCATCATTCCAAATTACATTTCAGAATGATTTGATCATTTCAGAACTCTACCAACAGTTATATTGGAGTCTATCTTTCCTTAGCCCTTCCAATCCTGACTGTTCCAGTTCTTTTCTATCTTTGTCAATTTCTTGAATATGAAGTGAAATCTCAGAATTATTTTTATTTGTATTTGTGATGGTGATTTGAATGTTTTTTTTTAATGATTTGTGATTCTTCTTTTGAGAGCTGTTTTTATATTTGAATTATTTATCCATTTAGGAGGGGCTATTATTCTTATATATTTGTTCCAATTCCCTAAATATCTTGAATCAGACCTTTAATAGAAATATTTGATGCAGATTTCCCTACCAATAAAGTATCTTCTTATCCTAATTGCATTCACTTTGCTTATTCAAAACCCTAATTCCATGCAGTCAAAATTGTCTATTTTACCCTTTATAAGCACTCATATAAACCTTGTTTCATAAAAATTCTACTTCTTAGCCATAGATAAAATAAAAAAATGCTATCTCTCTACTGATTTTTGTGATTCTTTCCTTCTTTTTAATAAACAGGGTCCAAGAGGAAACCCAGGGTTACCAGGCATGGATGGTCCACCAGGATATTCGGGACCACCTGTAAGTTTCTATTTCTGCTATTTATGAGTAAAACCTCTTTGGAAAAAGCATGGAGAAAAGAATTTATTGTATAATGAAGTCTCATTAAAGTATCATCAAACAGCTCAAATCAGGTGGAGCCATATAACATTGTCTATTAAATTTTGTAGGGTAGACACTGGGAGACAGTTTATTTGAAATATTTTATTTTTTGTCATTCTTATAGAAGGTTTATGATTTAATTGCTTTGGTTCTGAATTTTCTTCTACCAGTGTGTTAAAATTTTTAGAGCAGAGAGGATTCATTGTGATGTTGCTTATAAGAAAAGGGGATAGGGAATGGAACTTTAATTTCACTGGTACAGTGAACTATCGTGAGAAAACTTCCTTTTCTACAGTTTATAGCTTTTGAATGTTGAGTAGAGCACTTAAAGGTAAATGACTTGACCAGAATTACACAGCCAATGAGAATCAGATGTGGCACTTAACCCCAACTCTTCCTGTCAGCTTTCAGTTTTCTATCCCTCCATATGTATATAGACACATATATTTGTATTTGCACACATACACATGTACATAGATACAGATACACATATATAAAATATATTCATTAATTGCACAAGATTATCTAGTTGTTAAATAATATCTAGTGGCCATCAAGATTTTATTCTCTGAATAAGTATAAAATTAAAAGAAATATTTATCCTGCAGTGCAGTCTAATTAGTGATATAGACAGTATAAAGAAACACAAACATAAAATGTTAAACTATTAATATTAAAAAATAACATGCCAAACTACTTAATGTTATTATTTTAATTTTAGTTTTAAATCTATCTATATATAATACTGTTATCTACCAATAACAGTGATATCTAGGATCAGAATAAGTAGTCACATAGAGACATAGTCACTGAACTAGTCATTTAAAATCCATCAGGATTGTTTTATGTGTTTTAAAACATCTATATAATTAAAATGTCTTCTTTTATAGGGTCCACCAGGTCCTCCAGGACTTCCAGGTGAAAAGGTAAAGATTTTCTAATATTTTTGCCTCTTAAATAATTTGAATCAAATAATTATGAAATGTCTCATAATTTAAAAAGTAGAATTTTTGCCTGTTTATTTAAAAAACTTTCAAAACATGTAATCTATTTCCCATAGATGATGGATTCTTTGAATGCTGGTGTCTGTTTTTGCCTTTTCATTTAGCAGAGTTCCTGGAATATTATAGGCATTTACATGCTTGTTAATTTGACTTATTCCACTATAGAGAATTATGATATTCAAAGATCTTTTCAACTTTTTAAAAAATTCTCTATTAATGGCCTTAAAAAGAATGTTTTCATAGAGATTGAATATACTATAGTTATGACATTTGTGAAAATTTTGAGGCAAGCAAAATCCATTGCATATTTGATTCATTCCATGTTATTTATGCCTATTTATTTGATTTTTGTATTTAATTTTGGAAGATAGAAACTCTTATAATAATAGAGCTTTAATTTTAAACCAACAGGGTCAAATGGGTTTGAGTTTTCAAGGACCCAAAGGTGACAAGGTAAGTAATATTTGATTTCAGAATGTTTCTGTTTCAAAATAGTAGAGTATCTCCACTTTCCCCCCAGTTCCTATGCACAGCAGGAGAGAGCACAGCAAGCAATAAGAAAATTTAATTTTCAAATTGTAACTACTAGTATTATATTCATATTTTTCTGTGTATCTTTTTTCATCTTTTTCATCTCTTTTTACAATGAAAGCACCTAAAGAAACATTGGTATGAAGGTGCAATGAAAACTAGGTTCTTATAGTGATAGATATAATACATTTTCATTAGCTGTTTTCCCTCTACCACAACTCACTTGGTTTAGGATCATAACATGTTTGCTTTTTTGGTAAATGTATTTCCCTCCTCAAAGATATATCAAATCCACTCTGCACTATGTATAATTTATTTATCTCAGTACTTTTCATAAGCAAATATCTATTTTTATATTCCACTGCTTTCCTTGATTTAACCAAACCATTTGTGACTAGTCCATAATAAAAATTACTCACCTTGACACAACATAAGAAATCATATCAGCTTAAGAAAAAATGAAAATATTAAAAAACCCTAGAAGAAATAAACACTTGTTTTAAAAGCTGATAATCTTCATTATGCTCAAATATTTTAAGGTGCTAAAATTCAGGAACATCTCATTTCCTAAGATATTAGGTATAGGACAAATTAAAAGAGAATTAATTTTTTTAAAGAAGTGAAAATATAATCAAGTGATGTAATACAAAACTTTGCAGAATATTGTTCTGTTATTAAGTGGTAGTTAAAACAGGACAAATATACAATTATGTATTAAGTGATTAATCCATGTAAGATAGTGTAATCCATGAAAATGATATGGGAAACACAAAGAAAGACGAGAAATTGTCTCATCTCTTAAGTACTTTGCTATCATTTTGAAGAATTAAACAAGGGAAAATTATATAACAGCAAACTTCCTCAGTATCTTTGCCAAGAAAACTCCAAATAGGGTCAGGAAGAATCAGACATGACTGAGATGATTGAACAACAATATACTGTGTATAATAATAAAAAAATTTGTTATATATCATACTAATATGCACATGAGGCAAGGAATAGTATAGTGAAGAGTGAGGAAGTCTTTAAGAGCCGGAAGACCTGGCTTCAAACGCTGCCTCTGACACAAAATGACTAAGTGACATTGGGCAAATCATTTAATTTCTCAGTACTCTAGGCAGTTGTTAGTCTATAAGTTGCAGAGAAAGCGTCAACCTTTATTAGTAGGAGTTTCTGATCTGTGAGTTCCCTGAATCAATGAAAGCATCTCCCTCTCTCCATGTTCCCCCCGTCTTTTTCTGTGTCTCTCTTTATTTCTGTCTCTGTCTCTGACGCAAACATACCACACACATACACATATTATCTGATATTTAATGATTTAAAAGCCAAAATTAGGACCAGATTTCTGCAAGCATTGCTAACCAGCTGAGAATATATTGAATTTTTTCATTTTCCTCCTCAGTGTAATTATTTCTGTGTCTAATCATTTCTCCACTCTTTTTTTTTTTTCAAAATCAATAGGGTGAACAAGGTGTTAGTGGACCTCCAGGTGAACCAGGACAAGCTCAAGTAGGAAAAAAGGGAGATCTTATTACTCAGGGACCAAAAGTAAGTATGCTAAATGTAATAAACATTGATTTCCTAATTTTAAACATATCCCATAAGCACAATGAACATGTATCAAAATCCTTTTTTTTTCCACCAGAAGCTATCTTAAATTTTTTTTAACCTTATGTGTCTCTTAGAGTCCAAATTCTCATTTGTATGAAGACATTTTTTTTGGTGAGCTTCTAATTGATTTGCTAGAATCTGAGGAAATGACTTAAATTCAAGAACATAAGCAAAATTTTAACACAGATATTTCCCCTCCCCTCTACAATTTATTTTTTTAGTAATTCCTTCCCCATGTATCCCGAGGAGTTTTTTTTTTTTCTTTTTATACCTCTTGCCTCTCCAGATGCATTCCAAGATTTACTTGTGGGGAATTGCTTATATTATAAAAAACTGTACCAGGTTTTGGGGTTTGGTATAGAGGTATGGAGGGCAGACTCTTTGGCATCCTGAAGTAGGAGCTACAGTTATGTTACAGAAGATGTTACTGGAATAATTCTTTACCACATCCGTGTCTACAATCCTCTCTTCTCCACTTCCTCATGATAAAAACCATAGCACAATTATTAATCAAGCTCCAGCTTCTTGTTTCTTTTTTTAGTACATCAGAGACTTCTTAATTTTATTCTCTTTTACCTGTCTTTAGTACTAAAGCCTAAACATTTGATGCAATATTTTGAAAATTATTATGTATTTTTGTGTTTTTAATTCATTAGGGTCAAAAAGGAGAACCTGGAGCTCCTGTAAGTATTAATTATTAAAAATATCTTTGTATGTAGAGATCAAATTTTATTATTTAAAAATTAATAGATTTATTGAAGGCACATTTTTATTATAAATAAAATATTATCCATGTTAAAAATTATCTAAATAAGATAGCATATCTAATTTTCCCCTTCCTTTTTTTTTTTTTTTTTTTTTTTTAAAGGGAATGCCAGGTGAAAGAGAGAAAGGTGAACCTGGTAAACCAGGGCCTCGAGTAAGTATCTTTTATTATCCTCTCCCATGAATCTCATTGCTTATAATCAAACATTTTTTCACTACAAATGCTATCATAAAGAAATAAAAACATGGAACTAGAAAAGGTGTACAGGGTCATCTAAGAAGGCTTTTCTGGATGCTACATAAAAAGGTAGTAGTTGCTTTCTTAAAGACCTCTAGAAAAAGGCTAAGAACCAATAAGATTTAAGTGATCTTAAAGAAGTGACAGTGAAATTCTTCAGTATTTCTTCTAAGGAAACTATCCTCTTAGCTAGTCTTACCACTGCAACTTACCTTTGATTCTTTTCTTCCTCATTAGCCTTCACCAATCATGTTTCCAAGTTCTGTCAATTCTTTCTCATCAATATTTTTCTCACCTGTTCCTCTTCTTATTTCCTTGGCTACTACCTTAGTTTAGGTCTTCATTAACTGCTTAAAATAGATTTTATTGATTTTTTTTTACATTACTTATATTTTCTGTGGTATCATTGATTTTTTTTTACATTACTCATATTTTCTGTGGTATTATTCCTTCATTGTTTCTCTGTCATTCTAATGTCACTCCTTTCTAATGTAGCCAACACAGCAGTGTTAAGATTATCTTAATATACAACAGATTAAAATCTGTAGCATATACCAGATAAAACCCAAACACTTTAGACTGGCATTCAGGGTTCTTTGATTCTGATTCCAAACTACATTTTGTGCCTTATACTCTTATCACTCTCCCTATATACTTCACAACACTGCCAAACTAGATTTGACTGTTTCCTGGACTCACCCTACTCTGACCTGTACCCATACATTAGATCACATCTTCCTAAATTCCTAGAATGCACATTCCCCCCTAATTTCTGTCGTTGAGGTTGACCTCCAGTCTAGTCTTATCTGCTGATTATACTTTCCTCTCTTCCCAAGTTAGAATTAATCTCCCCTTTCTCAGAAATCACATCCTCCTTGGTACTTTGTCTAATCTCTCTTTGCATATAGTTGTAAGTGTATTCTTGTTATGGTAAAAAAGATTGTTGGACTTGAATGCAGAAATCTAGGTTTAAGCCTCAACTTTTTGACCCAAGCAAGGCACTTAATTTACGTAGTTTCTTGTGTTAAAAAAATGTGGATTTTAAAAAATAATCTATCTCACAATGTTGTTGTCAAGAAAACACTTCATAAATCTAAAATGTCATGTAAAGTCTGGCTAATACTACTTTAGGTCAAGAAAAAGTGTCATTCATTTTTGTATTCTCAGGGATTTGATACAAGGCCTTACACATATAGTATGTGCTTAATACAAGTGCAGCTGAATTGAGAGACTGAATATTTTCTTTTCATCTTTGAATCAGAATTGTAAGTTAGGTCATGTCATCATTTTATACTTTGCTAATGGTTCATTCTCTGTTATCTAGGGGAAACCTGGAAAGGATGGTGAAAAAGGAGAAAAGGGAAGTCCAGTAAGTATTTTCACAAAGTTTTTTTTTTTAATCTATGTCCTTATATTCACCTTTACAACATACCAATGCAATTTTTTCATCTATTTATTTTTAGGGTCTAAAAGGTGATGCAGGATTCCCAGGAATCCCAGGCCAAACGGGTGCTAAGGTAAGCACAGAATAATATTTGGATTTTAAAAGTTACTTCCATTGTGTAAACTATCTTATATCTGTGCATTAAAAAAATTAAACCAGAGGGGCCCTTAATTTTCTTTAAGAAGGAGAGCCAATAACCTACTGAAGAAAAAAAAATCAATCAAGAAACATACTAGTAAATGGCATTTTACCTTTCTTTTACTGTGTATAGTTTGTTGTTTTTATATATTTTGAATATTTTACTCTTTTTATTAAAATTTAGAATAGGGAACAGGGAAAACATACAAAAAAGTAATAATACATTGTATTAGTATAGTGATTTGCATTTATAAGGAACATTTAGTACATTAAATTGTGGTCCTCCTGAAGGAGGAAAGGGGTTATTATTACCTCATTTAAAAAAAATGCAAAAGTAGATTTGGAAGGGTTAAGTGACATTTATTCTCCAAGGTAACTGAGAGAGTCTTATTATTTCAGGGCCCGCCATATTTCTTCACATTGCTCATTATAAAAGATATTCATCAAGTCTTTAAGGAGAAGCTTTGAGTAGAATATGAAGAGCTGGCCTTTGGTTCAGGGTCCCCTCTGTTTAGCTTCATCCTCTGACATAGATGGACTATCTGATGTGGGACAATTAATAGCTTCTCAGTGACCCAGGTTAATTTGATAGCCTGTAAACTGAATAGTATACAATATGTTTTGGTAGAGCAAATTTCCTTATTAGCAAATTCCTGGTACCCATAAAGTCACAGGTCAGGACCCCTAAAACCCCAGTTATTAATTATGGTCATTGAAAAGGGAATTAATGAACAGAAAAAGATAGAAGAAAGAAACAATTTTAAATGTTTTCTGAAGTTCTCTTTTAATGGAATATAAAACTTTACAGAGCAACTAGGTAGCAAAATGGTTAGAGTGTCAAGTCTGAAAGCATTTTCCCAAATTTAAATCTGGTTTCAGATATGTAATAGCTGTGTGACTCTGGGCAAGTTACTTAATCCTGTTTGCCTTAGTTTCTACATCTGTAAAATGAACTGGAGAAGGAAAGATCAATCCATAATTAAATATTATTTGTGATTCTTAAGGGGACTTAATAATCAAAAAATAGTAATAGTAATAAGAAAATCTTTGTGAAGTGAATAGCCTTCCTTCTAATTTTGAGCTTTAAGGATTTTCATATACTAAGTTTAATGAATAAGTTAGCATTTATTAATATTATTGGAAATTATGAAATAAAAAAGAATTTGAGGGGAGCATATACCAGCTCTATTTTGTAGAAATAAAAAACATTAAATATCATCCCTCATTATAGTCTAGTTTTTGCAATAATAAAATAACTATGAAATTCATTTATTTTGTAGGGAGAGAGAGGATTCCCAGGCCCTCAAGGATTACCAGGCACTGTAAGTAAAATAAATGTTATGTGTGTATTTCTTCTATATTTTGATGCTTCATATTCCTGATTTCCTTATTGTGAAGTCTTCCCTCAATTGATGTAGATCATAAATGCCAATCATCTTGCCTAAGTAGATGGTCCTTATAACAATTACCATTCTTCTGCAATCATTTTGTTATTGAACCTTTTCCCCACTGGCTGTACACTGGCTGTGTACTGTTGACAGACTCACAGTCTCTGAAGACAGTTACAGCTATATTTAAGACAAGCTTCTGTCCAAATTTATATGTACCATGGTTGAAGAATCCAGGATTACCTTCACAGTCTTCTTAAGAGGTGAGAGTAAGGCCTTTCTTAGAGTGAATATCTATAAAACTGTTAAACAAAAGTGCAAGAAGGCTAGGGCTCAGCTATTCTATTGGAATTTTTCTAAGACATATTACTATGATGATTTATATTTTTGTACTGTGTCCTTGGGGTTGTCTATAGCTAGATACAGAAGTGATCAATTAATATTCTTTTTGAACAATGTGGAAATGGTCTTAGAGCCATTCTTTTCTTTTCTTTTTTAATAATTCTGATTTTGCATATAATTTTTTGAAAAAGTATATGCTAAAATGATATTTTTTGTATAAGGACTTTTGGCCCATTTTTATTTGATTTTTTAAAAAAAATTATTATTTTATATTTAACATGTATTGGACCACCTGCCAGCTATGGGAGGGGGTGGGTGGAAGGAGGGGAAAATTTGAAACAAAAGGTTTTGCAAGAGTCAGCGTTGGAAAAATTACCCATACATATGTTTTGTAAATAAAAAGCATTGATGAAAAATAAAAATAAAAATTGTTATTTTCTTTTCTCTTCCAGAGAGCCCAAGATCTCTAAAACAAACAAACACCCCCCCAAAACACATCTGACTTTCTATAATATAAAAAGTAGCAATGATGTGTGTGTGTGTGTATGTTGACTGAAATTAATCTGAAAACATGATTTCATAGCTTCTCAGTAATGTAGTATTTGAGAGAATGATTTATTAGGTAGAAATAAAGGTTTTGAATCTATTTTCCAGTTTGTCTATCTGCTGTCATCTCTTAAGGATGGCTTAAAGGAGGAGCCTTCTTTTAGCATGGTACCTCTTTATCACCTATTGGTTTTCTAAGCATGTAGTCTATATGCCATGGTTAAAATATGTGTGCTCTTAAAACCCCTGGGCTTTTTTTTTCTTCTTAATGAGAGAAAACAAACCAAAATAACATTATCAGCATTGATATTGACTATTTTGCCTCTGCCTAATTACTCGACGGATTTCTGTGTTAAGAAAACCTGAGAAATTTGAGGTTCTTTCTCTACATTCATAGTTACTCTTACAATTTAATATCCTTAAAGGGAACTCATTATTTTATTTGCTGTAAGAAGGTGTTGAGTTTGTTAGTTTTCAGGCAGAACAATTTTCTTTACATTTGTAGCCATATTTTTGATGCCATTATGTAGATCTTGGCATTCATGGATACTTTTCCCTACTTTGATATAGGTGATAAGCACACAACCAGGGGGTGAAAAAGGAGAGAAGGGATATCCAGGTGCTCCAGGATTAAAAGGCGAACCAGGTCAAAAAGGTAAATTTTTAAAACCTTTTTCTGGTCTAAATTAGTTCTATTGAAAACATTTGTGTAATTGGCAGAATTATATAGTGTAACTGAGATTTTATCTTTATATCATAAACCATGTCACATTTAATGTGTTTATATTACAAGTCTGTATTATAATTGCAAATTTAGTCATGTGGAAAGGGGTTTTGGGGACAGTACATAATGTGTGTGTGTTTTTTTTTAGCAACTTAAATAATTGGTCATTAAATTTACTCTTGAAATTGAATTGACAGATAAGAACAAATACTGACAGAAATATTGAAGAGTGTTGGTCATCACTTTTGATCTTGCCTTTCTGTTCTTTGGGCTCATGTAGAATTATTTCCTTTTTGGGTATACTTTTTCATGTTCCCATTGGTATGACTATTTATGGGTATGGCAGACTTGAACCAATCAAAACGATAAATTAGACTAACTAAATTCTAATATCTCCTTTTTTTGTCTCTCTCCTTAGGTTATCCAGGTATTCCAGGCCAACCAGGTCCTCCAGGTAAAAATTCAATTTATAACAGGATTTTTTTCCTATTTAGCCTAGATTTTCTGTTTTCTTCTGTATGTAATGAATGTTACAGATCTGCATGGAAATTGATTTGCATATAGTAGAGGCTTAAATCTTTGTTGAAGAAATGAATTAATGAAGATTAAATTTAACTATTCAAAATGTTTCTTCTGAGTAATTTGGGGGTGAAAATGAACATGCACAAATATGCTATATATAGGTATACTCAAATACACAATCTATTTTACATCATATATGGATATATGTGTATATATGTACATACACAATGGAATTACTGCAACAATATCTTTTAATTCTGTTATATTTTGAATATGGCTTCTCTTCACTTTGTTACCATTTTTAGAATACTAACCCTCCTCTAGAACCTCTAATGACCTTGCATAGTCTTTTCTATCAAATCCTGACTTCTCTGACTTTCAGGGACTCCTTAAGAAACCCCTATATTACTTGTGTGACTTTACTTCTTGCCACCTAATACAAAATCTTTATAGCAGTCAGTCTGTTCCTTGCTGTCCTATCCATTATGTGGAATATAGTATTGCTACCAAATCTCTTATGTAAATTCTCCTCCCTCCTTCCCATTTTTCAAAGTCCAATTCAACTCCAGTGAAACCTTTCTTGAATACTCTGGTAAAAATATTTGTTCTGTAAAGTGCTATTAGAATTTTAAGTTTTGCCCTGTAGCTAAGTGCTTAGTTATAGTCTTAAGATAGTAGCATTTAGAACAACTGTCCTGAGCTCACGGACTCAGGATGTACAATATAGCTTTGAATTACTGAGTCCAGGTAATCTTCAGTAATTTTTTCAACAAAGGTCTGTGATTTTGTCAATGTCAGCACTCCCTCCATTGACACAGATTACAATTTCTCCACACCTTAGTAAACTTATCCAGTACATGCTTTCTCTCTTCTTCCATGATCTGCCCCTCTGTCTCCCTTTATCCCTGCTCTTTCTTGATCTCATTCTCCTTCCTTCTTCCTCTCTGTTTCTGCCTCCTTCCCTACCTTCTTTCTTCTATAAACCTTTCTCTTTGTCTCTTTTCCCCACTTTCTCTCCCTCCCTCTCTCCCTTCCTTTTTCTTTCTGTTCCTGTTTCTCTCTTTCCCTTTCTTCTTTCCTCTATGAATCCCTCTCTCTGTCTTTGTCTCCTTTACTTCTTTCCTCTGTAAACCCTGTTTTCTGTTTCTCATTTTCTCTTTCTCTTTCCTTTCCTATTCTTTCCCAAACATATATATGTGCAAACATGCATACATATATAAACATACACATACATATATGTATATATTTCTCTGTGTATCAGTGGATGGATGGACATATTTTTGAATATATATGGACCTATAATTTCAATTATATATATTGATCCGGACTTATCATTTCATTGGTGTAAGTAGGGAACAACCAGTAAGGAAACTATCATTACTAATTACTTGGCAATATGCATACTTAAAATCTTGAAGTGGGTAACCATATTCCTATGTGCTGAGACCATGCTCCTTGTCTTCTAGATTTTGATGTCTTTAAGTACACACTTGATACATCTCTTTAGTCCCTACCTATGATTCTATCTCCAGAAAAACAATCTATTTATATTTCTCTATTTAGTCTTAAATCTTCCTTTCATCTAATATCAGTTTCTACACTTAGGATGTGTTCTCATTCCCTTAGTAGAAATTTCATATTTCTTCTATTGCTTTCTGATTATAATATTTAGTATTTTTTCAGTTCAACATATTGACAGATATTGATGACTATGCTTCATAAAAATATCTATATAGTTATTCATACTAGTCTGCATATATAATTTGTATTTTATCCATGCAGGTTCATTTAACTAGTTCTTATATTGCATCCAATGTAATTTCATATGCCTGTGGGTATCTAATACATATTATTGAGTGATTATCTCCTAGTCATTTTCTCTTTGATTCAGTAAAGTAAAATCACTTTGTTTAGCGTTTGTGGGATTTTATGTTTGTTTGATTTTGTTTTTCAAGGGAATGGGTTAGAATATGTCCTTTTATGCTAATTGGTTATTTTCTGACCTAAGGCTTCCCAGTCCCCGGACAAATTGGTGCTCCTGGCTTTCCTGGTGAAAGGGGAGAAAAGGGTGATCCAGGTCCTCCAGGACAATCATTGCCCGGAACAAGTGGAAGAGATGGGTTCCCAGGACTTCCCGGGCCTCCTGGACCTCCTGGCTTACCAGGCCATACAAGTAAGTTCTATTTAATTTAGTTTCCCTTGGAATTCAAACTATTCTTAGTGTTAAGGCTACACAAAGAAGTGTGAGGCTTACTCAGAACCACAAACCTTACCTGTTGGTTATGGAGTTAATTGTTCCAGAATAAGGAGATATGTTCTAACCCTATGGTTGACTAAAGATTAATAGGAATGGCTTTAAAATTCAAATTGTTAGGTAGGCATATATCACCTTTTGGAATGTTTCCATGATACTATTCAACATAGACTGAAAGTGTGCATGTGTTATACTTTGATCATCATTTAAGGAGATTTAATTATTACAACATCAAGTGTACCAGAACTTGAAATCCTTGCTTATTGGATGGCATTAGACCTAAAGGAAACATACCAATGAAGCTGTGGAATATTTAGATAACTTGATAGGAAAATAAACTGAGAAAGTGAAAGATTCAATTTATTCTAAGTCAGCTAGCAGAATAATGGGTAAGAAGCTAAAACTCAGACTGATTTTTGACTAGTAAGTGTCTAAATCAGGATTTGAATGGAAGTGTTCTTGACTTTAGGTCCGGTATCTACTGGACTAAACTACATTTATTGTTTTTTTCCTCTTTTTTTTTCACTATTGAGGTCATGGGGTCATAATAGAGAATAGAAAGGGATCTTAGAAGTCATCTAGTCCTCTTATTTTGCACAAAAAACTGAGGCATAAAGTTTTTAATGACTTGCCTAAAGTCATAGGTTTTAAACGATATATTGTCCACCTCAAAACTCAGTTTTCCATGCTACTTGTCATGTATAAGTATGCTTCTGTTATATATATGGCCTTTTCACTTCTCTTATTTGAATAGGAAACTCTACATGAACTATCCTCCTATCAATCAACCTTAGCCTTTTATAGACAATATAAAATAAGCACAAAAATGATGAAGTATTAAGGGATAATTTATAAATGAGAATGTTTTATATACACAATATGACTCAGGCAAAGAGACAGCTTAAAGCTAATTGCCACTTTGAGGCATATTAATGGTTCATTAACCATGCACAAGTGAAACAGTCTTCTTTCAAATTTTCTACTGAATTTCATGATTGTCTTCATTTCCCATATGGTTGCAATGAGCTCCAGGCCATCTGTGCCTGCAAATAATCTTAATAGATAGAAACTGTTCACCATGGATCATAATATTGATTTTTATATCTTATCAGTAGAGTTTTCCTAGTTTTTGATTTGGGTTTTAAGTTATTTTGGCTTGATTTACCCATTCACCCTATATTGCTTTCTCATCAGAAGAATACAGGGATGCTATTCAGATAAGGAAGGATGGAAAGGTTCTCTGAAAACTATGTGAATTTTATTTAAATAAATAGTCTGTTGTAGGACTGAGATCTGTAAAAGACCTTAGAAATAATCTGTTTCAGTCTTTTTATTTTAATGTCATCTCTTGTGGACTTTCTTCGTAAGACCAATAGATGGATTTGAGGAAGATAATGTGGTGTGGTATATAGAATAAGGAAGACTATTTCAAATCCTTCCTCTAACTTAGTAATGAGGGAAAAATCAATTAACTATAGGCCTTAGCATTCTCTAAGAACAGTATATGAATACTTGTAGTAGTTATTTTGGAAGGTTGTCCTTAGTATCAGATGAGAAGCCATGCACACACACAAATACACACACACACAAACACAGAAACTCATATATATATATATATATATATATATATATATATACATATATCTAAATACACACACACAATTGCTTTGAAAAACTTTCCTGATATAAATGTCAATGATTATTATCAGATTTAAGTAGGAGCTAATAACTAAAACTACATGTGTTATTAAGACCACAGTCTTCACAGAGAAGTAATTTGAGATTTTTTTTAAGCATGATAGTTTATTTTTACTTTAAGTAGGACCTATAGGATTCAGTCAATTATACTGAAAACAAAAATGAAGAAAGATATAAATTACAAGAGATGGAAAGCACAAATCCAGAATCATTAGCTGTGGCTGACTAGGAAGAATATTGAGAAGTAATTGCCTTTTAGGCTTTCTGACTTCCTGTGCTTTAATGAAGAAAAATTACCAAGAACCACCTATTTCTACCTCAGATTTTACTTACAGTGCTAGATGCTGGGTTTGCTGGACAGCCTAACTCTACTCAAAGAAGAGGATGAGATGCATTCTGTTGGGGTATTAAGTAGAAACAATGAAAGGTTTGCTCAATTACCTCTGCTTTGTGTCACCATAGAAAACACATTTGTTCACTAGCTGTCCCATACTGCACTGTTTCTTGTTCCCCAACAATGCACTCTAATTTCCACCAGACAGCAGAGGAGTCATAAACCAGATTGATTTGAGGACTACTGGACAAAGAAATAATATCAAAATAAATGTATGACTTATCATGCTTCAGCATCACTTCCTACCTAGAGCTCTCTGTCCCCTGCTTATAATATCACAAATAGAATTTTACAAACTAAAGAAAGAGCAGAGCTGATAAGTTCTTAACCTCTTGTGAATCTGTTGGATGTTTGGGATGCAGAAGTCAGGTACATGCTAAGAAGTAAGAGCAAAATTTTCTGTAATGGTTTGTTCTTTCATTTTTTCCTTGATTGAGTTAAAGAATAAATGTTCCATTTTATAAAGAGCGGAAAAAAACCTATTGCCTAGTTATAGACAGAAAGCAGTACTTCTTACCTTGAACCTACTTCAAGAAATACACCAGAAGTGCTTTGTATAACTAGTCATTGCCTGATCTACTAACATAAAAACCCTTAGAATTAAACATCAATTATGGTTTAGCACATTACCATGTTGCTGTACATCATGATTCTTTTAGGCCAGTAGTGACTTTGTTTTAATTTTGTGTTGAAGGAGTACATTAGAGAATTAAGACATTCTTGTCATGGCATTCTAAATAGTACATGTGTGGTTGTATTTTTCAAGTCAATGGCCTTGGTTCCTTTAAAATTGTAATAAATACAATTTTTTTTTTTGTGGCACATTGGCTGTAGATGCCCTGGTTGCTATATTCTAGGAAATATGGATTTTATAAAACCAAAATTCTTCTTGTTTTGTTTGACTGTTAGATGGAATAGTGGAATGCCAGCCTGGACCACCTGGAGATCAAGGACCACCGGGAAGTGCTGGGCTACCAGGATTGACAGGGGAGATGGGACAGAAAGGTAACTTAAGGTTTAATGAATTTTTAAACTAGTGTTCACACCTGATAATAAATTTGTAGATCATGGGTATGGGGTACATTTTTGAATAATCGTGGGTTCAATTTGAATAATTGTCTTCTGTAGTTTCTTTTGAGATTGTCTTATTCTGAGCTTTTGAGATAAGAATGCCCTTAAGAAAGGGAGATTTTGTAGATTTTCATTCCTCAGGATTAGTGTCTTTCTTTTTTGTTTTCCCTTCCATTTCCATGTAATTTTAAATGAGTAGCCCTCATGTTGACAAACATAGCAGAACAAACTGTGGGACAAAATTGAGACATTATCTTATTTTTTACCTAAAATTTCAAGGGCAAAATTTCTGAAGAATGCCAGTATTTCATTAAGTTCATGAGAATAAAAAAGTGCCTAAAATCTTGAAGCTCAGCTTTGTTGTTAACCTCATGTCTGAATTAATTGGTATTGACCCTAGCTATTGGTTTGACAAACTATTTTGTGAACTGATTTTTCTTTTCCCTTTAAACAAGTCAGTTGTTGAGGGGCATCTTTTGGCCTTTTTGGAATATGCACACATATGGAGTAACAGTTCTGTCTTTGAATATACATCTTCCCATATTTGTTTACCTTTCTCCATATACATTATATGGCTACTAATCAACTGGTTACTTAAGTAGATAGTTGCCCCATTATTTTGATCCCATACTGTGTCATTTCAACATTCTGATTTCCCTCAGGTTCTATTAACTAAAATTTTAGTTATTAGTTCATGTTTTAAAAGAAATGCTTGTAGTGCATGAAGACTGTGACCCTAGAGAACAGCACCTTGATATGTGATTTGAGAGAAGGGGACTAGGGAGATGATAAGAAGAGTGGGATGAGAAGAATGTCCAGTAGGTGAAAAAGGATAGCAATAAATACTAATTTTTCCCACTTTCTTGGTAACTGTTGTTTTTATATAGGTTTTTTTCCTTTCTGCTTTTCCAACAATTGAAGATTTTAGCCTTAAAACCTAAAAGTGTAAGCATAAGTGCACCTAAGTTGTCAAAAGATTTGTTTTCTTGATTGAATAATGTTTTTTAACAGAGAGGAGAAAATATATCTTATCATTTCTTTGATGTGGTATATTTTGTTTTCTCCACTACCCTTTAATTTATGATTAATGCACTTTCTTTTTCCTTTTGATTATCATCTATTAGGCAACAATATTTATTGGATCATTCTGCCAAAACAAAATAAGTCAAAGAAAAAATTAATTAAATAAAACATTGTAAGGAATAAAGTGGCTTATCCCCCTCCCCAAAAGTCCAAGGAAAAACAAAAAATTTAGGTCACATGAAGGTATACCCTTCAGTTTTTTGGTTTTTTGGGGTGTTCCTCATTTTTCTTGTTTTTGTTTATAATTATTAGAGATAAAAATAGGTTGTATGTGAAACATGGTTTTCAGAATATAATGGAAGTATGGATAAAAAATAATCTTAGTTGTCTAGAGAGGAAAACTAGCTTTATTCAGAGTGATGTGCCAATTCCATACTTATTAGAAAACTGATAACCCCCAAAGAGGTGATCATTTGGAAAAGTTAATTTTAAATATGTTTGTTAATAACAGTGACCTTTATTCTCTCAATTTAGTCTAGTGAAGGTTTTTTTTACATAATTCACTCATGTTGTACTTAAATTTTATTTTGAAGGTGAGAAAGGTCAAGGCTGCCTAACCTGTGATCTGGATGGAGTTCCTGGACTTCCAGGTCCACAAGGACCACCAGGGGAAATAGGTAAGATAATTGACTTTGATTTGTTTTGACATATCTTGGGTACAAGGAATAACATCTCAAGGAGCATTGCTCTTGGTCAAGGAGATCAATAATCACCATTGTAGTTTCTCAAACTTCTAAATTATTATATTTTAATCTAATGAAGAACAGAAATTTTTGATATAATCTTCCCCCCTTACACAATATAAATTAATATTATATGCTGTAACTTCATCACAGAAAGAATTTCTTAATAATCAAATAGCTATAAGACAAGTGGTTCCTATATTGAGATACTCTCTTTACACAGTAAAAGTTGATGAATTCAATACTTTTACCAAAAAATGAATAGAATTCTCCCCAGGAAGACACCTATTCAGAAAAAGTTACTTATTTTATAAAAACTTGCACAAAAGACATTTTAAGGCTTTAGAATGCTTTTTTCTTCCTTTTCACTCTTTTACCATAGTTGTAATTTTCAATAGGAAATTTTAGAATAAAATTTGTTTCAAGAACATCTACTTTGTATGAAAATATTCCTGCTTTTTAAACAATAAATTAGGGATTTAAAGGTAGGAAAAATGTGATACTGCATTTGATTATTCATTTTACCCTATCTTTTTGTTTAGGTTTTCCAGGACAGCCAGGTGCTAAGGGAGACAGAGGTTTACCTGGACATAATGGTCTTGAAGGGATGCCTGTAAGTATATCACTTTGAATTTTAATCTGTGCCAAAAAGTGTCAAATGAGCTTATGATGATCTAATGAAATAATATTTATGAAATGCTTGGCATAGCACCTGACATTAGCCTGACAGTAATAGGTACTTAATAAATGCTTATTCCCTTCTTAAGAGAATTTGCATATTTGCATTTTCATTGTTATTTGCTTCATATTGGATTAAAGAAATACAATATTTTTGAGTGATATCACTTTTTATCTTATACAAGATTAATTAACTCAATTTCAGTCAAAATTGTGAAAGAAATTAACTTTGTTGAAACCAGATCAGATATCCCAATTTGCCTTTTACATTTTTCACAAACTTGGTTTTGGTGATGCTCTGTGTTTATGTATTTGAGGTTTGCTGCTCCATCTTCTGGTGGAATCCTTGTAGCTTCAATTTTAACAAATTTTTTCAAAGCCAAAAAAGTGTAGCCTGGTGCCCTCCAGTGGCTTTCCCTAGCAATTACAATGGATATTCATTTTGGTTTTTTATTGCATTTACCTTCTCAAGCAGTACCATAATTGGGAAATACCTAAAAGCTTATTAGTGAATAGGTTTGATATATTTGGTTCTCTGGAATAGTTTTATGGCCAGTGGTGGCATATTCTATCCAAATTCGCTTCTTGCTTACTATTCAAGTGTCACTTGGTAGTAACCATCTTTTCATGAAACCTAGTTAAATACAATATCAATTCAATCTCTAGCTTCTTACAAGAAGAAGGAATAATTGAGAAAACAGGAAAAAAAATTAAGTATTAGAGATTATTTTATTATTAAAATCAGTACTGTTTTCTAATGCAATAATTTTGTTTCTCTAATAACTTCTATTAAGTTTAAGCATCATCTAGTATATATAATTCCTTGTTGTACTGTCTTTAATCTGGAAAAAAATTTCTTTCATTAGTCTCTTCTGATATAGCAGATTTACTCAAAGGAATTTTTTTTTATATACTGCTGGAACCTTGTACGCGTATGAGGGCAAGAGCATGGGGTAGCTGAGTGAAAGTGAAACAGCTAGGGGCAAATAATCATTAGTTTGTTTTTGAAGTTAAATCTTTGCCTCTTGGCTTTTTAGAACCATCCTGGAACCTGGGGAGCTAAACTGCGGATTGCAGTTGTTTAAAGTGTTTCTAAAAAATTAAGAGTTCAGCTGAACTGAAGAAGTTCAATCTATGGTGAATATCAAAGACAAAAAAAAAAAAAAAACTTTGAGGCAATGTGAGAAAGATGCTTTTACTCTCAATTCATCTCCTTTTATCTGTTTTTCTTCTGAGGCAGCATTTTCCTGCTTAAAGTTTGGCTTGAAATCAGTCCTGATGCCCTTGGAAACCTGGTTTCAGAAAACAGAAAAGTAGAAGAGGGAAGGAGAGAGGAAGACACACACACACACACACACACACACACACAGAGACAAAGAGACACAGATGGAGACACAGATGGAGACACAGACAGAGACACACACAGAGCAGAGACAGACAGAGAGTTGACTAAAGAATA
This sequence comes from Sarcophilus harrisii, assembly GCF_902635505.1. NCBI lineage: Eukaryota > Metazoa > Chordata > Mammalia > Dasyuromorphia > Dasyuridae > Sarcophilus > Sarcophilus harrisii. The sequence goes on along the minus strand of NC_045428.1, from coordinate 161,817,998 downwards.
GAATAAACAAAAGAGTAAAGGAGGGAAAAAGAAATCTACCTGAAAGTTGGACAAAGAACATTAAATAAAATATCAATGAACATATTTTTAAGACAATTTCTGCTGCTTCCTCTATTAGGACTTAACTTGAATTTGTGTTTAGAGTTTATGACTGACTTGTAATGAAAAATTTAAAAATAAGATAAAAAAATTGGATAATGAAAAAATCATGGTTCTTCTATGCAGCTACTTAAAGACTTCTTTATTAGTAGCACTTTGGTAAACTAATGAATTGAATAATAATAATAATAATCATAATAGTGATAACATTAGTCATCATTACCTTAACATTATTAATTAGTAGTATTATTAATAGTGATAATGATAATGTTTCTATAGTGCATATTATGTGCTAGGCATATTTGTGTATTTAGCAAATATTATCTCATGGACATTTGACTGTACAACTACAACAGCTACCAAGAGATCAATAAAACTTACTGGGCAATGCTTTAAAGTTTCATTAACTGCTTAAATAAGCTTTGAAAAAAAGCAGTATTTCGTGATTATGTTCAACAAAGTAAATCAAATAGTCAAAGTGGGGAAAGGGATCAGAAAAATAAAAATCTAAATTCTTTTTCTCTTTAATGAAATAGGGGGTTCCAGTGCCCTGGTTAGAGTCTTAGGTAAAATAATACTAATAATACCCATAATAATTAACATTTACAAAGCATTTATATGCATAATACTGTTCTAAGCTCTTTTCAATTGTGGTAAATACCAAAATAAATATACAATGTCTTTATAATACATCCTAATACACAATGTGAAGGGCATGCTGGATTGTGGAGATAGTAGAGCTCAGTTTGATTTTTTAGTACGAGTCACATTAACCCTTTGTCATCAATTTTCTCATCTTTAAGTTGAAAAAGTTGAACTACTCTTCTTTAAAAGACTAAGAGTTCCAACTCTAAATTTATGATCCTCTAAGAACATGATCCCTGTAAAAAGAATTTAGGATTACATTATCACAAAGCAGCCAAGAAAATTGTTTTTAGCTACCCCCAGCCTTCCTGAACATGTCCTATGTGTTTTTAATAGTTCTACTGAACTATTCATTTTTAAGCACATATGTTCTTCTAGCACAGTAATATACTGGGCCCTCTAATACAGTGGACAATCCTGTCCTAGGAAGAAGATGCTTATACACTTCCTAGGAACCTAGGCAAATGAACTTTAGTAAGTGTGTCCTAATTGATTGTAAGTATCAGTATCTTAGATGGTAGCAATTAAGACATTTACCATGGAAAGAACAACAGCCCTACCATATTGTAATGTTTCTTTTGAAAAGTCCAAATATGAGGAAAGGGAATAGGAGTGGGGAGGAATTAAAACTGGATATTGTATCAGAATGTCCTGTGAGATTAAGCTTAACAAAATTGTACTAAATCAGCTAGAAACCAGAAGCTGTTTCTCAGTGTTAAAAGAACAAGTAATTTGAATTTATTTCGGTCATTTAAAACAGTTGTAATTTCCTTGAGAATCGTGGGTTCTGAAAGCTGCTGGATGAGAAAACATCTGTGGGTGTGCACATTCTGAGCAAATCTGGCTTTCCAGGAATTGAAAAATGTGTTCTGATATGTGGCTCTTGGGAAAGTAAATTCTATTCTGCTGACTGCTCATAAGTGACTAATTATAGAATTGGCTGAATGTTGGCTTTTTGGTTTCCACACTTAGTCCTGGAAGACCTTATCTCCCAGAACAAAGGGAATGAACATAAAAGGAAACCTTTATAATTTCAGTAATGACTAGCCTGAGAAAGAAAAAAAAAAACAAGTCTGATCTCACTTCTCATTGAGTAGTCTCCTATAACAATTGAAAATGGGAAACAGACATCCTTACACCGTGGATCTAAAAGCCCCTCAAAACATTGGCACCACATAAACAAAAGGACTTCTTGGATATCTTGTCCTATGCCAATGTACATTCAAATATTTTGTGACTGTTTTAGAACTTGTGAGGGAAAAGAAAAGTTCAAGTTCTTTGCAAATGGGACAGTATTAAGGCCTCCTTTATGGAGATGTGGGAAAAATTCCATACTTTCTCTTTATGTATCTATTTTTGAAATATCCAATGGAGCAAAATGGAATGCTTTGAGAATTATAGAAAGAAGGATCTGGGCTTTATTGCAAATTAACTGGTTCCATTTTAGAAGATTTTTTACTCCAAATGTCACTTGGAGAAAATGACAAATTTCTTATTTCATTGCAGAAAGCATTGGTGAGTTATTAGAGGAATGGATGTGTTTAGTAATATGCTTATGTTTTATTATTTTAGGGGCCTCCAGGTTTGCCAGGACTGAGGGGTGAGCCAGGAGCAAAGGGAGAGCCTGGAGAGATTTATTTGGATGCAAAGCTGAAGGGTGACAAAGGAGAGCCAGGTTTTCCAGGACAACCTGGTGCCCCTGGAAGAGCAGGAACACCTGGAAGAGATGGCCATCCTGGTCTTCAGGGCCCCAAAGGATCACCGGTATGTTTATTTCCATATTTAGTATATGTACCTTAATTTAGAGCAAAGGGGAATAAAGAGGTTTACAATTTGAATAATTATCTATTTTTAGTAAAAAATCTGGCTAGTGTTCAGACATAAATTTAGTGTCAGACTTACTAAAATTAGTGTCAAGTCTATAATAGTTGTGAAGGAGAAATGGTGATAATGAAAATGAGTTGCATGCTGAGGGTTGGGGAGCAAATATGAAAAAATTATGGTTTGGCGGGAGCAAAATGATTCTGAGGCATTTGGTTGGGATATTAAATTTCTAAGCAGGATGTACTGTTTTTAGAGACATTTATATTGCAATTAGGAAAAGCTCTTATGGGATTAGAAAATTAATCTGAACTGGAAAAGCAAAAACTAATCTTTTACCTTCAGTTATAAAGGGTATAACATGTTCTCAGTTAAATTTGATAATAGAAGGGTGGTGGTTTGGGGTAGGGGAGGAATATGGGATGATAAATATAGCATACTTCATTATCAAAACTCCTAAAGATTCTAAAATTAACATATATGATAGATAATTATCTTTTTTTATTAAAGGGTTCAATAGGACTAAAAGGAGACCGTGGTCCCCCTGGAGGAGTTGGTTTTCCTGGAAGTCGTGGTGACATAGGCCCTCCTGGCCCACCAGGATTTGGCCTACCTGGTCCAGTTGGTGACAAAGGGCAAGCAGGTTTTCCAGGAAGCCCTGGGTCCCCAGGTCTCCCAGGTCAGTATTTGGAACATAGGAAATGTTGGCAAAATTACTATCTATATAGTATAGTAGAAAGAGCAATGAATGATGCACCAAGGTTCTGCTTCCATTATGACTACTGACAAATTATTTAGATTATTTAGCCCTCAGTTTCCTCATCTGTAAAATTTTTGGATAGCAGTCAGTTATCTTTGACATCTCTTTCACCTCGAAAAATCTGTGAGTCTTTATTCTTTATATAGCTACCTCTCCAACCAGAAATCATAGGTTGAGACTTCCAGAGGGAACATCTACTATCTTGAGTTCAAAAATTTTAGTAAAAAATCTGGCTAGTGTTCAGACATAAATTTAGTGTTAGACTTACTAAAATTAGTGTAAAGTCTATAATAGTTGTGAAGGAGAAATGGTGATAATGAAAATGGACTGCATGCTGAGGGTTAAGGAGCAAGTATGAGCCCTCTGGGATTATGCTCTTAAAACTATAACTTTGTATCTTTAATAGCCAGTGGACACAAAGTACAAAGTAAAAGTCACTCACCAACATGACACAGTAAAGAGTACGTTATGCTACAAATACGCACAATATTTAAGGGGAGAGTGGACATAAATTCATAGTAAGTTAGTAGTTCGACATAGAGAGAATATATATACCTAAGAGAGGTCATGTTTTTGATACTATATAGACTTCTCATGGACATTAACTTCTTGTGGTATCCATTTGCTGTTACCCCAAGTGCATCTCTTTTACTGGAAAACATACTCAGTTAGAATCCCTGGGTATGCCACAGATCAATTCCCAAATGTGAGGGCCAATTAATATTGACTCAGTGGTTGGTTATGTTCTCTTCTGTCAGGATCGTTCTACTTTGTAATATTTGAATATTGATTCTTGCATCTGTGTTTCCCTAGTAAATGTGTGTGTCTATGAACTATGTTTACCCAGTAAGTGTGTATGAACTGTATTTCAAAAATCCAAGATTTTCTTGAATTCTTGACTTCTATAACCTATCTCCAGGATTGGTAGCTTTAGGGTTTTTAAATTCATGTTGGGCATGGGCAGTTTTTTGCCAACCAATGCCAACTTGTATTTCCAATTCAATCAGAGAAATTGGATTTTGATAACATATTAATACCTTATTACCACTGTTATTTGTGGTTTACTTTTTAATGACTGTAATCAGTTGAGATGGGGGCAGGGAATGAAAAACAACTCATCCCTCTCCTCCATTTTATATGCTTTTCTTTTTATCAAATATGTGGAATGCCAGTAAGATACTGCCCTTTTAATTTATGAGCAGTTTAGTTGTGAAAAAAGTGGAAAACAAAACCTTTTGTATATGAAAAGCTGATTAAATTAAAGGATACAGAAACAGTTTTCAGATGAAATGTGATAGACACAGACTGCTCTAAGGACCAAAGAATTGAGAGGAATTTTTGAGAAGACAGAGAAATCTGATGCGACAAGAAATCCTGACCCTTCAGATAATTTGCTTGTAACCAATTTTTTTATTTGAGAGTTTAATAAAGTAGATAATTAACTAGAGGCAATGGGATGATTACATAAAGATTATTGATTTCAAAATTTAGAAATAAAAATTATTCATATTATGTTATTGATATAAGAAAACATTTCTTTCTTGGTCTCTGTTTCTGTCTCTGTCTATCTCTCCAACTCTTTTCTCCAAAGAAGAATCACGAAGTATGTGGAAGTTTTGATTTTAGCCAAAAGAAAATAGGAGATCAATAGGGAAAAAAACATTAGTCAGCAATTAAAACTGCTTCTCCAACTCTTGACAGGGACCAGCAGTAGAATGTGAAAGACAGGTTTTCTATTTGTTTTACTATTAATGAATGTAATCAGCATGTGTTTAAAGCTGATCAGAAAATATAACATCTTACTATGTATAGAGCTAAATAAGTTTGTTTGCATTGTCAAGAAAATCAACATAAGAAGCTTTGCTGTGAATTCTGCTTTGCTATAAGAAAAACTAATTCAATGAATAAACTAATACAATAAACCAGCATTCAGTTGGGTCAAGAGTTATCCTAGATCTTGTTCATTGTCCAGACAGCCAACCTGAGATGTTTTGCATTTGTCTAGCTTCAGAGAATCATTATAATAGTTTAGCAATTCCTCTGACATTTTGGAGAGTAATTATCATTGCTTCATCAATTTAAGAATAAGTGAGAAACAGATTTGCACAGAGTGGAAATTACCAAAAGGAAACAGCCGGTCAAGAAATGGTTTTGATGACAACACCAGGAACCAAGAACATCAAGGCCTGAAAATCAGAATTATGAGTTTTCCTAAATCATAGCTTGTCCTTATTAATGTGTCTCTCTCCTAAGTTTCTGTCCCTTATAGATAATGTCTGTACTGATGGGAGAGACCCTGATTTATGAATGATAATACCCTTGATAATGTATTAATTATTCTTGAATGACCTTATATGAAGTAATTGTTATTATGTTTCTTAATATTGATATTACCTGATTTTAAATGAATGTTTTATATTGTAAGAGCAAATTTAAAGGTGGCACAGAGCCAAGATGATGTAGCAAAGACAAAGATTCACTTGAGCTCTTCCAAATTCTCCTCCAAACATCTACCTTCAAAATAATGCTTCAAAATGAATCTATAGCAACAGAATCAAAAAAAGAATTGGGTTGAAACAATTATCCAGGCAAAGAAAACTTGGAAGTTTGGCAGAAAAAGTCTGTCTCATTGTAATGAGAGCAAAGGAGCTAGGACTGTAATCAGGAATCACCTATCCAGCAAAACTGCATAATTCTTCAGGAGAAAAATGGATATGTGATGAAGTAGGGGTCTTTCAAACATTTCTGATGAAAAAAAAAACAGAGCTTAATAGAAAATTTGACTTTCATAAATAAGACTCAAAAGAAGCATAAAAAGGTAAATATAAAAGAGAAATCATAAGGAATTTTATACGGTAAAATTGTTTAAATTCCTACATCAGAAACTGTAATTTTTCAGAATTTTATCAATATTAAGGTAGTTAGAAGTTCAGACAAATCTCTTTTTATTTTCCTTAACTTTATTGTCCTTTGCAGATATTGCATTTAAAATATTTTATTTTACAAATTAGAGGGTTTTTTTGGCCACCATGAGTTGAGCAAGCCTTTCAATTCCATTTTTCCCAACTGAAAACATGCTCACATCATGTATCACATTTTATGATCACATTTGAATCACATTTTGGTATTTCTCAAAATATTTCAAATTTTTTCATTATTATCATATCTATTATGGTGATCTGTGATGCTACTATTATAATTGTTTTGGTTGATCATATATTGCACCCATATAAGATGGTGAACTTAATTGATAAATGTTGTGTTCTGACTCCTCCACTAGCCAGCTGCTTCCCCATTACCCTCCCTCTCCTTGGGCTCCCAATTTCCTGAGATACAAGTTGATAAAGCAGTGGCAGCAAGAGGATTAACTGTAGATTTGAAAGAAATTCTACTGTGTATAAAATTCTGTCCAACAGCATTACTTTTGAGGAGTTTCAGGAGGAAAGGCAAGCATGAGAGAAAAGGATAGAAAGGAGAAAATAGGATGAAGGGAAATATGTATTTAGAAATCATAAAAATATGTGAATGCAATATACTCACCTATGAAACAGAAGTGAATAGCAGAGTCACTTAAAAACCACAATCCAACTATATTGTGTACAACAAACACATTTAAGATGAGAGACATACATAATAAAGACAAGGGGCTAAAATAGAAAAAAAAAAAAAACCAGAGGTGGCAATCATGATTTCAGACAAAGCAAAAGCAAAAATAGATAAAATTAAAAAAGATAAATTAGGAAATTACATTTTGTTAGAAAGTACCATAGACAAATGATGTAATAGCAATATTATACATATATGTACCAAACAGCATAGCATCTGGATTTCTTAAAGGAAAAGTTAAATGAATTATAGAAAGAAATAGACAGTAAATTTATATTAGTGTAGTATTTCAACTTTCCCCCTTCAGAACTAGATAAATCATATCCTCAAAATAAAGAAGAAGGAAGTCAAGGAGATGAATAAATTTTAAAAGAAGTTATAAATGACAGATTTCTGGAGAAAATTTAATGGAAAAACAAAGAATTATACCTTTTTCTCAATGATTCATGACATATAAATAAAAACTGAATACTTATTAAAGCATAAAAATATCACAGCCAAATGCAGAAAAGCTAAAGTATTAAATGCAGCATTTTCAGATCATAGTACACTAGAAATTACATTCATTAAAAGGAAATGGGATTCTAGATTAAAAATTAATTGGAAATGAAATAATCCAATCCTTAAAAATGAGTGAGTGAAAGAACAGATTACATGAACAATAAATAATTTCATTAAAGAGAATTACAACAATTCGACAACATACCAAATTTATGGGATGCAGTCAAAGCAGTACTTAGGGGGAAATTTATATATCTATATGTTTATATTAGTAAAGCTGAGAAAAAGTAGATCAATGAATTGGTTATAAAATTTTAAAAACCTCTAGAAAAAGAACAAATTAAAAACTCCCAAACACCAAAGAAGATATTAATAAAATTAAAGCAAGAAACCCATTGAACTAATGAAAAACTAGAAGCTGATTTTATGGGGGAAAAAAACAACAAAAAGACAAACTGTTGATTAATTTGATTAAAAAACAGAAAACTAATTTGCTGCTGTCATAAATGAAAAGGGTGAATTAACCATCAATTAAGATGAAATTAAAGCAATTATTAGGACTATTTCCCTCAATTATATGCCAATAAATCTAACAATCTAAGTGAAATGGATGAATATTTACAAAAATATAAATCTCCCAGATTAACAAAAGAGGAAATGGAATACTTAAATAACCCTATCTTCGAAATTGAACAAGCCATGAATGAGCTTCCTAAGAAAAAGTCCTAAGGACCAGATGGATTTACAGGTCAATTCTACCAGACATTTAAAGGACCATTAATTCCAATACTGTGTAAACTACTTGGGAAAAAAGCTTTTTTTTTTTTTTTTTTTTTAAGAGTTCTACCAAATTCCTTTTCTGACAAAAATATGGCAGTGATATATAAACCGGGAAAAAGAAAAACAGAGAAAGAAAACAGTAGACCAATTTTCATAATGCATTTTGATACAAAAACTTTAAATAAAGCACTAGAAGGAACATTATAGCAATATATCATAAAGGTAATAAACAATGACCAGATGGAATTTATGTCAAGGATGCTGAGCTGATTCAATATGAGGAAAACCATCAGCATAATTGACCAGATCAATAGCAAAACTAACAGAAAACCATATGATTATCTCAGTAGATGTAGAAAGAGCTTTTGACAAAATACAATAGCCCTTCCTATTAAAAAAAAACACCAAAAAGCATAGGAATAAATGGAGCTTTCCTTAAAATGAAAAGTAGTATCTATCCAAAACCATCAGTAAGCATTATTTGTAATGGGCATAAGCTAGAAGATCACAAGTCAAGTAAAGATGCCCATTATCATCATTATCCATCAATACCATTTTAGGCATTATCACTACTATCATTTAATAATATGTTAGAGATGCTAGCTATAACAATAAAAGAAAAAGAAATGGATTAGGAATAGGCAGTGAAGAAAGAAAACTACCACTTTGTAGATGATGTGATGGTATACCTAAAGAATCAAGTAAAAAACCATTTAAAATAAATGAATAATTTTAGCCAAGTTGCATGCTATAAAATAAATCTACATAAATCATCAGGATTTTTATTACTAACAAACTCCAGCAGCAAGAGTTAGAAAGAAACGTTCCATTTAAAATAACTGCAGACAATAAAAAAAATTTGGGAATACACCTACCTAGGACAATCTAGAAACATAATTGCAAAATATGTTTCATACAAATAAAATCATATCTAAACTGATAAAATATCAATTGCTAAAGGGTGGGTTGAGCTAATGTAATAAAAATGACAGTTCTAACTAAATTAATTTACTTATTCAGTGCCAGAGCAATCAAACTACTAAAAGATTATTTTATAGAAGTAGAAAAAATAATAACAAAAGTCATCTGGAAGACCAAACGGTTAAGAATATGAGGGGAATCAATGGGTGAAAATGTGAAGGAAGGTGGTCTCACAGTACCATATCTCAATCTAATTACAAAAAAGTGTTCATCAAAATAAAAAACCTCAGATGAGGTCCCTAAGAGTCAGAAACAACTGAAATGACTAAACAGCAATAACAATAAAATCATTAAAACCATCTGGTACTGACTAAAAACTCAAGAGGTGAATCAGTGGAATAGATTAAGTACACAGTGCGCATTAACTAATGGCCATAGTAATCTCATGTTTGATAAAATCAAAGATCCAAACTTTTGGGAGAGCCCACTAGTTGATAAAAATAGCTAAAAAAAAACAAACAAACTGTAAAACAGCTTGGCAGATACTAAGTACAGACCAACATCTCTCACCAATATAAGGTCAAAGTGTATGGTTTAGAAGGAGTGGGGAGGAAAGGAAGGATTTATAAATTTCTCTAATGAAGGTCTCATTTCTCAAATATATAGAGAAACTTTATAAAATATGACTGATTTTCTAATTCAGGAAATCAGAAGGAAAACTCAGTCATAGTAGTAATATGAAAAAAATTTTTTTAAAGAACTACTAATTAGAAAATGTAAGTTAAAACAACTCTTCATTGCCTATTATCCCACATCTATTAGTTTGGGTAATGTGACAGAAAAGAGAAAAGTAAAGTATTTGAAGGAATTTGAAAAAATGGTAGAATTAATACATTATTGGTTGATTTGTAAACTGATCCAACCATTCTGCAGAGAAATTTGGAACTATGCCCAAAGACCTCTAAAACTGTGCACTCTTTGATCCACGAATAGGGCTTTATCCCAAAGAGAGTCTTCCTCTAAAAAAGAAAAGGAAAAGGATCAATATTTACCAAAAATATTTAGATAGCACCTTCTTTTGTGGTGGCAAAGAATTGGAAATTGAGGGGATGGCCATCAGTTGGAGAATGGCTAAGGAAGCTGTAGTGTATGATTTCTGTGGAATACTCCTGTGCTATAAGAAATGATAAGCAGGATGTTTTCAAAAAAAAAAAAAAAAAAAAAAAAAAAAAAAAAAAAAACAGGGAACACCTCACTAAACTCATGCAAAATGAAATGAGCAGAACTAGGATAATATTGTTACAGTAGCAAGAGTATTGTGAAGATGGTCAAATTGTAAATGACTTAGCTAATCTCAGCAATACTTATGAGGAATAAATTCTATCTACCTTCAGAGAAAGTACTGATGGGGTCTGAGTGCAAGTAGGAACGGACATCCTTTTTTTTAATTTTCTTCTTTTTTTTTTTTTTTTTTTGGTTTTGTTTTGGTTTATGTTTTCTTTTGCAACATGGCTAATATTTAAATAAATGTATTTTGTAAGACTATATCTATAAGGTATATCAAATTGTTTCCTTTCTCAAGGAGAGGGGAAGAGAAAAAGAGAATTTGGAACTCAAAGATTAAAAAATCCAACAAATGTTAAAAATTGTTTTTACATGTAATTAGAAAAAAAAGTTAATGGTGTTAATGTGTGATTTTGTATAAATGGGAAGCACATTTGGAAAGTCTCAGGAACTAAGTGACAAGTAAGAAAAATATGTATCCTCCTATAATATCATCACTATTAGGAGTAGTGTGAGTTGTTTTCATGTGGTAGAAGTCCTTCTCTAGGAACTCTTAACATCTAGTGTGGGAGCAGATGGTGATCAGTAAGCAATCTCAGAGAGAAAAGGAAGTCATATATCAGGGTAAGGCTATATGCTAGATATTAGAGTTAGAGGTTTTTTCCTACTTCATTCATTTGAGTCACTGTGATATCTAAATTTACTAATTTTTTTTTCTTTGGGTTAATATATTCTTTTATTGTTTATCGTTTACAAGTAGTAATCTTTTTGGTTAAAAGACTATTGTCAGTGTTCCAAGTAGAGCAAAGGAAAATATAAATCATAATTATTTCATATCTATTTTGATCTAAAGTAGACCTAGGTTAAGACATGTATATAGAGGGAGATAATATACATTAGAACTTTCAGGTGAATACTTTTCACTAAGTAAATATGTGGGTTTAATTAACTCAAGAGAAAGCATTGATAAGAAAGAAAAAAAATATAATACTGTGCAAACATACAGATTGCATTTCTATAACTTTCTATTTCATTAGCAACCATTATTTTCTGAATGAATAGATAGGATAGTTTAAAACAATCACCAAACTAATAATTGATAGATAATCTACAGTAGGATTCAGAGGAATATATTATCATTATTATTGGGTCAGCTAGGTGGTACAGTGTATAGAATGCTAGCCTGAAATTGGGAAGATTCATCTTCCTGGATTCAAATCTGGCCTCAGATAGTTACTGATTTTGTAATCTTGGTCAAGTCATTTAACCCTGTTTGCCTCAGTTCCTCACAGTGAGCCACTCTAGTATTTTTGCCAAGAAAATCCCAATATAGGGTCAAAAAGAATCAATCACTGAAGTGACTGAATAATATCAGTCATTGTCATCATCATCATCATCACATCATCATCATCCAGCAAAGAAAGTACCTATTGTGTAAAAGATACTTTGCCAGGCTCTGGAATTAGGTATAACACAGACCCTCATCTTAAATAGCTTTCAGTCGGATACAGAGGAAAATATATGTGACATTGTAGAGTAAGGTGGCTTAGGGATAGGAAATCTGTGATTTCACTGGTTGAGAAAACATCTTCTCTGGATAGCACCGTCTCAGCAACATTACATTTCTAAAGAGCTGCCTAGAACAGAGTTTAGATGACTTATCAAGAGGTAGACAACCAGTATAGTGGGGGATGACTCAAACTTGTTGGATCTCTGACTAATTCTCTATTCATTAAAGATACGTTCAGAACTTTCTAATCAAGCAAATTGAATAAGAAGTTATATATAGCTGGGAGTTTTTTTTCTGGAATAGTTTTGCATGCAGTAAGATTTGAATTTTTTTGTGGTCTTGTTTGTAATTCTCATGAAAAAAAATAGAATTTTAAAATAAGTGTTAAGCCATATCTTTTGAGGATTTGATGCAAATAATTATGGGTATGTATTTCAAGGAAAATGCTTTCTCTCAAAGATTTTAGAAAATTAGTGGAGGGGAAAGGGGAAAATAGGCTTCACTATCATTTTAATAAATTTAATATTATATTTTAGATGGTGCAAAAACACTACACTTGACATATATATTTCTATTATATCTGTGTTTACAATTTTTTTCAGGTCCTAAGGGTGAAGCAGGAAAAGTGGTTCCTCTACCTGGTCCCCCGGGAGCAGAAGGAGTTCCAGGACCCCCAGGTTTCCCAGGACCCCAAGGTATTTTTTTAAATTTATACTTCTTTTAAAAGTTGAAGCCTGATAAACTTCCAATTTTAGCTAGGATTGACCATTTGCTATTCTCATTAAAGGTGACAGAGGTTTTCCTGGCAGCCCAGGAAGACAAGGACCTCCAGGAGAAAAAGGGTCTGTTGGCCAACCAGGAATAGGGTTTCCAGGACCCCCAGGACCAAAAGGTAAAAGTTTTAAATAGTAAAAATGAGTTTAATTGAAACTAAGAACATTGGGTTGGAGATTCTCTTATTGGCCATTCTACTAGCTGCAAATGTAAAATGAGTTAATAATAAATTTCTTTTTCTGCCCTAGGAAAATATTGTAGAAATAAAATGGGACCATAAGTATGAAATAACTTTGTAACCTAGCAAGAATTCTTTAAAAAATATGAGGTTATCTTATAAGATGATTTTTGGAAAAGTGAGATGTTGGTGATTTGAAGAGAAGTAATTTACAAGCATTTAGTGTGACAGCCATAACTCTTGGTTAGGGAGGAATTAAGAGTTGAGAAAGTGAATCTGCTTATGAAGTATAATGTAAAGTAGACTCAGAAGCACCATTAAGCTGACATTCCTTATTGTCCTAAAAAAAAAAAAGAAAAACAAAAAACTCTTTCTCCACAGAAGGAGCAGCAGGATAACATTTCTAAAAATTCACAAGAAAATGATTTGGGAAGGCCAGAAAGAGGATTCAAACAGATTCAGGGCTAGGAAACCTATTTATGGAGAAAAGATTCCTAATATATTCTAGAATTACCTGTTCCCTCATTACCACTTGATTATGATTTATCCTTATTTATTTTTTGAGAACCTTTATTATATTCTAATTGTAGTCATCTAGAATGGTCAGTCTTCTTTGGTAATTTAGTTTGCTTGCTTAGTCACACAACCTAGTCTGCATGGTATGGATCAGTTGTCATTCAAGGAATTGACCAGCATTGGTAGAAGGAATTTTGCTATTTCAAGTTCTCAATATCAATATGATTATAGTTCTAGTTCTACTCCCCTGAACATAATACCATTTGGCCAGGCTCTGTCCCAGTTTCCTTGGCTGTTAGACCAAGGAGTAAAACAAAATTACATACAAACACATACACACACATATACACCCTTTTAACTCTCCTTTTTCTACACACAAAATCACAAAGACTGATCCCAGGCATCTTAATAGGAATTAATTTCCATATTATTTATATATTTCTAGAGCAGGGGATGATAAAGCTTTTTTGGTTTGAATATTACCAGAGAGGTTGAATTATGATTACTTATGTCCAGTACAGTGGCTGCCACATCATTACATAGTAGAGCTTAATAAATTTTAGATGACTAATTTTTCTGTCATGCTTAACTTTAAAAACAGGAGAAAAGGAGATTTGAGGAAAGGAGAATAGAAAGAGGCTTAGTAAGGAGGAAGAAGAGAAAGAAAAATGGACAGATTTGGGGAAAAGTGTAAAGTGCCCATAACAGTGTCTTAGGTGACCCTGGTGACACCAGCTAAATAAATTATCTTTACATTTTGCTTTCAAAGAGGGTATCTCTGCTTAATTTTCCAGATAAGTTCAGGCCTAGTTCAATAGGTCATAAAGCTGTTGCAATATTAATGATCTGCTTTATTCAATAGGTGTTGATGGCTTGCCTGGAGCTATAGGTCAGCCTGGAAATCCAGGTCGTCCAGGATTTGATGGTTTACCAGGAAATCCAGGTGTTCCAGGCCAAAAAGTAAGTAGTATTGTTCTTTTTTTTTTTTTTATTGTTTTAAAAAATGTTCTTGAGAAAGGAAAAATGCCAATGATAATGTACTAAAGAATCACCTTGTACTTTTTTATAGGCTAGAGTTTCATTATTTTGCTTCCAAAGGAGAGTTTATTCATGTGACTGGTTTATTCACATTCATCTTTTTTTTTTTTTTTTTTAATTGGAAAGGAAAAACAACACTTTTGTGGTTCTGAATTAACTCCATGATTGGGAAGTATACTTCAGCAAGTCACTTTAGGATCAAATAGGCCGTAAAATATATCTCGATTTTGTAAACAGCAACCTCTTATTAAGAAAGTGAATGTGCTTTTATGAATCATGGACTGGGAGATAGGAAACTGGCCCATAGTTCCATCTTTGTAATTAACTTTCAGAATGATCTTGTCCAAATCATTTTATTTTTCTTGAATATAGTTTCCTCATCTGTGAAGCTATTTCTAGTTTCTTATCATCTTTAATTCTTTAATTCTATGATTCATGACACATTTCCTTAGAAACTGAATAACCAGAGGATAGAATTAAAATAGGGACAGATTCCAGGATTTTAGAGCTAAAAGGAGCCTGGAAGGTCCCTTAGTCCAGACCCTTCGTCTTACCAATAAAGAAACTGAGAGGTAATGTCATCTATTCACTAATTGACTACTAATAGCTACTAATTGACAAAACTCAGATTCAGGACTAGGTTGTCTTGTTCCAAATCCAGCAATTTTTCTACCATGCTATTACTTTACATCTTCAAAGGAAAGGACATATCTTACAGGAAAAATATTAAAATAATATCACATATGTCAAAAAACACAAAATTGATATCAGAGTCTGAGAACAGAAGGAATTCGTTTTGCAGAGTCTGATTAGGTGAAGTGCTCAGTCTGAGAATGGAAATCTTTATACTAAGACAGAGCAAACTCCTTGCCCTGAATCAAGCACACTAACTCTATCGCCCACAGTTTCCTGATATGAATTAGGGATATGAACTAGGTGATCACCTAATTTTCTTCTGGTTTTTAGGGCCTATGAACATTCTTTAGGCTCTCTTCTCTTTTTCTGTGTCACCCTAAAAGAATCAGATCAAGGTGGAGTAGTTGGATGCTGATCCTTCTAACTCCCAGACTTCCTGATTTTTGAGGCATCTTTGAATATTTGTTGAATGTACTTACAATGAAAATGCTTTATTTATCAGTGGAAGTAGCAGTGTAATTTGTCTTGAAGGAAGGCCAAAAATGAGTTCTATCAGTATTTTTAAAAAAGAAATCCATCCTTTACATTCTGTACTAAGTATTTGGAAAAGAAAGAAAAGAGCAAGACAGTAAGACACACAGAGAACTATAAGTTCATACTTTTAAATAAACTCCTCTTTTAGTTACATTTTTAAATATTCATGTTTGTTAGTGTTTATTGTTAAATTTTTTTTTAAAGAAATAAGTGAGTATGCACTGAACTTGTGAAGAGCTAGGAAAAAAAAAACTCTCCATAGGCTCCTCCTGCTAGAGAACTCTGTAGTCAACCAGAAGCCAGGCCATGATTACTAACATGTTCCTGTCTCATATAATTAGTTAAGTACAAATGGAACACAAATTGATTTTTTGCTATTATCAATAATGTGTGCCCTTAAAAAGTATTCAAAGATCATAGAGCTTGACTTCGTGTTACTAACTATTCTTACAATGTGCAAAAACTGAGTCATTTTCAGTATAGAGAGACAAAGGAAAAACTTCTTTGAAGGGAATGTTATTAATTTAAGATTATTTTTTGAAGAATGCAGCAAGTCCAAAAGCCATGGAAACTGGTTTTTGATATTGTAGCAGAAATCAATTGTACTTTACTCAAAACACTTTTTTTTTTGCCTTGTGTACAACTTATTTTCAAACACTTACCTAATACATAATTTGAAGTAAAATCATATTGCTTATTTTCTTTTATAGATTTCATTTATTTATTTTTTTTATTCTCACTACTTATTAAGTGTCCTTAGATCGTAAAATGTTTTAAAGGATACTTTAAAAGCACTGATTAATATTGAAAAAATTTTAATTATGAAGGTAAAGCCAAGATAGCAGAGTAAAGGCAGAAAAAAACCCATTAGGCATGGTGTCCTATTATGATTCTGAACCCTTTATTAAGAAGGTATCAGTTCACTTGTGAGAAGGCAATTGTTTTGCATTTTGTTATTTATTTGTGTCCAGCATGAAGAACTTAGAAGTTCTAGGCCCAGAAAAAACATGTTGGAAACAATAAAGTTAGCAAAGAAAATAATACAGTCTGGGACTAAAATTCCCAGGAATATACTAAGTTTTAAAATTCTCTTCTTGACACAGGGAAAGTCTGAATACCTGGTTACATTTGTTATAAATTGATCTTGCCTTGTCATTTTTTTTTCTTTTTAATATCAAGGGTGAGCCTGGAGTTGGTCTCCCAGGTCCCAAAGGATCAGCAGGTCTTCCTGGCATTCCTGGACGCCCTGGTGAAAAGGGGAATGTTGGTGGACCAGGGATCCCAGGAGAACATGGACTTATAGGGCCACCTGGGCTACAAGGACTCAGAGGTAATGTTTTCAAAGAGAAAATTTAAAAATGAATTCATTTTCTGAAATTACCTGTCTGTGGGTGGAAAGGAGGGAGTTCCTGATGTGGGTAATTGATTTACAATTTTTGTTTCTTCTCTTTAGGTGACCCAGGGCTGCAAGGAATCCAAGGCCCAAAAGGTGCCCCTGGTGCTCCAGGAATAGGCCCTCCCGGAGTTATGGGCCCCCCTGGAGGACAGGGGCCACCAGGATCAGCAGGTAATTCAGAGTTCCCTATACTGTCAGTAGTTAAGAAAAGACACCATAGTGTCACTCACTATGTGAGTGAAAGAAAGGATAAGCATAAATCTAAATAATATGTTGGGCGGGACAGGATTTGAAGAAAGTAATTTTTTTTTCATTTTTCTTTTTCAAGTATTTTTTATTTAACTTTCCCTTCACATACATATTATTGAGCAAATGAAACTGAAAAACAAATCCTTTTTTAAAATTTATTTTTATTTTATTTTAAAAATTAAAAAAAATATACAAATCTTTCAGTACATAGCTACAGCTGCATAGTCTGGTAAATGTCTAAAAATGTATGTCTCATCTTGCATTTTAAAGCTTATTACTTCTCCAGCAAGTGGTGAGTGGTACAATTCATGTTCATCCACTTAGATTACAATTCATCTTTATGTTTATCAGAGTTATAAAGTCTTTCAGAGTTGTTTTTCTTTGTAACATTATCATTGTATAAATCAGGAGTCCTCAAACTTTTTAAATAGGGGCCCAGTTCACTGTCCCTCAGACTGTTGGAGGGCTGGACTATAGTAAAAACAAAAACTTTGTTTTGTGGGCCTTTAAATAAAGAAACTTCATAGCCTTGGGTGAGGGAGATAAACATCCTCAGCTGCTGCATCTGGTCTGCGGGCAGTAGTTTGAGGACCCCTGGTATAAATTGTTCTTCTGATTCATCTTCCTTTGTTTTGCATCAGTTTATGAAGGTCTTCTTAGTTTCCCCTGTCATTGTCCATTTCACCATTTCATATGGCATGATAGTATTCTATCATATTCATATATGGATCTTTTCTTCTTTTTGGATTTCTTTGATGTAGAAACCTGACAATAATATAGGGGTCAGAGGATAGGAACTGTTTGGTAACTTCTTGGGCATAGCTTCAAATTGTTTGCCAGGAAGACTAGACCATTTCAGAGCTCCACTAATAATGTAGTAAGAGAATAATATCAATTTGTAAAAATAATTTGATTGTTATCTAAGTTAATGTTTGTTCCCATATGCTTGTAATACATGCCATTAGCAGGAGAATGAGTAAAACATCCTTGAATTTTTATTATTTACATTTTTTTAAATGAATGCAAGTGAATTTTCTTAATTGCTTCCTTGATGGTAGTGTTTATTAGTGACTAATTAAAATTGGCAGTGGTATATGAGCAGACCCAATATTTAGCTCCTTCATAATCTTACAATAAAGAAGACCAGGAGAGTGGGAATCCACAAATCATTATTTATCGATAATTAGTTTTAAGCTTACCTCCTTCTACTAGGGATATGTAGACTTTAGGTTAATTATACTTAATAGGGACATATGTGTTTTCTTATAGTGTTTACCAATTAAAAGTGAATTGTCTAGCAGGCTGTTTCTTAATTATGCAAGTTAAGATTATTTGCTTTTTACTTTTATTTTAGGTCCTCCTGGAATCAAAGGAGAAAAGGGTTACCCTGGATTCCCAGGATCAGATATGCCAGGACCCAAAGGAGATAAGGGAAGTCCAGGTCTTCCTGGCTTAACAGGTCAAATAGGATTACCTGGGCCTCCTGGCACACAAGGGACTCCTGGACTTCCAGGTTTTCCAGGTAAGTCATATTTGTAAACTCTTCTTCCTCCCCAAAATTGTTAAGTGAAATGATGCCTGTTTACTTGAATATTCTGGGCTAAGTGAAAAATTGCTAATTACATGTAAATCTGGAATAACATTTACTCTTCTTTTATTTTGCTCATAGGTCCCAAGGGAGAGATGGGAGTAATGGGAACCCCTGGTCAGCCAGGTCCTCCTGGACCAGTAGGTTCTCCAGGTTTCCAAGGACTAAAAGGTAAGACTCATTGCCAGCTACAAAAAGGTCAATTCTCTGGATTTTAATTTCTTAATGACTTTTTAAAAGTAGTTGAAGTATACAATTATCTCTTCCCCATTGTGACTTTCCCCATCATGGTTGCAGTAATTGTTGGTCAGAATAAGAAATTAAATGGGAATTTTTGGGGAGTTTTGCAAGAGCAAGACCACACACAAAAACTACAGAAAAATTGAGAAACTCAGAAATTCATAAAATATATGTGTTGTATTATATAATATCAACCCAAATTTTATATTAAGATACTGTATATACCTCATAAAAGAAAAATCTCTGGTGTGAAGGGAGGCCAAAAAAATTTTATGCAGATTTTCCAGATCATGGGGTGCTTGTCCCCCTAAACAGTGATATTGAAGGAATAACTATTTTCATAGATTCACAGAATCTTAAGTGACTCCAGGGATCATCAAGATTGATCATCTCTGCCTAGTATAAGAATCCCATCTACTATATCTTAGTAAGGAAAAATTTTTGTTGTTTTGTTATTTGTCCTTTGTTCTTTAAGATAACCATGACATCAGGGTGATGCCATGAGATGCAAATATATTGTATTTGAGTTAGAAAGGGCTGTGCATGGTCACCAGCATTTGTTTCTTCTCTGGAGCCATCTGGGTCCAATGTCCAGATAGATCAGGATGATTGGAGATGGCCCTGCAGAGAAGAGAAATATTTCCCTTTAAGAGGCATTTTGTGATGTCTGTATGTGCCTGTGGTGGTGGTGGCTGAAGAAGACAATTTAAGAAGAACAAAAATTGCCTGGGATAATTTATAATTCGATTGTGAATTTTGTATGGAAAGTGAGCACACAGAATCAACTGAACTCTGCCATATAGAACTAAGAAAAGACGGGTTTCTTAGGAACATTTATGTGATGTTCTGGTGTCTGATTATTCAAATGTACCATTGTAAAAGGAATTCTTGGAATTCTCTAGCTTGCTATGAAGTTTGCAGATGAGGTGTTTTTCCCCCTTTGAAAATACATTTTCTTTCAAATAATGTTTTTGATTTTCCCCATTCTCTTAATAGAGATTGTTTTCAAATGGAAAGTGTTTTTTCAAGATTACCCCCAAAAAAGCTATTTGGGGCAGTAGAAAATTGTGTTAAATACTCTTTCAATAGTTCCCTAAATTTTATTTAGTAAGCTTTAAAGAAGTTAGATATAGAAATTAATGATATGGATATTTTAGAAAAGGAGAAAAGGGCATAAAAACTAATAAACCAACTCATTTCTATGAATGTCTTATACTTCAATAATATTAAGTAAAAGAAAGAAAATCTAACTTCAAGCATTTCTATTAGGTCAACTTCTCCTATAGAACTTGGTTATTATGTAGTTATATTAAATCCAAAGTTTCATTGACATGTTGCAATTTTCCCTATATCTTCATTGGGCAATGTTTATGAATTACTTTGGCCAGAATATTCATGGCAATTCTGTGAACTTAACTAGTCTTAGTTGACATTTATATTAAAACTTGCCATATGTACTCCACTGAAACAGATTTTGAGAATATGAGGTACTCACTATGCCATAAGAAAGGATGAAAGCAATGGAATAGGAAAGAATGGATCAGAAAGAGTCACAATAATTAGTAATTAAATATATAATGCAAACTTATATCACATATTTTCAGATGAATAGCTTACAAGTATGTATCTTTCCAACACTAGGAAGCAACTTTAATGTAATTCTTGGATTGTCTTCTTTCTCTGTAGGTGACCAAGGTTTCCCAGGTACAACAGGACCCAGGGGTGATCCAGGTTTCAAAGGTGATAAGGGTGATGCTGGTCTCCCTGGACAGCCAGGATCAATGGATAAAGTGGACATGGACAGTATGAAGGGCCAGAAAGGAGATCAAGGAGAAAAGGGTAAAATTTCTTTCATTCAATTTGAGCCAGAAAAAATGTACATTTAAGGTGAAACTTTTAACCTAAGGTAGCACAAAACATTTCTGGAATTTTTAGGATTGTTTAGGATTCTCTGAAGTCTGTGCAAGCAAAATAGACTGTGTTATCCTCTCTTTTAACTGGCTAATATTGTCATTAACTTTAGTTTTGCTTGTCTTCAAAAATAAATATAATTTCTCTTATCTGACATAAGTACAAAATATATTTTCTCAAATGAATATTTTCTTTAAAGTGTTATTCTATCAGAAATTTCAATATTTAAAATTTTGTTCAGAGAAAATTATTATTTAGAAAGTTATTTTCTTAAAAGGAAAAAGTGCTGTTGTAATTATCTTATATTTTTAATTTTTTCATCCCTTAAATTTTTTTTCCTTTAGGTGTTATGTTACATAACTTATTAAAATATAGTTTTGGGGAAGTTGGAGCCAAGATAGCAGAATAAGGCAAGAACTCATCTGAAGTCTCCCAAATTCACCTTTAAATGATTAAAATAATGCCTCAAAACAAATTCTGTAGCAGGAGAACCAATAAAGATTGAGGCAAAACTATTTTCTAGCCCCAAGACAACTTAGAAAATTGGTAGGAAAGGTCTGTCTCATTGGTGCAAAAAAAGGAGTGCCGTCCAACTCAGGTTGCCATAAGGGAGACTCCATGCTGGTGCAGGCAGGCCAACAGTAAAGCTTCATGTTCCCCATTCAAATGAGGAAGTGAGGCCCTATGCTAACAAAGTAAAATATCAGCAAGACCTCTCATTTGTAGCATAAGTCACCAGCAAGGCCCTATATCCCAGGCATAGACCAATAGCACCTGGTTGAGCTCCATAGCCAGACTCTGTGTCTTTAGTAGCCCTGAGTACCTGGTATAAGAAGCTCAAGACAGTACTTTCTGCACCCAGGAGCAGAGCTCAACTTTAACATATAATTAAAAGTCAAGAAATAGGCTAGAAAAATGAGGAAAAAGCAGAAAAAGGTCCTGATTCTAGAAAATTACTGTGGTGACATGGAAGATTAAAACACAAACTCAGAAGAGGACACAGTATCAAAATAGCTATATGAAAGTCTCAAAGAAAAATCCCAATTTGAATTAGATCCAAAAAGCACTCCTGGAAGACAGCAAAAATAATTTTAAAAATAAAAGAAAAGAGATAGAAGAAAAATTTGGATAAGAAATGAAGTTATGTAAGAGAATCATGAAAAAAGAGTCAGCCATTTGGTAAAGAAAACAGAAAAAAAAGATATCCAGAAATTCACACAAGAAAACTCCCTAAAATTAGAATTGGTCAAATAGAAAAATAGGTATAAAAGCTCACTGGAGAAAATAATTCTTTTAAATTAAAATTGGGTAAGTGGAAATTAATGACTTTATAAGACATCAAGAAACCATAAAATACAAACAAAATCAAAGGAATGAAATAAAAGAAAAATGTTAATTATCTCATTCAAAACTATTTCTTGGAAAATAGATCCAGAAGATATGATTTAAGCATTATTGGACTACCTGTAAGTCATGATCAAAAGAAGAATCTGAATATCATATTTTAAAAATGATCAAGAAAAACTGTCCTGATATTTTTATGAAGTAATTCATCACCTCCTAGAAGAGATCCCAAAATGAAAATGACCAGGAATATTAAAACCAAATTCTGGAGTATCCAGGTCAAGGAAAAAATATTTCCAGCTGCTAAAAAAAAGAAACAATTAAAATATCATGGAACCATAGTTAGGATAATACAAAATTTAGCAGCTTCTATGTGAAAGAATTGGAAGGCTTAGAATATAAGATTCCAAAGAGCAAAAGATCTAGGGTTAACTATCACTTACTGAATAATACTGAATGTTATCCTTCAAGGAAAAAAATACTGATATTAAATGAAATACATGACTTTCAAGCATTCCTGATGAAAAAATAGAACTGAACAGAAAATTTGATTTTAAATAAGTGTAAGAGACACATAAAAAAATAAACAGGAAAAACAAAACATAAGAGATTAATAAGGTTAAACTATTTACATTTCTATATGGAAGATTATACAAGAACACTTAAGAAGTTTACCACTATTAAGGCAGTTAGAAGGAGCATAAATAGACAGATGGCATGAATATCAAGTGACTATGATGGGGTAATATATTTTTAAAAACCCACCAAAATTAAGAGGTGAGGAAAAGGATTGTCCTAGATGAAGAAGGAAGGGAGAGTTAGAATGAGGTAAATTATCATGTGAGAAAATTTACTTCATTCTAAGTATTATGAAAGCTATTACATTGGAGGGAAAGATGGAGGAGTGGTGATGGCAGGCAGTGTTTGAATCTTTCTCTTAATTGGATTTGGCTCATAGAGAGAATAACATATACACTCAGTTGGGTATAGAAATTTATCTTATTCTATAGAAAAGTAGGAGGGGAGAGAAAATTTGAGAAATAATATGAGGGAGGGCAGATTGAGAGAGGAAGTGGTTAGAAACAAAACCTTTGTGAAAGGAGAGAGAAAAAGAGAGGAAAGAATAAACAGAAGTGGGGGGAAGAGGATGGAGGGAAAACAGTGAATATGAATGTGACGAACTCACCCATAGAACAGAAGCAGATAGCAGCGCAGATTAAAAAACAGGATTTATAATATGTTGTTTATAAGAAATACATTTGAAGCACAAAGAGTAAATATAAGGGGTTGGAGCAGTTTATCATATGTCAGAGAAGTTTTTTTTTTTTTTTTTTTTTTTAGCACAGATGAGATAGAGATTTTGCTTCTTTTTGTTTCCTTAATTTTACTTTGTAACAGAGGAATTAAAAACAAAGAAAAATATTTCATAATTAATTACTATAAAGGATAGAGGGAAGAACTAGACCTTTGATTTCACTGATACTTGAATCTCTAAGATAAGGAAACTCCCTCTATCAGTGCAGGTAAGCACCTTAGAGTCTTTAAGTGTTGTCTAGTGCAGAGGAGTCAAATGATTAGTGTTTTGCTTTTACCCCCCAGCAGAATGCTTTGTAAATAGTAGACAATACATATTAAATTCTGTTTTGTTCTCTCTTTCTATCTCTGTCTCTACCTTTGCCGCTTTCTCTTTTTTATAACTTGCGGTACTCAGGACAAACTGGGCCAATTGGAGATAAAGGAGCCAGAGGAGATCCTGGCACTCCAGGAGTACCTGGGAAGGACGGACAAGCAGGAACTCCCGGCCAGCCAGGTATAGGACAAGATTTTAGTGCTCTAATGTATATTTGCAATTTAATGTCAAAGTAGTATGTGAATGTTTCTAAAATAACTTTGGAGCAAAATATTTAATGTTTTTTTCCTCCTCTTTTTTCTTAAAGGTCCTAAAGGTGATCAAGGTCTTGGGGGATCTCCAGGTGCTCCAGGACTACCAGGACCAAAGGGTTCTGTTGGTGGAATGGGTTTGCCAGGTAAATTGGGATTTTGTGAAAGTTTCTACTTCTTGGTGAATGATAAAACACACTTAATAGTGACTGGACCAATCTGCCAAATGAAATCACATAGCTAGTCTGGAGAGGAAGAGAGCACACTAACATTCACAAAAATATGATATTTTCATTAATTAATTTACTTCAATCTTTTTACAAAGTCAGCATCACTCATGTTAACTTAAAGTGTAATTGCATACTTTGGAACTTGTTTCTTGAAGCCAGAAAATTAAATAGAATAATGCAATATCCAAAGAAATTGTTGTCTTTCCACTGAAGAGTTTGCAATTAATTTGAACTTGATTAACCCTTACTATAGTTTTCAATTACATGATGATAGCCACCATCTCATCCAATTCTCCAAACTCCATGATTTTATTAGCATTTTTCCCTCTTTGATGAGTAGGCACACCATGTTCATAATGATTTTTATAGAGACAAATCTAATACTCTATCCATTATACTATTCTCATTAATTTTTAATTTTTACAGAGTTTAGAGAATTGCTTGGGACATTCCAAAACGACTCTCTTATCAATGGGATTTTGCATAAGTTCCTTGACTTTTCTGAGATCAGTTTTCTAATCTGTAAAATGGAGGGAAATGAACAAGATTATTTCCTTAAATTTCCTTTGAGTTTTGTTGTCAGTGAGACTAAGCAGAAGTTCCTGTAAAAATCTTGGTACTTCATTCTTGGGAACACAGTTTTTTTTCTTTTTATTTAAATTTAAAAAAAATAAATTTGTGGGTTGGTTCACTAGAAATTGAAGATCCTGTGGCTTGTATTTTTAGGGTCACCTGGAGAAAAAGGAGCACAAGGAATCCCAGGTTCTCAAGGTATCCCAGGCTTCCCAGGATTAAAAGGAGAAAAGGGAGTGAAAGGAGAAGCAGGTCGCCCAGGCATTGGGACTCCTGGACTTCCTGGTGAAAAGGTATTTACCATCTCATATTTAAGGGCTCATTCCCTTCTATCACATCCCTAAGATTCTAATATGCAAGTATTTGTTATATTACTATTTGTCCATGTCCATTCATAAATCTAGCTGATATAGTGCAGGTCTTTATGGATATTTATTACTATAATAATCAAACCATCTAATCTCCTTCTTTTTTTGGCTTATATATAATCTTGGTGTTATTTAATATGCTGATCATGTATGTGTAACTGATAATATGCCATAGTCTATCTATTTCCACTATGCATAGAAACCCTTAGTTTTTCAGTGGTTTTCACGAGTTAATTTTCATTATGATTTTTCTATTATCATATAGCCTTAGAGAGTTACTTTAACTCTTAAAGAGTTCAAGATGTAAATAAAGTACCAATATGTGTTGATATAAGGAACTTCATTATTTGGAAGCTACATTCTTATTTATATCCTATATCTATATTCCTTATCCTTATTTATATCAATAAAATCCTAAGTCTAGTTTTTATCCTTAACCCATTAAGGTCCTATGATAGCATAGTCATGTGTATAGTATAGCATAGTATCATTAGGAGAATTTATACTAAAAATATTTTTTCTACTGGTATGCTTTTTCTGCAGCAAAAAGTAATCCATGATATAAACATTTTTTGCATTATATCTAGTCTTTGATTATTTTATATTAAACAAATTTTAGTGTATAGTACTTTTTCTCACACACATAAACAAAGTTTTGGACATTTTGATAATAGTTTAATGACCACGTGGAGAATCATTGTTTGAAGACAGAAAAAAATAATTTATATCATGTAAAATGGAGGTGTACATAATGAATGAAAGTAGAATAAAGAAGGACGAGTAATAGTCCATTTTTCCCCCTAAGGTGCCTCATGCATCTCTTGCATATCAAAAGAAATGGATTCTTCATTTGGAAATAAAATTATCTAATGATCTAACATCTAATGATTTTAATGATGACAATAATAATATCTAATTACATATTGTTTTTAAGAATTAGATAGCATTTTACTCATAAGCATCTACTTTGAGGTAGGCAGGATAATACAATTTTCCATTTGACAGATGAGGCTGAATAGTGTGGTTACTGGCCTAGGGTCAGTCAGCTAGTAAGTGACAGAATCAAGATTTGAACCCAGATTTCCTGAGCCCAAATCCAATGCTGTTTACAATATAGAATAAGAACAGTTATAATTGCCATTTATGTAAAAATTTGCTAAATATTTGAGACACCTTATCTCATTCAGTCCTAGCACTAGATAGTATAGCTAGCATCATCCTGTAGAAACAAAAGTTCTAAGAGGTCAACAACAAAAAGAAGTATTTAATAAGAGTGTAGAGTATTCAGAATGATGTGGGAGATTAAAAAAATAGTGAATAGGAATATAGAATATTTATATTACTTTTGTGTTTGTAGACTTTGTGCTATATGTGTATATATATATATATATATATATATATATATAATATTATATTATATTATTTGATTCTCAAATCCCTATGAGATAGATGCCTTTTTGTCCTGGTTTTTACAAATAAAGAAAATGATGCTGGATGAACCTTGCCTGATACCTCACATTGATAGTATATTTCTGAGTCAAGATTTGAATTCAGGTTCTTCCAAATCTATCATTCTATTTACCAGGCTAGCTTACTATATCATAAAAAGTCTAGTTATCATAAGAAGGGTCAGGCCTGAGCTATAAGCAGACATCTTTAGAGGCAAGATTCAGGCAATTTTTCAATTCCACTGCAGTTGCCTTTTCAGCAAAACATCAGAATTTGCCAACATCAAATGTGAATTAAAATTATGTACATTTTTTTACTTACAGGGAGACACTGGACCTTCAGGTTTCCCAGGAAGGCCTGGAGAAAAGGGAGAAAAAGGAAGCCCAGGGATGCCAGGAATGCCTGGTCCTCCAGGTCCTGGAGGATTACCTGGGAATGTAGGCTATCCAGGTAAGTGGAAGGAGGCTGTCTTTCTGACTCTGGGGATTAAAATGAACAAGAAGTCAGCAAAATTAAAGGGGTCTCTTATTTTTAGGGAGCCCTGGAATGCCTGGAGAGAAGGGTGACAAAGGACTTCCTGGTTTGGATGGTGTTCCTGGAGTTAAAGGAGATGCAGGTAGAAAATGGTCTAAAAAACAAGCTTGGAAGGGATGCTTTGTGATATCCCCCAAAAATGGGGTGTAGTTAGTACTGACAATATTGATAGATAATTTTATAATTGTGTGTAGATTTGTGTGTAAGTTGAACATAAAGCTTGCATTAGTTTCCATCAGATTCCCTGGAAAATAAATTAGAATCAAAGAAGGAAAGAAAGAAACAAGCATTTATTAATGCTTGTGTTCCAGGCACTGTTTTAAGTGCTTTACAGTCATCTCATTTGATTCTCCCAACATCCTGAGAGGAAGGTATTATCATTATCCCATTTTATAGTTGAGGAAAAGGAAACAATGGTTAAGTAATTTATCTAGGGTTATAGAGTTATTGAATTTCTGAAGCTGATTTTCAACTCAGGTCTTCCTGATATGATCCATGGAGCTCTATTCAGTGAACCCCCAAGGACATCAAATATCAAACCTTGAAAGGAATTATAGTTATTTAATGCAACTCCCTCATCTTATAGGTAGAAAACTGAGGCAAGGAGGAAACTGCAGAGTGATCAATGCCACAAATAAGATTCACCTGTAGATCCCATCACTTTTTCTCACACTGCCCACTAGCTTAGTTCGTTCAATTCCAGATTTTGCTTTAGCATTGGGTATCTGAACCCTCATCACTTTTTGAAGAGTTCCATATGCATCTACAAAGGCACTAAGTTTTGCCCTACCATTTCAGTGGTGTGAGGGACTCCTTGACATGGAAAAAATTGTCATTGATGGAGATCAGAAATTTTTCTATAATTTCTAGATTTCTTAGAGAGATTGTATTGGCTCATTGAAAAGTTAAGTGATTTGTCCAGGTTTACACAACTAAAATGTTCCAGAAGCAAGGGTTTGAGACTACAAATTCAATCTTCCATTCGGCACTAGATTTCCTTCCACACTGCACTGAAATGAAGAGAGAATAGAAGGAGGAACAAGGATGAAAGAAGAATGATTATTTGCAGCCATGACAGAATGGAGAAAAGGGAAATATGAATTGTACCTTTCATAAGATTTAGAACAAGTGCTAATTTTCTTTGAGATTAAGGTCAGTGATGCAAAAATCTGATAACTCCAGAGTGAGTTTTGAATATTTCTCCTCCTCTGTTAGGTCAGCCTGGTCTTCCAGGTCCAGCAGGTCCAGGTGGTCAAAAAGGTGAACCAGGTGGTGATGGAATTCCAGGATCAGCTGGTGAGAAGGGTGAACCAGGTATGTGCCCTAGATCACTGAATTTTTCCTTTCTGTTCATTTGAAACATAGTCTGATACATATGTCTACCCAGTTGTTTCTCAAATACCAGGATTATTTGTAATATGCCTTCCATCTATTAGCCCTCAGTCTGGCAGATTTTAAGACAGACTTTTCAGATCACAAATTAAGATTTTTAAAATACATTTATAGGGTTTTAAGAGTAAGCTCAAAAGCAGAAGAAATGGTATAGTGGTCTAGACTCCAACATTTTTTCCTATTCATCTTTTCCCCTTTAAAACTGTGTTTATACCAATGGTTTTATTCCTCTTCTTTCTCCCCCAATTTTCATACAAATTTAACTACATCCTGATTCTGTGATCTTAGTTGAAAGTGATATAAAAATAATCTCACTATATGTTATTCATGCTAAAGGTCTTTACATCTCTTACCTGAAAGGGCTTAGGTGATTAGCTATTAAAGAATATAGAATTCCAAATTCTTTAGATATTTTGATCGGTCATTGGGGTAGATAATCCTTTTGCAATTATAGATCCCAAACTTTCTCTCCTTTCTGCTTCTATGTTATTCTTGGCCATATCTTCCCTTAATTTCTCCATAAAACTTCCATCCAAAATACTGAAGACCTTTTGGTTCTCTGCATATCTTTAGGCTTTCCTTCTGATATTTTTCATTCTCACTAGGTTGGCCCAACTCCTTTTCCAGTCATACATGCCCTTCATATTGTCTTTTATGCCATCTTCAAGTAGCACAAAATAATTTAATATTATTGAATCTCAAATACATAATCAAAGAGTTTGTAATAAATTGTAGAATAAGGAATTTTACCCAGCAGATGGAATTAATTCATTGATAAATGTCCTATACATTAAACTCAACTTGCATATTATTGCCAGCCTTTAATGTAAGGAATATTTTAAAAAATAAAATACAACTTTGATTCTCACTCTCAATGTTTGCTAAATAGGTCTTCCAGGAAGAGGACTTCCAGGATTTCCAGGTTCCAAAGGAGAAAAAGGTAATAGCTGCTATTAGAATGTGTTCTAGTTTTTAAACTAATTGCCACTGTACATTATATCAGCAGAGTTGGAAATAAGAAATCTGCAAGGCTTACCTAGTCAGTTTCTATTACTTTGGCAGCATATTGGACATAAGTGATAAGTAGTTTCTTGGTGTACAGTTTTCTGCAAGGCGTGTGAGTTTAATTTATGGATTGGAATGGTCTCAGTTATTTGTTAGAAGCTCTGATTCTATTTTTAAAAACTATTTTAATAAACTCTACTAGCCAGGAAAATATTATATATGTATGTGTATTTACACATTGCTGAGTATATGAATATATAATTTTGAGTTATATATTTGAATATATATTAAAATGTTATATATTTGAATTATATGCATATCTTCATTTGTATGAAGATAACCCTTAAAGCAATTGGTGTGAAATGACATGCCCAAGGTCACACAGCTAGGCATTTGCGCCCCTTAGCTGCCCCTATACAAAACATTCTAAATAAAAAAACCACAAATCAAAACTTAAATACTATTATAGAAATAATATTTAGAAGGCTTTCTTATACAAGGAACATGCTAAAGTTACAAAGAAAAGATTTTTAAAATATTCCCAATCTTCATAGATACTAATAAATACAAAGTGACAAAACACACAGAAGTTGATATGGTTACCTATAGCATTCAGAGATATGATTGTGAAATAATAGATTCTAAGTAATTGTGAAGCTGAAGGGAGGGTTCATGTAATAGTTACAGTTTACATTTATATAATGCTCTATAGCTTACAAGGTACTTGCTTCCCTACCACTTAAAGAGGAAGATCCTTATTGCATATGTTATCCCCATTTTATAAAAGAGGAAACTGAGGTTCAGAAGGTGGGATGATTTGTCCAGAGTCCCATTCACTACTTATTGTATTTATTAAAATGCCTAAAACCAGATTAGATAAATATGGAAATATTAATGATAGAGGTAAGAAATTAGTAACATTTTGAAGAAGAAAACTGCAGGAGCCAAAGAATTTTTGCCCTTTACTCTCTCTGGAGTGTGCTAAAATCTTGGGTAGCAATTGATTTTGCTTCTGTGGATTCCCTAGACTAGGACTAACAGGATAGCCTGGGTTTGGACTTACTACATTGCTCTTTTTTCCTTTAGTCAAGCTCACTCCAAATCAGAGAATGATATCTTTGAATAAATACTTCTTAGGCTATTGAAGTACTGAGTAGTTGCAGGATAGAGCAATTAATATGGCACCCTGCTGTTGTTTTGGTAGTAAGTTGGAGCTATACAGGAGAATCCAACTGATCAGATACGATAATTATAATAGATTCCTTCTATAGTGTTTTTTCTTCAATACCTTTTTTTTTTTTTGGATATTGGGGACCAAATAGTATGGTTGGCTTGGCAGTAATTTTGGTATTTCATTCTGTTGCCTTTTAAACAATATCTAAGATAGTTGATATAATCTCAGAATTTTAGAAGGCAAATATGGAGGAATGCAATTTATAAATAAACAGAAGGATTTTCCCTCTGGAAGTGATACTTTTATTGATCTAGTAATGCAATATTCACAGTCATCTTTTGATAGAAATGCAACCATAAAAATGAATGAGAAATATGCCCAAATTCTTATTATCCTGTGCTTATTTTCTAGAGATGATTATGGAATGAAATTAGAATAGTGTAAAATAAAGGGAAAATTGATGGAATATCAGCTTACTTAGTGGAGTCCTTGAGTGAGTTCACCCTTGGGCAGCATGCTGGTAGATCATGAGAAAAATACTGCATGAAAAGTTTAATAAATTGAACCAGATAATTAATTCATGTATTGGATTGTATCATTATTAACGAATGATCTTGTTATTTAGGTTCCAAGGGAGAGTTGGGTTTCCCAGGATCAGCAGGAAGTCCAGGAATTCCTGGACTCAAAGGAGAACCAGGATTTATGGGTCCTCCGGGTCCCCCAGGACAACAAGGATTACCTGGAGTTCCTGGTCGAGCGGTAGAAGGTCCTAAAGGAGACAGGGGTCCACAAGGTCAACCTGGCATACCTGGTAAGTAGATGTTGAAGTATATTTTGTTCATAGAGGAACTAAGAGCACTAACAATGCTTATAGTCACTAGAGCTAGAGCTAGGGTTTAGAAATATCAGGGTTTTGAAAAAAATCTTAAAATTTCATTAAGAAGAAAAGTAGAGAGAATGAAAGATAGGAAATATGAGAACAGTCTCCAGAATATTTGACATCTGCCATATTGATTTTTCAAGCTTTACTGTGGTTGAAGATATTATAACTATTTTTGTCTGTCAACATGTTATAGAAGTGACAGATCTAGTGTCAGTGAGTATGAAATAGTCAAATCAATAAGCATTGTCTACTGTGTACCAGGCTCTGTGTTAAGAGCTGGAAATACAAAGAAAGGCAAATAACAACTGGCCCTTCTTTCAAAGAGCTCAACTAAAGAAGATAATATGCAACCAATTAAGTACAAATAAGAGGATAATTTAAAGATAATGTCAGAAATAAGACTATCATTAAGGGAGATGAGAAAAGATTTCTAAAAGATGGAATTTTGGATGGGTCTTGAAGCCTGGAGAAAAAACCAAGAGGCAGAGATGAGTAGAGAGTTCATTGCAGATATGGGGAATAGCTAGTGAAAAAGCAGCAAGTCCATAATAGAGTTACTTGTGAGAGAAACAGCTAAGAAGTCAGTGTTATTATATTTTAGAGAATATGGAGTGCAGTAAGATATAAGAAGATTGGAAAGGCAGGAAGGGGTAAAAAACCATTTTATATTTGCTCCTGGAGGTAATAAGAAATAACCAGAATTTGTTGACTAGGAGAAATGACATGATTAGATGTGTTCTTTAGGAAGATCAAGTTAAGAGCTATAAGAAGTGTATTAGCAATTTTGGGAATCAGACTTTCTGTTTTCATTAAAATGTTTATGGGGTCATAGAACAATTATTCCCTCTAGCTCTTATCCTGGTTTTTTGGTGGGCTTGTGATAATAGGCCTACTTTTTGATATAGTCGGACATTGTAATATTTTGTATTGCAGAAATGACATGAAAGGAACCATATACAAATAGCAAATGCTGATATCACTCAACTGTGTAAAATTTATGGAAGATTATATGCTTTTTAACCTTTTTCAGGTGTTCCTGGACCCATGGGCCCTCCTGGCCTTCCAGGACTTGATGGAGCAAAAGGAGAAAAAGGAAATCCAGGTTGGCCAGGATCCCCAGGTGCTCCAGGAGCTAAGGGAGATCCAGGATTTCAGGGAATGCCTGTAAGTTGTTTTAAGTACATTGTCTATAGTTCAATAGTGTGTATTTCACTAGTTTTCTTTTAAGCCTTCTTCAGGTCCTCCCTATTAGCTCTGGAGCTAAACTACCCTCCTTTTCTTTATCTGATTCTCTCATGTATAAATCTGTATCTTCTCTCTTATTAACATCCCACCTGCTGGGCATATATATTTCTAATGTTTCATTTCTTTATGCACTATTGGCACAATAGTATGTAAATCTTAGAAAATATTTTGATATTTAATTCTATGTAATTATTAAGGA
This sequence comes from Sarcophilus harrisii, assembly GCF_902635505.1. Taxonomy (NCBI): domain Eukaryota; kingdom Metazoa; phylum Chordata; class Mammalia; order Dasyuromorphia; family Dasyuridae; genus Sarcophilus; species Sarcophilus harrisii. Next base: position 161,784,734 of record NC_045428.1, on the reverse strand, counting down.
GGAGAAAAAATTGTGTTAGAAATTATATTTCTGTAAGTTTTTCTTCTACGCCCAAGGGAAAAGAAAACTGCAAAATCAAATGGCAAATTCAGTGGATTAAACCAACCATAGAGTAATTATTAGTTTGTAAAAGTTAGTCATCTAGTTAGAAAGCATTCATTAAGCACTTACTATGTGCTACCATCATCTTAAGCACTGAAAATACAAAGTAAGGTAAAAACATAGTTTCTGCTCACATTCTAATGAAGGAGATGACGTATATAATTTCAGAATATAAGATATATAAAGAGCTAGTTTTGTAAAACTTCTCTTTTCTAGTTAATTCCTATTATAGGCTGATATATCTGGTCTGTAGGAGAAAGGATAAGAGAGAAAATCTGTTTGGACTTGAACAAAACTTTCTAAGAAAACGCTTCTGGGGCAACACATAACAAATGGGTAGGTTTTTGTATTCACTAACATACAAATCAGTAAATACTATATATCTAGCTTAGGCTGTTATAATGACAGGATACTTTTCAGGGAAAGGAGGCAGCATTTGTAGTATTCAGACATTTCCACAAATCACATTTGCACAGAATGGTCATTATAGAACATAACAGTTTGATAATATATTCAAATTCATGACTTAGTGAGCCATGGTATGACTGTTGACTTACAAATAATATGTAAGTATGTACATATTTACAAATATACATATGGTCATATATAAATATTATAGAGAATCAAAGAAAAATATGTTTCATGACTTGATGTGAACAAAAAATTGACTGCTAGCCAGTCCATAGGTTTTCCATACTTAGGCTATTTATATTGTAAACAAAATTTTGAAACCACTGTTTTTGTAACTTCTTTGAAGCTTTTTGTGTCTTAGCTCCAAGACTCCAAGTTCTTCTCCATGCCATTATGAGATGTTTCGAAGTAAAATTTGTATCCAGCTATACTAAACTATAATCATGATACAATTTAGTAAAAAATAAAAATACAAAGCATTATTAATTCTAGTTTATCAACAGTAAATTTGAAGTTCAGTGTCATTTAGATAATTTCCAAGGGCAGATGTTAAATTGTTGAATAAGAATCCCTAATCTTCATGTACTACCCACTCAAAAAATGTTGGCATTTTCTCAGTGAATCAGTACCAGATAAAAGACTTATGAATAATTTGAGCATTTCAGCAGCTTTGGCTATCTGCAATTACAATAACCACTTTAAATTCATTCCTGTTATTATAAGAGCTTATATATTTTTCACTATATGTTGAATATGTATTGTGAGATTGCAATATGTGTGAATATATTTTCAGGCTGGTTATTGTTGTATTACAGTTGCCCAGTGATGTAAGTGTGTGTAATTTGTCAGTTATTCATATATTCCTGCTTTTCTTCTATCTGTAACATATAAATATAATTACCATCCTGTAGAGTCTGCCAACAGATATTAAGGAATCTTTCTGCATATTATTTTTGTTATGGCATTTTTTTATAAAGGCAAAGTAGAGAAACAAATCTATGTAAGAAGCAATACATTTTTTCATACATTATAACCCATGACCTGGGAAGAGAATATATATTGAAATAGCTAGAAAGTGAGACAATATTTTAAAATTCATGATATTCATTTAAAAAAAACACCATTTTTACAATATCTTCCTTTGTTTTCTTCGCCTCTTCCAAAGCATCATTTTTCAAATATTTGTTTTAGATATAATACTGAATTTTAGAGAAAACTTTCCTATAAAATATTATGATACTATAGCCATATATGTTATCATCATCCTCATCTCATCTCATCAAGACATTTTTGTTGACTGTTTAGCTCTATCTTAAGCACTGAGTATACAAAGAGATATAAAAATCAATGCTTGTCATTAATGAAGAAAAAGGCATATAGACATGAAATATAAGCACATCAAATCACTTATATATTTAGGTTCTATTTTTGACGCACAGTATTATCATCCTTCTAATAACTTGTGAGAAAGTGACAAATAGTAATAATAAGGCACTTTATAATTATATTATCTCATTTCATCTCTGCAATAATCTATGAAGTAGATAGTATAGATATTGTTATCTACATTTTAAAGAAAAGAAAACTAGAATGATGATGTTAGAGTCAGAAGACCTGGTTTCAAATTCTGCCTTTGTTGTATACTGTCTCTAGGCCTAGATATTTCTTGGTTTTCTATAAAGTGAGGAAATTGGATGTTAGAGATGTCAGTCTCATGGCCCTTAGCTACATGTGTTTAGAAATTCTGAATGAGATTAAAATGAAACTGGAAAAAATTTTAAAATAAATAAGAATATAATAAAATATAGATAATATTGGTGGACAGCTGAGTGGTACAGTGGACAGAGGACTGAACCTGAAATTAGAATGACCCGAGTTCAAATCTGGCCTCAGGGACTTATCTGTGTGATCCTGGGTAAGTCACTTTGCCTCAGTCTCCTCATCTATAATATGCTCTGGAGGAGGAAATAGCAAATGACCTTATTATCTTTGCCATGAAAACCAAAAATAGAGTCGCAAGGAGTCAGTCATGACTTAAATGACTGAACAAAAACAAGATAATGTTAATTTATGGTTTTCTAAATCAGGATGTGACCTGTTCATTTGAGTTTGATACCACTGAACTTGTTGATTTTTGAGATCCTTTGCAGTTCTACACTTATTTTTCATTTAGTATTTTATTTTCTCCTAATTATATGTAAAAATAATTTTCAACATTTGTCTTTAAAATTGAGTTCCAAATTCTTTCTCTCATTCTCCCTCACTGAGAAGACAGGCAATTTTATATAAGTTATGCATGTGTAGTTATGCAAAACAGTTTCCCATAGTGTAAAAGAAAGTATCAACTGAAATACCCTCCCCCCCATAACTCCTAAAATGAATAAAGTTTTTTAAAAAAGTATGTATCTATTTGTACTCAGACTTCATCAGTTCTTTGTCTGTGCTTGGATAGCATTTTTCATCATAAGTCCTTCATAGTTGTTTTTGTATCATTGTATTGTTGAGAATAGTTTAATTATTCATAGTTAATCATCTTACAGTATTGCTGTTACTGTATATAATTCTCCTTATTCTGCTCATTCCACTTTGTATCAGTTTATTTGTCTTTCTAGGTTTTTCTGTGACTAACTAGCTCATCATTTTTATAAAAACTATTGCATTCCTTCACAATCATACATCACAAATTGTTTAGCCATTCCCCAATTGATGGGCATCCCCTAAATTTCAAATTCTTTGCTACCAGGCATAGTTTCAAATTATTTTACATAATAGTTGAATCAATTCAAAACTCCACCAATAGTGTATTAGTCTCAGTTTTCTCACATTCCGTCCAACATTTATCATTTTCTTTTTCTGTTCTTTAGCCAATCCAAGAACTTCGTAGTTGTTTTAATTTGCATTTCTCCCATCAAAAGTAATTTGGAACATTTTTTTTCATATAGGTATAGATAGCTTTGATTACTTCATTAAAAAGAGTTTATATTTTTTGGTCATTTTTCAATTGGGGAAGAGTTCCTATCTTGATAAATTTGATTTAATTCTCTATATATTTGATAGCTAAGGCCTTTATCAGAGAAAATGGCTTCAATTTTTTTCATAATTATGATTGATAACTGTATATTCTTTCTTCCTATTTCCCTCTTTCATGTTCTATTGTATCTCATTTTACCCTATCCTTCCTCGAAAATGTTTTGCTTTTAGTTACTGCCTCTACCAGTATGCCCTCCTTTTAATGAATACCACACTCCTCTTGTGCTAAGAGACCCCTGTAATTCTCTTTTGACCAGTGATTAAAATCCCTTACTGCCTGTAAGCTCAGATCTCCAAAAGTAGCTCCTGCTATTGTTGATTCAGTGGCTCCCAAGGCCTGCTCCTGGATTGCTGGGGCCAACTCTGGGCTGGCCCACCTTACATTGAACTGTAATCTACTTTCTCTACTGTGCAATACATCTCTCCTGCCAACCTTCTAAGTTGTCTTAGGCTGGAAAATTGTTTCATCCCATTCTTTTGTGGATTTTATTACTCCAGCATTTGTTTAGAACATTATTTTAAAGATCTTTAAATATATTTTGGGGAGATATTGGGTGTTCCTGCCTTTTCCCTACCATCTTGGTTCCTGTTTATAGTTTTAAAGGGACAAAACTAGCTAATAATATAACTGGTACTTTCTCAGAAACCTAATTCTAGCAGGTTATTTCTCAAAATAATTTATTGTAATTCTGCAAAATAATTTCTGCCATTTTTTCCCAAGGGTATTGGTGGTACACCAGGAATCACTGGTTCTAAGGGTGATATGGGACCTCCAGGTGTTCCAGGATTTCAAGGTAACAGTTGAAGTATATTTTATTTCAGTCTTTCCAGATTTTTTTTCCTAATCATGGTAAAATGAGCAATAAGTAGTACTGATAGATTTATAGCATAAGAGCCAGATGACTTGCAGTACAATTTTTTAAAATTTATATTAATCCAAAGAATCATATGCTGTAGTAACCAGAGGTTGCCACATTTCTTTGCTCATAATCAGGACCATACCTTGTGGATTAAGATGTTTTCATTAGACTGAAACATTTTAGAATCTTATTATATTCTTTTCAAAGTTATACTTTCTGATTCCAATTAAGAATGATTTATCATAGGAGTCAAGAGTTCATAATATTTTCCTTTGTTTTGTGAAGATTAAAAGTAACAACAAATACGTGCACTGAATTTTCCTTAGTCTTGAAAATTGAACAGAATTGTAGACAATGATACATGCTAATAATGAACCGACAATGTTTCATAAAATCAATATTATTTGGTTTTTCTTTAATTGATAACATTCAGAAAAGCATTTGCAGAATCTCAGAGCATTAATATTAATAATTTCAGTCTTGCCTTAATCTTTATGATCCCATTTGGGATTTTCTACTCAAAGACACTGGAATTGTTTGCCATTTTTCTCCAGCTCTTTTTATGGATGAAATACTAAGGCAAACAGATTTAATGGCATGTACAGGATGACATGGCTAGTATGTCTGAGGCCAGATTTGGGCTCAGAAAGATGAATCTTTCTGACTTTAGACCCAACACTCTATCCACTTTGCCACCTAGCTCCCTTAAAACATACAGAATTATTTCTTATTTATTTTTACTATCATTTTTTAGTATTATTTATTATTTCTAGCCCAAAGGTTAGATCCTAATCTGATAGCCTACAGGTATAATGTAAAAAATATTAGATTAATAGTTAAAAGACCTGAGTTCATAGCTTGATTTTCTCTTTTATAGACTAGTTATATGAGCCTGGGCTAACCTTAAATGGTTCTTGACCTCAATTTCCTCATCTATAATATAACCAAGCAGAACTTGATGACCTCACCTCTAAGGTCCCTTCTTTTCTAAAATGTTTGTTATCATGCTTGGCTATGAGAGGTCTCAGTCACAAGACACATCCTATCACCAGGAATATACTTGAAGACTTTCATTATAGCAGAATCTGCTAGAGCTTATTCCCTATCCCCTACTCCTCTTATATAATCTTTGATAATCCTATGACAAGGGTTTAGAGTAAAAAAAAGCTTACCTTTTTATGTTGGAAAATTGGAAAGAAAAGACTTTCTTTAGTACCTTAATATTTTCTCTTTGCTTTCTAGGTGCCAAAGGTTCTCCTGGCCTCCAGGGGCTCAAAGGAGATCAAGGGGATCAGGGACTACCAGGTTCAAAAGGTAGGGGTATTTGTCATGGACCCAACATTTATCAAGGGTCTCTCTGTGCAGGACTACAATGGAAACTGAAGCTATGGTCTTTTCCTATTAGATACTTTATATTTAAGTGGCAAAGCAAAAATGAAGGAAATTACTTGAGAACAACAGTTACAAAGCCGTTATAAAGACTTGATCAGCAGATCTCCACGTGGTATGTGGTAGGATTCTATTTCTGGATCTGTGCTGTTCAGCATTTTTATAAATAATTTGAAAGAGACCTGGAAGAAATATTTGTTAATTTGCAACTGACAAAAAGTTGTGAAGATTGGCTACTATGAGTGGACAAAATCAACATTAAAATGTTAATATGGCTAGAATCCTGCTCCAAAATTAACAGGATAAAACTAGATAACAACACATGTAAAATTTTATACTTATGCTTAGAAAAATCATGAAAATTTCATAAGTGACCTAATTTTAGTTGACATCAAGTCAGCAATATGACATAGCTACCAAAAGAAGCTTAACTTGAAACTTGGGCTGAAGAAATGTCATAGCCAAATCAAGAGAGATAATAGTCCCCTTGCATCTGGAGCATTGTATTAAATTTTGAGCATGACATTTTTAAAAAAAGGGCATTGGCAAATGAAAGCTATTTTTAGAGAAAAACAGTGAGCATGACAAAAAAATCTAGATGCTTTCACAAGGTACAGATGAAGGAATTGGGGATGTTTAGATTAAAGAAGAGAATACTTGAGAAGATTTATTAATAGGTATCTTTAATTATTTTGATGACTATCATGTGAAAGATTCGATTTGTGTGGTTAGAAGAAGTTGACCTGGGAAAAGTATAAGTAACTTCAACTTAATACAATGAAGAGCTTTGTAATAATTAGGACTATACATACATGGAATGGATTGCCTTAGAAATTTGCTTTTCACTATTATAAATATTAAAATAGAAGACAGATAATCACTTGTCAAAGACATCATAGGAATGGTTCTTTTATTTATGGGAACTTGGACTAGAGTACCCAAAAATTCCCTCCAAACTTGTTTGATTTGAAGCTCAAAAACAAGAGTAAGAGTGAAGAATAAAGTATAGATTTAATATCTAAGTTCTTGGAAAAAATTTTTTAGGAGACCAGTTTGAGAAAATTATTATTTAAGCTTTTTATAAATAGGTTCCACATTAACGTTTCTCCCTGTACTATTAATTCTTCCAGGTCTTCCAGGACCACCTGGTTCCCCAGGTCCTTATAGCCTAATCAAAGGAGAGCCAGGTATCCCTGGACCTGAAGGGCCAGTCGGGCTTAAAGGTATTCCAGGCCCTCCAGGCCCTAAAGGACAACAAGGTAGGAAGTGTGTGTGTGTGTGTGTGTGTTTTGGGGAGTATATGTGTATCCATTTGTGCTTCTTCCTCCATGACTTAACTTTTATAGCCAATACTTATTACTTATAAAATCAAAATCATGCACTGTCAAAATGACCAATTAGATATAGATTTTCTTTTCAACGCTAAACTTCTAAGATCAACCAAAGTTTTCCAAAGGAATCTTTTTAGACCAAACTGCAGGAAAAGGTAAACCAATTCAGATTGACCACCTTTTGATCAGAAAAAAGGTAGAAAACAGGAGTTATTTAAATCTTTGAAAATAGAATTCTTCAAACGTTGTCTAGAAGCCATAATGACTTGATACCAGTGTCTGAGTTTTGTTTCTTATCACTCTACACTCTGAGAGCTTATGCCTCCTTTTGCCCAATCTCATTCTAGAGATAAATTTCACATGTTAAATCATAGATCAAGGTAAGTGAAAGAAAAAAAAGGAAAGAAAGGAAAGAAGGAAGGAAGGGTAGAAAGGAGAGAGAGAGAGAGAGAGAGAGAGAAGGAGAAAAGGAGGGGGGTGGAAAGAAGGAGGGAGGGAAGGAAGGACAATGAAAAGAAGGAATGAAGGGAGGGAGGGAGAAAGGGAAGAAGGAAAAGTGATCTAGCATTAAAGATCTCACTAAGTGTAGACGCTGTTTAAACACTATGAATAGAAATAGAACAAACAACACAGTCCCTGCCCATAAGGAGTTTACATTCTCATGAAAAAGGACATTTAAGGAGAAGCTAGAAAGCAGGGGAGGAAGACTAAATTAAGAAATCTTGGAGAGTAGTTTTACACTGTACTAATAGTGGGGAAGTTTTTACCTCTTCATCTTGTGCATCAAGGGAAGAGAAGTGATACCTTCAGAACACCATTTTGTTAAAGGCTGGCTAAATGGAATGTCATTAATCTCCAGAAATCTTCTCTTCAAACCTTTACTTTTAGTAGCCTGTTATCTCAGGATAAACCTATCATGTTATTTGGAAGTTCTCTGCATGGATAAATGAAATAAAATATATAAAGTGTTGTATAAACTTTAAATATTAGCTGTTATTGTTATTGCTCATGTCAGTGTTACTGGTATTCTTTGACTCTGGTTGGAGGAAATATTCTAAGAAAAAAAATAGCTGGGTAAAATTTCACATATATGATACCCCAAAAGGGGAAAGATTTGGGACCAGATACTTCACAATGAAGTAATGCTCTATGCTTCTTTAGCCAAAAAAAGAGAGACATATGTGATTTAATCATGTGCTTATTCTTCGCCCCTCCCCTTGATTTAGGTGTAACGGGCTCTGTGGGTATTCCTGGACCACCTGGTAACCCAGGATTTGATGGTGCACCTGGACAAAAAGGAGAACCAGGCCCTTTTGGTCCTCCTGGTAGGTATATTGATGCATTACAATATAAACCTTTAATTACAAAGGCAAGAGGACAATAGGTTGATAGAACAATAGATCATTTATTAACTATTTACTATGTGACAGCCACTGTGCACTATGTACTGGACATACAAAGACAAGTAAGCAAGATAATCCCTACCCTTATGGAGTTTATATCCTAACAGGGTAAGATCATACTTAAAGGGTGATGTAGCTGATATATATAGCAAATGATGTGGTTGTTGTAGATGTCAAATGTTGGAGTTGGTCATGTGAAGAATTCACAATGGCCCTTTTTAAGAGAAGAGGTTATTGACAAAATGAAGGATACCAAGTTATCGAAAAAGGGATTTTAATAATTAATGATGGAAAGGACATGTTCCCTAGTGGAATTTACAATTAGCCAGGAGAAAGGAAATATCCAAAGAACTTGGGACATGATAAATGGCATGGCATTTAGCAGCCTTACCTGGCAGATGAAATCCTAAAATGGATTTAGCACCCTTGCTATAAAGAGAGATACCAAGGAGTTCAGCAAAAATGGAATGGGTCATCAGTAGATTTATAGGAGAAATTTAACCTCAGAAACATGACTGGGATTTCTTGGTTGGACACAGCAAGGTGGGATGCCCAGGACATAACTTGAATTTCTGATTGGAAAGCCTCCACAGAAGGTGGAACAATTCTATCAAGGCTTCAATTTCTCTCTGCAAACCATACCCAGCTACTGAGAACTTCATCAAAGATATCTGAAGGGAAGGAGAGAAAAAGGAAATGTAGAGTCCTAGATAAGGAACCACCAATCAGGGAGGAAGGCCTCAATACAGAAGTTTTTCCAGGGTAGCAAGGAGAATGAATAGGAGGACCTCAGGGTGATACTTTCTCCACATGGCAAGGAGAAGGCATCTGGAGAGAGAGAGAGAGAGAACAGATGTCTATTCAATGAAACATAGTTGGGATCCTTCCCCAAATGGTGGTATTAGGGACAGTCACTAATCAGGAGAGCAGGATTTTAGAATTGGAAGATTCTCCAAAATAGAAAGGCAGCAAACAAGAAGGAGAGAAAAGGAATCTGGATTTAGAGTCCATGAGGAAACAGAACCAATTTTGGTTTATTTTTTCTAATTTGTGATTAATCCCTCTTAAAATCTCTTTATTTGTATTTCCACTACCCCACTATATTTCAGTGTTATTTCTGTTTAAGTATACACAGAACTTATAAAATAAATACTTGAAGGAACAATTGAAATTGACAATTCAAAAAAATGTCTTAGAATCGTGGAGTGTGTATGTGGGAATATATGGCCTCTAAAAGCAGGTGGTCTTTAAAAATGGTTCTTAATTTTTGCGTAGTTTTACAAATGCATAAGTTGTTGATATATTTGAGGGGGAGGGCACTGTCTCAATAGATAAATTATTATGCCCAGTACAAATTCCCTATAAGGGAAGAGCATAGTTAGAGTCCTGTACTCTCAGTAAATTTTTTTCCTTATTATAAAAAGTCTGTTTCCATTATAGAAAGAAAAGAAATCAGAGAACAGGCATATTAATGTCATAATTAGCTAAAATGTCATTTCATGTCATTTTTGAAACATGATCTGAATTCTTTAGGAAACAGAAATAACACTGAATTATGCTGTTCTGGTAGAAATACAAAGAAAGGGACTTTTATGCATGTAGATCTTAAATTAGATAGAGAACAAAAGCAAAAACTAATTATATAGGTTACCACCTGGCAAACTTCTGTCAAAAAATTTGTTTGAAGTCCAAGTGTTAAAGGTGATAATAGCAACAGCTATCCTAAATTATCCTGTTACATTGTCTTCAGTTGGAATAATGCTAGACAGGAAATAGTCAATTCAACAACTCTTTGTTGAATACTTTGGGACAGGAAACATTTAATTCAACATCTTTTTTATTGAGCGACTAGATTACTGGTACTTTCTGCATATAAAGATGAATGAGATTTTTGTCTTTGGCCTCATAGAAACTACAATTTAACAGAAGTCGTAAGAAAAATATACAGAACTAGAATACAAATTAAAATGTGTTAAAGTGCTATGAGAGGTACAAATAAATGGCTGTTGTTTTCTCAGAAGAGGATGGTGAGGATCTGAGTTCTTGAAGAGTAGTTAAGATTTTTGACAAGCCCACTGTAAGGGAAGAGTATCCACAGATTAGAAAGCATCATTTGCTAAAACAAATAAACAAAACCAAAACCAAAACAAAACACATTGGACAGAGAATGAAAAGTTCTTTAGTTAGGCTAGAATGTAGATTATGTGAAAAGGAATTATAGGAGATGAGTCTGAAAATGTAATTTGAATGAGGCATATTTTGGAAGACTTTGAAAGCCAGGTTGAAGATTTTGGGCTTTATTCTGTTAGCAGTGAAGAACCATTGCAGATTGTTTTATAATTAGTGACAAATACAAAGCTGTACTCTAGGAAATTTTAGATTAATATCCCATTGTTATGTATTGGTTGATCTAGTTGAAATATTATTAGATCCTAGACTTTGATAGCAACAAGAAGAATGGAATGAAGATGATCAATATGGAAGACACTGAATATGTACATATTACAGGATTTTCACATATAATTGATTTTTCAAATAAAGGGAAATTGGAGTGGTTAAAGATTTCAAGCCTCAGTTACAGGGAGAATTATATTACCATTAGCAGTCATCGGGAAGTATAGAGGAGGAAATGGTTGGGTGAAAGCTGAGTGGAGTTTTGCACAGGTTATATTGAGATAATCATGTTTTGTTGTTCACGGTCAGTACAAGACTGGACTTGTGAGTGAAAGGACTCAGAGAAAAGGATGGATTTAGGAGTTACTTAAATGGAAGTGATGGCTTAGGTCTTTTATTAATATGAGATCTCAAAAGAAGATTATGTTTCAAGAAGAATCTTAGGTCTACATTTAGAAATGAGGTAAAGTAATTGGTAAAAGGGCAGCCAGAGATAAGGGAAGGAACTAGGATAATTCAATTGCATGAAAGGTAGCGTTTTTAATGACTAATTACAGTTGTCAAAGGAAAATGAAGATTAAAAAGAGCTTTGTATATTTCTGAGCAAGAGGTTTGAGAACTGTCATAATAACTTGGAGAGAGTAGATGCACAGTTGCAAGAATTTAAGGAGTGGTTGCGTGGTAATGATATAGAAGTACTTCTTTAGAAAAATTAATTCCTGAAAGGAAGGACAGAGGATGAGAGGGTAAGAGATCATAGAATTGAGGAGAGTTTTTTTAATGATGTTTTTAGCTAGGGAGAAGGATCCAATATATAGAGAGAAGGAATAACTCATGGAGCAAGTTCCTGGAAGGAATGAGATCAAGAAGTAATAGACAGATTTGTCTTAATAAAAATTCATATTTATATAGTGTTTTACAGATGAGAAGCCACTTTGAGAGGTGAATAATGCAAGTATTGTTTTTATTCTATAAAAAAGTAGGCTGAGGTTGCCTCAGAGAAGTTAAGTGATTTCCCTGTGTTTGTGGCAGAGCTGGCAATGCTAATCAGGGTTTCCTTCTCCATGTTCAATGTATTTTCTTCACTACTGTGCTCTGGTGTTTCTTAGTTTCTTATACTGCTTTATAATTTATAAAATGTTTCTCTCAAAACTACCTAGCTACCTGTTGGGTAGCTAGTGCAGATACTATTAATTTCATTTTATAGAAGTATGAACTTGGTCTCAGAAAAGTAAAGCCACTTGTACATGTTTCTTGGTTAGGAAGTAGCAGATTCAGAACACACATGTTGGGGCAGCTAGATGGTACATGGATAGTCTGAGACACTTAACACTTCCTAGCTGTGTGACCCTGAACAAGTCACTTAACCCAATTGCCTCAGGGGGAAAAAAGAACACCCATGTCCAGGTTCATTCTACTATAACACGGCCTTTTTTGTCTTGACCAAAAGGAGACACTTTTGGCATTCATTAACAAGACCCCTTGGATGAAATACAAGAATTCAACTTTGTAGAGATTTATGGCTGTAGTATCAGATGGCCTAATAAAAATAGCTTAAGAAGGGCATTTTAGAAAGAAAAATAAAACACTATGAAGAAGAGAGCTCAAGGAAGGTTATAACTTGCTCTTTACAATGTGCTAAAAAGTACAAACAAGTGTTAGTGACATATTTTATGATAACATCTTTAAGTCTGATAGATCTCTTTCATAGGTATTGGGCCATAGCCAGGGAAAAGAAAATTGAATGATTTCTTTTTGGTTCTTTCCTACAGGTCCAAAAGGACATCCTGGTCCACCCGGTCCAGATGGGCTTCCAGGGTCAATGGGTCCACCAGGTACCCCCTCTGTAGATCATGGCTTCCTTGTTACTAGGCACAGTCAAACCATAGATGATCCACAATGCCCTCCTGGGACCAAAATAATTTACCATGGCTATTCCTTGCTCTACGTACAGGGGAATGAACGTGCACATGGTCAGGACTTGGGTAAGATATTAAAAATCATTTTAAAAATTCTAAAAGATAAAAAAAATTTGATATGAATAAATTTTTGCTAGATCCAGATTTACTTTATTTCTGAATTTGTAGGTCTATTGAATAAGATTATTCCAAATATTTAAGGGAGAGTATAACTAGGATATGATTAAGAAGACACTGCTTGTTATTAAAGAATTGTTTATAGATAGATGATAGATAAAGGCAGAAAGAGATGATAGATAGATGGATACAAATAGACAGATATATACATACATAGATACATATCAGATTTCCTTCATCTGTTTTGAAATAAGCCTGAGATACTAAAGCCTAACATGAGTTATAACATGTATATGAGAAAAATTGCTGAAAAAATCAAATAAAAATTCTCTGTGAAAACTTGACAATGGGATTGTCAGCATAAATGTGACTCTTGCCTATTTTATGATGAGGTCCCATCATCAGGGACCTCTAGGCAGTACAGTACTAGGCAGAGAGCTGTGTTTGGAGTCAGGAAGATTATTTGAATCCTGCCTCAGATGTTGATTAGCTATGTGAGCCTGAGCAGATCACTTAACCTCTCATAGCCTTAGTTTTCTCATCTGTAAAATAAGGGAGTTAGACTAAAATGCAAGATTTTTAAGGTTCCTTCTTGCTCTAAATTTATCTTCTATGATTAATAATGATATTGATAATAATAATAATAACAATTAGAATTTATGTAGATTCACAGTTAACATATGTCAATTCAACTTCACAACTTTGTAGGCTATGATTATATTGCTATGTTGATATATCAGGAATAGAAAGATTATTGAAAAAAATTTAAACTCTCCTTCATTATGAGAATAGTTCCTATTTATAAAGTACATTACAGTTTTCTAAGTACTTTATAAAGAAATGTAAAATAAAGATATTGTCTGTGCAGAAATCAACAACAGTAAAAAAAAACAACAAAAAAAGACTAAAAAAGAAACTTAAAATTTTCTATAAGCATCATCAGTTAGGACAAATGAAGCATTTCTTTATACATACAAGCCTTTTCACTGAGGAGCTTAAAATAGACAACCTTAACCATTTCTCATGTCTTTTTCATAAACCCATATTATTTTTCTTTGACTATTTAGGTACGGCTGGAAGCTGTTTGCGAAAATTCAGTACTATGCCATTTCTCTTCTGCAATATTAACAATGTTTGCAACTTTGCATCAAGAAATGACTACTCTTATTGGTTGTCTACTCCTGAGCCCATGCCAATGTCAATGGCACCTATCTCTGGTGAAAACATTAGGCCTTTTATTAGTAGGTGGGTAGAGCATTTTATAATTCAGTTTGAAAAAAAAGAAGATGCAGATTTCTCTGCTTGGGGCAAGAGGGTTCTTTTTATGTAGTAAAATGCTTAAATCTTTGTTATGTTGTGTGCTGGAAATGTTGAATTTTTGGTAATGAAAATTTCATTTTCTGAAACTTAAATCATTTTGGCCACAAGCCTATCTATCTATCTATACATATATACATATATTATGTATATATGTGTATGTATATGTGTGTATATATGTATACATATATATATATATATATATATATTTAGTTAAAATTTTTAACAAGTAACTACAGAACAGAGGGCAGCAGTAGCTTATCTTTGACATATATTAGCTGTGTGACTATGACTAAATCACTTAACCTCATTTTGGAGAAGGCACCTACTTTTCTTCATAGGAGGAATTTCCTTATCAGGAAGTTTTCCTATCCCTATCCCTCTGTTCAGAATAAGTCAAATTCTGAAGATGAATTGCAGATAAAACTTTGCTTAGAACTCTTATTCTAGAGCTTCTTTGAAAGGAATTGAAATTCCTTTCTCTAATAAAAGGGCATTGCCTGAATACTGTGTACTGTAGCCTCATAGGCTTATAACTGAAACCTCTCCAAGAAATCTCCACAAAGACATTTTCTTCAGCTACTACATTTAATGATTGCACAGTATAGTGTTTGGCAGTATGCTTCAGAATCTGCAATAGTTTCCCAGGTTTGAAATCCTATATAAAGAAGTGGATCAAAGTCCTTCTATCTTTTCTTCTTTCAAATTAAATGTAGAATCCTCAGCACCATCAAGAGTTCACAGAAAACCTGTAAGTCAATTTGGTTAAGCAACAAATGAATAACTTGCATTTTTCTCATATCAAGCTAAAAGTCAATAAGGGAATATTGAAAGAAAAGAAAAATGGCTAATCTTTCTTTAAAAAAATCTAAGGGATAATTAGCTTCTTGAGGTAAATTATAGTGTAGTACCACTGATTCATTGAAAGCTATCTACTCAGAGTGAGTGAAAAGAAGCAACTTAGGATCACCCATCAAATGGCATTTCTAATTGACATAGGAGCACCACTGATTGGTACCTTTTAGAATGTGGTCAATTTATGATGTCAGTAGATTGATAAAGTTCTTGGAGATAAGTCAGAGGCAGATCACCTTTCAAGACAAAAGAGATAGTCATACTATAATGTGGAAAGGAAATAAAGGGGGGGACCTTTTCTAATAAAATATGAAACACATAAAACAGCTATTAAGCTTTTTTTCCTACAAGATGATAGGTTTGAATATATTATATAATGATTTTTTTTAGTTCTTTATCCATCTGCATTTCTCATTTTTTTCTTGAAATTTGAAGGAATCAGTTTTCTAAGTATTAGAAAATAGAAAAAGAAAGAATATGAAACTTAAAATATGAAAGTAACCTTCATGGTCTCTATTTTATTTATCTAATACTATATTTTAATATATAAACCTACATTTTAGATCAGTATCTGTTTACTATCCTAGGCCTAGAGGACCTCATACTCAGAAACACCCCTATTTCAATAAGAACAAAATAAAAAGCAATTTAAATGTTCTTTTCCCTCAATAGTAATGTTAAAAAAAACCCCAACGAATCAACCTATTACCATTAGGCAAATATATGGACTTTTACTTCATCAGTATGGGGAACTCCTAGTATAGTAACTCTCTCCATAACTATCAATGATTTAGTAGATTATTATTTCTAGAATAATATTTAGGGCACATTAAAAATTAAGTGACTACTTCAAGGTCATACAAATGAGGTATTAAAGATTGAATTTGAACTCAGTTACAACCCCCAAACTCTATTATGTCAGACTTCTTTATTGCAAAATTTATTTAAGAAGGCCCCAAGTGGAGTCATAATTCTGGTAGGTAAGCCCCAGATAATAAAATTTTATAAGATAAAGTACCTCCCTTCAAAGAAACTGAAATTCTTAAAGCCAAAAAAGCCAAAATTCTTAAATGCCTGATCTTGTATGGGTTTCTTTGACAACAGTATGTTATTAATTCAACAATACCCTTTAAAAATATATGAAACATTCTCTGAGTGTGGTGAACTGTGCTAGAACCTGGGAAAAGATACAGAGCTGAGAAGGATGTAGTCCCTGTCCTAAAAATATCTTCAGTGATTCTTAAGCCCAGAATGATGATTTATAAATGATCTATCTACCCATCCGTGTCTATATATCTTAACATATAAATATGTGTACAGACATATATGTACATATGTTTATATGTTATACATATAACATATTAATTCCCATCTTAGATATTGTTTAATGTGTAAGACCTCATATCTCTTGTGATACTTTCTTTTAGAGTGTTCTGATTGCTTAGTCATTTCTAAAGGTTGCACATCAGATAAAAACAGATGACCAGAAACAAATGCATCATTTTTCTTTGTAGTAAGCATAGTTATTAATTTCTGTTTCTCTTTTATTTATTATCATTTTCAAATTTTTATCCAACAACTTTTCAGGATTAATATCAATCATTCTATCAGTAAGCATTTCTCAAGCTCATGCTATGTGCTAATGGAGGAAGCTGGGTGGCTCCGGGGATAGAATGGAGCCTAGAGTCAGGAAGCCTGGAGCTAAGAAAACCTGAGTTCAAATTGGGCTGCAGACATTTTATAACTCATAATCCTGGACAAGGCACTTACTTTGTTTGCTTTATCCACTGGAGATGGAAATGACAACTCCTTGCCAAGAAAATCCCCTTACGGGGTCAAAAAAAGTTAAATGTGTTTCAATAACTATACAGCAACAACATATGCTAAGCTATTGGGATACAGAGACAAAAATGAAACGGTCATGGCCTTCAAGGAGTTTCCATTCCAAAAAGATCACCAGAGATTTTCCATTCTCACAATATCACTTTAATGTCCAAATGTCTGATTAGAGAATTGCCTTTACATGAAGTCCAGAATTCTATACACAAAAACAAACAACAAGAAAGAGTAATTTTGAGTTTGTTTTTGATTTTGCTTATTTTTGAAAAAAGTTGATGTAGTCAGATTACCCTTTGGAGTAATAGTTCATTGAAAAATTTCATTGTTAATGACTGCAATGGTGTGGAGTGGAAAGAATACTAAACTAAGAATCAAGGGAAAGTGGGTTTAGTCTTAATTTTGTCGAGAATAAATTAAATAATCTTTATAGGTCTTGGATTCCTCATATATAAAAGGAAATGGATTAAATCAGTCAAATTCAAATGGAAATGAGAGTCACTTCACCTTACATAAGGATTCTTGCAGACTTCTTATTAACTTAGAAAACCAGATATTAATGTTATTTTTATTCTCTTGTATTTTATTTATTTATTTTTAAGTATTTCCCAATTACATTTTTTAAACTAGTTCATGGGGCAATATTATGGGGCCATATCAGTAAGATCCCTTTCACAGAGCAGCATGGCTTAATGACTACTAGTCCCAGAATCAAGAAAATCTTGCCCCTGTTCTAGTCCTGTCTCTGATACACATCATCTTGTGATCATTGGGAATTCACTTAACATGTCAGTACTCCCAGGCAGCTCTTTAGCACTATAACTTATAAATGAGTTGTCATTCTGCATGGGTGACATTGCCTATGCAGGTCCCATATTAAATAGCAGTCTTTTCTAGTTCTAAAATTCTGTGGTTTCATTATCTTTTCCAACCTACCTGGCTTGTGGACTAAAACTCTTCCCCAAACAACTTCCTTACTACCGAGGGAGACACTTTAAATAGGCACCATCCCTCTCCTGCAGTATTCTTGTTTTCTGTTTGGCAAGCAGATGGCAGCAGCTATATGAGACCAATTTCATGAAACCTTTTAATTCATCTGCATTTGTGTGAATAAAATGGAAAACGGCACACACAGAGACACAAAAGTCCAATGAAAATCAAATGACTAATTTATGTTCTCCACCTACTCTTCATGCATTTTCATGCAAATGTTCTAGCACAACTAGGTATAATTATTAACTGCATTTATATTCATTTATCGGCTTTGTTAACATTTTGTTCAATTTGTGACTTGAATGCAATTACTTCACTGTCGGTATTTAATTTTTTTTGAAAAACAACATTTTTTAAAAACCAGCCTTTACAAATGTGCTTCATTTCCCCAAATGAGAGTATTTTTGTATAAAATTTGAGCAAACCTAAGGACTATATATGCGTTTTATTTACTCCTGTATGTAATTCAAGAGTTTTATTTTAACTTGAGAAAATTTTAAAGTCCCTTATGTCTTTTTAACAGCTTTTTCAGCCACAACACTCTATCTTAGGTCTGGTGCAAAGGTACTCCTCTCTCTCTCTCTCCCCACATAGAAGAATGCTCAGGTTTAAATTATTCTTCCCTAGCTTCCTTGAAGAAAGATTGTACAAATCATCAGAGTTTGATGTAAAACATATATTTATAGTAAGTTGCCTGAAAACAATTGGTTTCATTTTTGAAAGACACATGGCATGTATTTATAACATTAATCATGGGATGCCCAGTGATGGATGTAGCATGATTTAATAAACAATAAGTAAAGACTTCCAGTAATAAGATTGAGTGAAATCTCCATCCCTAGAGGTTTACAAATGGAGGCTGGATGACCTCTAGAGAGTACAACTAGGTCTCAATTATTGCAAATAATGAATTCCCTGAAGCAGTTGCATTATTTAAATTCATATTGTATACTTCCATTGATTTGGAGCAAGTTACCCTATTTTGCAATATTAAAATTTTGAACAGTGTGAATTTGAAAAATGCAACCACTTCTTGCATATTGTAGACAACTTTCAAGCTTTAGGGATTGGGCTAGGCAATCTGTGAAATTCCATTAAGTAATAAAATAAATAAAAAACCCTGCAGACAGGAGACTATTGACATCTAACTAAATGTTTTGTCTCTCATTTCCACAGGTGTGCTGTATGTGAGGCTCCTGCCATGGTGATGGCAGTCCATAGTCAGACAATCCAAATACCACAGTGTCCCAGTGGATGGTCATCACTTTGGATTGGCTATTCTTTTGTTATGGTAAGTGTTATAGAAAGCCATATCTTTCCTGTGGGGAGGGCCTATTTTATTCCTCCACTATGTAGCTATAAGTAACAACAATTTTGTTTTCATTGTTGTGAGATTTTAGTCACTGAATGCTGCAGATAGGAAAATAAACAAATCCTTCACTCCACATTTGTCTCATTGCTAGTTATATCTTTCAGGGCACTGCAGGCTTTTACCCACTCTGCATTTGGGTCCCATATGCTTGTTTCCTAGAGTCCTAGAGTCATTCACCTTTGGGGATTCAAAACTAGAATAGACAACACTAGAACCCTTCTGGAAAATGGAGGAAACATTTATACACCTTCTGAGTGCAGTCCTCAGCTGTTCAATTGAATTGTTTCTAGCTCAAGCAATGTGACAATTTTTCCTAAGGGTCTAAAAATCTGTTTGTTTTTTCAGAAGAAAAAAGATAATGGAATATGTGGAGGTATATATTTTAATGTAACACAACAACACACTTACTAGTAAAACATCTGAATGGGGGAGAGTAGAGTGGGAGAAACATCTGAAAAATACAATTGGATAATTTTAGCTCATCCAAATGAGGAAATGAACTTTCACTGGGTTTTATTTTGGGTCCATTTTCTCTTTGATTGTCATCCAATAGCTGGTCTTTATACTTCATAGGAATGACTGACTGGCTCTTCTCCCTAAGTATTTATGTCAAAACTGTCAGATTCATTTAAAAAACTTTTACTAATTGTCTATTATGTGCCAGGTAATATGCAAGGTACCAGTGTGACATAGCCAAGAATGGTACCATATTTTCCCTGAGAAGTTCTGCCTTCTTTGGACACTTTTCTAAGAATCATTTGAGTTTTGTTTAACTTGTTGGAGAATATTTTTATTGTGGCTCCCCTGATTTCATTGTTCCTATTTTTAGTCACTTTTAGTCTCAGTCCAAAACATGTTTACTTCAAACTATGAAATCCTTGACTTCTTCAGGCCAAGTTTCCTTTCATATTTGCTGGCCTCCTCCCTAAAAGGTTAGGATGAACAATTTACTTTCCACAGAAATGTCTTTCCTGTCTTGGATTCTTCACAATTGTCACTTTCTGCTCTATCTGTTATGGTGATATTTTGCAGGCTATAAAATTAAATTGTCCCAAGGACCACAGCTCTTTTATCAGGTGGCTGCTAAATTGAAAGAGGAAGTGACTTATACTAATTACTATTTTGTTTATTTTTAGAAGTTGTTCAAATAATTAAATATTAAAGTACTTTTTTGAATTTTTTCCACATTGAACACAGTAGAGTTCCCTGCATTGGCTAGTAGAATTCGCATTTCTTATAGAACAAAAATGCATGGATTTTAATGGATAATATGTTCTTGTCAAAAATGTAGTATGTATTTCTCTATTCAAAATGTTAATGCTTAATTCTGACAAAAAAGAAAACTAAAGGTTCTAGAAGAGACTATGGAGGAATTCTGATGCTAAATTTCATTTGAATAAAATATTGGGATTTTCACTTTGGTATCACACTAAGTGTAATCTGTGTCAATGTACAAAAAAATAAGTTCAGTGAGTAGAGGTGAAGTGAAAAGAGATGCAGGAAAGTAGTTTTTTTTTTTTTTTAGTATCTCTTATTCTTTTGCCATTCACACAAAGGCTTAGAATATGATTGCCAAAATCAAAAGCATATAGAGATAATGATGTTCAGGAGATCAGAATAAGCCTCTAAATGTCAGCAGCTTCCCCTTTTACAGATTTAACCACAGTTTCAAGACCAGCAGTAGCCATTTCTAAAAAGTATGCCAGCCTGCAATTTGTTTTAGGAGGCACAATGGTCTCTACCTGTAGTGTCGTCTTCAAAAGAGAAAGGGCAGAACATTAGTTATTTCCTTTTCAATGTATAGAATGTAAAGTTGGTTTGAAAAGCGAAATAACTTTACCCATCACAATTAGAAGGTGGTTGAGGAGTCTGTGAAGAATATTCACTTTGTTCAAATGTAAGAATGATTTTCCATTGAGAAATTGTCCAAAGGACTTCAAAGCAAGGTCAGATTGGTTTTTTTCAAAGAGAACAGGATTCTTTCTTTGGGCCATAGCACCAAGTAGGATATTTCAAAAGGGGGAATATAACCAATTGCAATTTATGAAATTGAAACACTGATTTTTCTGGATAAAAAAGGAAATGGATTCTGAAATTCTCTAGGTTTTACATAGGCTTCTAACATTTCCTCAGATTTCTAGGCAATTGAAATTTCTGCTGGTAACTCTCTGTGGTGATCTAAGTTTGTATAGAAAAGTTAACAATATGGCTCTTCATCCACCACATGATCCAGAGGAGGCACTGAAGTGAATAATCTGTACAGTTTTAGTTCAAGAAGCATATTTTATATGTAAAGACAGCCAGTGAAATGGATAGAATTCTAAGCTGGAAATCAGGAAGATCTAAGTTCAAGTCTACCCTTAGATAATCACCAGCTATATGATTGCATTTCACTTCTGTTTGCCTCAGTTTCCTCAGCTGTTTAATAAAAACACTTCTCTCACAAGGTGGTTGTGAGATCAATTGAGATAAAATATATAAAGTGTTTAGTACAGTACATGGCAAATGTTGTTGTTTTTCAGTCATCTTCCAATTGTATTCAACTTTTCATGAATCCATTTGGGGTTTTCCTGGCAAAGATACTGGAGTGGTTTGCTATATCCCTCTCCAGCTCATTTTACAGATTGAGGAAACTGAGGCAAATAGGATTAAGTGAATTGACCAAGGTAACAGATCTGAACTCAGTAAAATGAATCTTCCTAACGCCAGACCTAGTACTTTATCTACTGCACCAGCAAGCTGCCCTCTGGTACATAGTGTCATATAAATTTTAGATATGATTATTCTCATGATTTATCATAAGAATGGCATGCAAAAATAAAACATATCATGTTATACTTTTAATATTTAACCCACCCCTCACTGTTTGCTTCTGGTAAACAAATTTTGTCCTCATGGAGAGAAAATGTATTTGAAAACAAATAAACTGAATGGATTCTAGTTCTAACATATTGAGGAAATAAAAAATTCTATTTTGGGCCAGATCCATGATCCATCTAATCCGACATTCTGTCTCTGATTGTGAATGGCATTGAGATATATTTTGTAGACATGTATCATGCTTGTTTAGTTCTCTTGATTTGAAAACTATCACAACTGTTTCATTTTCAATTGTTACTTGACAATTAAACTACTTCCTTGAACCCTACCTCTTGAACTTCAGTTGACATTCAGATCTTAAGCAGGAGTATGCTGATATATGTTTAACAAGATGCCCCTCAAGAATGTATGATATATGACAACATAGCATTCCAACACACAACACACAACATAGCAACTTTTTGTTGTTTGCTTGCGTTTTATTTTCTTTATCATTTTTTTTCTGGCTTGATTTGATTTTTCTTGTGCCACAAGATAATTGTATAAATATGTATGCATATATTGAACTCAACATATATTTCTACCATATTTAACATAAAAAAGAATGCATGACTTATTTCTAAGTTTAATTTGCATTATTAATATTTTCCCCATCACTTTCTTAGACCTACTAATCAACCAAACAATAAAACAACCTTTGATTTATAACATTTGTTGATTTCTGAGGTGTAAATGGTCACACTGAAAATTTGACAATTGGTTCTCTTGAGCCTTAGAAACTATTTCTAGTATGCCCTCAATAAGCCACACATGATTTAGAGAAGAGAGAAACTCCTTGTGAGATCATTCCATATGACAAGCAATTACTGCTGAGTTTGACAGTCTTAGCCTCTTACCTTGTGCTAAGTCATTCTAAAATGGTGTGGGCTGACTAGTCTTTGCCTCACAGAACACAAGTCTGAGTCTACCTGGGGAGTCAAATTACCCTTCTGAGCTAACCATTTCACAATATTAGTCCATAAAACCCTATGTGATTTATAAAGGCCGTGTCATCTTCACCCATTCTCTAGTAAAGTGCCATTTCAGAGAGATGACTTAGTCCACAAGGGAAAGTTAAATTGCTGTGAGGAAGAGTATTACACCACTCAGATGCCAGGGTTCTGTGACTATTAATCTTAAATTGCTTCACACCTAAGAAAACAAACCGTGATAGCCTACCATACCTAGCCAGGGATATGGTATTAAGAACTTGGAAGCTTGGAGTTAGTAGGTACTTTTGACATGAATTACTCAATTCTTCTTCTTTGTTTCTGTACCTTACCTGTGCAGTGGAATGTAATGGAAATAGAATTAGTCTGGAAGTCAAGAGACCTCAGCTCAAGTTCAAAAACACTAAATGGCTCTGGGACTTGATTTCATCACTCGTAAGATGAGTGGGTTGTTATAGATGGTTTCTGTTCCTTTCTGGCTCTAAAATTCAATGATTGTATATTATTCCTGTATGCTTTAAAAGCCAATGAAAAAGTGAGGGGAAAACATTTGAGGTGAAATAAGGAACACAGAATATTGTCTTTGTCTATTGTCTTTCTCTTAACCACATAGATAAAAATACAAACTTAATAAACAGATAATTTTGTAGAGAATTACTCTTTGTTCTAGAGAAGGTATTATCATTTTTTTGCATTGAAAGGGTGGTTCTATTTAATAGAAATATGATTCACACATATTTTTAGGAATGCATTTATTGTCCAATTAGAGGTACACCCAAATTCCTTACATACTGAACTTTGTAGCTTTATTGCCAGGAAAGGAGAGCATGAATCCCCTATGGCAATCTGTGAAGTCTTTGTCTTGTTCATTCTTAGTTTGTCTTCAATAGTCACCATATGAGGCAAGGAGATGTACCAGTTCCTAATGTAACTCTCTAATTTACAATAAATCTTATATTCATTTGGGAGGGAATTTTTCTGATGTTTTATTCTAATTTGTTTTCCAGCACACCAGCGCTGGTGCCGAAGGTTCTGGCCAGGCACTAGCATCCCCTGGTTCCTGTCTGGAAGAATTTAGAAGTGCACCCTTCATTGAATGCCATGGTCGTGGGACTTGTAATTATTATGCAAATGCTTATAGCTTCTGGCTTGCTACTATAGAAAGAAATGAGATGTTCAAGTAAGTCAAGAATTTTTCTTGATTTTTGGCCTTCCCTTTTATTTCTATATCACTATTAATCATCAAAGACCTATTGATACATACCAAAATAATAATCTAGTTAGTTATAAAATAATGAAAGTGGATGTTTCTTCCTTTTGTCATATAGGATACATTTGCCTCAAAGGGATCACAGAAATACATCCTACAACAGGCCTGGGCTTGATACTGATACACTTACTTCATCACTGTTCAGATACTGAAACCAGAAGTATATCATCTCATCTAGATGAATCCAATAGAAATTGATCTAGTATAGTTGAACATATTCTAATATTACAGATTTTAAAATGAAGTGAAAAGCTAACACACATCTTAAACAAATTTTTGTTGGAGGTTTTCATTACCTGGATAACTTAAGTTGATTTTTGTTTTGTGTCCTCTAAGTGACTTGGCAAAAGATATTTGTAAATCATGACCATAAAAATAATTTCTGGACAAATATACCAATTTTGGCCAGAGAGAAAAGAACTTTTATTTTCAAGACCAAAAATTTTTACCTCTACAACAACTCTCCCTAGTGACTGATAACCTCATTGAAATTAATTTGGAGTGTAGCCCAGTCACTAATGGACAGTAGCATATAATGAACCCTCTATTCTTAATTTAGCACCAGCTGCAGTCTGTGTTGAAACAGAGGCAGAAGGCTGAGGGAGATTGAACAATTACTTACTGTTCATTCCTGAAATAAATACTTCTCATCCCTGGAGACAAGTCTTTCTGCCTTTACCAAAAGCAATACTTTTGGGGAAAAAGTCTGTGAAAACCTGCTATGCTTCTGTCTGCTTCCATTCTGGGGCAGAGAGAATTTGCATAAAGGTAAAAAAAAAATGTTCTCTGCTGATTATACTTCAACAGACAAGTCACTGACACACAGGCCTAATTTATAGTTGATGCAGGCATTTTTGAGGGACCATCAAAACTAACATTGACAAAAAAAGACACAATTTAATTTGAGATGGAAATATTAAATTTCCATAATCATAAAAATAGGATATCATGAAAACAATAAACATATTAATGGGTCACTAACGCTAAGATTTCCCGTTATAGTATTGATAGACATTGCTTTTTTTGATTCAGAAAATATGAATTTTTTTGATAAAAATGTTGTGACTAAAAATTCATTATTCCATAGATAACTAGGTAATAAGGTTCGCCAAAGTTAGGTGGATTGGTTCTTCAGCATCTGGTCTGTATTCAAAGCTTCTCCATCTTGGCAGAATCTACCAAAACTTGTGCAGCATTTGTGTAACCTTGAAGGGTCACTTCCATGCAACATTGGAAGATATTGATGAGACTTTAGTAGAGAGTCACTTCTGTGTCACTCTCACTTCTTTTCCATGATGAAATGTTAAGAGTGAGATTTTGTTAAGGGAGTTTTGGTTTTTTGTCAGGAAAGGGAATACCTTCAACAAATCCTTGAATAGTTCAATCTGGAAGCAATAAATCAATTGAAAATGCTTTCAGAAGGAAAACCTATTACAATGAACTCCAAAGGACTGTTTAGATTCATTTCATGCATGCCATGTTGTGTCTATTTCAAAAACAGCTTAAACCAAGGTGGCCAAAATTCTACAACTCCACACTTTGCTTACATAAAGATTTTTGTTTTGATGAAATTGGACCCATTTCTAAGCTTCCAGTATGTAATAATTTTAGCTGTGAAATAAGGAGGAAATTTCAGGAACAATATATATGGTACTACCTATGTAAACTTTAAACTGTCTAAAAATAATTTGGCAATATTTTCAGAGTTCCTGTTTTTTACTTCATTCAGACATTTACTGATTCCTTTCTAAGTGCGTGAAAACATGACCATTACTATGGAGTTGTCCCTCTCCTAAAAAAAAAACTTACCTTATACTCTAGATGAGGAGATAAGTCTTAGCTACATAAAAATTTAAATGAAGTTAAGCAGTTTATAATCAAATGCTCTATGAATTATATGGATAATAAGTACTCAAGGTATTTTAGAACCAGGAAAGTTCCCTACGGTTGTTCAGGAAAGTTATACTGGAGATGATTGAGCTGGACCTGAAAGATGAAATGCTGGATGGAGAGGAAAGTAGGGCATATTCAAGCAATGCATATAGAAAAGTAGAAGTAATGTTGGGGAAGAATGGTGGACAATAAAGAGAACAGATTAACTTTATTGAATAATGGAAGGGAAGGTAAGAGAGGAAGGTTTGGATCAGATTATGAATGTCCTTGAATGCCAGACTAAAAGGGGTGGGTGTTGTTAAACCAGAGAAATCCACTCCAGTACCTTTTTGCCAAGAAACCCCTAATGGAGAATATTGACAGGCTCTAGTCAACAGCATTACAGAGACTGGATATGATTGAGCCACTGAACAACAACAAAATTTTAAACTCAAGCCTGACATACTGAGACACTGGATATTTCCATCAAGTTATTCCATCAAGTTCAGCCCTCCTCAGCTTAGATGAGGAGACAAGTCTCTAGAGGTTAACTGACTAACCTAACATAGCAAGTAAGACTTTGGGGTGGGATTTGAACCCAGTTGACATCACATTCAATACATTCAAAATATTGCATTCCTTGTTATTTTGTAGTTCCTAGTTATTTTGTGGTTTCAGTCATGTCTGACTCCTTATGATCCCAGTTGAGATTTTCTTGGCAAAAATACTGCAGTACTTTTCCACTTCTCCAACTCAGATGAAGAAATTGAGGCAAAAAGGGTTAAGTTACTTGTTTCCTGAGGGTCTCACAGCTTTGGAAGTATCTGAGATCACATTTGAACTCAGGAGATGAGTCCTCCTCACGCCAAGCCCAGCACTCTATCTACTGGCCCACCTCATTGCTTAATTCCTTGTTGTTTTAAAGAAATGTACATTCTCACCACTGTTTGAAAAGCCTAATCATTACATGACTCCTGAGAGAGCTATTTGTTTTCTTGATTACAGGAAGCCTACTCCATCAACTTTAAAAGCAGGAGAACTGCGCACACACGTTAGCCGCTGCCAAGTCTGTATGAGAAGAACATAATGACTCCCAGTCTCAGCTAACGTCACAATATGGTGCTATTCATTTTTTAACAGCAATGAACCCTAGAAATATATCCTGTGTACCTCACTGTTGTCGAATAAGAAAACAGTAAAGTGCCTTATAGGAATTTGCATAACTAACACGCCTTGCTTTATTGGTCCTCTCTACTTGCTGAAGAAGAAAAAAAGAGACAACAATAAGCTTCAAATATTGACATACCAAATGGCACTTTTTATTTAAGAAAAAAAAGAAAGAAAAAGTCTGTGTGCTATCATGTACTGAGTGTAAAGCCAAAGCTCAGTCAGAAAAATCAAGAGGTGCTAGGAGGTATGCAGTGACTTACATACTGTTTGACTCCCCCTTGACATTTTTTTATTATATTTAGATTCATATTTGACCCCTTCTCAGATATAAATGTTGTTTATACCACTGTCTAGCTTTTCCCAAAATGGTAGGTCCTTTGATATGTACTTATTGTTCCTGTACAAATAATAGTAATGTAAAAAAAAAAGGTTATGGGATTACCAAATATAATTAAGGAGTAAATAGCCATATCTTCCAAACCAAATGCATAAATTTATATCTCTCTGCTCTGTGTGGTACTATGCACCTGCTTTTGCAGAAAAACACAACTTTCCTGTGGAATAAAGATGGTCCAAATGTGGTCAGAAATAGATAGATATATATATATTTAGTAATTTATATAGATGTCAGCAATTAGGCAAATCAGGTTTTGGGTTCTAGTTCCACTATTAAAATGAAGCTTATATAAGTTTTCTTCTTTTCAGATTTGTTGTCCTTTAAGTGAGCTATGAAACAATAGAATATTTAATGTGAAACATCAGTTTTCTTTCATCATTCACTTAAATACCAAAATTGTATGGTGCCAAAGACAAATCCAGATTCATGGCTATTGTGTTTAATATAGTAAAACATGTACTTTGAGCTTGCTGTTTTTATTCTGTATTTAATATTTTCAGGGTTTTAAACACTAATCACACACTGAATGACTTGATTTAAAAAACTTAAAGAGGCCTTAAACTTATGAATATTTTTCATTCTCTATACTGGTATGGAAAACAGTTTCATTAAATCCTTATGGCTACATTTTTACATTTAAGCCATATTCTGCTCTGTCATTAATGAACTATTGTAAAAGTGGTTCTCACTGACCAAAGGAGAACCTGGGTATGTATTTACAAGAAGTCAGAAGGGACCTTTGTGTCTAAAACAATATTTCTCTAGAAGATTCCAAAGATTTAAAAAAATAGTAAGGCCATTTCTTAAAAATGTGTATTTCTTAAGAATTAAAATTTGTAATAAAAAATATTTGTGTAAAAAAAAAGCTTTAATTAATTTGTTGTTAGTGTTGACCCAGCGCTTTTAACAAGAAGTTACTGCATAAACCATTAATAAATTTGCAAGCCTTTTGTAACATAGATTATTTTTATTCTGCATGTCTTCCAAATATGTATTTTGAGGGAATTGTTTCATGGACTGCTGCCTTCAGAGTCTCTAGAGAATATGTATTAGGAAAGTCTGGTACTGCTCAGGTGTCAATATGTATCAAATGATAGGCTATATCCAGATATGTGGATTCCAAGTCTTATTTGAAGTAAACAAATAAGAAAATGGGAGGGACACAAATTTATGCTATTGAATTATTAACTTTATATTTGGTTAAAATTATACAATTATATATGGCAAAAGATAGTCTATGGATTAACGAAGCATCCTCAAATTCTCATCATTTATGATCTATCTACATACATATCTTTAATGGTATCATATCTTACTTTTCATGCATAAGTTATTGGTAACACAGTGTATGTAGTCTGGTTACCTATGTGCCCAATATTCATCTTTACTTTTGGTATAATGTGTAATTTTGATTTTTTCAAGACTGAGGTGTTCCATAATTCAATCAATGCCAATTAATAAACATTTATTAAGTGCTTGTGATATTCTAGGCATTGTGCTAGAATACAAAAAAAAAAAGATTAAAAAAATTTCTGTCCTGAAGGATTTTACACTATAGAAACAAACGAATACAAAGTAAACTATATACAGGATAAATAAAAAGTAACTAACTGAGGGAAAGTATTAGAATAATGAATATTATTATAATATATAATAACAAAGAAGAGTTGTGGAAAGCTTCCAGTCAAAGAAGACAATGGATGTAAGGGAAACTAAGGAATATGTGTATAGGCATTGAGGATAACAAGAGAAAATAACCAAGAGATGGAGTCTTGCTCATGGAATGGACAGGAGGCTACTGTCACTGCCTTGAAGAATATGTGTTGGGGAGTAAAGTACAGGAAGACTAGAAAGGTAGGAGGGGAATAAGTTATGAAGAGCTTTCAATGCCAAATAATGAATTATGTATCTGATCCTGAAAGTATTATTCATAGCCATATGACACCCCTGAGAGAATATTAGTATTCCAATGGGCTTTTGCAGAAGCAAACATAGCAATACTATTCAGCTTCCCAAATGTCATCCTAATGTCCTCAATTTTGGTCCCAGGTCATTGACTATCTATAGTGTGTCTAATATAAATATGCACACATAAATGCACAGTTGCACTAACATAGTGGATTGTCCACCCACCTACTTATCTTGTGTGGTCTAGATAATTAGCACATTTCATCTTCTTTCTTTTTTCAGTGTGAATTGTTAGACCAATTTTTAAATATTACTTTAGATTTCATTTCAGATATTTTAAAATATTCTGAGAGTATATGCAAGTAGAACAATTACATTGGTGAATGTAAATATTGGGAGAACATTGCTATGAATGGCGAGTCTTTTTATTTGGATTTTGCACAGATCATTTTTTGTGACATGAGGGAACACCTTAAGTGAACATATATTTCTTTGTTTTGTATGGTTGCAGCCATAGTTTTACCTAGTAAAAATTAATTAAGCACATGTAAGAAATTTCAGTTTGAAGAGAGCTTTTAAGTTTTCATTATTGAAAAAAAACTCAAATCCTTTAAAAAAATCAATAAAAACATAATAGATTCTTATGTTACCCATACCTCAGACTGTGTGACCTAAAGATGTAAGCTGTTGTGCAGGAAGTCATTTGCAAATAGATGATTTTTTTTTTGCTCCAGTGATGAAAATATGAAGAAAAATACAAAAGTGTTATAACCACAGGAATTTTGAGAGATATGAGATATTAACTATTAGTGGGAGAACTTGTTTTTAAGGGATATTCTGATATTTTCTCTTGTTCTTGTCATGCTTAGAGATACCATGGCATAGTGGATAGAGTCAACTAGTCATTAAAAATTTATTAACTGCTTGCTTTGTACGAGGCCCTGTGCTAAATGCCGAGGATACCCAAAAAAAGCAAATGCTTTTTTGAAGGCTCCATGCCTTAAAGGAGCTCTCACTATAACTGGGAAGACAGCATACAAATATTTAGCATACATGCTAAATATAATCAAATAGATACTTTATAAATACTATTATTATTATCATGAAATATCGATCAATACCATGAGCCTGCTGGCAAATCTCTTAATGAAATGCCTAGATTTTTCTGACATTTATAGTAGCACTTTCTTTTTATTAGCCCCCCCCTTTCTTTTAAGCTTTAAATATTGCCCAGTTTATGTGTCTATCTATCTATCTAAATATCTATCTATCCATCTCTGTAGATACATTATATATATATATATATATATATATACACACACACACATTACACACGTACATATATACATATATAAGTATTTTATGGTTTGTAAAGCATTACACACAAAGACATATGTACATACCAAAGGATGCTGAAGTCAATTGAATTGGTTTGTCAGAAGAAATTGTTAGGTGGCAAAGGTTACCATATCAGAACTTGATTTATTGGGGTTTTTTAATGCATAGACTTAACACAGGTTTATAATGCAGATTATAATTAAAATGTGTTGTATATACATTTTTTGGTAAATCATTTGTTCTATATTTTTACTAGCACACATGCATGTATGTACATGTGTGTATTACAAATTTATATAGCATCCATAATTCTTCAAGTTTTCTAAAGATTTCACAATCCTACGAGGTGAGTTGGATAAATACTCCAATACTCATTTTACAGATAAGGAAGGTGAGAGGAAAGTTTAATGACTTGCTCAAGATCACAAAATTCAGGTTTTGATTCCAGTTGCTGTATTCTTTTAAGACAATATTATGATGTGTCCAAAGTTATTCTATAAGATTCTTAAAATATAGTCCCCCTGGCTTTAGGTTTGTGCCTAAATAATACCACGTGGATGAGAATGTATCTGGTTTTTAAAGATTTCAAGATGTCAGAATTTCACAGATTTTGCAATTGACCTTCCAGGAAACTTAACATTTAGATTCATTTCTCTTTATGGAAGTAGCTAGCTGGTGGTGGAGTGAATAAAGCATTGGACCTAGAGCGAGTAAGGATTAACTTCAAATCCAGCCTCAGACACTAACTAGATGTATGATTCTGAGGAAGTATCTTTTCTCAATTTCTTCATCTGAAAATGGTGATGTTAATAACAGCATTTACCTCCCAGGTTGTTATGAGGATCAAATGCAATAACATTAAATGCTGAGCACAGTGCCTCACACATAGTAAGTTCCATATGAATATTAGCTATTATTATTATTACTATCTGAGTTCAAATCTGATCTCAGATATTTACTAGTTATATAACTGACCCTAAGCAAGCCACTTAATTTCTACTTGCCTCAATTTTCTCAGCTGTAAAATAGGAATAATAATAACATTATTAACATTAAAATAACACTAATTTTTAAAAAGGTGTTAGCAGAGTACATGGTAAATAGATTCTATATAAATGTAATTTTCTTTTCCTTTCCCTTTTTATTTCTCCTTAGTGAAAATGAAAAATAGCTGATCACTTTGGATTCTAAAGGAAGCATCACCATTATTGGGTCCCACCTCAGCTTTCTCCAGACCAAACTTTCTCCTAAAATGCTTAGGCATATATTTATTTTATTATTATTTTTTTAATTTTATATCTCAACTATCCAAAGAAGGTCCCATTCTATGGTCCTCTTGATCTATTCCTTAAAGAGTGACTCTGCTGGCTCATTATTATTAGCTTTCTACTCTCTGCCTTTACCTTTCTTCCCTTCCTTTCTATTCTGTCACACATTTAAAAAGTGCTTGTTCTTCAGGATTTTCTTCGGTTCTATTCTCATGTAAAATAAGTAAATAAACTTTTGCAAATCTTGTAGCATTCCACTCAGGATAATCATGTGGTCATGAAAAAGTATTGCTGAATGCTTCAGTTTCCTCTTTTGTAAAATGAGAATTTCGATAGTGTCTATATCATGGAATTGTTATGAGGATAAAATGAGATAATATATGCAGAAATACTTTATAGACCTTAGTGCTATATCCATTTCAATTATTTGGGAGGAGAAAGAAAATTGGGAATATCCTTGAATACTGGGAAATTCCCTTTTACCATCTTGCAGACTGGGACCTGCTCTTCTATTTATATAATTTTAGAGAGGTGCCTGAGGACACAGATTAAATACTCACTCAAAATCCAATAGCTAGTTTGTTCCAGGGCTTTCTGACACTGAAGCCAGCCTTCTATTCACTGTGTCATTGTTTTCCTACTATCGTGATTATGTTTGAAGTTAAAAGCCCTTCATAAACTTAGCCCTTCTGCATCTTTGCTTTCTGTTACCTTACATTATATTTCTCTAATTCCCATTTGCCATGAACTGCATCTGTAATCCAATGACACTGTCCTCCTCATGTTTCTGCAAACAAGACACCCCATCTCTGTCCACCATGTCTGGAATGCTCTCCTTCCTTACCTGTGATTCCTGGTTTCCCTGACTTTCTTCAAGTCCCTGCAAAAATCCCACCTTCTGTAGGAAGCCTTCTCTAACCCCCTTTAATTTAATTTTCTTACGTCTATGGATTATTTCCAATTTTCACTTGTTCATATATAGCTGTTTGCATGTTATCTCCCTCATCCCATTATGGGATCCTTGAGGAAAGGGATTGTCTTTTTCCTTTCCTTGGTTGCCTAGAGCTTAGTAAAATGCTTAGCACATAGTAGGTATTTAGTAAATACTTAATGATTGCCTGCCTGCCTAAAGAAAAAACAAAAACAAACCCAAGAGACATTCAACTCAGAAGCTGGTACACTGAGCATCTCTGGCTAGCTTTCTCTGGGGTTTGGATGCCAGGGAGGGAAAGGCCAGAGCTGGCAGCTGGGTACTGCCAAGGTGCATTCTGACACTGGAATGTGTATACAGAAAGACGATGTCACCTTGACACAGCATCATGTGCTGCTATTAGAACGGATACAGCAAGTATTTCGGTCTCTCTTTGATACAGCCCACTCACAGCTCCCCCAGCCTATGCTTGCCTGCAGGGAGGCGGTTCATAATGTACTTTTCCTTCTCTCCTCCCTTCTGTCTCCATTCGAGTGGATTGGGGGGTGTCGGGGTGGTGGTGGAATGGGATGCTCGTAGCTCTGAATCATTCTCACCATCGTCTCTTCCTGCGTGGGGAGTGTTTGCGGTGATTAATGCCTTTTGTGTGCTTTCTGGGTTTCTTCACTGTGGGTTACAATTCAGCGTGTTTCTCATTTTACTCACTCAAAATAGCAAGGAGCTATTTTTTTTTTAAAAGCTTTGTATCTGAATTACACCAGGCATCTGGTCTCCACTCTCTAGCCTCATTAAAAATGAGGATGCAGGATTAGTCACATCTAATTGTTGAGTCACAATTTAATCAGTAAAAGAAAGTAACTTTTTAGTTTTCAAAAGGATGCTTCTTTCTTCAACGTGACTGACACACTGGAACCCTGGTTTCCTCTTGAATGACCTCACCTGCTTTGTTACATGGCCTGAACCCATCCTCATTGGGACTGCTTAAATTTGCTAAGGAGTTGAAGTAGGGCCCCACTAGTTTGGATCAATTGAATTTCATTCCTCAGATGCAAATTCAGAAAAGTATTTTTTCAATAAATTCACCAGTTGTTTAACCAGTACCATATTTGTTTTCTCTGAATGTTTATTGTTTTCATTGCATATGATGCCTCTCTCCTTTTTGATGTTAGACATAAGCCTAATTAGGGTGGCTAAAATTTCAGCAGCAGTTCTTTTTACTTAATATTTGAGGAGGCTGCCCATTAAAAGTTTATACATATATTATTAGGGATCTCTCTGAGATCATCTAGTTCAAAGTTTCTTAGTTTAAGAATGTAGGGGTTGCAAAAAATTTGGAAATGGTAAAAGGCTTCTGAATACAATGACAAAAAGTTAATTCAGAATCAGACACATAATGACTATGTTTTTTGGGCAGCATTTGTCTGTTTTACTTTATTATGCGACTTCACTACTGCCTTGGTTCTGAATACATGACACGCACACTTTGCATTGCACATGCACAGCTGTCAGGAACACTTTGGCTCAGATTCAAGATGGGATCAGATAAAAAATTCTCAAATGAAAAGGGGTTGTAAGTAGAAAAAGTTTAAGAAGGTGTGCTATAGTCCAGCCCTCTAATTTTACATATAAGGAAACTGAGAACCCTGAGAGTCTTGCCAAAGGTCATATCACATGTATGCCAAAAAAAAAAAAAAGGATTTGGACCTTCTAGCTCTAAATGCCTATGATCTTATGCAGAGGTGTCAAACATATGGTATCCTCCGGCTTATTTGCCCCATTGTCAGTGGGTCACATAAGGTCCACAACACTCT
Source organism: Sarcophilus harrisii (assembly GCF_902635505.1). Lineage (NCBI taxonomy): Eukaryota > Metazoa > Chordata > Mammalia > Dasyuromorphia > Dasyuridae > Sarcophilus > Sarcophilus harrisii. The sequence goes on along the minus strand of NC_045428.1, from coordinate 161,749,631 downwards.
CAAGCATGGCCTGAACCGGATTAAAATGCAATAAGAAATATTTGAGAAACTAAATAAAAATTCCATAAAAAATAGATAATGCCAATATTCCTAAATCAATATATAGCCTATTGGGATAGTCCCCATTTCTATTTGAGTTTGATACTACTCTTCTTAGGAACCCAGGTCCTCCATCTGTAGGTCCAACAAACTTTCTGGATAATACATTAGCTTTCTTACTGGAATTCATGGCTAAGTTCATACATTTTCTTTGTTACTGAAAAAAAAGATATATGCAAAATGAAATATTTTACTTTATGCATTTGTGTGTAAGTTTCTTCAGGATTTCAAGGATCAATGATTTTGTTGATATATGTATATCCACTATATCAGATCAGAATTCTTCTAGATTTAGTAGGGAATCTTTGAGAGCTGCTATAGCTGGAAAATTCATCTCCTTGTAATCAATCTGATTACCAGATAGATTGATCAGAGAATCCACCAATAATTACAATGTGTAATTGCTGCGTTATGTAAATGCTTGAAATACAGAGGCAAAAACTTGATCTCCATTCTCAAAACTGATGGAGGAGACTGTGAAAATAACTATGTATGTACAATATATAATACAGTATAAATGAAAACTAAGCTCAAAGGAAAGGCAACTGAGAGGACCAGAAATGACCTCCCACAGAGGATGGGATTTGAGCAGAGTCTTTTTTTTCTCTTATTAGTATTTTATTTTCCCAAATATATGTAAAGATAGTTTTCAACATTAATTTTTGTACGATTTTGTATTCAAAATTTTTTCTCTCTCCCTTCCTTACCTCCCTGTCTCTAGATAGCAAGCAATCTGATACAGGTTAAATATATGCAATTCTTTTTTTATTTTTTTTATTTTTTTATTTTTTATTTTTTATTTTTTTTATTTAATAGCCTTTTATTTACAGGATATATACATGGGTAACTTTACAGCATTAACAATTGCCAAACCTCTTGTTCCAATTTTTCACCTCTTACCCCCCCACCCCCTCCCCTAGATGGCAGGATGACCAGTAGATGTTAAATATATTAAAATATAAATTAGATACACAATAAGTATACATGACCAAAACGTTATTTTGCTGTACAAAAAGAATCAGACTCTGAAATATTGTACAATTAGCTTGTGAAGGAAATCAAAAATGCAGGTGGGCATAAATATAGGGATTGGGAATTCAATGTAATGGTTTTTAGTCATCTCCCAGAGTTCTTTTTCTGGGCATAGCTAGTTCAGTTCATTACTGCTCCATTAGAAATGATTTGGTTGATCTCGTTGCTGAGGATGGCCTGATCCATCAGAACTGGTCATCATCTAGTATTGTTGTTGAAGTATATAATGATCTCCTGGTCCTGCTCATTTCACTCAGCATCAGTTCGTGTAAGTCTCTCCAGGCCTTTCTGAAATTATCCTGTTGGTCATTTCTTACAGAACAGTAATATTCCATAATATTCATATACCACAATTTATTCAGCCATTCTCCAACTGATGGACATCCATTCAGTTTCCAGTTTTTAGCCACTACGAAAAGGGCTGCCACAAACATTCGTGCACATACAGGTCCCTTTCCCTTCTTTATAATCTCTTTGGGATATAATCCCAGTAGTAACACTGCTGGATCAAAGGGTATATGCAATTCTTTTAAACATATTTTCATATTTGCCATGTTGTGCAAGAAAAATCAGATCAAAAAGGGGGAAAAAACCATAAGAAAGAAAAATCAAACGAACAAATAAAAAAGGTAAATATACTATGCTTTGATCTGCATTTTCTCTCTGAATGCAGATGCCATTTTCCATTCCAAGTCTATTGGAATTCTCTTGGATAACCACCCTCCTGAGAAGAACTAAATCTATCATAGTTGATCATCACATAAACTTGCTGTTACTATGTACAATATTCTCCTGGTTTTTTGAGATGAGTTTTTAGGGAAGCCAGGAGGGAGTCAGGAGGAATATGAAAAATAGCAAATAAATCAATGTCACCAAATCATCCATGATTGAGAGCATGGAGTTGGAATGAAGCATAAGACTAAAAATATAGCAAGATACTAGTTGTGAAAGATTTTCAATGCCTAACAAGGGATTTTCTATTTTATTCTGGGAGCCACTGATGTATGAGTAGAGGTCAGACCTATGCTTGGATAGCTGAGTAAAGTGGATTGGGGACAGATTTGTGGTAGGGACATCAACCAGACAGTTACTTCAGCTCAAGGAGGAGGTGATGACGACATGTGCCAGGAGGTTGACAGTGTACATGGAATGAAGGGAACATAGTTGAGAGAGGTTGTGAAGCTAGATTTGGCAACAGATTATATATATGTGGATGCATGCCAGTGAGAAACCAAGAATGACAACAAAGTTACCAACCTGGGTTGACCAGGAAGATGTCAGTACCTTCAACAATTATAGGGAAATTGGGAAGAGGAGAGGAATTGTGGGAAAGGATAAGGAGTTCTAATTTGATTTTTGAATGGTGAACATACTGTCAAAACCTAGTCCATTCACAAAGCTTTTTTAACTGAGGAGGACCTGCTAGCTCTTGTGTTCCACTGATATAACAACCTCCATGATGCATAAGACAGATACATTTGCAGAGAAACAAATAAGTTAGAATGTTAAAAATGCAATTGTAACACATTTTTAAAATTACCCATTTAAGTCACATTTAACCAATACCAGGTAGAGAAATAGCCGGATAACTAGTTGTCTTCTTTAAAGAGTACTCTGTTTAACTGGAGAATTATTCAGTTTAAAGTTGACATAAGAGTGCTGATCTGCTTAAATAAAGGAAGTTCCTCAGTGGGATTTTATAGTAATAAAATCACAGATACAGGTTACAAAAAAAAGATGGGTTTCAATGAAAGGTTAATGTTAGAATGAGGTGACACTAGTAATATGATTGAAGATTTATCTATAACTAAATTAACTATACTATGGTAGCAGAGTGGCTAAATGGTGAAGTAGATAGAGCATTGGGTTTGGAATAAAGGAGACTCATCTTCATTAGTTGAAATCTGGTATTGGAATATTTTGTTCTTCATTCTTGAAGAGGACCATGATGTCAGGAAGGTGATGACATGACATGCTAGTGAATTAGGTTTAAATGAGGGAGAGCTATGCAAGGTCACCAGTCTCACTTTCCGTTTACAAGTCATTTGGAACCGGGGCAAGATACTTATTGGTTGGGTGATCCTGGGTAAATCACTTAACCCTGTTTGCTTCAGTTCTTTATCTGTAAAAAGAGCTGGAGAAGAAAATGATAAACTACTCCAATATCTTTGCCAAGAAAAACCCAAGACAGGATCCAAAGAGTCAGACATAATCAAAACAACTCAACAACAATATGGTATTATAGAGAAATAGATTCAAGATTGTCTACGCCAAATCCTTCATTTTCCTCAGAGCAAGAAAATGACTTGTCCATATTCACTTTACTAAGAAGTGGCAGAATCAGAATTTGAACCTAAGTTTTTTGACCTCCAATTTTTTATTGTTTCTAATGCATCCACATGTTTTATACATTCATGCTTCCAATTGCATATGCTATTTAATAAATATATTTTCAGATTTTCTAGCTTAAGGAAGAGCTTGAAGTTTTTTTCCCCCTAAATCCTGACTGCATATTTAACTGTCAAATTAATCACGGGAGAGTCTTTGCTTACAATCTTGTTATAAATAGCTGGTTGCATTTGCAAGTGTGTGTAGGGGTTGAGAAAACAGCAGACCATCTTCCTGGCTCTTCTCACTGCTTTGGGATCCTGTGTCAGCTAATGTGTCATTAGAATCACGTGGTGGCAAATGTTCATCATACTATGAAATAATATCCAAAACAGAAGAGAAGACAATTCTAATGGGAGAAGGAAAAAATAAACACTTTCTAAGCTGAGAGTATCTTAATAGAAAAAAAAATGATTGTTGTTAATGGTGTGTGAGTGTGTGTGTGTGTGTGTGTGTGTGTGTGTGTGTGAAGCTTTTGTTGATAAATTAAGCTATATGGCTCTGTAAGCCACTACCCTGAGGCCTGCTGGTGAGAAAAAAAAAATGTGAATCTTTTCAGTGCTTAACCTGAGATCACAAACTACTTTTGGAGGAAATAATGAGGCATCTACAACAAAAATACCTATACTTTTTTTGTTTCAGTAATTTAAAAGCCACAACATGAGAAATCTCTATTTTTAAAGGACTAAATTTTTATACAAAGAAAGCTATTTACAATTCTCCCTGGTGTGTGTATATATATGTGTATATATATATATATATATATATATATATATATATATATGTCATTGCTTTTTATAGTGGTATATGCCATATAGTAGATTTGCAGTCATAAAGCCACATATGCAAACTCCAGCTTATGCCTCAGTTATCTATGTGATTATGGGCAAGTCATTTATCATCAGTCAATCTAGTATTTATGAATTTTCATAGACACTGATACAGTAGGCAAAGTGCTTAATTTGACACAACCTTGGTTAAATTACCAACCTGTTCTTCATTTGTCAAATGAGGGGTTTGGACTCGATGCAACACCTTTATTTTCTGCTCACTGTACACTGTCCCTGAAACACTAGGCTATGATAGGTTCATATATTGTTTGCTTCTAGTTCCTCTTCCTTTGACTCCTCACTTTTTCTCAACACCCCTTCCCTCCATTTCTAATATATTGTCCAGGACTGTTGTTTTACTTTAAAAATATATCTTGTGTATACCCCTCTTTTCTTCTTTGACACTTTAGTTATCCTAATGTAGGTTCTCATCACTTTGTTTCTGGACTACTGCAAGGATAGCCTGCCTCGTATTGGAACTATTAAAACAATTTGCCAATTGATCCATCTGCATTTCCCCTGTCCAGTTCATCCTCTACTAAGTGCTATCAGGGTGACTTTCCTAAAGAGCAAATCTGACCATGTTACCCCCCTCACCTCTGTTCAATAAAATCTACCTATCACATCCAATATCAGATAGAAACTTCTCTCTTTGACATTCAAAATCCTTCATGACATGACTTACCTTCTACTTTTCCACTCTTCTTATATCTTAATCCTTGACACATAACCTTTGATCTAGTGACACTAGACTCCTAGCTATTTCATGAAGAAGACATTCCATCTGAAAATTCCAATTGAGAAGCCTGGGCATTTTCCTCGGTTGTTTCTTACATTTAGAATACTCTCCTTATTTCTATCTTTTGGCTTCCCTGGCTTCCTTAAAGACTCAGTTAAATGTCTATCTCTTGTAACAAGCTTTCCCTGGTGCCCATACTGCCTTTCATCTATTGTTTACCTAGGATTTATTCTATTTCTATGGCATATATATATATATATGTTTTTTATGTTTTCTCTCCCATCAGACTATGAATTCCTTGAGAATAGGGATTGTCTTTACCCTTTCTTTGTATCCCCAACCTTTAGAACAGTGACACATATTATTTGTGTAATTGACTCTCTTCCCCCATTAGAATGTAAGTTCCTTGAGTAGGGCTTAGAAAAATGCCTGGTACATAGTAAGTAATCAATGTCTATCTGTCTGCCTGTCTGCCTATCTGTCTATCAACTACCTACCTATCATTTATCTATCATCTATTTATCATCTATCTACCTACCTATCATCTATTTACCCATCCATTTATCTACCTATCATCTATCTATCTACTATCTATCTATCTATCTATCTATCTATCTATCTATCTGTTTATCCAGTCATCTTTCCATCATTTCTTTCAGCTCTAAGTTATGATCCTTCTGTCCTAGACTGAGATCTAGATTAGAAGTTCCCTAAACAGAGTGTGAGGTAATAAATATCTTATTTATGTTTATGTTTTAATTCTTCTTTGATGTTTAGCATAATTATTCTTAACTTCTCTTCATTTCTCCGTAGGTTATTTGTTGTTATTTTTGAAGAGTTGTAAAAACAGTGAGTTTGCTATTTTAAAGACAATTGGGATTCTTCCCTTTTAAATAATTAAAATTTTCAAGTATCTTAGAAATATGATCTTTAAAAAATTAGGCATAAGAAATGACAAGCAAAATGATTTAGAGTTTCACGAACTGATGCAAAGTGAACAGAACCAAAAAAATGTACAAATAAGAGCAATATTGTATTAGAACTGTGAATATAGTGATCCAAGACAATCCCAAAGGATTCATGATGAAGAATATTATCTGCCTCCAGGCAAAGAACTAATATTGTTTGAGTACAGACTGAAACGTGCTATTTTTATTTTTCTTTCTTCATTCTTTCTTTTTATTTAAGTATTCTTTTACAAAATGACTAATATTGAAATGTTTTACATGATCACACATTTATTATCTATGTCTGATTTTTTGCCACCTCTGGGAGGGGGAAAGGAAGGAGGAAAGAAGGGAGGAAGAGATAGAATTTAAAACTCAAAACAAAAACAAAAACAAATGTTAAAAATTTTGACTATGTAATTGGGGGAAAATAAAATAGTGTATATATTTAAAATAACACATATATGTAGCATGCAAGGTAAATGGGTACCGTTGCACACACAGAGAGAAAGAGAGAGAGACAGAGAGAAAAAGAGAGAGAAGAAAGAAAGAGGGAGACAGAGAGAGAATGAGAGAGAGCATGTGAGAGAGAGACAGAGAGACACAGAGAGAGAGAGAGACAGAGAGAGAAAAAAGAGAGACAGAGATAGAGACATAGAAAGACAGAGAGAAAGAGAAAAAGAGAGAGAAAAGAGAGAGAATGAGAATGAGAGTGAGAGAGTCAGCGACACACAAAGAGAGAGAGAGACAGACAGAGACAGAGACAGAGAGAGACAGAAAAAGAGAGAGAGAGAGAGAGAAAGAGAGAGAGACAAAGAGAAAGAGACAGAGAAAGAAAGAGAGAGAGAGACAGAGAGAAAGAGACAGAGAGAGAGAGAGACAGACAGAGATAGAGACAGAGAGAGAGAGAAAGAGACAGAGAGAGAGAGAGAGAGAGAGACAGAGACAGAGACAGAGACAGAGACAGAGAGACAGACACACAGAGAGAGAGAGAGAATGCAATTGTCCTGGTACCAAATGTGAATAAGATTAGATTTTATTTTTGATGATATACTGCCCCAGTGAGACTTTGGGCAAATCAGTTAACCTATGTCTCACACTCCATAACTGTTAGCAACACTCCAATCTTTTAAAAACTGGATGACTGAATTTTCCACCAGATTGTCACTGTTCTAGGATAGGATTTCAGGCCTCATTTGACTGCTCTTCCCAGTTAGAAACTCTGAGGCTCTTTTAAGCTAATTGCTCATAGGATACCAGACTAGTTGGACTTCATTTAACAGAGATCACTTTACTTGATGAGGGAGAGAGGTAATTAGACAGAACTTCCAAGCACATGGGTTCTTATGGAAAGTTTAGTTTGATTCAAATATGCAAATCTTTAAAAAAACACTTGTAAATTAGCGATAATTTATCTTTTCATATTCTATTCTATATACTTTGATTTTAATTAATTTTTTGTTTTTAACATTACAAACATTGACAGATTAGCTCCACATCATGAGATTTTTTTTAGTATAGTGATCTCATCCAAAAGTACATGTAATATTTCACAATTTCACAAATACTCTTCTTCACCCATACTCCCACCCCCATTTTTAACAAGATTTTAAAGGTTCACATATCTGACTTTCTACAAATAGCATTGAATTGGACAATAAATCAGTACCTCTGAGTCCTTTTGGGTGAAACTTACATGAGGTCTTATAGTAATCAGTTGCAAAGGAAGCAAAGGAGGTGGAGTAAAGAAATAAGCTGAATATGGGTGATCTATCCACCAGAGAAAAGAGAGTAGCTTGGAAAGAAACATCAGAATTCTGCCTGTCTTTTAGATATTTTTCACTCCTTCCAGACTGTTCTACCCTGTCTGAGATACAGCCAACATTGGCAGGTGATTAAGTAAACATTTGGCCTTGGAAAGGAAAATCTCCGACACAGTGAAACTGGGTCTGAATAAGAAGAAGAGCAATCATTAGCTAAAACTGAGGCCAGACTATCTCAAAGAACCTAAATCCAAAATGCTGAGATTTGACGAGAAATCAGAACTAGAGCAGGAAGCAAAATGAATAACATTCTCAGGAGCTAATCTTTTAACTTAGACTGACTTCTCCAAACTTTCACCTCTTAATGGCTTAGATTACCTCCTTCCCTTTCTGCACTACACTGATTAACCAGTATAGTCACAGTGGAATCTACCATACATTCTCATGATTCAGCCACAATCCTCTAGCAACCTTCTCCATCACTTTCTCAAGTCTAGAAATCAATAAAACAATAAATCAAGTTCTGATTTACAGCATTTGTTGATTTTCAGGATGTAAATGTTCACACTGAAAAATGGACAACTATTTTTTTAAGTTTGAGAAGATTTTATGATCACAGAATCACAAAATTTCAGAAATGAAGTAGACTTCAGAAGATAAACTAGTCTGATAGTTAGATATCCAAACAAGAATCCCCTTTACCTAATTACCAATTACCAAGTTTGGAGTTCCAAATTCTATTCCTTCCTCTCTTCTTCCCCTCCCCCTCCCTGAGATGGTAATCAATCAGATATAGGTTATACATATGTAATCATGTAAAGCATTTCCATATTAATCATTTTGTACACGACTTGAATGAAAGAAAGTGAAAAACTGCATGCTTCAGTTTGTATTCAGTCACTAACAGTTTTTTCTCTGGATGCAGATAACATGCTTCATCATAAGTCCTTTGGGATGTCTTGGATCACTGTATTGCTGAGGAGAGCTAAATCATTCATAGGTTCTTCATCAACCACTAATGCTCTTACTGTATATTCTTATGGTCCTTCTCATTTTACTTTTCATCAGTTCATTTAAGTTTTTCCATCCAAATCATCATGCCATGTTTTTTTTTTTAAGTTACCTTGCTTGTCATTTCTTATAGCACAATCATATACAACAGTTTGTTCCTCAATTGTTGGGAATCCCCTCAAGTTTCAATTCTTAGCCGCAAAAAAGATAGTTTCTATAAATATTTTTGTACAAATAAACCCTTTCCCATCTTTTTTTTTATTTTGGGGGGATATAGACCTAGCAGTGCTATTGTAGGATCAAAGAGTATGCACAGTTTTGTAGCCCTTTGAACATATGAACAATCAACTCTTGTGAATTGGTTCACGTTCACTTCAATATATCTCCTGAAACAAGTTAATAATTATAATAGTAATAAATAATAGCTGTCATCCAATAAATATTTATTAAGCACTTACTTTGTGCCAATGCTGTACTAAGCACTAGAGATCTAAATAAAGACAAGGGAAGTCCCTGACCTAAAGGAAATTACAATCTAATGGTTTACAAACTATAAATAGATTGAATTGGAAATAATCAAGAGAGAGAGAAGGGATTGGGATTAAAGGGAGCCAGCAAAGGTTTACTGTAGAAAGTTAGGTTTTCTCGGGATTTTGATGGAAGCCAGAAGGTAAAGATGAGGAGGGATAGCATTCTTTGCATGAGTAGAACAAGTGAAAATGCTTGGAGTTGAGAGACTGGGAGTCTTGTTTGAGGAATAGGGAGGATACCAGCATCACTGAATTGAAGACAGTAGTTTGATGGGTTGTAATGTATAAGACGACTAAAAGGGATGGGGGCAGGTTATGAAAGGCTTTGCATGTCAAAAAGAGAATTTTGCTTCTAATCTTGGAGTTAAATGGAAGACAATGGAGTTTACTGAGTAGAGGGGTGACATGATAAGATCTGCATTATAAGAGCTTTCTTACAGCTGTGAGGAGGATAGATTGGATCAAGGAATAACTTGAATCAAGGAGATCAATCAACAAATTGTTGTGATAGTCCAGGTGTGAGGCGATAAAGACTGTCCCAGGGGGTGTCAATGTCAGAAAAGAGAAGCTTATAGCTGTAACAAAAGTTAAATTGTTAGGACTTGGAAATATTCAAAATTAGGACTGAATGACAAGGAACTAGAAATTGAGTGCCTGTCCATAAGTTGGGGGATGACTAAATAAATTATGGTACATTAATGTAATGAAATATTATTGTTCTATAAGAAATGATGAGCAGGCTGATTTCAGAAAAGCCTGGGAAAACTTACATGAACTATTGCTAAGTGAAGTGAGAAGAACCAAGAGAGTCACTGTACAGAGCAACAACAAGATTATGTGATGATCAATTGTGATTGACTTGATTCTTTTCAACAATAAGATGATTAAAAGTAATTTCAGTAGATTTGTGATGGAAAGAGCCATCCACTTCTAGAAGAGAAAATTATGGAGTTTGAATGTAGATCAAAGCATAGTATTTTTGCTTTTTGTTGTTGTTTGCTTGGTTTTTCCCCCTTTTTCTCATGTTTTTCCCCTTTTGATCATATTATTCTTATGTAGCCTGTCAAATATGGAAATATGTTTAGAAGAATTGTGCATGTTTTACCTATATCAGATTTCTTGCTGTCTTGGAAATATGGGGGAGGGAAATAGGGAGAAAAAAATTGGAACACAAAGTTTTGCAAAGTGAGTGTTAAATACTATCTTTGTATGTATTTAGAAAAATAAAATACTATTACAAATTTTAAAAAATAAAATAAGTACTGAAAGAGAATTAAAATTGTCACCTGAGTTATAGGGTGGATGAATGGATGATGGTGATGCCTTTAAAAGAAAAGGAAAGTTAGGGATAAGGGAGGGTTTGGGACAAGACAGATAGTGAGTTCAATTTTAGACATGTTGAATTTAAGGACAACTAGTTTAAGATGACCAAAAGACATTTGGAGATATGAGACTGGAGATCAGCAGAGCTGTGGATTGGATAAATAGATGTGAGAATTATCAACATATACTATTGTTTGTCCTTTGTTTATGAAGAGGACTATTGACATCACAAGGTGATGTCTTGACTTCTGTGTGAATAGGGTTTAAATGAGGCAGAATTGTACAAAGTCAAGGGCTTCACTTTCTTTTCAAGTCATTGAAGACCAGTGGCAAGACAAAAGTCACGTGATGACTGAGGATGCAGTGGATGTCCTTGGCATCTTCAATCTTTAACCAAGTTCTAAGCATTCCACAGTCATGAAGGTGACTGGTGAAACAAAATGTTCTCATCTGTCCATCATGTTGGAAGTAGGAACTGACATTCTCTTATTCACATCAGTGGGTTTGAGACTTTTTGGTTATCATTAACATAGCTTTAGACTGTCTGTTAAATTTAGTTTACTTGTCTGTTTTACCAGGGTATGGTCCCTGTGTTTGAACCACTATAAGAACTGAGTGGCAGGTAGACACCAAAGGTGGAGGAATGGCAATAAAAATCAAGTTCTCACACAAGAGGTGCTAGTTTTTCTAAAACACTCCCAAAGGTTCCCTCCCCCCCAACAAAGGAATGATGAATGAATCCATGGGAGCTGATGAGGTCACCAATCCAGATTCAGCAAAAGAGACTGAGAAGGAATGCTTAGAGAGGGAAAAGAAGAACCATGAGAGAAAAGTGTCACAAAAACCTTGAGATAAGAGAATGACTGACAATGTCAAAGGCTACAGTTGTCAAAAAGGATGAGGATTGTGAAGAGGCCAATAAATCTGGCAATTAAGAAATCTTCAACTCTTAACTTTGGGAAGGAATAGTCTCAGTTGAATGATGGGATTGCAAGCCAGACCTTAAAATTAAGAAAATGAAACTAAAAGGAATGAGAAAATATTTTATGAAACTTAAAGTGATTTATAATTGTAAGTTAGATAGTTGGAGCTTAAGGCATATATCATGGCAAAACTGGGACATATTTTCCCCTTGAAGTGTCTTCCCCTTTTCTCTTAAATGCAACTCTCTCTTTCTTGAGTTTTAAAAAAGAAATATGTTTTAGTGTTCCTGAGTGGGGATAATAAAAGGTTCTCAACAGGAACCATCATTTCTGTTCTTACGCATGTAAAATAGTGATGATAATAATAATAATAATGAGTAGCATTTATGTAGTGTTTTAAGATTTGCAAAGCATTTTACAAAAAAGAAATCTCATTTTAATCTCCACAACAACTCTAGGAGGTAGATACTAATTACAATTTCCATGTTATAGATGAGGAAATTGAAGTAGTCAGAGGTTAAGGGCTCAAAATCACAGCTAGTATATGAAGGTGGATTTGAACTTTAGTTCTTTCTGACTCCAGGTCTACCTATTCAATGTACCATCCAGCTGTCACTAGAAAGATTACTAGAATGGAGAGCCCTCTTTTTTCCCCTAAGTGTCATTGTGACAAATATATTAGTAAAGAGGAATTTGAATATTGTAAAATCACAGGACCGAATCTTATTAACAATAGCTGGGCTGGATGCCATGTGTCCGTCAAGCCCATGTTGAGTGACAGCTTTTCAAAGGTATTCAAACCTTATTTTGTTCAAAGGTATCTGTCAGGGTAGGCCTCTGGAATGTGAGGTGATGTTTTGCATCTCTTCCAAAAAAAGGAATTTTGTGCTTTTTAATTTCATCTTGGGGTCATTAAAGAAGCTTTGCTTATAGACAAGCCCTCAAGCTTGTTTCTGTTTAATGAAGAGAGAAGGCTTTTGGAAAATGAAATGAGTATTTGAAGTGATAAATTTGCACATGTAACTTAAAGAGAGCTATGTTCAAGGATCATGTTGGGAGTTTTAAGGAGGCAGTGACAGTGGTGATAATGGGAATGATATACTCTGGGAACTGTCAAAGCCCTGCTGTTAAGTTATTTCATTGAAAGCATGACAAAATGGTGAGAAGATCTTTATGATTCCTCCCTAGTCCCCATTACCATTGTCAAAAGTAATATAGCTGCTACTTAGAAGAAAAACAACTTAGTACTATTTGCTAAGACTCTCAAGCCACTTCATGTGGTATGTGATTATAGGGGTAGCCAACAGCAAGATCAAAAGATTTAGAGCTCACTGGGACAATTGAGACCACCTAATCCATGGCTTTCATTTTAGAAAGGGAGAAACTATAGTTCAGAAAGAAAAAGCAGCATGTCCAAGGTTACTCAAATCTATAATTTCAATTTGGATGTTTCCTCCTATAATGAAGATCACAGCCATCCATGGTACTTCAGTCATGGATTCTTATTTATGTTCTCCCATAAATTCACTACAATGGGACCAACGAATGCGCTTTATCCTGATTATTTTGAAGATACCACTACTATCTGTTATGTGCTGTTTCTCCAGTTCATTGCCAGCTCTAACTCATATTCTTCTCCAATACACCTACATACACCCTATCTCTCCATTGTTTTCTGTGGAAACCATTTTATTTTCTTTGGAACCTGTTATATTCTATATCACAATACAATACAGCAAGATAAATGGAATTTAAGAGATGTACTTTTGTTTCCAGGAGAGGCATGGGGTCATTGAAGAAGCTTCTAACTTTCTTTTTTTTTCTTTCATTTTTTTTATTATTATAACTTTTTCTTGACAGAACATATGCCTGGGTAATTTTTAAAACATTATCCCTTGCACTCACTTCTGTTCTGACTTTTCCCTTCCCTCCCTTCCCTCCCTACCCTAGATGACAGGCAGTCTTATACATGTTAAATATGTTATAGTATATCTTAGATAGAATATATGTGGTAGAACTGTACAGTTCTCTTGTTGCACAAGAAGAATTAGATTCAGAAGGTAAAAATAACCTGGGAAGAAAAACAAAAATGCAAACAGTTCACACTCATTTCCCAGTGTTCTTTCTCTGGGTGTAGCTGATTCTGTCCATCATTGATCAATTGGAACTGAATTAGATCTTCTCTTTGTTGAAGATATCCCCTTCCATCAGACTACATCCTCATACAGTATTGTTGTTGAGCTTCTTACTTTCTTGAAGGTGTTCTTTCCACTATGCAGTGTCTCAAGATCAAATAATAAATAGTAAAATTGGGATTCAAAACCAAGTCACAGGGACAGCTAGGTAGCTCAGTGGATAAAGCACCAGCCCTGGAGTCAGGAAGACCCGAGTTCAAATCTGGCCTCAGACACTTAATACTTCCTAGCTGTGTGACCCTGGGCAAGTCACTTTATCCCAATTGCCTCATCAAAAAAAAAAAAAAAAAGAAAAGAAAAAAAGAGAGAAATAAGATAACCTTAAGAAGTTTGTAATATAGTAGTTAAGTGGCTGAACAGGTTAACAGGTTTCTAAAGACACTTCCATTTTCCTAACTCCCTGATTTTCCTTAACGGATATGGAGCACTGAATTTGTTGATGTAAACAGCCAAAATGAAATATTCAATAATCAATTTGAATAATGAGTTCATACACAGCAATTAAATCTAAGCACATTTACCTTGCTAATATCAAGTAAATTTGTGCATAAACTTACCAAAGCTAATTGTGGGCAGTGCCCATATGTTGATTTTTCTTTCAACTAGACCTGTGATTTCTTTTTTTTAAATTTTTATTATAGCTTTTTATTTACAAGTTATATGCATAGGTAATTTTACAGTATTGACAACTGCCAAATTTTTTGTTCCAATTTTTCCCCTTCTTCCCCCCATCCCCTCCCCCCCATGGCAGGTTGACCAATACATGTTAAGTATTAGACCTGTGATTTCACTGATATTAGCTGATGATAAGGAAACTCTTCACCAATTCATATCAGCCCCTTCTATGCACCTTTACAATCTTGGCTGTATCACCAAGAAGTAAATGACTCATCCAGAGTCATTCAGCCAGTATGTGTTGTTATGGTGTGTTGTACTGGTGTGCCTACCCCTTCATGGCTCTATGAAGCATTACATGTCAAGCCCTTCTGTCTTCCACTATGTTCACAAGTCTCTCAGAGCTCATGCTTGTTGTTTCCATGACATTATCTTATTCCTTTTCTCCTTTTGCTTTTAATCTCCCAATATCAGGTTCTTTCCCAAGGTCCTGTGTTCTTATATGGGCACAGTATTTAAGTTTCAGCTTCAGTAATTGTCATTTCAATGAATAGTCATAGATGAAACTTAAAATCCAATTCTTCCTGACTCTGTAGTCCATGTTGCCTCTCTTACTGAGGTACAGAATTACAAAATAACAATACATAAGAAAAGATCGCAGATACAGGCATAGAAAATGCTTGGAGAATCCACGATTATGCTGAAATTTCTTACTATCTACAATCTCATGATATTTGGCTTAAGGGGACACACCACTACCTATCCAGTTCTATACAGAATTCACTATGAATAATAATCAGGCAAAAAAGACCCTTTTGAAGTATTGTGGAGGCAAACAGACAGACAGACACAGAGACACAGGCAGAGACAGAGAGAGACAAGACAGAGACAAAATGGCAGAAAGACAGAGGGACAGAAAGAGACCCAGAGAGATAAGCAAAAATATTGTTTATTCCTCTTCTCCCCCGCCAGAAGACAGCTCCTTAGATATTGTGCTGGGTCCAATAAATTGAGACTCAGAGATTCTTTTGATGATTTTCTGTCTTCCTATGAGGTTGATTGGTATATTGGAATTCTCAAACATGCCTTAAGCCTGCTTTGTTCCCTGCATAGATAGAACAGGGGCAGGAGGAAACAAAGAAGCAGGAGACATGGAGCATTTTAAAAAAATCATATGTGTAGCAGATGGCTAACTATATCCATAAATCTAAGCAGGGTATGAAACCTCAAAAGCCATATTCAAGAACCAGTATACACCCATCACCTAGAACACAACAAATCTGAGTGATTGATTTCCTACACATGCCCGAGTAAAATGGGTTTGTTTACCTGAGAAAAGGCACTTTTGAGGTTCTTTTTGAAAAGGGATTCTAATAATATCTCATATATTGTTTATGTACTTATTTTAATTTTTTTTAACTTTTTGGCTTTTAAAACATTCTAAATCTAACAGATACCAAATGCACATTTCAATACACACACTAGAATAGGAATAGGAAAAAAACAGAGAATTGGGCATAAAACTATGGATCTCTTCATAGCTTGATTTTCTTTTAAAGTATATAAATTTTACCTGTAGCTTCAAAGCTGTTAACTTGTCTATGTTTCTTTCTGGCCTTATTTCTATTCTCTTTTCTGCATTTTTAAAAAGAAATTCCTTGATTTTTTTTTCCTTTCTCCTTCTCCTCCCTCCCTTTCTTTCCCCTTTTCTCCCTCTCTCCTTTCTTTTCATTTCCTTCCCTCCCTTCCCCAATCTCTCCCTCCCTCTTTTTATTCCTCTCTCCCCCTTTTCTTCCTGCTTCCCCCTCTGAAAAGTATACTTGAAACAAGGATACTTAACAACAGAGTGTTTACTCAGTGTGATTGATGAGATAATGGTTCTCTAGTTCACATATACTTAATATTTAGTGTGATATGGTGATATAATGGTTCTACAGTTGGCATATCCTCAGTGTGCTGTAGTGATGTAATTGTACTAAGGTATTTAAAGGCTGAGAGGACTGGAGAACAAAAAAAAAGAGAGTGTGAGTGAGTGAGTGTGAGCTCAGACTCCAGACTCGAGACTGGAGACTCAAGAATAAAGACTCCAGACTTTATCCCTGACCATCCTCATGGTGACTCTCCTGCTAAGACCAAGGCCTGTCCAGAGATCCTCCAGAAATCTAGCCCAGACATTACAGCCAAGCTCAGTTTGTCTTTGGTAACCATCTTACAAAAGACATTATCAATATGTGGTGTATATTCCCATTTTATTCTTGGTGTAAGAAGCTGTCATTGACCATTGATCCATGGGTGAATCACTTCCTTCTTATCCATAGTCCTAGTGATGAGAGTGGACAAAACAGGCCAACTGGTAAGCAGTACCCAAATCTTTCATTTTCTTGGAAAAGGAAGATAATGGTTTACAATTAATTAATACTATGAACAAATATTTGAACTTCTTCTATAGGCTCTGCTCTGGAAAAATAAATTCTAATTTAGTCTCTAGTGCCTAGTGTAACTCATGCTAAGCTAAACATGGCACATTATACACCCTTGGATGATTAGTCTGCTATTAGTTTGTTATCAAGAGGATTATCTACATGATTTTGAAAGCCATATCATGGGAACAGAAGCACAGTGCTTGTTTTCCACATTTTAAAAGTTCCCAAGAATAATCTGATAATTGTGTTTCATGGAAAAACACATAGCAACATGCTATAATGACAAAAGGAATCTATACAATTCCTATACACACAAGTATATAAATATGTATATACACATGTATTAGTATACACATGTACACAACACACATGTGTATCTATACACATATATACACACATTTTATACACACTCTTTGTGTGTTTGAGGGCAAGAGTTGAATTTTCTAAGTAGTCTACTCAGAATCAAGGTTCTTAAAGTAATGTTATCGCCACAATATTTTACACTTAAGAACTTTAAGGAGGTGTTTTGAGGTTCATTAACTGCCCTTCTAATCCCTACCTCAACATAGTAAGGAAAAAAATAAATATATTCTATGAATTTATATTTTCTATTCAAAAGAGAGCATTTGATTCCCCACAGAAAGATTTTATGTTGGTCAACTTCAGCTTATGGTACAGCTTTTAGGGCTTAATACATTTGCAATTCCTACTTAAAAACTACAATATGTCCACACTAAAAGGATCAGGGTTTTTTTTTGTTGTTGTTGTTGTTTTGTTTTTTAGTGGAGAATTTCATGAAATTCATGCTTTCATGAAATCAACTGTGATTCATCTTCAGTCTGCCTAGAGTGAAGATTTGAACTGGACTGAACAAGTAACTTGTTCTTACTATGGAAAGGAAGGAAACAATCACAAATACCTTTCTCATTTTACTGTTTGTTGGCATTGTGATCCATAATCATTTTGGAGAGTAACCAAAGTATACTTTTCTGGTGTGATTCAACTCCTTCTTGCTGAGTCCAAACTCATGCTTGGACTTCTTCAAAGAGATATTATGCAGTATCCAGATCAGTCACCCAGGAAAGACAACTACGAAGGGCATTTCAAGATCAGTGGTTTCAATTATAAGAGTATGATATAGATAGGTTTTTGGCAATTATGAGATCAGGAAATTTGGATAATTCAAGGTTAGAAAGAAATAACGGACAAAGCCCTGAGCCTGGAATCTAAAAGAACTAAGTTTTTTTTCTTTTTTTTTCTTAATTACAGCATTTTATTTATAAGATATGTGCATGGGTAATTTTTCAACATTGACAATTGCAAAACCTTTTGTTCCAACTTTTCCCCTTCTTCACCCCACCCCATTCCCCAAATGGCAGGTTGACCAATACATGTTGAATATGTTAAAGTATAAGTTAAATACAATATAAGTATACATGTCCAAGTAGTTATTTTGCTGTACAAAAAGAATCGGACTTTGAAATAGTGTACAATTAGCCTGTGAAGGAAATAAAAAATGCAGTCAGGCAAAAATAGAGGGATTGGGAATTCTATATAGTGGTTCATAGTCATCTCCCAGAGTTCTTTCTCTGGGTGTAGCTGGTTCAGTTCATTACTGCTCTATTGGAACTGATTTGGTTCAGTTTATTGCTGAGGATGGCCAGGTCCATCAGAATTGATCATCACATAGTATTGTTGTTGAAGTATATAATGATCTCCTGGTTCTGCTCATTTCACTCAGTGTCAGTTCATGAAAATCTCTCCAGGCCTTTCTGAAATCATCCTGCTGGTCATTTCAAAAAGAACTAAGATTTAAGTTCTAATCCAGATTTAAATATGTACTAGCTATGTGACCTTAGGTAAGCGATTCCTGTTTGCCTCTATAGCTGTCTGCCTCAATTTCTTCCTCTGTAAAAATAATAATAATAATTGTGGATAATAATAGTGTCTACCTCCCAGGATTATTTTAAAAACCAAATGAAATAATTGTGAAGTGCTTAGCATAGAGTCTGGTAAATAGCAAGCATTATAAAAATATTGACTATTATTATTATTAATACAGTGATGATGATGATGATGATGATGATGGTAGTGGTGGTGGTGGTAAAGATACATAGTTTGAAAAGGAAAAAAAATCATAAATTGTGGGCAGAGGATCCAACAAAGTTAGAAAATAGGACAGAAAGGTTAAAATAGGTGGCTTTCAAAAACTATTGTGTATAAATATCAAGAAGGGGATATGGGAGTGGGGGAGATGAACAGTAACACTGACAAATTCGTGAGGGTTTCAACTTTTTTTGTGTGCGCTATGGTAACTGAGACTTCATTGTTCAGTCAGCCTCACCATCTCTTCTATTTTTAAAAGAGCTCCATTTGTCTCTGACTAAACACTCACAGAACTAGAACTGGAAATGATCATCTCAAAGGTCACCTAAACTAACCCCCTCATTTTACGGATGAGGAAACCTATGCCCAGGGAGGTTAAATAACTTGTACAAAGTCACATGGGTACATGGGTACTAATCATCAGAGATGGTATATGAACTGACTCAGCTCTCTTCACTGTACTTTATTTCCTTTTCTGTCTTTGAAAATGGGGCCACAATTGCTAAGAAGTCTAAGAGGAAAAAAGAGGGATATTCTAGGGTGGAGGGTCTTGACTCTCTGGGAACATTCATATGGGATCTAGCATGAAAAGAAGTCTAAATACAAAGGCTCCTATTAAAACTATTTCCTTTTGAGGACTATGCAAGTCCTGGCTATAGGCATTCTTGACACCTATGCAATCAATCCATAAATGAGTATTGATTAAATGCCTACTATGTGTCAGATATTATGCAAGGTGCTAAATGAGAGTGTAATGCAGGAGACAAGAGAGCCCAAGGTCAGTTCTTGGCTAATTATTTTCTTAGGCAGACTTTCTTGAGGTGATTATTTTAAAGGTAACTCCTGAGACTCATTGTTTAAGTGTCATCTGGATGTTGTGTGACCATATTCATATTAATTATCCCAATGGAGTTCAACTGGCTTATTTTCCTTTTTCAATTATCTCCATTTGATCTTACTCTTTGAAGTGAGGTTTAAAAGCAAATTGACAGCATCATTTAAATGAGTGGTCCAGCTATTGTAAAAAGGGTTAGGAAGATTAGTTAAGCTTATGCTTGCTTCCTCAAGTAAAGACTCTCTTGGAGGAGGAGAATGAAAATCATGAACTCTTTTGTTAAGAAATGATTTTAAACAACAATTAACCACAAAAGAAATGTTCCTGAGTTTTGGAGACAGGGAAGGGGGAGGGAAGGTTGTGAAAAGGGAATCCATTAAATGAAACACCATGGAGCAAAAATTGCTTTCCCTGTTTCCTAGGAAGCAAGTCTCAGTGTATGGGAAATCCTAGGAAAGTTTATGCATATAAACTAGACCCTAATTTCAGATTTCTTGAAATCTAGTTTCTGTGTCATAATTATGTGGAAACCAAAACAGTACTGCTCTATTTGTGTGTGTATATGTGTGTGTATGTAACATGTTTTTCTTGTGTGGCAAATTAATTTTCATCCCATGTCTTCCAAAGTCCAAGTTAGGCCAAAAAGTATTATCTACAAGAATAAAAAACTCATTTGGTCATTAGCAATGAGACGAAATGAAGTAGGTGTATTTAATGGAATTCATGAAATTAGTCAATTTCCTAAAGAAGTTAGCCAGAGGGAAAATACCTAGAAGAGGTCAGATTATTATAACTCTTCTTTCAAGCTAATATGGAGAGGAAGGAGAATTTTGTAGAGTGATTTGTGTAGTACTTGTGCTTCTGGTCATATATGCTAAGGTTCCTATCCATAGGCTATAGTGGTTTTTCCATAAAAGGCAAAGAAACCATCTTTGATGCTGGTTGTCTCAAGGAACGAATATTTGAATTATTTCCATAGCTTATATGAAAATATAAAAATCTCAGCCCCTGAGGAATCAAGGCTTCTCCAAGTTAGGTACCAGCCCGGGATCATGAGAGCTACCATAGTAAATGCAGAATGAATGGAACTGTGCTTATAGAAATCAATTATATTTCTTTGATGAATATCTTTCTATATCCTTGATGAATATTCTTCTCAATCCTTGATGGGATATCCTTTTGAGATTACTGTAAAATTAACTATCTTTTATTATGTAGTCTACAAATGTTTAATTTTGTTCTAATCCTGACGCCATATCACTGAACTAATCTAATTCAAATCTGCCCTAGAACACACCTACATATGTATAAAATGAAGTATGGTCTTTGTTATAGAATGCATTTTTGCTTTCCAGGTTATAAAGGAAAGTGAAGGAAGGAAATGACTCCTGGAGGAAATGAAAAATGAAAAAAAAAGATGTAAAGTGCCAGAACAGAATTTTCATAAGGAAGAGAACTATAAAAGAATATGTCATAAAGATGAAAGGGAAGGATTGTCATACATTCAAACCTTTAAATTAGGTATGAGTCACTTCCTGTAGAAATGGACAAATTCTGGAGGGACCAGTTATTTGTGCTTTAAGTAATGCTGCATGTGGTTTCACAGGTGGCACCAGATGAGACACTTTGAAAGAACTGAAGAATAAAGGTAATTTCTTGATGAAGAACTATACAGCTATTGGTTACTTTGACATAAATAACAGAGAGCTTTCCCATATTCCTGGAGCATACATCTGGGTCATGATGGAGAACCTCTCTAGAATTGTGTTAGGAATGCTAATATTCTCTCTTCAAGAGAATATTATTCTCAAGAATAATCAGACCTTCTGACTAATAGATACTTCTGGTGATTAAAATGGGGAGAAATGTGCTCCAGGATGAACTAAGAAATTTTTGCTAAAGATTATGTAATCCTTTATAAAGACTAGACACATTTGTGGCAAACGGATTATTTTCATCACTTCTGCCAAGAGAAGTAGGAGTCAGATGAGAAATACAACTCACTAAGATGTTGGTGTTTAAGAGAGTTGAGATTTGTGGACAACGGCTTAAAATATAGGAATGATGGGCTCTAAGCCTGGGATACAGTGCACCTAATAAGGGCAAAGAATGTGTTTCTAGGCAAATATATTTGCCTTGAGTCATGTGAATCAGATCAAAAGAATTTAAAATTAAAAAAGTGATGGGGTAGGTGAGGAGGAAAGAAAATGGCCCATATAGATCTGATAAGTTTCCTAACATAAAGAGTAGCAGGTGCAACTTAGAAAGAATAGAAAAGATGATGATAGTTCTTGAGGAACAATATCTAAAAAAAGAGCTACCATAACTAGTTCCAAATGACAAAATTCAAAATATGGATAATAAATAGAATGACTGAGAAATCCTTATATAGGAAAACAAATATGACTTTATAGTTATCACTGAGGCTTGGTATGATGGAATCTATGAAAAGAATAAGATTTTAGAAAGGTATATCTTATTTAATAAATCAACCAGTGATTATTAAGCTCCTACTATGTGCTGGGTATTACTAAGAATGCAAAGACAAAAATAAAACAGTCCCTATACTTTAAGAGCTCTTAGGGAAGTGGAAGAATGGTAGCAACCTACACAAATAGGCTACACAAAAACCGAAAAGTTACACAAATAACTTGGGTCTCAAAACTTATTCATATGAAGACTCTCTCCTCATTGGTGGAGCTCCATGCTACACACCTGAATCCTTGGATCTGAGTAGAGTTGACTAGACTGAAAAAGAAGATTGCCATTTTGTAATTCTTTTAAGTTATTCTGGCTTCTAGCATTGAGAGAGAGTATGCGTAAGGAATTCCAATTTTGATTCAAAGACAAAGGCAGAATAGTTTAGGAAAGAAGTCAATATGTTGGTCATGTCTTCATTTCCAGTTTGCTACAGTAGAGACTTTAGGGAATTTTCCTTTTGGTGAGACTTGGGACTCTCTTAAATTAGAGTTGGAATATCTCACTCCAAAGAGGATTCCTTCAATCTGTACTATCTGCTATATAGTATCATATTTGTACTTTATCTGATTTCTGCTTTACTATTAACTTGTGTAAATGGGTTCCTTTAATATTTGCTTTCTCTGTTCATTATGAACCTCTCATCAAGTGGGAAGCGAGTCAAATCTTGGATATAAAGCTTAGGCATGAGAACGAGCAACAACAAAGCTTAGGACTTCCCTTTCCCCCTATGAAATAACATTCAAGAATTTGTCTTGATTTCTCTAGGCTAACAATACTTAAGGGAGCAAACAGAACGAATTCTAAATTGCTAACTCTTTTCTTTGAGGACAATAGGGTGACCTAGCTCTGGCTCCAATCTCTTGTTACCCTTCCTGGAAGGAATCAAAGTTTTCCTTAAAGAAGTGTTGGGGTTCACACCACACACACACACACACACACACACATGAATATACAAACTATACATACAAAACATCAAGCAGAAAGGGAGTCAAACCTTAGATATAAAGCTTAGGTATGAAGACAAATAACAAGAAGAAAGCTTGGAATCAGGAAGACTCACCTTCAGTTCAAATCTGGTCTCAGACACTTTCTAGCTGTGTGAACGTGGCTAAGTCTTAGTTCCTCATCTGTAAAATGAGCTGAGAAGAAAATGATAGACCTTTCCAGTATCTTAACCAAGAAAACCTGAAATGGAATCATGAAGAATCTGACATGAATCAAAAGGATGATAACAACAAAAGGAATAGGAAGATTCTAATAGCAAAGGGAATCTTAAAGGAGTTTTGTGTAGAAGATGAGCCTTGAAGGAATTTAAGGATCCTAAAAAATTAGTGTTTAGAGGGAATGAATTCTATGTGTGGAACAGTTAGTACCAAGATATATGAACATAGGAGATGGAGAGTCATATATGAAGAACAATAAAAGAGGCAGTTTGGATGGATTGTAGTATACGTAGAGGGAAGTGAGTGAAAAGGTAGGACAATGCTAGGTTGTGAAAGGCTTTAAAGGCCCAACAGAAACATTTATCTTTGTTTGTTGAAATAATCCAATTTATTGAGTTTGTGAAATTTGTTCAAAAATGATAGAATAGGTAAAAGGAGGATAGAGTAGCTCTTTACATTAAGAAAATAACCCTTAAATGAGTAAATCTAGGGCAATGGTGGGAGGAAATATAGTAGACAGTATTTGGGTAAAGAGCAAATAGAACAAGAAAGAAAAATGAAATCCTTGTAAGAGCATGCTCTGATCACTTGTACTGAAAGAAGAATTAGGTGAGGAATTGGGAAAACATCATATACTTGACATGGAAACAAGAACAGTAATTGGCAATTTAAACTATATGTACTCCTTGTGTAACTCTCTGCCTAAATAGCTGATGAATTTGTGACTTTCCTTAATGATAAACTTATCACCATTCAAAATGTCAAGAAAATAGTAAGAGGCTTAGTCTTAGTATCTAATTCTGACCAATAATGAGGAACTGGATATTAAAGTGGAAATATTAGCAACCTTAGAGACAAGTGATTACTCCTTTGTAGAGTTCATAATGCATAAGGAAAGGAAACCCAAGAATAATATGCATTGTACTGCAAATTTTGAGAAAGCAGATTATAAAGGACTCAGAGAGAATAAGTAGGATTTGAAAGTCTATTAATTTTATTTTTAGGGAAATGACCTAAAAACATGAGAAACTTCCAAAAAATAATTCTGAGAACAAGTAGACATTATTCTGGAGAAAAAGGAAAGCTGCTTATAGAAACCAATGGGATTACCTCGGGAACTTAATGTCAAACTTTAATAAAAGATGCACATAGAAGACTAAAACAAGACCAACTACGAACTGAATAAATGAAGATAAATCTGTCAGTCAGGGAGTTATTTATTAATCAATTTATCAATTATTTATTTGTTTGTTAATAAATATCTATCAAGCTCCTATGTTGTACCAATTCCTGTGCTAAATGTTGGGGATTCAAAAAAAAGGCAAAAGTTCTGTCCTCAAGGAGTTTACAGTCTAATTGGGGGTGGGTGGGTTTATAACATGCAAACAACTATGTACAAACTATAGAGAGAATAATTTAGATATAATCCACATAAGGCAAGCACAGGACTCAAGAGGAATAAGAAAAGTTTTTTTTTGGAAGATTAGATTTTAGATTAAAGTAAGCTAGGGAAATTAGGGCACAGAAGTAAAGAGGGAGAGAATTCCAGGCGTGGTGTAATGGACAATGAAAATGCCTACAATCAGAATACAGAGATGGAATGTTTTTTCTTGTTTGATGAATATCAAGGGATCGATGAGTTGAACAGTATGTGGTGGTGGTGTTTAAGACATTAAAAGTGATGAATGCTAAGCACAACATAGTCCTTGAAGAATTGTGTTATGAATACCAATGTTAAAAATCAACTCAGTCTGGCAATGAATGATAATTACAACAAAACAAATTTTAAATTCAAGACAAGGATCAAAGAAGGGATAAGACTGATGTTGGGAAAACTAAAGGATGCTGACAATATTAAACTATCAACTTTACTCTTTTCTCTTTGAAGTAGAGAGGTCATTTGATTGGAAAGGATAGAACAAAAATGGTTAGAAAGGAATAGAAACAGAAGTTAAATGAAAGGATGGCCAGATACCATCTAACTATCCTAAATGAGTACAAATTATTGGGAAGCAAACTATGTCCTAGAGAATTGAAATAGCATTGTTATTATTGAATTGTCGGTAATGATTTCTGAAAATTTTGGAGAATTAGAGAGATGCTACAAGACTAGAAAAGGACAGTTGTCGATATTTTCAAAGAAAGAAGAGGCTACAAACTATAGACTTTACACTGGAATTATTCCTGGAAAAATTCTAAAACATTATTAAGTAGGTGTTTTTGAAGATTTATAAAGGGAAGCAAGGATTGCTAGAAGCCAGACTGACTTGACCAATAACAGAGCATCCCAAAATTAAATTAGTTTGGAAATTTAATTTCATTTTTTTGACAGGGTAGTTGGACTGTTAGATCAGGGAAATGTTGTAGACATAATATACTTAGATTTCTGGACAGCATTCGCCAAAAACTCTTATGCTGTCCTTATGGGCAGAAAGGAAAGATATGGGCTAAGTTAGTGGCTGGCAAAATACTGGATCAAATCTGATGCACTTCTTATTTTTGTATGGCCAAAGAGCTGAGAATATTTTTATTTTAAAAATACAATAATTTAGGAGGCAGAAGTAAGATGATGTAGAAAAGGTACTGATTTGCCTGAGCTGTCCCCCAACACCTTTAGAACACCTTTAAATAATGCCATAAAAGAATTCCTGGAGAAGCAGAATCCCAAAATGATAGGGTAAAATAATTTTCAAATTCAAGATAACTTAAAAGGTCATAGGAAAGGTCTGGGAGAGAGTTGAGCACAATCCAGAACAGGCTGTTCTAGCATAGCCCCACTCCCAAAAAACCAGGAACAGACCTTGGAAGCCACTGAATCAATAATCTCAATGGCAGCTTCTGGAGCTCTCAGTCCACAGATGGTAAAGGGATCAAACAAGTAGTCAGGAGATTATATGAGGTCTCTTTACTAGGATTGAAGCAGCACTCTGTTGCTCTGCCAATACTCAGATCTAGATCACAATCCTGGGTAGGAGTCCCAGGGTGAGGAGGAGCACTATCACACCAAAATTTGTAGCCAGCTGCAGTGGAGCAGGGAAAGTTATCATGTTGCAGGGCAGAAAAGAGGGCTTATGGTGACAAACATTCAGTATATTCAGAAGTGTAGTATTCTGAGAAGAATGTTTTGAGCACGAAAAATCAGATGTCATAGTTATTGGAGGCATAGGAGAAATATTTGATCAGAGGTTTGATGGCTATCTTTCTGTATTTGAAAACTGTCATGTGGAAGAGAGATTAGAGTTGTTTAGCTTATCTATAGTCATATGAAAAATGCTCTAAATCACTATTGATTAGAGAAATGCAAATTAAAACAACTCAAAGGTACCACCTTATACCTATTAGATTGGCTAATATCACAACAAAGGAAAATGTTGGATGTTGGAGGAGAAGTAGAACAAATGAGACACTAAGATGCTATTGGTATTGCTGTGAACTGATCCAACCATTGTGGAGACTAGTTTGGAACTATACCCAAAGGGCTATACAACTGTGCGTATCTTTTGATTCAGCAATATGAGTGCTAGATTTAAATCTCAAAAACATTCAACAAAAACGGAAACATACCTATTTATAGAAAAAATATTGATAGCAACTCTTTTTATGGTATCTGAGAATTAGAAATAGAAGAGATGTCCATCAATTGGAGAATGGCTAAACAAGCTGTAGTATATGATTTTAATGGACTTTTATAGTACTATAAGAAATAATAAGCAGGATGCTTTCAGAAAAACTTGGAAAGACTCATGTGAACTGATGCATAGTGAAGTGAACAGAACCACGAGAACATTGTGCACAATAACAGCAATATTAGATGATGAACAACTGTGAATGACATAGCTATTCTCAACAATGTTATGATCCAAGATAGTTCCAAAGGACTAATGATGAAATAT
Source organism: Sarcophilus harrisii (assembly GCF_902635505.1). Classification (NCBI taxonomy): domain Eukaryota; kingdom Metazoa; phylum Chordata; class Mammalia; order Dasyuromorphia; family Dasyuridae; genus Sarcophilus; species Sarcophilus harrisii. The sequence goes on along the minus strand of NC_045428.1, from coordinate 161,722,335 downwards.
ACTAACTGCCTCTAGAGAAAGAACTGATATTATTTGAATACAGATTGAAGCATGTAATTTTCCCTTCTCCCTCTCTCCCTTCCTTCCTTCCTCCCTCTCTCTCTCCATCCCTCTCTCCATCCCTCCCTTCCTTCTTTCCTTCCTTCTTTCCTTCCTTCCTTCCTTCCTTTTCCCCTTCCTTCCTCTCTTCCTTTTCCCTTCCTTCTTTTCTTTCTTCCTTCCTTCTTCCCTCCTTCCTTCCCTTCCTTCCTTTTTCCCTTCCTTCCTTCCTTCCTTCCTTCCTTCCTTCCTTCCTTCCTTCCTTCCTTCCTTCCTTCCTTCCTTCCTTCCTTTCTTTTCTTTCCTTTTTGTCCAAGCCTTCTCATACAAAATGACTAATATGGAAATGTTTTACATAATTGCATATGTATAAAGTATATATGACTGTTTACCATCTTAGAGAGGATAGAGAGGAGGGAGGGAGAAAGAGATAGAATATGGAACTCAAAACTTTAAATAAAAATGCTTGAAAAATTGTTTTTGCTTGGCTATGAGGCAGAACTAGGAGCTATAGAGTTGAAGCTATAGAAAGAGAAGTATAGGTGTGATATAAGGAAAAACTTTCTAACAATTAGGACTGCTCAGAAATGGAATGGGTTTTCTTGCTTAGTAGCAGCTTCACTTTCACTGGAATTTCTTGAGTAGACACTAGAGTCCAATAATTGCTTTCTAGTAAAATAGTCTACTTGGTTTCTGTGATAACCAGACAAACTCAGATTCTCTGATTCCAGGAATTTTCTTATTTCCCTCACCAAAACTGGCATCCTAGGGCTGTAGTCAGGTTTGGTGATATTTGTTATGATATTATTCTGATCTCTTCTTTTACCAACTTAAACTATCTGATTTATGAAGAAAATTGTCATGAAATGAATTTCAAAGCATTACTAAAATTAAAGGAGACTGCTTCTGTCTTCTCTTATAGAATTTTTATTTTGTTTTGTGGCTGTGTCTTTTAAAGATAACTTCCATTTTATTTCAATATCCATTGAGCATAATTAGGTAACATATAGACATTTGAGAAGAGAAGGTGAAAGTGTTAGTAACTATAACTTTGATGATGAAACATCTGCAAACCCAATTCCAATATTAAATCCAAATCCAATATTAAATATTAAATCACAGCAGATGCTTCCAACATGAATTTGCTACTAAGGATAAGATCAGTTATTTAGACAAATAAATAAATGATATATATTTGAATAGAAATGTTTTGAACACACAGAATAATGTATGGTGAAAAACACTGGATTTCGAGTAAGGTTAAAATCCTCATTCTGTTCCTCATTGTCTATGTGATTTAAGTAAGAAATTTGACTTCAGTAGACTTATCCATATATTAAATGAAGAAGTTAAAATAATCCCAAAGGTAATTTCCAGCTCTCAGTACTATGAAACCATACCAAAAGAAACTCTCTGGGATTTACAGCATGCAACAAGGTGCTATATAGAGTGAAATAGATTGTTAACAACTACAATAGTGGAGAAGCAAAGCTATCAAGAAAAACTATACTCACCTACATACCTACTATAGCCAGAAGCTGGCTTCGCCACCATTTTTCCAATCTCAAAAAAAAAAAAAAAAAGACAAACTCTATCTCTCCTTTTCTGTAATTTTAAAATGCCTTAGTAACAAAGCTTAAGGAATGAAAGCTTTTGTGGAACCTCTTAGAACTTGTCAGTCAGCATCATTGTTTTGAATTTGTTGAATGCTGATGGCTTATAACAGTGCAGTGTGCTTAAATCCTGTGGGGAATTACAAAAGAGATAGGAGACTTTTCTCTAGTTTTCAAGAGTTTATACTTTCTCAGATTGACAAGAAGAGATAAAGATAATGCATAGTGAGAAACAGAGGAGAGCACAGAAGAATGTGGAAATTATGTCTGAGAAACAGCATAAAGGTAAAAGGTATAAAAACACTTAAAAGAAGTGCAACAAGAAGAAAATTAATAGAGTACAAACCATGTGATTAAAGGCTGAGGATATATCCTTATGATTAGAAATTGCAGATATTGGCAGTCAATAATATTTTAACATATCGTTTTTGTGGATCAGTTTATCCAAATGAATTTTCCATTCTGCCCACAAAAGGCTTTGAAGGCAGGTATTGCCAGGACTCCGAAGGACATGAAATTGACAGGAGGAAGTCAAAGAAGGAGAGAATTCAAAATGGATAAGTTGGATAAAATGGAAACATAATTGACTTGCTTATGGAAGCAAATACCTTTTTTTCCTCCTCCTTTTTGCCAGGGCTGTGATGTTTATTCCTATCTGTCCACATGTTAAAAAAATACTTGGGAATTGCTTTCTTGCCCAGGCTTCTTCTTCTTCTTCTTCTTCTTATTATTATATGACTAATTTTAGACCAAAACTCACTCTGATCAGTTTGGAAACTTTGAACTGCTCCATTTCTGACCTAGATTGGTTCTGTTCTTCTTAGGCAACCTGATATATCCCACTCCCATCCTGGGGGCTCACCATATTGATTCCAGACTTAGTGTAAACTCTCAATCTGCTTAGCTTTCTGTAGTTTAGATTTCCCAAATTCTAATACTATACCAGCCTCAGTTTCCTCAGAAGAAGAGATTATATACCTTCACGCCCAGTGGCTATTTCTTTCCTCTGGAAGATAGGGTGAGTGTGAATTCCCTCAGAATTACCAAACCCTATAGAGAGAGATCTTTGTATCATTATCCCTCTACACAAAATCTCTATTATTACTCAAATTGTTTTACATAAGTCAATCCTCAACTTTCATAGAGTAATGTTTCTAGAAACAAAACAATTCTACTTAATTTAGTGCCATACAAATCGAACTGCCAAGAAATTACTTTATAGTGCTAGAAAAAATAACAAATTTATCTGGAAGAACAAAGGATCAAGAATTTCAAGGGAATTAAGGAAAAAAGTGCATACAAAAGTGGTCTAACTATACCAGACCTAAAACTATATTATAAAGTAGCAGTCATCAAAACCTTTTGATACTGGCTAAAAAATAGAGGAGTTGATAAGTGGAATAGGTTAGATTCACAAGACACAATAGTTAATGACTATACTAATCTAGTGTTTGATGAACCCAAAGACACCAGTTTCTAGGAGAACAATTCACTATTTAACAAAAATTTCTGGAAAAATTGGAAATTAATATGGCAGAAACTGGGCATTGACCTAACACCTTATACTAAGGTAAGGTCAAAATGGGTTCATAATAAGACATAAAGAGTGATACTATAAGAAAATTAGGAGAACAAGGGAGAGTTTACCTCTCAGATATGTGGATAAAGAAGGAATGTATGGCAAAAGAAGAACTAGAGAATATTATGAAATTCAAAATGGATAATGTTGATTATATTAAATTAAAAAGATTTTATACAAACAAAACCAATACAGCCAAGATTAGAAGGGAAGGAGAAAACTGGGAAAAATTTTACATCCAAGGGTTCTGGTAAAAGCCTCATTTCTAAAATATAAAAAGAATTGACTCAAATTTATAAGAAGAGAAGTCATTCTCCAATTGACAAATGGTCAAAGGATATGAACAGATAATTTTCAGATGAAGAAACAAGAAATTTCTAATGGTATGAAAAAAATCCTCTAAATCTCTATTAATTAGAGAAATGCAAATTAAGACTATTTTGATGTATACTTTACACCTCTATCAACTACTCTAACTCCCAAATTAAAAAGGGAAAGAGGCAATACCTGCTATCTTTACTCTCCCTTTCAGCTTAAATGTTGATCTATCACCAATGAAAATCACATATGCCTTAGAATGAGTCGCTGTCCCATCCTAGCTGGGACTTCTGTGTCAGGAGCAATTTGGTCCAGCCCTGCCTGAGGGCTGATGTTACTTTTCCAGGTCTGAAGCAGCCAAAGAGATTAGATGCTTAGCCTTAATGAGAAGATAGGGTGAGTACCATCTCATTTATTCACAGACTTAGCTTTTTTCTAAGTTTTCAATTCCCTCATCTTGCACTTGAGAGGTTACCTTAGCACTTTCTGCATCAGATTCACAAACACTTTATAAAAACTTTCTTCCTCTTTTTGAAGATTGTGCATCGCACCTCTCTTTTTTCTTTCTACTTCACATAACAGTGAATGTGTGAGGTTGACAACATGAAAGTGAAAATGATGTTACTAACAAAATCATGGGAAGGCCTGAAGTCCTGAAATTGAAATGCTCGAATGGGGAAGATTGATTATATTTGACTTGCATCTTTTGGCCTTTGAACCTCTGCTGATGTCATCATTTCTACCTAAAATTCCCAGTCCTCTATTTGCTACTTCTCGAAATTCTGTCTGAAATTTACAGTTCTTTTAAATCTATAGATCTTCTGTGAGGCCTGATGACAGCCCAATTTAATCTATACTTTTTGTACTACATATAACTTCTTTGTCTTCTGAAACAATTTAACTGTGCCTGTTATTAGACATCTAACATCTACTGCCTTGAATTATAAGCTCCATGTATACTTCTTTCAGTTTAGAATATGTGTGAGAGAGAGAGAAAAAGAGAAGGAAAAGGAGGGCAGAGAGAGAGAGACACACACACAGAAACACAGAGAGACAGAGAGAGAGAGATGGGAACACATACATACACACACACACACACACACACACACACACACAGGTCCAGAAAAAGAAAGACAGAGACAGAAACACAGATAAGCAGAAAGAGAGAGAGAGAGAGAGAGAGAGAGAGAGAGAGAGAGGAAGAGAGGCAGAGAAGGAAGGAGGGAGAGAAAGAGGAAGGGAGAGAGACCGAGAGGGAAGGAAGGAGGGAGTGAGGGAGAGACAGAGAGACAGAAACACACAGAGAGAGACAGACACGCACACAGAGACATCAGGAGAGACAGACACACAGAGTCAAAGAAAGAGGCAGAAAGAGACATACAGAAAGAAAGATACCCACATACACAGAGAGAAATAGAGAGACAGAGACAGAATGAGAGAGAGACAGAGAGATGGAGAGATAGAATCAGAGAGAGACAAAGACAGAAAGCTAGACACACACACAGGGAGACAAAGGGAGATAGAAAGACAAAGACAGAGAGATACACAGGGAGAGAAAGAGGACAGAGAGAGACAAAGACAGAAACAGAGATGGATAGAGAGACAGATAGGCAGAGAGAGAGAGAAGAGACACACAGAGAGGGAGAGAGGCATAGAGGAAAGAGAGAGAGAGAGAGAGAGAGAGAGAGAGAGAAAGATGGAAAGATGGAGAGATAGAGAGTCAGAGAGACAAATACAGAGACACACACACACACACACAGAAAGAGAGAGAGAGAGAGAGAGAGAGAGAGAGAGAGAGAAAGAAAGAGAGAGAGAGAGAGAGAGAGAGAAAGGAGAGAGGAGAGCTTGTAATTTTAATTAATGTGAGACTGAGCATATGAATTTAGGATTCATAAACTTCTAGATAATGGATCTGGTAAGCACAGCAGACAAGAAATAGGCAGACTAGAACAGATCCATAGTCTAGGCTTGATTGAAAGTCATATGCCTGGATGGAATCAGGAAGATTCCTTTCCTCTATAGATGTCTTGGATGTGCAGAAGTGACTCTTTTAGTAAAACTCAGAAACTTCATAATTTTATTGTGCTATTCTCAGTGTACATCCCTAATGTAATGATGAAATTATATTATACTTCTTACCCTTTGGGAGAAAATATTTTTGGTAATGGATTGTATGTCTGTTTGTTCAAGAACCAATTTAGCTAAGTTTGAATAGCTTCATCATCTTGTTGACTTCAATTCTCAAAAATCTATGTTTTTGGATGGAATATCCACATGAGTATAATCACAAACCTTTAAAATATTGAGTATGAGATTAACTGTAGAGGTAGAGAGATCTCTTCTCAGAGATCAGAAAGGACCTCTGATGATGAGGAACAAAGGAAGGAAGGAAGGGAGGAAGGAAGGAAGGAAGGAAGGAAGGAAAGACTAAAGACTCATTACATGCAATTGACATGTAAATGCTATCAATCCAGTCCTTGCCAATGGAGTTTCTTCTCTTCCTCCCTATCCATCTTATATTTATTTTGTATTTATTCTCTTTGGATATTGCTTCTTCCAATTAGAATGAAAGTTTGAGAGTAACAATTGTTTTTTATTTCATATTTGTATCCTGCATGCCTAGCATGGTGCCTGGAACACAGTATTTAAAAATTTATTAATCAAATATTATCAAATAATTGATAATTTCAATCAATTATGATTGAAAAGTTATGATTGAAAGGCTATGCTTAGTACTCTCAAAAGCTGTCCTTGATTTTCATTTAGACCAAATTTCACTGTAAATACTATATGTTGGACTAGAGATTGTGTTGTATCCTAGTCTCTTTAATCTTCAAAAGGAATGACATTGTGTTGCCTGACATTCATTAAAAGTAATTTTTAGATTATTTGTAAAACTAATCTTGTTTTGTTTTTTTAACCATCGAAGAAAAGCTTTTATCTATATAAACTCATGAAAAGAGATGAGAAGGTTGGACTTGGAGTCAGGAAAATCTTGGTTCATTTTCTGCTTTTGACAAGCTGAGTACAATCAAACTGTCATCAATTTAACACTATACTTGCTTCTAGAATATTCCTGTGACTTACTTAACCAAAACCCCTTTCCTTGCCATCAACTCTCTCCATGTGAATTGATTCACATTTTTTAGTGTGAGTATTCACACCTTGAAAATAGGCAAATTCTATGAATTAGGATTTGATTTGTTATTTTGTTAATTTCTAGACTTAGGAAAGTGATGGAAAAATATTAATAGTTCAAATTCAACTTAGAAGTGTCTCATGATATTTTTTTCACTTCAGAGAACTTTGGTAAATATTTATTAGTAAGCACAATCAATTAGCAGACAAACTTGATTTATAGTAAACACTTAATGAATTGGTTTCTCCCCCATTCATTTATTTACTCATCCAGCTTTACCATTTAATGTCCCAAGCAACTCTGACTATAAGTTTGAGATGAATCAAATCAACAAGCATTTTTTTTTTTGTAATTTCCCAAACTCAAAATCTTTTTTTTTTATTTAATAGCCTTTTATTTACAGGATATATGCATGGGTAACTTTACAGCATTAACAATTGCCAAACCTCTTGTTCCAATTTTTCACTTCTTACCCCCCCACCCCCTCCCCCAGATGGCAGGATGACCAGTAGATGTTAAGTACATTAAAATATAAATTAGATACACAATAAGTGTACATGACCAAAACGTTATTTTGCTGCACAAAAAGAATCAGACTCTGAAATATTGTACAATTAGCTTGTGAAGGAAATCAAAAATGCAGGTGGGCATAAATATAGGGATTGGGAATTCAATGTAATGGTTTTTAGTCATCTCCCAGAGTTCTTTTTCTGGGCGTAGCTAGTTCAGTTCATTACTGTTCCATTAGAAATGATTTGGTTGATCTCGTTGCTGAGGATGGCCAGGTCCGTCAGAACTGGTCATCATATAGTATTGTTGTTGAAGTATATAATGATCTCCTGGTCCTGCTCATTTCACTCAGCATCAGTTCGTGTAAGTCTCTCCAGGCCTTTCTGAAATCATCCTGTTGGTCATTTCTTACAGAACAGTAATATTCCATAATATTCATATACCACAATTTATTCAGCCATTCTCCAACTGATGGACATCCATTCAGTTTCCAGTTTCTAGCCACTACAAAAAGGGCTGCCACAAACATTCGTGCACATACAGGTCCCTTTCCCTTCTTTATAATCTCTTTGGGATATAATCCCAGTAGTAACACTGCTGGATCAAAGGGTATGCACAGTTTGATAACTTTTTGAGCATAGTTCCAAACTACTCTCCAAAATGGTTGGATTCATTCACAACTCTACCAACAATGCATCAATGTCCCAGTTTTCCCGCATCCCCTCCAACAATCATCATTATTTTTTCCTGTCATCTTAGCCAATCTGACAGGTGTGTAGTGGTATCTTAGAGTTGTCTTAATTTGCATTTCTCTGATTAATAATGACTTGGAGCATCTTTTCATATGACTAGAAATAGTTTCAATTTCTTCATCTGAGAATTGTCTGTTCATATCCTTTGACCATTTTTCAATTGGAGAATGGCTTGATTTTTTATAAATTAGAGTTAATTCTCTATATATTTTGGAAATGAGGCCTTTATCAGAACCTTTGACTGTAAAAATATTTTCCCAGTTTATTGCTTCCCTTCTAATCTTGTCTGCATTAGTTTTGTTTGTACAAAAACTTTTCAGTTTGGTATAATCGAAATTTTCTATTTTGTGATCAGTAATGATCTCTAGTTCTGCTTTGGTCATAAAGACCTTCCCCTTCCACAGGTCTGAGAGGTAAACTATCCTGTGTTCCTCTAATTTATTAATAATTTCATTCTTTATGCCTAGGTCATGAACCCATTTTGACCTTATCTTGGTGTACGGTGTTAAGTATGGATCAATGCCTAGTTTCTGCCATATTAGTTTCCAATTTTCCCAGCAATTTTTATCAAACAGTAAGTTCTTATCCCAAAAGCTGGGGTCTTTGGGCTTGTCAAAGACTAGGCTGCTATATTTGTTGACTGTTTTATCCCTTCAACAAGCATTTTTTAAGCACCTATTATTTGTCAGGCACTGTATTAAACTCTGGAGATAGAAAGGCAGAAAACAGGCTTTGCTCTCAAAAAGCTTAGAGTCTAATGAGGGAGATATTGTGCAAATAACTATGTACAATAAACAAGATGTATTATATAGGACAAATTGGAGATAATCACTAAGAGAAAACACTAGTATTAAAAAGGATCAGAAAAAGATTCTTCCAGAAGGTGGGATTTTAACTGAAACTTGAAGAAAGCTGGAGAAGCCAGGACATGGAGATGAGGAGGAAAGGAATTCTAGGCTTAGGGGATAGCCTGTGAAAATATGAAGCCATAAGTTAGAGTATCCTGTGTGAGGAACTGCAAAGAGGCCAAATGTTGAGCTACATCAGTGAAAGGAATTTCAATATTGATAGTTCTTAAACTATAAAATTAACAGGGCTGGATCAAAACCAAAACAAAACATCTCCCCACTCCAAACTGTAAACCATCTCCCTCAAATCCAACTGTAACCAACCAACTAATTACCACCAACACTACCCAAAAAATCAACACTTTATCATATTCCATGTTTTATATAATAAAATACATTCACCATCATTTTTTTCTATACTCCTCCCCAAAGCCTTAATTTCCTCCCCTTTTTCCTATGGCCAAAATCCAGTTCCACTTGTACAAACTTTCCTGGAACAGTTTAAATAAGGAGAATAAGCCGAGTGATGGATGAAATGAGGAAAAAATAAGACATAAAATTATTTATCAGGAACATGTTATCCTCCCCACAATGAAATCCATTACTCTATGGAATAAAGTCTCAAGGGAAATTTAGAAACTGTATCTCCTGAGACATTTAAATGTGACTGGAAAGAGTTGTAGAAAATACACTGTAGGAACATTCCTAAAATGTCAGGATAATGAGTAGATATAACCTAAAGCAAATCTTTCCTGTCTATGACATCTTGAATTCTAGTTTCATGATAGCAAGAGCAAGAAATCCTTTTTTGGAGCTAAGTTCTCATTCGCTATGTCATCTTAATAAAATAGAACCTAGGTAAGCTTTTCTAACAGTTGTAGAGAAGCTTTACTTGCACATGCCTTAGATACTTTAGAAATACAATGAAAAGGGAGAAAAATTCTTCAATATTGCCCCTGATTTTAAAGTAATGTTCTTTAAATGGCAAATTATACTTTCTCTTAATTTTTTCCTTCTCTTATGCAATTTCTTTGTCCACCATGTATAAATTTCAGCCATGAGTCTTTTTCATTGAACTATCTGTGTATGATCCCCCAAATTAGCTAACTTATTACATGCCTTAAGGGATTGGAATGAGAAATCTACCATTTTGATATTGACATATAACATTTTCTCAATGCTTTTACTTATTGAGCTCTTTGTTACATTTAACATCTTCTTTCTTGGTTTTGGTGATACTACTCTCCTGATTCTTCTCTTATTTTGCTTTCCCACTCTTTTTTTCTGGCTTCTCATTCATTTCATTCCTAATTTTTGGGTCTTTCTTAAAGCTCTACACTTGTTCTCTTTAGCTTTCATGGATTTATCATCTCTATGCAGATAACTCTCTAATAAACAAATCCAGCCCCAGTCTCTCCCCTGAGCTTCTGTCCACAAAAAAGGCTCTCTTCCAGATATTTCTATTTCTGTTGAAAATACTACTATTCTACTTGTGATGGAGAGAGCCATCTGCATTCAGAAAGAGGATTGTGGGAACTGAATTTAGATCACAACACAGGATTTTCACTTTTTTGTTATTACTTTTTGTTATTGTTTGCTTACTTCTTTTCATTCTCTTTATTCCCTTTTTGATCTGATTTTTCTTATGCCTTTCTACATCTTTTGCATCTGAATATTTCTCTTTATTTATACAGTCAACATCTTAGTTCAGACCCTCACCATCTCTTGCCTATATTATTGAAATGGCCTCCTATTTGGCCTCCCTGCCTGGATTCCCTCCCCATTCCAGAATTTCCTTGATTGCCAATGTGATTTTACTTAGGGCCACATATAGCCATTTCATTCCCCTACTCAATAAACTCCAGTGGCTTCCTAATCCTTTAGGTTAAAATACAAATTCTTTTATTGATTTTATTGATTGATAATCTGGTCTCAACATATACTTTGAACTTTATTACTATCATTTCCAAACTCTTCAATCCAAACAAATTGCCTTTCCCTTTATTCTTTCTATATGACACTGTATCTCTCAGCTTTGTCGGTATTCCTGGAATACATTCCCTTCTTACCTCCTCACTTCAGGAAATCTATCTCCCTTCATGACACAGTTCAAAAGCCAATTTTTACAGGAAATCTTGTCTGATTTCTCCAGTTGCTAATGTTCTCCATTCCAACACCCTTTATTTACCTTATATTTATTCTATAAATACATATACAGATATAACATATTTTCTATTCCCTCTATATATTTATTTCCTATATAGAATACAATACATATATTTAGTTCAATATATATTTATATATTGTATATATGTATACATAAACACAATCATATATGAAAAATAGATGAAAATGTTCCTTGTCTCCTTCATTAGAAGCAGATATCACGTATTTAATTTAATATAACAATGTTATATAGATATATGTATATATAGGTATATACATATGTGTATAAATAAATAAGTATATTATTCTAATGAGAGAGACAGCAAAGGACATTTTTGCTCTTTGAATTGAATCTGAACACCAAACAGTACTTGATACACAGTAACTGTTTAATTGCTGATTGTTTGAAGGGTTCAAAAGCACTAGTGGAGGACATAGCTTTGGTAACAAGGAAAAGGACTACTTCCTCAAAGAACTGAGTGATGGAAAAGTTGGTGATGGTGTTAAGGAGATCTGAATTACAAAATTAAGGAGAGGAGGCACAATGAAAAGACTCAATTTTGGAGGATGTTGAAGGAGTGCTCTATTGGTTTGACCTCTATCAGTCTTAGAGACCCTTCTCAATTTCCTTTGCTTGATCATTATTTGTGTTTCATCCACATGCATGAGTGTATTTCAAGACTGTTTTTTTTTTTTTTAAATACAATCTCAGGATTGTATCAGGCCCCATAGGTTTAATTATCTTCTCAATGAAGGTGACTTGCATATCTTTCCTCATTTCCCTTTTGAGCTCTAGTCTTACAGTACCATCTACCTTTCAGACATCTCTAATTAGATATCTTGGTGGAATCTTAAACTGAACAATGTCCAGAAAAGAACTAATGATTTCTTCAATGTGTTCATTTTCAACATTTCCTTTTTTTTTTTTTTTTCCTGATGGTACTCCTATCCTTAAAGCTAATAAGGTACTCCACTTTAGCATAATCCCTGACTTTTCTCTCTTTCAACTCCCATACTCAATCAGTTGCCAAGTCATGCTAAGTCTATCTCCAAAAACATCTCTCTTATTCATTCTCTTCTCTGAATATACACAGAAACACTTTTTTCAAACCCTCATTACCTCTCATTTTAGTCAATCAATCAGAAAACATTTATTCCATATCTATTATATGTCAGATACTGTATTAAATGATGAGGGATACAAATATTAAAGATAGACCTTGTACTCAAGGAGTTTACAATCTACTGGGTAAGATAATACAAAAGGAAACAAAAAAAACAAGAGGGAAATACATTGTAATGACATGTAGAGACATCCAAAAGGTGAATGGGTGGGAAATGAAGAGATGGAGGATCATAAAAGGAGGCTTCATTAGGACTCCTTCCTTGATCCTCCAGTCAAAGAAACATTGAGAGTACCAATATCTAGTACACCAAATACTGAGGATTAATACAGTCATTTGTGATTTGCCTTCAGTCTCTCTCTTTCCTAATTAATCTTCCACAGTTACCAAATTTGTTATCCCAGAATCACACATTATCTCCTTTAGAATAAGCTTCTAATTTAAGACACAAACTTCTTGGCTTTTGGAAGCCTTCACAACCTGGTTACAACCTGTTTTTTTTTTTTTTTTCAGACTTATTTCATATTATTTTCTACTAAGCATTTTATGTTCTAACCAAATTGGCCTATTTGCTATTCTACTTCTTACCTGCATATCTTTGGACAGATTGTGTCTTAAGCCTGGAATGCATTATCTCCCTTTCATCTGGACCTTCTGGAGCTTCTTTCAAGGAGCAGTTCAGTTCAAATGCTACCTTCTACATCAGGTATTTTCTGATGCTGTCAATTGTCAGCCTTTTCATGCACCTAAATTTTTTCATATATATATTTTATATTATTATTTGTATTCATAGGACACCTCCCCCCATCCTTAATATAAACTAAGCTCCTTACAGTCAATGATTGTTGTCATTTTTGTTTTTGAGTCCTTAATACCTAGGACAATGCTTGATATGTAAAAGGACCTTAATAAATTTTTGTTAAATTAAATAGTAACATAGAAGGAGAGAAGACTGTGGGGAGAAGACTAAGTACAAGAAACAGCTAAAAACAATAACAACAACAATGTAATAGTCCTTAATTGCACTAAATTGTATGGTGTAATCTAGGAGTTCAGAGAAGGATGACTGCTTTCTTCTATGATGATCAGGTATGACTTCACAGGAAAAAATGGGACTGGATATGGACTATAGAGAAAATATCTGAGCAGTCAGAAAGCAACTGAGTGAGAAACTTTCCAAGTGGGTGGAGAACCTAAACATTTGAAGTGGGAATGATCATGGGAACATTTAGGTAAATAATTTCACTGAACAAAATCTTTAACTATGTTCAAGAAAGGTTTATTAGCCATAGCTCCATTAGAGAGTAAAAGTTATTCACATATATAGATAATGTTTTGAAGGGAATACTTTTTTCTCATGAAACATCCTTAGACAAAGGCAGAATACTCAGCTGACTGTATCTTTGGTCTGGGTCCAGGAGGAATGCAACATAGCAAAACATAAAGAAGGCTGAATTTAGAAGTCTTCTGACATTTACTACATGAAGTATCTTGGACAGTTGCTTGATCTCTTTGGGCCTCTCTTTCCTTATCTGTAAAATGAAGGAGTGCCTAGTCCCTTTCAAGCACTTAATCTATCAATTTATTATCTCTATTTGTATTCCTATATATGAATTTCCAAGTTAATTTTATTTTAGATTGTAAGATTTCACAGGGCAGGGAAAGGGTTTTAATTCATCTTGTTCATGGAACAATGCCATATATAATAAATTATTTTGAGGCGCTAATGTTTATTTTTCTCATTTGGGGAATTTCGTACCAAATGGTAATTCAGTATAAAGAAGAGATTATGCTTATCTCACTTCTCTCTTCTTTCTAGAGAGGCTAAAATAAAACATAAAATTTTCTATAATTTTGATCTTATTCACTGGGGTCATTTAGAACATTAGATCCTTGGACAAAATCCATATCTAAGAACTCAGTGAGTATTTAGTAAGATTAAACAATAAAAATGTAGAGAAAAAGACCATGAAGAAATATGACCAGAATTAACCTGAATTATTCTTGGAAATAGAAGGCTTTGAAGTGACATAATAAATATCACCTAGTATAAGATGGTCTTTATCATATAAGATATTGTATCCACTTTTAATTGCTACTGAACGAAGAATGAGAAAATCAGCTTAAGCTGCAGTATGAAAAAATTAAATTATTAGATATTAAAAAATGAATAGGCTCAGACATATAGATTTGGAAGTGCCTTTAGAAATCATGTAGTCCACATCCCCCCTAAATTTTAGAAATGAGGAAACTGAGTCCAGAGAAATGTTCCCACAGGAAACAAGTGGCAGAATTTGAACCTGGGTCCTGTAATATCAAATCCAGTATTCTTTCCACTCACTTAATGTGATGGAACCCTCTTACTATAACGCATAGTAGTTCTTCATCAGTATCCTTTTTATGTAATAATATCACACTTTGCCAAGTGAATACTTATGATGCAATACAATGAATATGTGTTTGGGGTAGAATGGTTGTAATAATTTCTTCAAATCCAGAAAATGGTAGGTAGGAAAGGATTAAGAGTGCAGGCTCCATATCTCAGTTTGTTATTATTACACTGAATAAATTTCAGGTAGTTTTTGGCAATGGTTTTATTTTATTTTTTGAGAACAAGCAGAAAAAGCATGCACAACTCTTTGTTATTCTAATTAGAGTAAATAAAAAAATTGAATAAATAATCCCGACAATATACTATTGCCAAATTATGCAGAACATGTAGACTCAATGGATTCCAAGATATCTACCAAGAACTTAAAGTAGGCAGAGATTCCTTTATACCTATCAGTTTCTGCTTCTTCAACAAAGGATATTTATAGATTACAGGAGAGTCCTAAAGTACTATTGAAAAACATTGCATTTGCCTTTAGTAAAATGCCACATTCACCTCAAATCAGCAAAAGTTATTCATTTTCTGAAGCACAGCATATCACCTGGTATTAACTCTTCCTCTTTTGCACTACACTGAAAATTCTGAATGGCAACAGAAATAAAGCTAGAATTAGAGCAAAATAATCTGACTATGTCCTGCCATCTATATCTTTTGATTCCTTCTATAGATACACTTTCTAAGTAACCATTGCATGCTTATAGAGGTGGGATGTCTACTGATTTTGTGGGGAATATGAACCATATAGTTTCATTTCTGAAACTGCTTGATTGGAAGATCATATTGTCACTGGTAACTGATTATTATTAGCTAATTATTATTACTGATCATTATTAAATAAGTATTACTATTATAATAGTAGTTCATCTTTATATTGAATTCTAAAGTTTAAAAAAGTGAAGTTTTTTCTTGAAATAATCCTATGAAATAAATAATATTATGTATTTTTCCATTTTGTGGAAGAAGAAATTATATTCAGGGAATTTAATAACCTGAAAGCAAGACTTAGTCAGAATCTGACTCTAGATCTCTCATATACAATTCTAATGCTCTTACTTTTATCAAAACAGTGGAGAGAGTGCTGAACCTAGAGCCAGTTCGATTGCATCCAAATCTGACTCAGACATTTACTAGTTCTATGATTCTGGGCAAGTTATTAAAATTTCCCAATCCCCTGTCCACCTAAGTTTCCTATTATATAAAAAGGAACAATAATAATACCTAGCTCCTTGAGAACTTGCAAGGAAAAAATAAGATAATATTTCTAAGGCACTTTGCAAACTTTAAAATGCTATATAAATGCTAAGTATTCTATCCTGGTATTTTGTAGACATCTCTTGTAAAAAAACTTAAGGCCAAAACAAAATCATATCTTGTTACATCATCTAAAAGCCAGAAATCTCCATCCATCCATTTTTTTCATCTTTTCATTTTTCCATCCATCCACAATCCATCCACTAATCCACCCATCCATCCACATACTCCTCAAAAATACTTGTGAAATGCTCTTTTGCCTCTAGATGGCAGCATAATTCAATTGAAAAAGGGCAAAGCAAATTACCTGTGGCAAATTTATGCCTATTTCCAAATTAATCATTGACAATATGGGGAAAAGGAAGACTGGATCATTGTATTTATTCCACTCATCCTCTGTGATTCTGCCTTCCCACTTTCTCCTTTCTCCTTCCCTTTCTCTCTCCAATACATACATACTGAAATGCCACATGTCAAAGCTTTCCTTGTACATTTAGGTCACAATGTTCTCATCTGTTCTTAAAGGTTAATGAAATGGAATCTCTGGGCCACCCTGCCCCTGTGGTCAGTTTTAATTATTTGCTAATGTCTTGTTAATGACATATTAAATGACATGGGAATAAATTTTGCTTCCGTGTCTAATCCCTAGACAAGAGGGCTCCAGCTCATCAAAGTAACATGAGGGCATTGATACTTGAGCAGCCCTGCCTTGTGCCCCAGTCCCATCTGTATTAGGGGATGGTGGAACAGTATGAGATAGCAATGTCTCCAAAGGTGATAGTATTAAAACCCTGACTGGGAACTCCCTTCTTGGTAATACAGAGGGTACTTAAAGTTGAGTAGTCCAGTATGCGAGAAATGCCAACAACTCAATTAGTGCACTTGGCACTTTGCTTTCAACTTGCAAATGCCCAAAATATGTGGCCCTGGGCATAGCTGACATAGGTCACCACCTGGTGCTCCATTCTTACATAAGCTTCTTTTGTTGCTTCTGATGCTGCAACACAGAACTCCTACTCAGTTCAGAGTCTCCACAAAGATCAGTGGTGAGACACTGAGAAGGTACAGCTTGATCACCAACTTGTCACTGCAAGAGCCTGGAGGAACTTCTGGTGGCCACAATATGTAATAGGATGGCTGAATAAGATTCACAACTTGTTGTAAGATTGTCCCTTCATAACAGAAGCCATAAATAACTTTTCTGTAATTTCAGGGAAGAATTATATTCAAGAACTCCACTTTATGTTTTGTAAATATTTGCTTAGAGGTACACTAGAAAGAATTTGGAGTTATGAAGACTCAAGTTCAAATTCTGCCTCAGATACTTACTATTAGGTATGAGACTGTAGTTAAATTTACCTTTCTTTTCTCATCTATGAATCAGTATGAGGAAAAAAAATAAGAAATTATTTGTAAAATATTTTGCAAACTTTAAAGAGCTAAATAAATGTTAGCTATTGTATTTTTTTTTCTAAAATTAAAAAACAAATAAACATAAAATTTTACTATGCTTAAAGCAACTACAAAGATAAAATCCCCATTTAGAAGAATTTCCCTAAAACTCCCACCCACAGAAAAAGAAGCATGCATAGATAAAACAAATCCATAACACTTTGGCTTGCCTGATAATATTCCTGACATTCCTATGAGGCTCTCATCCTATATGAGATAAGATGTTTTGCCAAGGTCTTACAAGCCTTGGCTAAATGTCAAAGGATTATCCCATAAACAAAGCTTTTATTAGTTAAAAGGCAAAAGAACTTAAAGAGAAGTTAATAAGAAGTAGTAACTCATCTCCTTCTCTCACAGATACTTTCCAATTAAATTAGTGGAAACTCCAAAGCAGTCACTGGTAAAAAGTTCAGAAAAAGCAATCCTGGAGAGCATATAAATTCACAAAGATGGACAATTAGATCCAAGCTTTCTGTTCAGGGTGTGGGACCATATGTAGATATGTAACTACTCCAGCCCAAGAGACAATCCCTTAGGGATTGGACATATGGGACATATAGAACTTACTGCCCAGTTCTAACTAGGTCCTAACTAGGACCATCTGACTGTGAACATGTTACCTGCTGAGTTTCCCTAAATAAACGTTGGCATTTGGACATATTGTTGTATTATTTCCCTGCAAAAGAAAGTGCAGTGTTTCTCCATGGAACAGCTCTCAAAGCTGGGACAAACTGATCACCCCATTCTTCATGGAGTTTCCCATAGTGTCTGCCTTCATTTGAGTCTCATCACTCCAACACAGGGGACATACAAGACAGCAAAGAGAGTAGATGTAGGACAGATATTAGAAATATCAGGGAAATAGAAGCAATAAAATCTAACAACTGAAGCTTCAGTGTACTAGCTGACTAGTATTTATATGTTTTTATTAAGAACAGAGGCACTCATATATTTTGATTATTTGACATCATTTTAAAATTAGATTTTCAAGGCCAGCACTCAAGAAGATTGTTTTTCCATTTAAATATTTTCTCTTTTTCCCTTTGTACTGCATGAACTCTGTCCCATTTTATCCCTTATATAGTGTTCCAAAAGTCTTAGTGCAGTTTTAAGTCTTAGTAGCTTTTGGGACAACCTGTATACATATCAGGGTTAAATTTCATTTTCCCTTCATTCTGTCCTCTCAAAATGTGAGATCAATCAATCAATCAACAAACATTTAAGTAGCTACCATGTACCAGTTCCTCATCTGCAAAATGATCTGGAGAAAGAAAAGGTAAACCACTCTAGTATTGTTGCTGAGAAAACCCCATGAAGAGTCAGAGACAAATGAAAAATAACTGAATAACAACAACAGAAATATGTTAGGTGCTATGCAAAGCACTAGGTATACAAAAAAAGCAAAAGACAGTCTCTGCCTCAAGCTTACTATCTAACGGAGATACAACATGCAAATAAATATATACAAAGTGAGCTATCTATATCTCTCTCTCTATATGATAAACAGGACATAATTAAAAGAGGTTTTAATTTAATTTAATTACTGGAATTAAAAGGGGTTAAAGAAAGATTCATGTAGAGGATAAGATTTTAATTGTGACTTGAAACTAGGAAGGTCAGTAGTTGAAGCAAAAGAAGGAGGGCATTTCAGGGATAGTGGATAGCCAGAAAAAGATGAAACAAAATAGCTATTTGAAAGAATGCTGCCTCCTGAAAATATGGACTGGTTTCAAACCCCATCTCTGATGTTTACTACCTGCATAACCTTGGGGAATTCCATTAACCCTTCTGTGCTTCAGTTTCAGTTCTCTATCATTCTGTCTCTCTGTCTCTCTGTCTCTTTATTATGTACGTATGTATGTATGTATGTATGTGTGTGTGTGTGTATTTATTGAAGTCCGCTTTCTGAAGATAGCTTTTGATATGTGTACCTATGATCTTATAGCTGTTCCTCATGGTTGAAATGTATTGTCTCCTTGCTTCTGCCTCATTTCCTCTCTTCCTTCAAAATGCAATCCAAACATCCTCTTCTGCAGGAGGGTTTTCTGATCTCTCCAACTTCTAGTATCAGCCCTCTCAAACTATTTTGTATTTAACTACTTTGTGTATGTTTTCATTTTTATGCTTTGTGTGTGTATATGTATTCCATTAGAATACAAGATTTTTGCAAGTAGAGGTTGTTTTATTCTTACTACTTTTGTCACTGAGGACTACCACATGCTTGGCATATAATGGGTGCTTGATAAATACCTTGGTTGTTTGGTTGATTAATATTATGAAATATAAACAAAATGCTTGGAGAGGTCAAAAATATGAACGATCATTTATGGCTTTGGGAATTAAGGAAAGATACATACAGGAGAGATAATTTTAACTGTCTTGAAGGATGGGTAGTATTACAATGAATGGACCTGTTGGGGATGGACATTCCCAGGAGAGAAAATGGAGTAAGACAGAAAAAGAAAAAAAAATTTTGGGAAGCAGTTGGTAAATTAGTTTGGCTGGAGCATAGAGCTGATGAATGGAAATAATATGAGATAAAGCTGGAGAGGTAAATTAAGTCTGGTTGTGAAAGATGTTGAATGGATTTTACTCAGTAAGCAATAGGCAATAGGCAAATAAAAGTTGTTGAGCATGGGGATAAATAAAAAAGGAAAAATCATTACAGGTAAGAAAAGCACTATGAACAAAAGCACGAGGCTGTGTTGTGCTTGATTTATGTAAGAGGCAATGGGAAAAAATGCCCAGCTGGACTGGATGATTTCAAATAAAGTTTGGATGGTAACATAATGGATAGATGATCACTTTGTCAAACATAGGAGAGTACACAGGAATTAGGGACATAATAAGAGTGAGATATAAATAAGGCAATGTTTTAAGAAAATTTATGTAGTAGTTTTCTTGAATAAATTGAGAATACTTAAAGAGAGAAACAGATATGTCTTATAGCAATGTACAAAATCTCAGAGTTGGAAGAGACCTTAGTAGCCATCTATCTAGGTCATATCTCTCCCATCTACAAAATCCCAAATAAATAATCATTTGACTTTCTCTTGAAGACTTTCAGTGAAGCATATTCTGCTATCAATTAATGTTATTGTTTAGTCATTTTCAGTTCTCTTCATGATGCAATTTGGGGTTTTCTAAGTAAAAATAATAGAATGCTTTGCCATTTTCTTTTGAAAATTATTTTATAGATGAGGAAACTGAGGCATACAAGGGTGACTTGATAGATCACATAGCTAATTTCTGAAGCCAGATTTGAATTTACAAAGATGAGTCTTCCTGACTTCAGGTCCAGGGCCCTTTCCACTACACCACCTAGATGTCTCATCAACTAATGTAGTTCACTGCATATTTAGAATAGTTGTGTGATATAATGGATGGAGAGATAGCTTCAAAGCTGAGTTCATACTGTGACTCACATTGGACAAATTATATAATCTCTAAGTGCTCTTGACAACTCTCTAAGATCATAATTGGTAAAGAAGGGGTGAATCTACTTTGGTTAAGGGTGTTTCCTCACTAATGAAATCACAGTTCCAGTACCTATGTTTTCCCTATCCTAATTTCTGGACATTTATCCTTCCATCACGTCTAAATCTACCTCTGGCACTTCCATTGCTCCTATTTTTGCTATCTGGGGCAAAGCCAAACACATGTAATTTTTCTTCCACATGATAACCCTTCAAATACTTGGAGATAACTATTATTTCTACTCTAATTCTTCTCTTCTCCAGGTTAAATATACTAAATTTCTCCAGTTAATATTTGAGACATGGTCTTTAATCTACCCACAGATTTCTGGTCTCACTTCTAAGGATTTTCTCCGTCTTGTCAATGTCCTTCCTAAAATGTGACACTCAGAATTAAATACCCTCTTCGAGCTGTAGTCTGACAATACCCTGACACTTTCAAGGTCATTAACTTCTCAGTGCAGATCCTGATTTCCACTTTTTAAAATTACCTAATTCTATTAACTCATATTGAACTTAAAGTTCCTTCCCTAAATGACTCAGATATTTTTCATACAAATTGTTTTCTAGACATTCCTTCCTTAGAATACACTTGTGTAGCTGTGTATTTGAACTCAAGTGTAGAAATTATTGTTGTGTTATGGGAAATAATAAAATTTGTCTTAAGCAATTAAATTCACTATCATGGGGCCATTAAAAGATGTAAACCAAGATCTGTGAATCTTTGATCATCTTATGATAATTTCTTTCATTAGTTTAGATATTTAAGTTCTTTCTAGAGATTAGGTACTTACTAGAGACAGGACCTTTATAACCCCCACATTCTGTTCTGGAAAAATGGGGGTTGGGGTTGGGAGATTGTTTGAGAGATAAAACATCAAAAAACAAAAAAAATTGTCCTTTTGTTTATGGAAATGATGCTAATTAACATATGCTATGAACTTTGTTATTTTTCTCCTATAGATGCATCTGGATCCCTTAAAGCATGATAATCTTAGAGTCAGTAAAACCTGAATTCAAATGCTGTCTTATACATTTAGTGCCTCAACATTAAGTTATTTTACTTAACTTTTCAGGCTCAATTTTCTCTGAGGTAAATAGATGGTATAGTGGATATAGTACTGAAGTTGGAGACAGGAAGATCTATTTCTTAGCCTCTGATAATTATTTAGCTGTTCTGACCCTAGGCAAGTCACTTAAACTTATTCAGCCTCAGCTGCCTCATCTATAAAATGGACAGGGAGAGGAAAGGATAGTAGCATCTATCTCAGAATTATTTTGAGGATCAAATAAGGTAACATATGTAAATCATTTGACAAACTTTAAAATGTGATATATTGTTGGTGGAATTGTGAATATATCCAACCATTCTGGAGAGCGATTTGGAACTATGCTCAAAAAAGTTATCAAACTGTGCATACCCTTTGATCCAGCAGTGTTTCTACTGGGCTTATATCCCAAAGAGATACTAAAGAAGGGAAAGGGACCTGTATATGCCAAAATGTTTGTGGCAACCCTGTTTGTAGTGGCTAGAAACTGGAAAATGATTGGATGCCCATCAATTGGAGAATGGTTGGGTAAACTGTGGTATATGAATGTTATGGAATATTATTGTTCTGTAAGAAATGA
This sequence comes from Sarcophilus harrisii, assembly GCF_902635505.1. Taxonomy (NCBI): domain Eukaryota; kingdom Metazoa; phylum Chordata; class Mammalia; order Dasyuromorphia; family Dasyuridae; genus Sarcophilus; species Sarcophilus harrisii. Next base: position 161,700,047 of record NC_045428.1, on the reverse strand, counting down.
CCAGCAGGATGATTTCAAAGAGGCCTGGAGTGACTTACATGAACTGATGCTGAGTGAAATGAGCAGGACCAGGAGATCATTATATACCTCAACAATAATATTATATGATGATCAATTCTGATGTATGTGGCCCTCTTCAACAATGAGATGAACTGAATCAGTTCCAATAGAGCAGTAATGAATTGAACCAGCTATACCCAGTGTAATTGTACACTATTTCAAAGTCCGATTTTTTTGTACAGCAAAATAACTGTATGGACATGTATACGTATATTGTATTTAACTTATACTTTAACATATTTAATATGTATTGGTCAACCTGCCATCTGGGGGAAGGAATGGGGGGAAGGAGGAGAAAAGTTGGAACAAAAGGTTTTGCAATTGTCAATGCTGAAAAATTACCCATGTATATATCTTGTAAATAAAAATCTATAATAAATTTTTTTTTAAAAAATGTGATATAAATGCTAGCTACTATCATAATTACTATTAATATTAGAGATAGATTACATTCTCACCAATCCTTCCATTTCACTAATGGTGTATCTTGTGAAGCAGTTATGTAACACTGAAGTTGTGGTCTCTGATGTTCAAATGGAGAATGGCGTTTTCCTTTTCTCTCTGACTTTTAGCTACAACCTTGGCAACATCAATACAGGGTCTAGGGATCTAGACCACAAAATTTGTCTGGCTAGAAACACTTAAGACATCCAGCATTTGCTCTGATCTTACTTCAATTTGCTCTGATACCAAACTCATTTCAGTAGAAATCTGAAAAGTCAGGGAGGTCTCATATATCATCTTAGCACCTAGGTACTTAGTGAATGGTAAGGAATGCTTGTTGGATTGGACTAAACTGAATCAATTTTCTGCATTAGGGAGAATGACCTAGCAATAATGTGCAGAAAACTATAGAGGGAGTATGTCATAGAGACAGGCCACTGGTAATGGAACCTTAAAATGGAGGCAGGGTGTTAGTTGCAATGGAGATCAGGGGATGGATGCAAAGTATATTAGAAGGTAGAATGGATAAGATAAGATAGGATGAATAAGAGAGAAGGAGACAAACATGATTCCTCTAGGGTTATGATTGAGTCTAAAAGACAGTATCTTTCTTCTCTCCTCTTATAGAAAACGGAAAACTCAACCTTCATGAGAAAGGAACAAAGAGCAAGCACATGCAAAGGAGACAAAAAGGATCTCTGGAAGCTCAAATTGCATGACTAAGGGGAGTGATAGAAAATATGGAAGACCTGTGTATGGTCAGCATTTGTATTGCTAGCTACTGTGACTGAAGTGATTCTTGCTCCAAATGGAGGTAGATTGCTGTGGAAAAAATTAAATGTGGAGGCACTACAGAATGGTGATGGCTGTCTGTGATGTCGAGAATGAAGCCAGTAAAATTTCTACCTCCCCATTCCTTATTTCCCATTCTAGACTTCTTCTGTTTTCTGTATTTTCAATGTGTCCTCAAAAGAAACCAATTTCTCTAAGACATTATTCAGTGTATGTGTCTGTGTGTCCTTGGGGGGATTTAAAGCAGTGAAGTGGGAGGTTATGGTTACTCAAGCACACCCACAGAAGGAAATTCTTTTTCTAATTTCTAGAATTTCCCCCCAGCTAGATTTGAGTCTAAAAAAAGACATTTTATTGGTATAAATTATTATAGTTCCCCCAAAGCAGAAATAAGATTAAATGAATCCAATCTTATACCTAGACACAATTGAGTAGAGTTTTAATAGAAGTTGAAATGTTAAACTGAAGCAGGTGGAAGCCTCCCAAATGCCTCAGGCAAATTTCTCTCTATTGTCTCTTCTGTGGCAGATTTAATGAACCCCATTGCTTTCTCTGAGGAAGAAGAGTGGAGAAGTAAAGCCACACCCCTATTAATGCTTGAAGGGAAGAGCTTAGAGTTCCTCCAACCAAATCAGGGTGTGGCCAGATAAAGACTGATTTGACTCCTCAGTCATATACAACTTACTTCAACCACTGTTGGGCAAATATTATTCTCATTTAATAAATGACAAAAAGTGGCTGATAAACTTGGAAGAATGGTAGTGAAGTTGATTCAGTCACCTGAGCCATAACTAGACATTTTTTCACTTGTACCAAAAATGAGCACTAGATGGTAGAGGAGTGGGAGGAGGGTTGGGTGGTAGTGTTATTGCATTTGCAGTCTTACCAGGATTGGGGTTGGAAACTGCTCAAAGCAGCCCTTTGCTCCCACTATATTGATCATGACTTCTACTCCAAACAACTTGAAAATAAAGAATGCTTTTCTAACTTGTCTCTCCTATTCCTTCCAAATTAATGGTAAATTTGAGGAATGCATCTCAGGACTTTAAGAATTTGCTACCTTCTAACTCTTGAAATGGACTCTAAAACAAAGAAATAGTGACTAGAGCTAGGGATTGTAGGCTTTTCCCCTAGGGTGCATGGTGACTTCACATTGGTAATTCTCTGGCATGAATTAATTCAGTTCAATTCAATTTAATAAGCATTTATTATGAGTGCTAAGTATGGCCAGACATTTCTCTAGATGCTATGAATGAAAAAGAAAATAAACAAACAAAATAATCCCTGACCTATATTCTAGGGGAAAAGGAGTGGGGGAGGGGGGAGGAGGCACAACATTAAGACAAATATTTAAAGTGCTTATAAACTCTAAGTCAATAAAAACTCTTTTGGGTGTTTTTTCTGTGTTGCTTGAGACAGGTGTTATAGTAGATCAACTATTCTTTAGAGTCAGGACTTGAAATCTTTCCCCAGGCACTTATTAGCTATAAATGACTGGGAAACTCACTTAATACCTCTTAGCCTTAGTTTCCTCAACTGTCAAATGAAAGAGTGTGAGACTTCATGGATCCCAAGGTCCTTTCTAAATCTAAATCTAAATCCTATAATCTTTGGAATGCTTCAAATATTTGAAACCTGCAAACATGCTCCCCCAAAGTCTTTTCTTCTCCAGACTAAATTTCTCCAATTCATTCTGCTGATTCTTCTATGACATGGGACAGAGGTCATATCATAGTTCTTCTACTTATTACCTGTATGACCTTGAGCAAGTCACTTTCTTAGCTTCAATTTCCTGATCAATTTAATATTTTAAAGGATTTAAATACTGATTCAAACACTTTCTTCTCTCTACACTCTCTCTACAACAGCAATTGTGCTTGCTCAGAAAAATATCAACATGCCTAGTGGGGGAGGAGGGAATACCATAACATTTTAGGAGAACCAATGCTGAAATTTTTTGTTTCACGCAACCAGGCAGCCACACGAACAGTTCTAGTTCTTGTCCTTTGGGTCAATTGAGTCACAAGGATGTACTCTTGTTTCCTTAAAACAAATCCAATCTAACTTATGAAAAACAAATGCATGTCCTACATTACTGTCCTACATTATTTTGAAGTTAGAGCTAAAATGGGGATAGCCAAAGAAAAGTTCTCTCTCTTTTTTTAATTGTCCATACAGAGTCACTTAAGGCTTTTGAAAGAGGATATGGTTAGATTTGTGCATTAGGAACATTAGTTTGGCAACTATATGGAGAATGAAATCAAGAAGAGAGAATCTGGAGTCAGGGAAACTAGTTTTCAACAGTTATAAAACGTTCTAGGTGTGTGATGGACATGAATTAAAGTTGTGACTATATGAGTGGAAAGGAGAGGACATGGTATATTGAGAAATGGTATAGAAGTAGAATCAATACAATTTGGCAACTATTTGGAATAGAGGAGTGATGTTGGTAAAGTAGAGAGGGAGCATGGAAGATAACTGAGATTTTGATCCTAGATGACTGGGAGGATTGTAGTTAAAAAAAAAAAAGAGAGAGAGAAATTGGCAAAATGGAATATTTGTTTAGGAAAATGAAGAATTTCATTTTGCACGTATGGACTTCTGTCCATAAAACCACGGATGACAAGGGGAAGAGATGAATGACAACTTAATCTCAGTAAAGTTAGGAGATGAGGTTACTAGTAAAGAGAGAAGTGGACAGGGTGAGGGAAAAATTTGGAACTTTAAGTAAAAGAAGGGTTTGGATATAGCCTGAAAGAAATATGAAAGGAAATCAATTAGAGGTGAATAAAGATTGCCAAGTAGTGGTGAGGAGTTAATTTAATTCAGATAGCATGAATATGACCCAGGAAACAGAGTTTTGTTAGTGGCATGGAAGTAGAAATGGAAGTGGTGATAGTGGTTAAGAGTAGGGATTAGCAGTCTGGATCAGCAAAAAGTCAAATATGCAAGAAATCCAGAGGTGGAAGGTAATCTTGTTACAGAGCACCTCTGGAATCAGAGGTTTAGATGTACTTTCTGCTTCAGGTGCTTATTATCTACTTGATCTTGGGCAAGTCATTTATACTTAAATTCAGTTTCCTCATCTGTTAAAAATTTAGGAAATTGGACTAGATCTTTTCTGAGTTCCTTTCCAGGTCTAGTTCTCTGATCTATGGAATAGCTAACTTGGGGAGAAAGGTAATGAAGAGAGAGAAATGAAAGTGGCACAGGGGTGATGCTTTGGGAGAACAGAGAAGGCGGAGGAAAAGAGATTATAATGAAGGCAAAAGAGATGGTTCAAGAGAATTGGAAAATGGTAGAAGTGGATGAACAGGAGTTAGATCTGCATTAAAATGAGTTCTGCACTCTAGTGGATCATGATTTATTTTTTGTATCGATGTTAGATTTATCAAATAGTTGGTAGCTATGGGAAAAAAGTTAAATACAAGTAAATTTAGTTTGCCATGGTGGTAAAACTTCCTAATAGTTAGAATTGTACAAAAATAAAATGGATTAACTGCTAAGAGAGGGACTTCCCATTCACTGTTTTTATGGGGTGTCTGGATGATCACTTGTAGGGGATGCTGCAGAAGGGATTTTATCAGGTGGGAATTGGACTAGATTTTTGAAGTCTCCAACAACACTGAGATTCTGTGATTCTAAAAGCTAAAAGCAATTCCTTGGCAATTATCTCCCTGAGAAGTAAGTAGGACATGTTTTAGTATTCACCTTTTATAGATTGAGAAACTGAGGTTCCCACTATCCAATTGACACTCTCTTGGTTACCTCTTTGCCAGTAGCATAGTCGGGACCAGAATTCTTGATTCCTGGCTCTAATTCCAATGCTTGTTCCACTCAATTTAACTTCACAATTGAGTAGTCCTGTTATTTCTGCATAGAGTTACTTTGGGTCAATTGCATCTAGTCTCTGCTGGAATAGATATTCAAAGTACACAGTAATAGTACAGTCCTATGACCTGAGTAGATTTGGATCGGACCTCTGTTGTCAGTTATCCCATAGCACGTATTCTGTCATTACATATTATAAATGTAAGCACGATCAGTCTTAATGGAGCCTAATCTCATAATCCTAGCATTTTGGCATTCATAGGGAGAATTTTAAAGGACTTAGCTGGAGTGTAATATACATGCGGTGTTCTAACATATAAAGGAAGGTAGTCTAATATGACACAAATACATAATACATGTATATACATGTATACACAATACACGTATATATGTGTACAAACATATATGTATGTGTACACAAAGAGAAAGGGAAAGAGGGGAGAGAGAGACAGAGACAGAAAGACAGAAACAGGGATAGGTTGAGAGATAACACACAGAGAGATATATATTTAGACATCTGTGTCTGGGTTTATGATATCTATCTTTCTATCCTATATAAATTTATATAATTTTTAGACAGTTTACAAGTAAGTTGGAAAAAAATCAGAAGGGAAATAATTTCAGGCAACATGACATTGCTGTTGACAGCTGAAAAGCAACAGCTGCAGATAGGTCAAGCTGGACTGACTTTAATATTGGGTGGCACACTTGGAGCAAAGTTGTCATGCTCAGAAGCAATTATTGGGACATCTCTAAAAGTGGAAACACAACCATTTAAGATTGGGGGGACACACAGATAATTTTTTCCCAGCTATATTTTTACACATATATAAATCCTTCTTGGAACCTGATCCTTGAGTGTGGGAAATGGGATATATCACAAAAGGTAGAAACCAAAGCTTGTCTTTAGGTCCTTTGAGAAAAATAAAACAAAGCAATACAAAAACCAAGGAGTAAAAATTCTATGGAGGTGGATTTTAGCTTAATTTATGGAAGCTATTTTTCAATAATTAGTGCTATCAATGGAATAGGTTATTATGTAAAATAGTAAATTCTCCGTTATCTAAAGCATTTAAGCAGAGCCTTAATAGAGAAAATATATTGGGAATAACATTGTCACTTTCAACTAAGATTCTATAATTCTTTGCTTCTTTATGATTCCTCAATAAAATTTGTGTTTATGTGTCTCTGTCTTCAGACAAAAGAAGATAAATGAAAATGTGAGTGTTCTGCCCAAGGGCAATGCCACAAAGAACAAAATTCCATCACTCTCAAACACATAGTGATCAATCATGACTAACTTCAGAGTAGGCAATAGCAGTTTTGGAATTACCTTTCCATTGTGCGATTCTTAAATTTACCTTTTACTTTCTTTAAGTTATGCTTTGTATTTTGTCTTCATGAGAATATGTTGAATTTGGATCTTTAGATGAAATACAAACATGATTTTATCGATTATTGGTCACTGGTGGGCAATGATCATGGAGCAAACAACTGGGTAGGGGAAAAAGAAGTCATATGTTTTCTTTCAAATGTCATCAAGGAATAATTGAAGAATTTTTCAACTTTTTTTTTCTTCTGAGACAATTGGGGTTAAGTGATTTGCCCAGGATCACACAGCTAGAAAGATAAAGTGTCTGACACCAGATTTAAACTCAGGTCCTCCTGACTTCAGGGCTGATGCTCTATCCACTGTGTCACCTAGCTGCCCCTCAACTATTCTTTTCTATAGGTATGACAGGAATTCACCCTTTAACCATGAGATAGAAAATCTATAGGAATTCTTCCATTATGGTTTAGAAAATATTACTTTAATAGATAAAATAATGGCAAGAACATTTAGAAATTATTTAGTCCAATTCTATTTTTCAGATTAATAAACTGAGACTCAGAGAGCTTGCTCAAGGTGACTTAATATGACTCAAGAACTAAATGACTAAGCTTGATAATAAATGAAGTTTTTTTTTTTTTTGGTTGTTATTTAAATACTGATCCAAGTTATGTAATGGATTCTCTTTTGTATTCTTTAAGAGTGACCTAGATGCTTGATCTTAGAACTGAAATATTATTTCCTGGAGTGCTACCAGCATGGGAGCAGAGCCAGCCTTAGGTAAAATTGTGAACAAAACTAAATTTTTGTCATGCCCAACCTCCATTTCAGCTCTGTGCTATGCATTCTTCACTCATGGTTTAAAACAAGAATTTAACCTGAGTTCTAAAGCCAAAGGTCTCTTTTTAGAACTAGCTGTCAATATCCCTATAAGTTGGTAATTGTTCCTTTTATAGAGAAATGTTTCCTCTTCTCCCTCCTACTGGTGTTCTACACACATAAATGTTCAAATGTCACATGGTCCTTGAGATCTTTCCTGATTTCCTTTTCTAGAAGTAATCTCTATTTCATCTGGCTTCATGACTCTATTCCTCCTATACTTGTAGATTCTAATTTATTACTTCTGTGATTATATATACACAACTTTTCTTCCCTGACTAAAATTGTGTGCTTCTTGAGGATAGGAACAATGTATTATGTAATTCTTATTTTTCTGAGTACCTAGCTCAATGCCATATACTAAGTAAGGATATAATAAATGTACATTGGATCTATGAATTTATTATAACTTAGGGTATGAATTCTCTCTTCTCATTTAAGTAGGGTACTCTTGAAGATGAGCAGAATTTCAAGATCTATGGCAGGTAATGTGGGATAATTTTTGAAAAGATGAAGCTCACATAATTCCCTTCATATCATCTGGTTGTTTGTGCTGCCTATTTGCAGGCTGGCTCTCTTTGAGAAGATTTGGAATGAGAAGGTTCCAAGATAATTTAGGGAGGTTAAAAACAGAGGAATCAAAAGCAGAAAGAATGAGATTTTTATGAAGATGATATTGGAAATTTTCAAAAACAACATCCTACCTATCTGAGCAATTACAATCAATAAAAGTTAGGATTCAGTCCATATTTTTCTTTCCTTTTCAGTCTTATAAGCATCCTCAAATGACACTAATAATCAATGGGGTGATTCATAATATGTACTTTGTGAGTGAAAACAAAGTCTAGACAACTTGGTTCTTTGATAAGGATTGGCTTTCTTGTAACCTAAGTGGTATCTAAACTCTTTCTGTCTCTGTCCCTGTCTGTCTCTCAATCTCTACTTCTCTTTATCTTTCTGCTGAGTGCCTTCTGTTGACTTATTAGAGTACTTCTGAACCAGAATCAAAACAACCTGAAAATACAGAAAACAATATATCTGAGTAAATTAGGAAGATACAACACACACACACACACACACACACACACACACACACATAACATCCATATAAACTCACAGTTGATAAGTACTCTTTGGGAGATATAGGAAGCTAGAAGAGAGACAGAGTAGCTTTCACTAGGTCTCCCAGAGAAAGAAATCTTAGTAGAGGAGGTGGTATTTGGAGTTGGACTTAAAAGGTGAGTAGGACTTCACCTGCAAGAAATGGGAGAAAGGGCATTTTAAAGTAAAGAGAATGAGATGAATAAACACTAGAGAAGGGGAGTGAGCAGTACTTTATCAATAATTGCTGGGCAAGAGTGCTTTATCTATAGGTTGAAAGGTAAAGTCATTTAAAGACAGATATCTTCACTGAAAAGAGTTTGCATCTAGACTATGGAAGACCTTGAATGACAATATGGATTTTATATGGTAAATAATTAGGAGGCAGGATTAAATTATGTAGAATTTATAAATGTTTGGCAAACTTTTAAGAATTTTAGATATTTTTATTGTGTAGTTTCAGTCATTCCAAATCTTCAAGACTATTTATGGTCTTCTTGGCAAAGATACTAGAGTGGCTTGCTATTTCTTCCTTCACCTCATTTTAACAGATAAAGAAATTGAGGCAAACAGGGTTAATTGACTTGCTCTGGGTCGAGTAGGTAGGAAATATCTGAGGCCAGATTTGTACTTTTAGGAAAGAGGCTTTTTGATTCTATAACTGAAATTCTATCTACCTAGCTGTCCTAGATATACTATATATAGATATACTAAATCATTATTGTTATTATTACAAAGGATTGCAGTGGGGAAGTATTTAGAGTTACCATTAGTAGGCTATTGCAATTGTTATCTCTGAGGGAATAGTCTGAAATAGGTTAACCTGATCTAACAGTTTAGTGAGTATACTATTCTGTGTCTGGTTCTCTATCTCTACATTAAGGACCAGTAATTTGGATTTCCTTCAGAATATTCTATCAAAATTATTTAAAATCATAAAAAATCAGCTATCTAAAATTAATTTTTCTTTTGAATATTCATAATATATACTTATTTATGTCAATTCATCTGCATAGCTTGTAGTTTGTCAAAATGTACAAAAGACATGGGTTCCTTCCCTTTAAGACAAACTTATGGTCCTGATTTTGCATCATACAGGGGAATCTTTAGTTACCTAATTTCAAATTTGGTTACTTAATACCATATTATATATATATATATATATATATATATATATATATATATACACACATATATATGTTTATTTTATAACTCATTTAAGTAAAAATCAACAACAGCAATATCAGATGTGAGTCATATATCACGGTCAGTGGGAGAAGGGAAATGAAGGTTAGTAGGGTGAAAGTGGGGGGACAAAATAAGAAAGATAAGGGCAGAAAGAAAAGTATCACAGAATCAAGCAAAAGCTATCATAGGCCATCAAAGCTCTACAAAAATTTGTGAGCCATACTGATTTCAAGATAGAAGGGGGTCTCATAGGCTATAAAGTCCTTTTTTTTTTTTTCATTTCACAGACAGCCTGAGACTGAGAAATCTAAAAAGACTTGTGTCTAAGTCTGTTATAGCTACTTTATTACAAAAGAAAGACAAGAGTTCAAATTCTTTCATTCTTTGACACAGGTCTCAGAGCTTCATCTGAGGTTTAAAGTGCTCTTCTACACATACTGTAAAGTCTAGTACTATTTGTTTTATGAAGGCAAAAGAGTTTTGGGAATCTCATTTATCAAACTCATGAAGTTCAGGGATTTAAAAAAAAAGTGAGTCTCCACTGAATTTTTTATTTTGAATTTGCCTCTTCCAGGTCATTCATTTGCAGAGTCTCATATGTTTGGAAAGTTCCAAAAAAAATATTAGAAATGTTAACAATGCTCATAATTCCATGTCAGTGAATTAGCCTCAAGGGGTGACTTAAGTGTTGTCAAATTTCATGTGACAGCTTCAAGTATTAAGATGCTAAAAGAGAGTAGAATGAAGTGTCTGAGAATGCAAAACAGAATATCACAAACAAACACTGATTAACTTTTTATTATGCACTAAGCACTGTGCTAGGGATACTGTGAAAGCAAATAGAATCATAGCTATGAAGAACTTCTCATTCTAATGGGGTAATATGCAAATAGTTATGAATGTATAGCAGCTGTGAATTGAGAAGGCTTCTTGCAGAAGGTAGGATAGATGAAGATGAAGAGCATTCCAGGCAAGAGAGGCAGCCAGGTAAAAGGTAACCCCATGTAACATCAATCTTGTCCGCATTTTCTGACTCTCACATTTAGTAGAAGAGAGCAAGAGTGAAAATAACTGGAAGCACATCACTGAATGAGAGCAAATCAAGTACTCTTAGTATGAGAGCCCAGTGGAGAGGACAGGTTACAGGTAGACACTTGGTGCAGGGGATTTGCTAACACTAGCACATTATAACTGTGTACCAGTTCTAGAATAATCATGCATTGTCTTGAAGATTCTGGTCTCATGTTGCATCAGTTTTCAAAGGACTCTGACTAATATGTTCCTACTCTGATGGAAGATTCTAAGAATGAACATGAGGCAAATCAATGTCGCCATTGTGTCAGGTTGAGGTTTTGTTTATCTTTTCAAATAAGACCTGGCTGGCCCCACCAGTGGCTCAGCTGACACTACATTGTGAAATCCTAAGGGAGTAGAAGGTTGAGGAAGAATCTGTCTGTTGGGTTGGCAGGAGGGCATGATTCACTAGTAGTACATGAGAAATTACTCTGATTAAGCATGGGAGCCAGATGGACGCAAACTGCAGTTCTAAAATTCAGCATCCTTGCTCCAGCCAGACTCAAAACACCATTATTGTCAACAGGGAGTGAGTGTCCTTTGAGTGTCCAAGGGGTATATAGTTTTGTACTGGGTACACCATCATTAAATCACATGTTTATGATTTGTCCAACTAAAAGTATCCCAAGTACTCTTTAGTCAGAAAAGCCATTGGAGATCTAGTTGAAATGTTTAATTTTAAAGATAAATAAACTGATGCCCAGATAAGTAAAGTGATTTACATATAGTAGTATTATTTCCCCCTCAACAGCATTTTCTTTTCTCTTTCTTTCTTTCTTTCTTTCTTTCTTTCTTTCTTTCTTTCTTTCTTTCTTTCTTTCTTTCTTTCTTTCTTTCTTTCTTTTCTTTATTTTCACTTTCTTTCTTTCTTTCTTTCTTTGTTTCTTTCTTTCTTTCTTTTACTTTCTTTCTTTTTGTTTTGAGAGGCAGTTGGGGTTAAATGACTTGCCCAGGATCACATAGCTAGTAAATGTTATTTGTGAGAATATATTTGAACTCAGGTCCTCCTGGCTGCATGGCTGGTGCCCTATCTACTGTGTCATCTAGCTGCCACTATTTGATTTTTTAAAATACATATAAAGATAGTTTTTAGAATTCATTTTTGTAAGATGCTGTGCTCCAATTTATTTCTCCCTCCCTCCCTTACCTTCCCCCTCCCCAAGACAGCAAGCAGTATGATATGGATTATACATGTACAATCCTTTTAAACATATTTCCATGTTGTCATATTGTTCAAGATAAATTATACCAAAAGGGAAAACACCAGTAGGAAAAAAGCAAACAACAAAATAAGGAGATAAATCAGTACTATGTTTTGATTCATATTCAGTCTCTCCATAGTTCTCTCTCTGGATGTAGATGTCATTTTTCATCCCAAGTCTATTGGACTGTCTTGGATCACTGCATTTCTGAGAAGAGCTAAGTTTATCATAGTTGATAATCACATAATATTGCTGTTTCTGTGTAAAATGTTCTCCTAGTTCTGTTTATTTCACTCAGCATCAGTTCATGCAAGTTTTCTCAGGTTTTTCTGAAATCAGGCTGCTCATTATTGCTTAAAGAACAATAATATCCCATTCCATTCATTTATATCGTGAAGTTATTATGAATAGCTCTTGGATGAACCTGAATCTCTTGTGTCCTTCATTTCCTTTCATCTCTCATTGACTTTTCTATGAATGTCAAGTGTATGGAGGGAATTGATTCATTGCAAGACTATATGCTGTTAATATCAATAGTTAGCTAATATGCCTGATAAACCCAGTAGGTACTTAGTATATAGTAAAAGCTTAATAAATTTCTTTTCATTCATACAGAATCAATGAGAGAAAATCACAACTAAAAATGTCTAACAATCTAATACTATTAACTAAAGAGATAACTTAAAAATAACAATAATTACTGACCTGCCTACCTACTTTCCAATCTCCATAAAACTTTATGAAAATAATCTATACAATTATTAAGGGCTTTAAACTTTGATGAAGATTTAAGAAGACAACAGGCAGTTTTTCACAAATGATATTCTATGGTAGAGCACAGCTATACAACCTCAGAATTTAATGAAGTCACTGAAAAATCCCATCAAGTTTATTATTTTTCTTTTCTGAATAAAAAACATTTGATTTGGAGAGCAAAACACAGCCTTTTATGCTCTTCTCCAATAAGACGTCTCTCATGAATATTTTAAAATCATAAAAAAAAAATCCTTGAAGGATATACACCCATTGAGGTAACTTTGGTTCTGCTTACTAATATTAAGTAATAGGGAGGCTCATATTTTGCCTTTTGGAGATGTTAAGGGTTGAGTTCATATAAAAGAGGGATTCCCCAGAAATAGTTAGGTCCTCCAACTCCTTCCATTTGTGGGTGACATTGTGTTGATTTGATCAAGTCCTAGAATATTCCAAAACCTCTGAAATGAAATCCACTATCATTCAAAAGAGTTTGACTTAATCATCAATATAGGAAGAGTCAACTACATTAAGAGTGCCTAAGATATGTAGTTGGATAGACAATTCACTAGGGCAGTCCCTGCACAAAATTCTTAAACATATACCATGAATGGTTAGTGGTCTAAGCCCTAAATAGAATGTGAGGAAGAGAGCAAGCTGCCTTTGGAACTCAATTTTATAATATCAGTATTATTCTTCTGAAACTGTATGGTTGCATGTAATAAGATACCACAAATTCTGAAGTAATTTAGAGCATATAAGGAGAATGCAAAAATCAAGAATCATGCAGCAGATGTATAAAGGGTTCCTAAAGAGATATATGACAAAATAAGAAGCAAGCTGATCATTTGGAAGGGATACGGTTTTACATCATCATCATCATCATTATTTTGGATTGAGAACAGAAATTGTTTCATTTCTTTATTTTTTTTCCTTTTGCTTCCCCTGTACTTAGCACAATACCTGGATCACAGTGGGTGCTTAATAAATACATGCTGATTAATTGATTTATTAAACTTATAAGCTCCATTTGAATCCATGCAAAGTAAAGAAATTAAGAAGGACCATAGCCCATTAAGTGGACTCTTTGTGGAGGCTTGTAGGAAGATAAGAGTTCCAAAGAATGAGAAATGGATGAATTACAATTTGTGGGAATGGCCACTTCATTGATATCACAGATTTGTCAGTTTGTAAAAATATTAAAGCTTTTAATCAATAGCAAACAACTAATCTTTTATTTGAAGGTCATTATAGATAAGGAATTCTACTGAGTGTTTTTTAAGGAATTAAAAAAAATTATTACATGGTACTTGCTCTTAAGAGGCTTGCAATCTGATTAGAGAAATAAGACATTAAAAATAAATAACTGAAAATGCAAGCAGCTTAAAAAATGATGGTAAAAAAAGATATAGTTCAGAAGAAGAGATCACAGACTAGTTGGAGTTCAAATGGAAAAGATACGTTTTTTATTCAGGATGAATAGGATTCAGATAAAGAAGAAAAGAATACAAAGAAATGGCATGAACAAAAGTAGGAATTTGTAAGTATGCAGAGAGAGAGAGAGAGCAAGTAGACAAACTTGATGAAACTATAGGTTCATAGAGGAAGAAATGGGAGATGTGATTAGAAAACCAGACTGTGGCCTCATTGAGCAGAGCCTTGAATGGCAGAGGAATTTATGCTACACATAATTGAAAACCACTGAAGGTTTTTTCATAGAGGAATAAAATATTGAAAAAAGGATGTAGAAGAAATAATATACTGGTAAGATAATGGAAAAATTTAAAGTATATTCTGTGGCAATGGGGGAATATCAAAGAGAAAGAATCAATAAATAGAACTCATTATTTAGAATGTTTTCAAGTCATTTAGGGGTTGGACTAGTTGGCTTCAGCTGGATTGTAAAGAATATTGAACGAAGATAAAATAAAACTAGGATTCTAGTCCTGGCACTATAGTTAACTGTGTGACATTGAGTAATACATTTGATATCTATGGGTTTTGGTTTCTTTATCTACAAAATTAGGGGATTGAACTAGAATTATATCTAAAGTCTATTTCAGCTCTAAGATTAGTGATTTCATTTATACAGATCTCCCTGTTTGTCAAAGAACCCATTTCATTGTTGCATAGCTCTAACTATTACAGAACTCTTTATCTTGAGTTAATATCTGCCTGCCTGTAACTTGCACCCATCGAACCTAGTACGACTTTTATAGCAACACAAAATAAGTTCGATGTCTTTTCTACATGACACAGTCCTTTAGATGCTTGAAGATAGCTACCATATCTCCCTTTGTCTTCTTTTCTTTAGGTTCAATATCTTCAGCCGTTTTTACTGTTCCTTATAAGTCATGGTTTCTAAACCATTTCAAGATTCTTGTTAGGAGAGATAACATGGTCCCTCTAAGGGAGTAGGTACAGGATTTCAATTCAATCTAAGTAAGACTACTGTAATAAAAGAACATCATACTACGAATCATTAGAGCCGAGTTTGAGTGCCCATTAAAATCAGCATAGATTAATTAGCACCTAGCAAGACCCAGAAGGAATGAGAGATAGAACAGATGAGTTTTGATAATAAGGGAGGAAAAAGAAGGAGATTAACAACAGACTGGAACATGAAACATCCTCTGGAATGGAAGGCCTGGACAAGGTATCACTGAGGGCTCTTGATCAACCATAGGGAAGACAGAAGGCAATAATACTAACCCAGACTACTTCTTAGTTTTGTTCACTATTGCAGAATTTTGTAGAAACTGGGGAAAAATATTTTCTGTTCAGTTAAATAGTTGATTTTCCTTTAAGTCATTGTGCCAAGCATAAAAAGAGCTTCATGTACTTTGCAATGATATTTTGTGACATTTTTAGTATTATTAATATTTTATTAGAAAACTATTATATTTCCTTAAAAGATGTTATTTTAAAAGGTTTGACATATTCTTTCTTAAGTGTGGTTTAACAGTGTCTGGGTTCTCTTCTAATTTTACAATGAAATCCATAGATAGCAATATAAGGAAATTTGGCATCATTCAGGGGAAAAAATTGCTAGAGAAAGTGAGGTAATATATTTGAGCTATGGGATACAAGATACGTAAGAGGATGAATGTCTTTAGGACCCTGTTTATATAAGCAAAACTCAGTATAACAAGACAAATAAATCCCTCCAACACTCACAACATAATGCTGTTTTGGATAGTGTAGATCATGAAGGCTTCTCTCCTTGGACTTGGCCTGGGTCATAGTATATTAAAGGAAACTGAGTAAGATGAAAATAACTTGAGCCAGGGACAAAGAGAATAAGATGCTGCCATGGTGATAGAGAGCATGGCAAACCAGAAATTAAATACAAAGATAAAGAACTAGGGAGACAAAGCTGAGAAGAATATCAGTTCACAGGATTTAGAGACAGAAGGATTCTTTGGGGAAAAAAATCTATTCCAATCCACTAATTTTCCAAATAGATAAACTGAAACTTAGTGAGGTGAAAAGACTTTCCTAAAGTCACATAGGTCATTAAGTAGCAGAGCTGAGACTTAAATTCAGACATTTTTGACTCCAAATCGAATTTTTTTTTTCTTTCTTGTACTTCAAGGAAAGAAAGAATAGGGGTAAGAGAGAAATATAGGGAGGAAAAGAATGGGGGGAGGGGGAAACCTGATTGGCCCTTCAAGGTTCAGTTCTAGTGCAATGCCTTTATGTTCCTTCTGTGGTTCCTTCCAGACTTACAGCTAGAAGGTAGCTTTATCACTATATAACTCAACTTTATCATTTTATAGATGGGGAAGCTCTGGTCCAGAGGGATGAGATGACTTGGGTCTGATTTAAACCTGAAAGGAAATTTAGATTCCAAAGTCCACTTTATTTTCCAGATGAGAAAATCAAAATTCACCAAGTTTAAGAGAAGTAACATATTCATGATCACATAGGTAGTATGTGACAGAATCAAGTCTTGAAGTCAGAATGATTCTGATGTCTCTTTTTTTTTTTCTTAAAACTCCTTTGGGATTTACTTTGGGATAAGTTATCTTAGGGGGAAAAAATGTTTCTATGAGGAAGAGTGCTCTTCCCGTGACCTTTTAGTGGGATTGCGTTAACTTGATAAAAAAAAAAACCAAAACCAAAACCAAAAACAAAAAAAAACCTATCCCTTCTTCCCTGGTGGAAGGTGGAAGATGAGAAAAGAAATAGGAAAAGGATAGTAACTTTTTGAATCCCTCAAAATTCATTGAGAAATTCTGATGAAAGAGGAAATTGTTCTGTCCAAACACCAGAAGATAAATGCTTATCATTTTAACATGAACTAACTTAGTAAGGAAAATTAAGATACATTTGATAAAGGTGATCTTACTGTCACTTGAAGAGACAGTTTGTTTGGAGGTTAGGATTCTGTAAACTTGTTTATAAGTATTTTCCACAGCCTTTGGATACAAAGAAAACTATTTTGTTTTGAAGTTTTATAAGCCTAAGTGCTTGTAAGGGGAGCTGGTAGCCATCCTCTGATGGCTGATTACTAAAGTTTCCATCTTTCACATCTTCCACATGGGTGAGAGCAATGAACTAAGAGAAAGAAGAAAGAAAGACCTATAGCTAGGTCCATTGTGTCAGGAGGAGTCTTTGTCACAAGTCTTACATAAAAGTCATAACTGCTTTTTATTGAATCTAGTAATAGAAAAGGAAGTCTTAGATAATGATATTATAGCATACATGTACAATTGAGGTAGATATCTCTTTTTTGGATAATCATGGGATAGTTTGAAGCCTTAATTCAGTTATCATATTTTATTGTGCTTGATTAAAATGATGTTTCACATTTAAGAAATTAACTAAAACCCTTCTTCATTTTGATAAGTCAGTGAATTAATCACCTAAGGTTTTTTCTTTTCTTTTTTAAAATCAGATTCTGTTTTATAGAAGCTATATAAACTATAATGTTCAGAATTGTTTGTGAAGAAGGGAAATTAAAAGCAACAACAACATGTAAAAACATTGGCCTGAAGAGTTGAGATTTAGTCCTGATTCTGCCTCTACATTTGGGAAAGTAGGCAAGATATTTAACCTCACTGACTCTTAGTTTTCTTACCTATAAAATGAGAAACATAGACTCAAAGCTCTAAGGTCTCTTTTACTTCCAAGAGTCTATGATTTCATTTTTAATATGCAGAATATAGACTGTGAACCATTTGATTTTTTAATATCTAGAAATTGGCTAAAGAACTGAAAGCACATTATTATTATTTATTTTTAACATGTATACACACTTGCTTCCTGGGATTGATCTGGATTCTTGGCCTGTAGTTCAATCTGATGAACTAGGTATTATTGATATAATTCAAGATGGTCAAAAAAAGAAATGATCCTGGACATTTTAAGAAATAAAAGAACACATTCATACCATTTCCACAGCAACCAATACTTATGATTTTTGTACAGAAGCCATAAAGACTAGAGTAATCATGATTTTCAACTATTTGTCCTTGGAACAAATAGGTAATAAAGTAGAAATTTAAAAATTCCATAGTGTCTAAATATTCTGTATATAAACATGAGCTGAAACAGCCTGTTTGCTCTTCATATTCTCTGTGTGAAGCATGCATAAGGCATGAATTTTCCATAACTGATGCATTTTTAATGAATTAATATATTTTTAATGATTTGATCTCTCCCCTCATTCAAATGGGTATAATCATCTCTTTTGCAATCTGGGAAGGATGCTTAATCCCTGCTTGGGTACTCAGCCTGAAATGAATGGGTTGATCCCTAAGGTACAATAGTATAATCTTGTAGTGCACCTCATCATCGTTAGAAAGATATGAAATGGCAGTACAAAAGGGATGTGTGGGAATGGAGTTTTACAAAGTGTCAGTGTTGATCAAGACTGCAGAGGTGATAAGCAGGGGGTTTGAATACACTCTCCGGAAGCCAGCCAGCTGCAACAGATGAAAGCATTTGGGGCTTTAACACAGCATTCTATGCATAGAGATTTATTATCCCTTTCCAAAGGTTTTCCTTGAATCTCTAGGATTTGGAGAGTGTCGGTCCTTTAGGACTCATTTCTTGCCATCTTTTAAAATAATAATACTTTAAAAACAGATATGCAAAAGCCCAGGAGCTGCAGAATGAAAAATGGCTGGGAGTTACTGAACTAAAATTGTACTGCCGGACTGATGTAAATCCCATCCAAATTCACAGGAAGATTAGAAATGGAGCTTCTGACTTTTTAGTTTATATAGGGAAGTGTGGCTATCTAGGTATCTATGTATGTATGAACATATCTATATAAGATGCTATGTATACATAGACACATATATGTGTGTGTATATGTCAGGTTATCTCTCTATCTATCATACACATACATATAATTCCTCCCTCCCCTTTTTCTCTGAATTCATTCTTCCCCACTATACTTTCAGGGATTACTTGGCTTTTCTGAACTAAACTGCCAAGGTGGGGAGACTAAATGCATTAATTGGCATGCATGGTGGGAAGTAGGACAGAGAAAATTCTGGTTTCCCAGGGTGCTTTGAGAGGTTAGCAGGAACTAAAAGGCACATTATATTTTTTCATTTATTCATTTTTTTGAAATCTCTCATCAGTATTCTCTCAACATTCTGTTTTCCCAGAAGAATATAAACTGCATCATTTCCAGGTGAATGTATCCTGGGTATTATTAAGTGTCTCAACACTTCTATATTCTGCATAATAGGGATTATAGCTAGAAGGGATTTTTTAGAGGTCAGATACACAATGTCCTCAATTTTTAGATGAGGAAACTGAGGCTCAGGGAGGAGAAATGATTTGCTCATGGATGAACAATAAATAAGTGGCAAAACTGGGAACTTAACCAGACCTTCTGATTCCCAGGGCAGGCTTCTTCTGAATTATTGCAAGGGTTATATCGCATGAAACTGTCCAGAAATCTGTGCATCTCACAATAGACATTTTACTAGAGATTGTAAATTCGTAAAAGCAGAATTGGAAGAGATCTCAGAGTTCATTTGGTTCAATCTCATTCTCTCTCTATCTTACAAGTAAGTCAACTCATCTGTAAGAGGAAGTGATTTCCCAAGATCATAAAAGGTAGCAGAGGTGAATTCTGTTCTGGATCTTTAACCCCAAGGCCTCAAATGAAGGCTTTCAATGCCTTATGAGTGCCATGTCTCAGCCACCCCCTGATCTAATTTATCTTCCTCTCACTTATCAAAGTAATTTTTCTAAAGTGTCTGATCTCTAACCCTAAACTCTATTTCTTTCTCTAATTCAATGAGTTCCAATAAGTTCCTTTTACTTCCGAGTTCATATTTGGCATTTAAAGGTCTCCCCAATTTGGTTCTTTTCTACCTTTTCACTCTTCTTATACTTCTTACTTCCTTTCATGAACTGTATAATCTAGCTAACACGGCCTTCTTGAATTTCTCTCAAATGCTAATGTTCCATCTTTTCTCTCTGGCCGAAAAAGGTCCATTATCTGTATTATTTGCATAGAAAAGAGATGGGTGTCAGTGGGCATATTGAGTGTTAAGTTTAGAAAGTGGAAAATCTGAGCTCAAATCTTTCCTTAAACACTTAACTTGCAGTTTGATCTTGGGTAAATAAATTTCTTTTAGCTTCAATTTCCTTATCTTTAAAGTGAGGTTAATAATAGTCCATACTTCACACAGATGTGAAAATCAAATCAAATAATATATATAAAGCTCTTTACAAACTTTAAAATCCTATTCAGATGATAATTACTATCAGTTAGTCTTTAGCTTGAGAAAAGTAACCAGGAGACATTACTTTAAAAACATAATATAATATGTAAAAACAAGGATGGTTTGTTGAGTTATGTCCAACTCTTTAGCTTTTCTTGGCAAAGATATTAGAATGGTTTACTAACTCCTTCTCCAGCTTATTATTTTTTTTTTTTAAAAACAATGAGAAACTGAGGCAAATAGGTTTTGTACATTTAATTATAACTTGAACGGGTTACCTACTGTAAACTTGCCCAATATCATACAGTTAACAAGTGTATGAAGCAAGATTTGAACTTGGGGAAAATGAATCTCCCCAACTTCAGATGCAGGACTGTATCCACTGTGCCATCTAGTGGTCCCAAGTTAAAATAGTCATGCACATTTAATTATAACTTGAAAGAAAGACTTAGCCTAAACTTTAACAGATGAGTGAAAACAGGACTATACTACTGAAGTATCTATTTTATTTTTCCTTAGTTCAGATCTATCACCTTGGGCCCTGGTCTTTGGGGCTTTACTGGAG
Source organism: Sarcophilus harrisii (assembly GCF_902635505.1). NCBI lineage: Eukaryota > Metazoa > Chordata > Mammalia > Dasyuromorphia > Dasyuridae > Sarcophilus > Sarcophilus harrisii. The sequence goes on along the minus strand of NC_045428.1, from coordinate 161,679,134 downwards.
GGAATGGCAAAAGATGAAGTTCCATACTCCTTTATCCTAAAAGAAGCTGGGAGGTAATCAGATATTCAAATCAACAATTAGTTCTGATATTCCAGAATTAGATCCTCCCTTCTCAGTGTTTTTTAGGGACTGGCTACTCACATACATGATTCCATTCTTCTCTTCTCCATTCATTCCTTTGGATACTCATTCGCTTTAGCGGAAAGCCAGTATGAGAAACTCTTCACCTTTTTTCTTTCTTTTTTGTCTCTGGCTGTGAAATAAAAGGTATAGTGAAACTGTCTAAGAATAAAAATAATGCATAGGATAGTTACATAAAATAAAATACAGATGATTAAAAGGAAATCAAAGATTGGTGAAAATAAAGGTGCATTTTTCCTATACAAGTTCATGAGGCCTTTGAAATCTATCCATGGACCCCCTAGACATGCCATGGACCCTAGTTCAGTTTGTGTTAAATTGGACTGCTCCTTATAGCAGGTTCCTCTACTCTTATATCTTTAGTATTTAGAACAATGTCTTATCCTACTAGACAATAACTATTTCTGGTATTTAATTGAATGGGATCTGCTTTCCTTCTTTTCTCTTTCAAAATGATTTTGAAATTAATTTTACCCAGATTTTTGCATTCTTAAATGTTAAGAAGCTGAGAGAAGAGAAACAGTATAATTTTTCCCAAACTTTCTCTCTTCCTCTCCCCACTATCCTGCCTGTGAGCTCTGAAAATGACCAGCAGTTTGGGGAGGCTGATTGTGTGATAATGGGACTGGCAGAAAGGAGCACTTCTCCACATCAGTCACTATTAAAAGAGCTGGGCAGAGTAGTCCTCATTAACCTTGTGAACCACTAATTTAAAGGAGACCTATTGTTCTTTAAAATGTCACATATAATTGGAAAGATCAAATAAATTAAATGAAGTGAATAAATTCTAACAAGAAACAAGATTGGTAGCCTCTCAGAACAAAATAATTCCCTTGTTATACATGAGTTATAAAAGAAAAGGGAACAAAACCTGTCTCGATGAGTTTATGTCTTTTATCTCCAAGGCCAGACTGAAAGTTACCTCTTCCAGGGACTCTTTTCTTGATTAACACACTAAACTCCTATTCTCCCAATATCTGTTCTGCTTAGGTTTGGCTCGAACTGATGATTAAGACAGAAAAGGTGGGGAGTGGTGGCTCATTTTTCCTTTCCTCTCTCTCTCTCTCTCTCTCTCTCTCTCTCTCTCTCTCTCTCTCTCTCTCTCTCTCTTTAAAGCTGTGTTAAAATGAAATTCAAAGAAAAGAAAAAAGCTATTGTTTTAGCTGGATAGGAGAATGATAATGGATGATGCAGATAAAGAGGAACTATTTAATTTCATTTTTACTTCTTTTGTCTACTAAAGAGAATGAACTTCAGTCTGAGAATAAAAGTGATTAACATCAATTGAAAGCCAAGATAATTAAGGAGATTGTAAGAGAGGTCACTTCAATAAGTTGGAATCAACTGGGTCAAACTTAAATCCTAAAATATTAAAATGACTTGTGGATTTGATTGTTCAAATATTGTCAGTAATCTTGGAAGATTTCTGGTAAATAGGAGAAATGCGATGTAGTAATGATGAACAGTTTCTCAATTTTCAAAAAAAAGTGAAAGGTAGATCCTTCAAACTATAGAGCAGTGAGCTTTATGTACATTCTAAGCAAAATTCTGGAGTAGACCTTTTTCTCCCCCCTTTTAGAGTCAATTGGGGTTAAGTGACTTGACCAGGATTACACAGTTAATAAGTGTCTGAGACTGGATTTGAACTCAGGACTGGCTCAATTCGCTGTACTATCTAACAGCCCCAACATTATCTTTATAGCAATAGCCTCCTAATTTTTTTTTTTCTGCCTGAATTCCCTTCCAATTTCAATGTATCTTTCACCCAATTACTATTTCTTTAAAACATAAGTTGACTGTGTTACTCACCTACTTAAAAAATTCCAGTAGTTCCCTATTGACTACAAGATCAAATACAGACTCTTCTCTTTGACATTTATAGCTTTCACAATCTAACCCTAATATACTTTCTAGTTTTTCTATAAATTATTTCACTTATTTTTCTCTCATTGGAGTATTCTTCTTACTCTTCTTAACATATAACACTCTATCTCTGGTCTCTGTGATTTCATAAAAAGACGGTCTCTAATGCTTAGAACAAATAATCAACAAATGATTGTTGAATACCTAGTATGTGCCAGACACCCAACCTCTTAGAATCCCTGTTTCCTTCAAAATAGGGTAAGGAGTTGAAGAGAAATCCACATCATGCTTGAGCAGAAGATTTATAACTGAAAGTTATTCAGATAGTGCAAGTCCAATGGAAAGGAGCTTATTTTTCCAGCATGCTCAAGTCTTATGTATCTAAACACAGGGGGCATCTAAACCACATAGTAGTACTCCGTGTCTGAGAGGGACTGCATGAGAACTTATGGAACTGGGAAATTCCACTAGAATTTCTGGGCATTGCCTTGTGGTACCCCCAAACCAAATTTCCTTCTGAGAGAAGCTTGTGGGCTAGTGCTTTAAGTATTTTCTGTATTTTTAAATGGCCTCTGTGAGTCTTTTTAAATTGTTTAATTTTCTGTGGGGTAAAGTCTACATTTATGTGCTTATAAAGGAGATATGGATTTTGTTACCTGTATTGTAAGTAAGGCAGCTAGGCTCAGTGGATAGAGCATTGAACCGGGAGTCAAGAAGAATGTAATTAAAATCCAGACTTAGATAGTTACTAATTATGTGATGGTAGGGAAGTCACCTAACCTCCGGTTGTCTCAGTTTCCTCTCCTGTAAAATGGGGATAATAATAGCACCTACTTCTCAGGGTTATTGTGAGGATAAAAAAATATAGTATTTATATTGTACTTTCTGAACTATAAATGATATTGTTGTTATTATTACTATTATAAAACTAGGTATGGATACATTTGGAGATCTCTAAGAATAAAAAATGGCTAGGGCCTTGTGACTTGGATCATGTGGCACTAGAACTTGGTGGATGGGAGGGTATGGGGTGGGCTATAAGATACACTCCATTTAATTCTATTGTATTGATTACCTTTATTTACTTTTACTTTAGGAGAGCACTTTGTTCCTGCAATTAGTTTCATTTAAACTAATTTAATTCCAGTTTCCTTCAATAAGCTGGAGTTCCCCTTAACCTTCCCAATCCTGAGTTCCTTGGGCTTGCTTTCATTATTTGTTATTTTTTGGCTCAGGGGATCTCTCTCATATAAGAGGCTCTGGTTCTGGACTCATAGGGAGTGATTTATCCTAAGGGGGCTGACCTAAAAAAGAAAAGAGTAACATTTTTATCTTTCAATGGCTGTAAAAAAACATCAGGGAAATTTCTAAAACAAAGCTTTACATATGGCTCTCATCTAGAGTCTTCCCAAAATATAGATAACAAGGACCTTTTTCAAAAAAGAATACCTAATGTACAATATGGGTATTATACAATAGCAGTTTATTACTTCTAGTACAGAAAATGCTTAATATGCAAAAAGCTCACAGGTGCCAGTTAACAAATACAGAACACATAAAACAACTCAAATAGCCCATAACACTCATTATACTCCCTTTGGAAGATAAAGACAATTTTATGAGGTTGTAGAATATAGATTTTACTCTCACTTCAGTGAAACTTTCACTTTCATTGTGCTATCTGCATTATCATTGAATTATCATTGCAACTCCCAAGATTCAAATCTCTGGTCTGCCAAGGGTTCCATTCTCCTTGATCATTAAACTGGAGGATCTTCCTGGTTATGCTGCCCTTTTCCAAAAAGTTAACTATTGCAAAAAATATCCTCTGGGTAGTTGATTGAAGCGGGAATACTGAATTTAGAGATTGACAAACGTATTAAGCAGCTACCAAAGCTGTAAATGTCCATTTCTCAGAGCTCAGTTCAGGGAAAGAAACAAAGAAAAAGCAAGTCTAAGGTCCAGATTTGTTTTTAGCTGCCACTAGCTAGAGTCTCTCCCTCCCTTCCTCCTTCCTTTCCCTCCTCCTCCTCCTTCTCTACCTCCTCCTCCTCCTTAACTGATTTGCCCCAAAGTCTCACTGGGGCAGTATATCATCAAGAATAAAATCTAATCTTATTCACATTTGGTGCCGGGATAATTGTTCTCTCTCTCTCTCTCTCTCTCTCTGTCTCTGTCTTTCTCTGCTTTCTGAACTCTCTCCATCTGTGTGTGTGTGTGTGTGTGTGTTTTTCTGTGCCTCTTTCTCTCTCTCTGCTTTCTCTCTCTCATTCTCTCTGATGGGAGAAATTCCCTCCCCATTTGATGTTTGAGAATGTGTTTACATATCATTCTCAAAGATAAATGTGTAAAGAGATTCTGGAGTTATTGCAGTTCTTATAGATTGATTATGTGACTTTAGCTTGGGGGTGGAGAAGGTTTCTCCACAAGAGTCCCTCTTAAAAAGCACACTAAGCTGCCAGCTGTCTTAAACACAAACTCCCCAGTCAGAGATCTCACTCCAGTTGTGGAGTTGTCACCAGGTAGGTAAACACCTATCAGGAGTAGCATCAGGAGTAAGCTGTGGCCTCTGTCTGATCGCATATATTTCTATGACTTCTTAGTATTTTTAGCAAATCTCCAATCTAATAAATTAGATTAGTTGTTAATCTGCACCAGCAAAGGCAGTTTTTGTATACCAGGAATTTCTTCCACTCGTGAAACAACTTGGATATATTACTTTGTAATTGTATTCATGTTGTTGCAGTAGGCTTCCCATGTGCAGGTTTTTTTTTTTTTTTTTTTTTTTTTTTTTTTTTAAATTCTTTAGAATCATTCCAGTCAGGAATGATCTTAGAAATATGTGTATGTTTTAGCAAAATTATTTGAATGATTCCATGGTCTTTCTACATTCAGAATATTATTGCCAGAATTTGGAATTTTTTTGGCAAGGATACTAGCATGGTTTGCCCTTTCTTCTCCAACTCATTTGACAGATGAGGAAACAGGCAAACAGGGTTAAGGGACTTTTGCAAGGTCACACAGCTATTAAGTGTATGAGACTGAATTTGAACTCAAGAAGATGAGTCTTCCTGACTCCAGGTTCCACACTATTCATTGTACTATACCTAGTTACCTGGGTAAACATTCTGTCACTTACTTTCTGTATATTCCAAGCACTGTGCTTAATCAGGGGATACAGAAAGAAGCAAAAGACAATTGTTGTCTCCAAGGAGCTTACAATCTATTGGGGAAGACAACATGCAAAATATATACAGAGAAGGCTATATACAGAATAAATGGGGGGGAGGCGGAGGAGAGGGGAGATGTACAGAGGAAAATAGTAGAATTAAGAGGAGTTGAGAAAGGCTTTCCAAATTTAAAATGATTTCGTTAACTAATGTTCTGTCTGTAATTCTTTCTCCTATGCAGAATCATAGAATTTTGAAACTGGAAGAAATTCAAAGATCATTTAGTCTAACCTGTACCTGAACAAAAATGAACTCCTCAGTTTACTCCTTATATGATTATCTAACCTTTTTTTTTTTTTTTTTTTTTTTTTTTTGAAGACTTCCATGGAGAAAAAGCCCATTCTACCTTTGGATAGATCAAAGTGTTTGGCAGTTTTTCTTTAGATTAAATCTCAATTTGCCCTTTTATCACTTCTATTAGTTGCTTCTGGTTCTGCCCTCTGGGAATTGAGAATAGGTTTTATCATTCTTCCAGGTGACATCCCTTCCAATATATAGCAATAATAATGATACCAGTAAGGATAGTATTTATATAGTGTGTCTTTAAGATTTACAAAGTGCTTTAAAATGTTATTTCATTTTATCTTCATAACTGTGGAAGATGCTATAAACATCCCCATTTTACAGATTAGGAAACTGAGGCAAACAGAGGTTTAGTGACTGACCAAGAACAAATAACTGGTAAGAATCTGATGTAGAATTTGCACTCAGGTCTTCCTGACTTTAGGTCTACTTATCTGTGCCATCTATCTGCTTCTAGTTCACATGAACTACCTTGATCTTTCCTTGTTTAGGCTAAACACCTTCAGTTCCTTCAATGAATCCTCATATAATATGAATTTAAGGCCCCTGAACATTGCAAGAGATATCTGCTGAATTTTCTCCTCAGTATTCTTGCTCAAACGTGGCACTTGGAAATGAATGCAATCCAACAAATATTATAAGATTAGGAGATGGGATGATGACCTCACTAGGCTTATTTGAATATAGCCTACTATCCAATTGGGTAACTAGGTGGCACAGTGAATGGATCCCTGGACTTGGAATCAGGAAGATCAAATTCAAATCTGGCCTCAGACTCTTAACTAGCTGCAATTCACTTACCTTTATTTATTTCAGTTCTTCATCTGTAAAATGGAGGCACACTGGAGAAGGAAATGGCAAACCATTCTAGTATCCTTATCAAGAAAAACCCATAGACCAAAGTCCATGATGTGATGTAGAGTTGGACATTACTCAACTACTAAACAGCAGCAACAACCTCTTTAATTAGATTTTTTTGGCTTCTCTATCACAGGTTAGATTCATATGGAATTTGTGCTATATTGGAACCCCAGATATTTCCTAGCTGAACTTTTGAACTAAGTCATACTTTCCCATCTTGTACTTATGGAGCTGTTTTTTGAAGTCAAATATAAGACCTTGCATTTATCTCTACTGTTATTCATCTTATTTGAATTGACCCAGGAATCAAACCTGTCAAAATCTTTTTGGATTCTTACTCTCTCATCTATTTTGGTAGCTATCCTGCCCAGTTTTGTGTCATCTTCAGAGCTGGTAATCATGTTATGCCTACACTCAAATTTTTGATGAAAATGTTAAACAGAAAGTTCTATGCAGTATATACCACCAGAGATCTCATTTTTTAGGATTATATAAAAATATTAATAACTATTTTTGGGCCTGTTTATCTAATCAGTTTGAAATTTATCTAATTGTGTTATTGCTGAACCCATATGATGAAGTAAAAATTTCCATGAAGTGAAGGAAAGGAAGGAAGAAAGAATCTAAGAAAAGAAAAAGGAAAGAAAAGAAAGCAAGGAAGAGACTTTTTTGTTGTTTTGTTTTATTACTTTTCCCCTTTCTTCTTGGTCAAAAAGAAGAAGAAAGTAATTCTGTAGCCAGTGCAGTATCAGTCTCTTTTTTTCTGGAATACCAAACCAGTTAGAAGAATACCAAACCATTTTCTCACTTTTATGGAAAAAAGTGCTTTGTGTATAGCAGTTCACTCACATACTAAATCTGTTTACTCATTCTGTTGAGGTTGGGAAAGGGGGGTCCCCAAAAGTCCTAGACCGGTGTTACAAGGTGTCTCAAAGAATTTGAAGGCTTGAACCCAGCTCTAATCAAGAGGCAAAGTTTTATTGAAAGTAATGGTACGCCATTATGAAGTGGACTGAATTCTAAAGGAATCCCATAAAGAAACAGAAGCAAGGAGAGTCATTTTATCCAGCTTCTACCATAGATATTCTAATTCTATGGCTCAAAGGAAAGGGAGTCTATCATTAGCATGTTAATTCTACAGCCCAAGTGTAGGGCTAGAAAATAGTCTCCAGATTGAGGGATGGTCTTCAAAATTTGATTATCACTGATCGATCAGATTATCAGTCAGCAATGAAATGAGAAATAGTCTATTCAGAATCAGACAGATTGGATGTAGGAGTTTCCTGAGGCAGCCTCCCAAACCAAAAGTTTTAGGGTTTCATATTACATCAATCCCATGGAAGTTGTATTTGTGGGTAGTAATGTTATGTAGTAACTGTCTTAACCTTTCTTAATGAAAGTGGTAGTCACTCTTCTTTTTAATTCTTCTCCTAATTCTAATTCTTCTGGTTTCTTCCTCAGTTTTTTTCTTTTTCTTCTCCATTTTAATTAATTCCCCACCCTCACTCTCTCACTTTCTCTCCCAAGAAACTGGGACAATTCACTTTTTGTCCTGTGTAGTTTTTATTTTTAATTTCTTGAAATTACTCTGAAAACACAGGACTTTAAAAGCCCACAGTGTTTTAAATGAAAGTACTAGACTACACCTTAAGACTTAAATCACTCTCATTTTCATTGAATGGCCCAGCCCAAGTCTCTATGGCTTTTTGTTTAGGTTCTAATGGCTTAGAGAGAGTAAATAGCAATTTTTTTCTGTTCTGGCTGAAGGATCTTTCCTCTCTTAGCTATCTTTGTAATGGTAAATAGAAACATCTTTTGTCTCAACTCTTACCCAGCCCTCAATCATTGAATGGGTGTGGCTTCAGAAAACCAAGAATTGGGAAAGATTTTAATTTTGAAAGGTCAAGGTAACTCACTGCATCTTGGGCCAGGCTCAGTCATCTTGACCTTTGTCTTGATATTGGACTTAGATGACTCTAGAGGAAAGAGTGAGGCTGATGACTTTGTACAACTCTATCCAGTCATCTGCAATTCATGGATGAGCTAAGTCAAAACATCACCCTTGTGGTGTTATTGGTCCCTCTCTTAAGAACTGAAGAATCGATAACTCACATAATAACAAAATGAAGTGGAGAACATGCAGAACACATGTCCTGATGGAGTGAAGCATCTGTTTCAGACCTATAGCTCACTTGCTTTGTTCAGATTTTCTTAGCCTGGAATCTCTCTCAACCTGTTATGTCCCTTGCTCATAGAGTTATAATACTCAGCTTCCCAGTTTCTCTGCTTCTTAATTGTCCTTTGCCTTCTGACTATCACTTCCAGATATTCCTTTGACAGGAATTGCTAAGTGGCCCTCATCTTTCCTCCTGACACCTGGAACAAATTTCCCTGTATCTTTTAAAGAGGAAATTTCATTTGGCTACTATTTTATCATACAGATTACATCTCCTAGGAAACTTTGCAAGGGGAACTTTTAGTCAATGACAATCTTGTCCGTTGTGATTAAGACATTAATACATTCTCCTTACTTGAGAAGGATCCCATAAATACCACTGCAGCCCTCCATATTGAGTCGACTAAGCTCCAGAGATATAGAGACCCAGCTGGACCAGTTACAACTTGAGAATGTAGCTCTGTGGAGCCATGTGGCAACCATCAAGGAAAAAAGCACTTGGCTTAGAGAGCACACATCTGGGTCTACATCCTATTTCTTTAAGCTTCCCCTTTACCCCCAGAAAAATTTTATAGAACTTGCTGATGAGTTGCCAAACTTCTTGGCTCAAATCCAATTGTTCCTTGAATTCCAACCCCACAACTTTCCCACCAGATAGACCAATTTGGGATTTATGTTGTCATGAATCATCAGTTGGGTAAGCAAGCTGCTAAGACAGCATGTGACAGAAGGAAATTCACTGATGGTGATTTGAGTCATGATCTGGATGGCTTGAAGGGCCATTGACAATTTTCTGTATTTAGATAGCTAATTTAGAGATTTGTGGATCCCACCAGTACAAAAAGTTAACTATCATCTATTCCAGAGCCTTCTGGATTCTCAGTCAAGATCATTAGTAGAAAAATGAGATACTTGTTGACCAGGTTTTTAAAGGTTTATTTAACACAATGGAAGGTGATCTAGTCTAAATGGAATTTACCACTTGCCTTCCCATTTAAGATCATTGAAGAACTCACTACTTCAATTCAGGACGAGACCATTGCTGTTGAAAAACCTTCACATATAGGATGGCCTAAGTGTAACTGAATCCCATAGTAAGGTGCTTTGTTCCTCCAAATGCTTTTGTATATGATTTTTCATTGCAATCAAATTGTCCTTTTTGTTTTTCATCACACATATACTTCATCAACCACCTCTTTGCCTTTGGTCAATTGTTCCTTGTGCTGAGAATACAATCCCTTCTTCTGACTTTAAGAATCCATTGTTTTGGAGCAGCTAGATGGCACAGTAGAGAGTGTCAGCTCTGAAGTCAGGAGGACTTGGTTTCAAATCCAGCCTCAGATACTTAATACGTCCTAGCTGTGTGACCCTGGGCAAGTCACTTAACCTTAATTGCCTCAGGGGAAAAAAGAATCCATTGTTTCCTTCAAAATGTAGCTCAAATACCTTTTCCATGTGAAGCTGAAATGATTTTTCCTCTTCCCCCCAGTATATTATTTCCCCCCTTTCTTGCTGGTCAAAAGATTAGCTACAAGAAGAAAATACACATGAGACATGGTGAGGAGATGAGAGGAAAAACACCATGAAGTATCGGTGGGGGGGGGGAGAGGAAGAGGGTAGAAGAGAGCTACATGGAATGGGGGGGAGGGGAAGAGAGAGGGGAAATAATATGCCTTGGCATATTGTGGTGATAATACTACAAGGCATAGTGTGGTGATATTATAACCCCAAAAGGAATTCAGCAAGGATGGTGTGAGCCATGGACAGATTTATAAGGAAGATTTAACCTTAGAGGTTTTAACTTGGATTTCTGACTGAATTACCCAAGACTGGGGCTACCCACAACCTCCACAGAGGGTATGACTATAAACCTAAGCTGATCCCCATTAGTGCTCTTCCCTGATTGCCTTCAGGAGTAATTTTATCAATCTTTCTCTGCCAACCTATCTAGTTACTCAAGACCTCATTGCCAAGATGAATACCTTTATTTGACAGATGAGGAAACTGAGACCTGGGGAGGCTAATGATTTGTTAAGGCCACACAGTTATTAAGAATCTTTTGAGCCCAGGGCTTTCTAACTCTAAGACAAATGACACTAAGATAAACTGTACTAGTTCTGTTCATATTTCTGTTGATAGAATGTAAGTTCCTTGAGAGCAGGGACACTTTTAAAAAATCTTTTTATCTCTAGGGATCTAGCATTGGGCTGGCCCATAGTGACTGCTTAGTAAATGCTAATTGATTGATTGATGATCCTAAATGAACACAATTTATTCATCATCTTCAATCTATGTACAAAACTTTTGCTTATTCCTGGGTTTTTTTTTTTTTTTTTTTTTTTTTTTTTTGAAATTTGCCCTTAGTCTGAATGGTTCCAACATTTCCTGGTGATTGAAATAGTACTTGTATTGCTTTTCTCACCTTCTCCACTAATGCCTCCAACCAGTCCACATAGGTGCTAGATGTTCTGACCTGTGAGCCTGGTCAATCCCATGAGTACTAGAGGATATAGAAGCAGATGTCCTGCCTCCACATTCCACCCACAATTGAACTTGGTCCTGGGGCCCTCATCTCCGGCATCTGCTGCCACAGGAACTCAGTTATTTCCAGGGCAGGAAACACCAGCAGCAGCAGCAGGGAGCTGTCAACAGCTGAAGTCTGGGCAAAAGACCAAGGGGGATCAGGATAACCCGGAGTGTTAGGGTTTAAAAAGAGCAGCAGGAGACTCAGTAAACTCAGTGAGTCAAATTGAAAGCATTCTTTTGGGATGGGCTCAACTACATTTTCAGATACCTAGGGTTAGGGTTAGCCTGACCCTCTACCAACCCTGCAACTTCTACATCTTTGTATCTTGATGTTATTTAATTACCAATCTATATTTCCTAACCATGGACAATCTTCCACCTGGGGCTTCTGTCTGTTTGCTACATAATGATGACTGAAACTTGACATTTTACAATCTTCTCTTTTGTTTTTCTGTCATTTGTCATCATCATCTACCTCTCTAGTCAGGGTCATCAGCTTTATTTCCTCTTGGGACCAAAGATTCAAATTGTGTATCAGGTTTTTTACCTGGGATTTATACATATACATTTTGGTTTTTGATATCTGTATTTCAATATGATTTTGATAATTATATATATATACATACATATATTAATTAAGTGGTTATCTATGTATCTATCTATCTATCATCTATCTACATGTATATAAAGGGAGTAGGGCAGAAAGGAAATTCATTGCATACACTGGCCATTTGGTAAATAGCCAGAGAGTGGATAATCTTGAAGGAGGTCTCTTTTAAAAACATATATATATTAATTAATATGTGAGATATATAGATGTATACATATATACATCTATATATCTCACATATTAAGTACTTTTTGATTTTATGCATTTAAGACATTATTCTGAGAAGCCCATAGGTTTTACCAGACTGTTAAGAGGTCCAAAACATAGGAAATGTTAAAAGTCTTTGCATTATAGAAATTCTTGAATTTCTCTGGTCATAGATTCATATTCTCTCCACCCCTATTCATTATCTCCTTGCTCTAGGGCACCTAGGGCTCAGATGAGGTAGGGGAGTGGAGTAATGGTTAAAGTAGAGCCAAAGAAGAACTCACTTCAAATTCTCTTTCAAACATTGATTAGCTGTGTGACTCTGGAAAAGTCACTTCATTCCCTTGACTTCAGTTTTTTCATCTATAAAATGGGAATAAAAATAGCATCTATCTCATGGTGTTGTGAAGATCAAATGAAGTAATAAGCATGAGAAGCTTTGCAAATCTGAAAGCATTATATAAATGTTAGGTATTATAAAAAAAAAAAAAAAAAAGAGTGACCTTCAGTGTTATTCCTCTCAGGAAGTGGAATGCACTCTTCTGTCTGATACCACTTGGAGCTGGCTGTTGCCATGGAGAACAATTAGGGCAAACGGTAGCAGGAGCTCTCCAAATGAAGGCTTTCAGAGGAAGCCTGAGGGTGGGGCTGGCCACAGAGAGCATGGAAGAGATGTAAATAGGAATGATTTTGTACTTGGGGCATATATTACTGACTATGTCCAGTGCAACTACCTTGAAGCATATGCTTAGTCTGGGTGATAACAGGGAGGTCAAAACAGAGACCCTAAAATATATGCATATGTGTAAAAGGAATAGGGCAGAAAGGAGCTCACTGCATACGCCTACCATTTAGTAAATACCTGGGAATGGGTAGTCTGGAAGGAGATCTCTTTTAAAAACACAAAACAAACAAAACAACTTGATAAATCTTGGTGCTAAACTCTTTATTCTGAAGAACTCCAGGGTCTATTAATGCTCTCTAAATTTAGGGGCCAGGTCAAAGGCCCAGTCACTCCATTCTGGTTACAATTGTGTAGTCAGGTATAAAAACCTATATGTCGAAAAACCAACAGAAATAACTCATTGTCTAGCTCAATACTCTGCCATTTCCCCAGGATTGAACTATTATTGCTTGAAACGGGGAATTTGTGGTCTCTGATTTTGGCCCTGATCCTAATTTAGAGATCATCTCTCACCTCTAGTCCTTCATTCCTATGTTACCAGACTGGTTCCAGACCTCGACTTATGTGCTCCCCATTCATTAAGGAGTTTTCAATGTAAAATTTGCTACCTCTTAACCCCCTATTCCCCAAACTTGGAAAGATACAAAGCAACTCTAGGGCAGGGACTATTTTATTTTAGTCTTTGTATTCATGGTATTTAGCATAGTGCCTGGCATTATAGTAGGAGATTAATAAATGCTTGTGGATTGATTGTTCATTTTTACCTTGTGATGGACCTCAATTCCTGAGGTTTGCCAAGGTTAAGGACCAAGGTAAAGAATATATCTCCTTTATTGTTAAGAATCACCCCCCTTCCAAAAAATGGTTGGGACAGTCTACAATTCCCACTTTACTGAAGCTCCACAACATGAGCAATTCTACTTCTATTGGACTTATGCATAGATCCAGTTTGAATACATAGGTATAATCTATAGTTTCTCAAATGTTTATGACATGTACCTGCATTTTATTGTCCTACTGGTGATCTACTTGTGTAGAGGGCCACAGATACTGGGGAAACTCTAAGTGAGATATAAAACCCTCCAGCCCAGCAAATGAACCTGCTGATGTGTCTGAAGCCCCCCATTACCCCTAGGGGCTTCTCTGCCTTCCTGAGAAGTCAGGGGATGTGACAACCTGTGTTGTAATTAAAGCAGAGTGATACTAAGTGGCAAGGAAACATCTGCACACAATAGCAACTTGTTTATGTGGTCCATCCAGCATGTGCAGTATATAGTGCATACACAGTGTGCTATAGTTATGCAAGGGTATTAGGGTACATAAGACTGAGGGGATTTTGAATAAATAAACTCCTGTTTTGACCATCTTTGTGAGTTCTGCTCCTTCACTAAACACCCATGATCAGGATTCGGGCTGGTACTGAAATCCTCTAGTGAACAGGTCTGGATATACTTGGATGATATCAATCTTCTCATAAGAATCAGAGAATTATGACCAACTGGGTTGGGTGGTCGTAGCCTACCCAAGTGAGCAATATAGCTATATAAAATTAGAAAATTGTTATTTCAACAAGGAGGATAACCTAATTGAAGTCAGAAGATAAAAGTTCTTGGTTAGCTGCTAGATTACAATAGTATAATGGTGCTCTAAAGTGTAAATGGAGTTTTTGTGGCAGAGTCCCAAGACTATAAACGTCCTGCAGTGATTTCTGAGGATAGGAAAGTTTGTTGTCAATTATTCATTGTTGATGGCTCTTTTGATAGATATACTGAAGATGAAGAGAGTAGGCATTCCTCTTGTTCTATAGTAATACAATGAAGGTGAAAAAATATCTCTTGATTATGTCACACCGAGACCCCTGGAATTAAGAGCACTACAGTCTGTCCATAAAATAGATCATTGCGAGACTGAGATCAAGCTCACACAGCTTACACACAGTATATGACAGAATTCAAGTTTAGGTCTTTCTGATTCCAAGTCTTTTGTTGTTGGTGGTTGTTTTTCCTTGGGTAAGAGGACTATGACCTCAGGGGAGTGATATGGAAGTGAATTGGATTTAAGTGAGGGAGGGCTGTGCAAGGTTATCTGCCTCACTTCCCCCTCCATCTGGATCCAGTGACCAGACATAGATCAAGATGACTAGAGATGTATCTGGATGAAGTGGGAGACTTTGACCTTTTTAACTTCAACTGGTTTCATTTTGACTGAGGCTGCACCCATTCAGTGACTAAGGCTAGATAGCAATTGAGGCAAAGAATCTCTGCTTTCTTCTAGTCTGCCTCCTTCCCACCCCCATCTAAACAAACAAACAAGCAAACAAATAATTGAATGAATGAATGAATCTTGGAGGGAAATAGCCTCAGGGTTAAAACTCTATCCACAGAAGAACCCAATTGCCTAAAATAATCTCTACTTAATTAATGTCTGAGTCAGGTTGTGAAGGTAGGGCTTTCTGATTCCAAGTCCATCTCTCCAGGTAGCACTCACTTGCCATTTTCCTGAGAGGATTCATAGTCCCCATAGGCTAAGTGGTATAGAGTTAAATGCTGATATTGGATATTATAGTTATTTGTCTGCTTTGGGCAGTGTGTTATCACTAGCTTAAGTTCTCTGAGTGCTCATTGAAGTTGGAAAAGCAGATGATTTGCAATGCCATACCTCACAGAAGAAAAGGCAGCTTTTGTATCTTGTAAGCAACTCTAAAGAAAGAAGACAAAATGTGACTAAAGAATGATGGAGGCAAAAACAGTTCTTTCTCTCAACCCTTTCTTTTCCACATGGAAAAAAGATGCAATCTATTGGGCCGCTAATATAGATCCAATAAAGCCCTTTGACTTTCTTGCTTTTCCTTTTTCTTTTTTTTTTTTTTTTCTTCTTACAGTGTTGACCTAATGAACAACAAATGGTCCTGGAAGGCCTGTGAATTTTAGTGAAAAGAGCAATAAATTTTGTTGGAATAGTTGCAGATCCAGCAACATTAATAGGGTTAGGGTTACAAAGGTCAGCATTGAAGGTGAAGACCAGCAAAATGAAGATGCCATTTACAATTTGGTCAAAAGTGGAGGTAAAATGTAAACTGGCTAATTAGGAACCTTACAAAAACTGTGTTGCCCAACATAAGTCTTGAATATTAGGCTATTAAATAGTTCAAGTAGCAGTGTTTGTGTTACTAGATTCCATTTTAATCATTCTATGGTTCTTTAATCCTTAACATTTCCTTTTCTACATGGGAATAGAGCTACTTGTTCAGTACTTAATTGGGATTGTACTTTGGGCACTTTAAAATTTTTTCTTTAATTTTTTTTTAACTTTCCCAGTGCTGGGAAAAAACCCTTAGACATCCTGTTATCTAATCAGCAGCTCTATAAGTAGCAACTTTCCCCAGAGTAACTGGTAGAGGGTGAAGAGCCAATGATTATGAGAACAGGGAAGCCCCATTTCTCTTATTGAGAAGTCAGGCTACCTCAAAGCAATAAATACAGAAAAAATAATAATACAGGAATTGGTGCAGGTACAGAAGACAGAGTGCTGTCTTTCTTAGGCAAGTTCCTGTTATATGCAGTTTCCCTTTCATGGTTCCTTAATGATAGGCAAACAAATCTCTGACTGTGCCATATTGAGTAGTCAGCTAGGAATTCTGGAATATTCAAATCTCTGCACTTAAAATCCATAAGGGTCTGTATAAGATCAGTAGTCTACAGATTGTGGTAAATACTAGTTATCTTCACTTCCAGCACACTTCTTAAAGAGATAAGATATGTCTCTTGTGGCAGATTTCTCCCAGCTTCCTGTCAGTACTGTCCCAGGAAATAAGTCTGAGAGTAAGGCTGATATTTTTCAATCATCCAAATTTCCTTTGAGGTATAAAGACCTGTCCCTTGGAAGGGTAGCTAAGTGATGGAGTATCATCATACATGTTGACTTACTGATTGGAAAACTTACGTATTTAAATAGTGAAGCCTGCATGTGCAGAGATATCAGGTTTAGGGATTTCCAAGCTAAATAAGGTGATCACTTCAGAATTAGCAGTAGTGAATTGTGAAACTATTGATTGCCACATGACCTTATGCATCCTTCAATAGTTACACTTTCTAATTTGGTTTTCTATACTTTTCATCACACATCTGCAAACATATTTGAGAGCCATCCAGATAACTTGACTAAAATAGCTTATTTTCTTCTATATACTATGTACCCTGCTGATTTCTAGTCACATCACATCAAGAAGCATTATTGCCAGGGGAGGTGTTATATAGTAGTGATGTGAATAGGATTCATGAAAAGTGAATAGGACCAGCTGGCCCATGTAAATACAAATATGTAATATTCTCTAAAATGTAATCTTCTCTGGGAGCAGGTTTCTTGGGGAGGCTTCTGGAGGCAACCTTCTCTTCAGTTCACTAATCACCCCAAATGCAGCAAGGTATCAAAGTCCAAATCCTTTATTGTCTCCTTCAAAATCTTGTCTTCTTTACTTGGGGTTCAGCTAGTTTTTCTGGAGGCCTTTCTCTTTGGTTCAAAGAGCTTCTGCTCTTGCCTGCCTTCTCTGGCTTCTGAATCTCCCTGACTGATTCCTGGTTGAGGCTCCTAGCTTATATATGCTCTCTTAAAGGTGTGAATCTTGTAGAACTCTAATAAGTACTAAGTACATGTACTAAACTAGAGAACTGTTAAATACCATGCTAAATAATCATTGTCTCTATCAATTCCACTGACTTAGCATTTTGTTTCAAGTTCTGGTCCAAAACACAAATACAACAATCCATGTAAAATGCAGAATCTTCCTACACTAATTTGTTTTATAGGATCTGTGTCCCATCCTTTGCCCACCAGGTCAATCTTTGATACCTTGATACAACTTGGTTTCAATGCTCTTGCCCAACCAATATTATATTGTTACTTTCTGAAATATATCTTTTTGTTGTCTTCTCATCCTCTGTTGTCTGAAATTCCACCCTTCACTATCTCTTTAAAAGAATTTCAAATGTCAGACATTTTAATTCCTGGCTAAACTTCCCAGGTGCCTCTTTAAGAAACAAATCAGATTGACTACCATCTTGCCTATACAGAAAATATCTTTCAGAAATCTTCCTAATAAAAAATTCTGACTTATGGTCATCTTGCTCCTGTGGTCAGAAAAAGACACTGAAATTCAGAAATTTCTTTGATTTTCCTTATCCTTATTGGTTTTAATTGCATCATAGTCTTCCTTCATGTGATTGTATGACT
The DNA here is from genome assembly GCF_902635505.1 of Sarcophilus harrisii. NCBI lineage: Eukaryota > Metazoa > Chordata > Mammalia > Dasyuromorphia > Dasyuridae > Sarcophilus > Sarcophilus harrisii. Next base: position 161,661,303 of record NC_045428.1, on the reverse strand, counting down.
GGGTAAGCTATTTAAGCTTAGTGAGTTTAAATGTCTTCATTTATTAAGTGGAAAATGGCAATAAGAACTAGGACACAGGGTTGCTATGAATATCAAATGAGATACAAAATGTATGAAGAGTACTTTGCAAATCTTAAAGTACTAAATAAATGTAAGCTATTATTGCTATAATTAATGTACCACAATTAATTTCACCATTCCCTTATAATTGGGCATTTAGATTGTCCCCCACACTGCCATTTTTTTTTTTTACAATTACATATAATGCTGTTATAAAAATTTGAAAATCTTTGAACAAATAACTTTTGTATGTATGTCTTGGTATTATTCTCAAAATATATTGTTAATTATTAATAATCATTAATGATTGCTAATAATGGAATTATTGAGCCCAATACTGTATATTGTCATAGGCTTTACAAAAACATTCTACCAGTTTGAAATTCCTTTCCTCTTTTCAGAATTTCCTTTCATATTCTTTGATTATTTAGCCACTGTGGATAGGAGTTATCCCTGTATTTTTAGTGGGTTATCTATATATCTATATCTATATCTATCTACATATATATGCACAAATATATATATCTCCCAATTCTTAAGTTCTTATTTGTAATATTTGTCACAAATATTTTCTCAAATTATTATTTTTATATTATATAGACACTTTTAAAAGTTATGTTTAAAGTATATTATATAGAAACACACTATCTTCTCCTTAATTTTTTTCCTATTTGTTGAATTCAAAAAAGAAAAGCTTCCTCTACATAATTGTGATAAGTACTTCATCCTTTTTTCCTTTTATCTGTTTTAGAGGTTTTAAAAAATAGTTTGGTCAGGAATTCAGACACTTACTAGCCATGAGACACTACATAAGTCACTTGACCCTGTCAGTCTCAGTTTCCTCAGCTGTAAAATGAGCTGGAGAAAGAAATGCCAAACTACTCTTGTTTCTTTACCAAGAAAACTCCCAAAGAACTCATGAGTTGGGCACACTAAAGGAATATTGGATAAGAAGTAGGCCTAAATCTTTCCCTTCCAAATTTCTGAATTCTTGATTTTCTTATTTTCACCAGCTTTACCAAACTGAAGCTGACATTTTACTCTCATAACAATATGAATTCTGTTGCTGTTGTTACTAGATCTGTAGTTTACCTTTTGTAAGAATCTTTAGGTGAGAAAATTTCACCTACTATTGTAGATTAACAACTATTTGAAAATTTTCAAACATTTAATAGGTAAACTATTCCTTGCTTTCCTAATTTGCTTATAATATCACCCTTATGCCTAAATGATATAACCCATTTTGATCTTCTTTTGTTATGGCGTGTGAGATGTAGGTCTATGCTGAGTTTCTGACATTAATTTCTAGTTTTCCCAGTAATTTTTGTCAAATTGTGAGTTTTTAATCCCAGAAGCTAAAGTTTTGGGGTTTATCAAACACTAGCAAAATGATTGCTATAATCATTTATTATTGTCATGTCACTTATTCCACTGATCTACCATTTTACTTCTTATCTAGCATCATAAGGTTTTGACAATTTCTGCTTTCTGTCTCTTGCTACTGAAATTCATTAGTAACATATAGAATTGCTGATAATTTGTGCCGATTTATTTTATATCCTGCAACTTTGCTAAAGCTGTTATTTGTTTTAAGATGATTCTCTTGGAGTCTCTAAGTATACCATCATATCATCTGCAAAGAGTGATAATTTTATCTCCTCATTGCCTATTCTAATTCCTTTAATTTTTTTCTTTTTTTATTGCTAAAGCCAACATTTCATACACAGTATTAAATAATAGTGATGATAGTGGGCATCCTTGTTTTGCCCCTGTTTTTACAGGAATCTGTCTAACTTCTCCCCATTACAAATAATGCTTGTTAATGTCTTTGGATAAATATGTGTTCATCATGTAAGGAAAACTCCATTTATTCCTATGCTCTCTGGTTTATTTAATAGAAGTAAGTGTTGCATTTTGTCAAAAGCTTTTTCTGCATTTATTGAAATTATCATAGGATTTCTTTAGTTTTGATATTATGTTAATAGTTTTTCCTTATATTGAATCAGCCCTGTATTCTTGGTATAAATCCCACTTGTTCATATCTATTATCTTGCTGATAATTTGATGCTTATATTATATGTATATATTTAATATTTTATATTATTTTTGCCAATTTTTGTTTAAAATTTTTGCATCAATATTCATTAGGGAGATTGGTCTGTAATTTTCTTTCTCTGTTTTGGCTCAATTTTCTCCAGATACCTAACATTTTTTTAAGTTTTTTTAAGATTCTATTAATCTCCCTAGTTTCTTTCTTGGTTATTTTGTATTTAGGTTTCTCTAATTCTGAGAGGGGGAGGCTGAGGTTCCCCCCTGGTATAGTTTTGATGTCTATTTCTGTAACTGGTTTAACTTCTCCTCTAAGAATTTGGATGCTGTACCATTTGGTTCATATACATTCAGTATCAATACTACTTCATTCTCTAGGGTACTCTTTAACAAGATATAGTTTCCTTCCTTATATCTTTTGATTAGATTTATTTTTACTTTTGCTTTATCTGTTTTTTTTTTTTTTGCTTTATCTCCCTTTTTTTACTTCCCTTGAAGCATAATAAAATTCTGTTTCAGACTTTTACTCTTACTCTGAGTATTTCTATCTGTTTAAAATGTATTTCTTATAAACAACAGATTGTAGGATTCTGAAAAAAAAAGCATATGCTTCTATCTGCTTCTTCTATCTGCTTCTATTTTATGGGAGACTTCATCCCATTCACATTCACAGTTATGATTTCCTGCCATCCTATTTTTTCCCCTTGTATATACTTTCATTTTCTTTTTTCTTTTTCTATCCTGTCCTTCCTTAGTAGTGTTTTCTTTCTGATTCATCCTGTCCTCAAAATGCCCTCTCTTCAATTACCCCTTGTCTCTTCTCATACCCCTTTCTCTTAAGTGTTTCTGTTCTCCTTTCTATCCAGCCCCTTCCTTTCTTTCCCCTTTTGTCTAGAAAAATTTCTATATCCAACTGAATAAATATGTTATCCCCTCTTTGAACCAAAACTGATGAAATTAAGCTTCAGACAATGCTCACCCCTTCCCTTCTTTCCTTCTATTATAATAAGTCTTTTGTGACTCTTCATGTGACCTAATTTATACCAATTTACCTTCCTCTTTCCTCTCCCAGTCCAGTCTTCTCCCCTCCCCACCTTAATGTCCTTTTCTTTACACCAGAAGTTAATTTATATCCACACCATCTGTTTATGTATGCCCCCTCTAACTGTCCTACAATAAAATACAATTCTCATGTGTTACAAGTATCATTTTCCCATTCAGTCATGGAAACAGTTTAATCTTTAAATAATTTTTTTTTGTTTGTTTCCTATTTATCTTTCTATGCTCCTTTTGATTTCTGTGCTTGAAGATCTTTTTTTTTTTTTTTTTTTTTTTTTTTTTTTTTAGTTCTGGTCTTTTCAACAGAAATAATTGAAAGTTCCTTACTTCATTGAAGATCTAACTTGTCCCCTGAAAGATGATACTCAGTCTCACTGGCTAGTTGATCCTTAGTTGTAATCTCAAGTTTTTTGCCTTTTGGAATATGATATTCCAGGTTCGCTAATCCTTTTTTTGTAGAAACTGCCAGATACTAGGTAATCCTGACTGTAGTTCTTCAAATTTTGAATTATCTTTTGTTTTTCTGGCAGTTTGTACTACTTTTTCCCTTGAGATTATAGTTCTGGAATTTTGAAAAAATTGTTATGGAGAAAGTCATCAGCATTCAGAGAGAGGAGATTAAAGGGACTGAATATGCACCATAGCATAGTGTTTTCACTTTTGTTGTTGTTTGCTTCCTTGTCTTGTTTTTTTCATTTTTGATATGATTTTTCTTGTGCAGTGTGAAAAATGTGAAAATATGTTTAGAAGAATCACATATGTTTAACCTATATTAAATTACTTGCTATTTAGGATGGGGATAGGGAGAAAGGGAGAAAAATATGAAACACAAGTTTTTGCAAGGGTGAATGTTGAAAACTATCTTTGTATGTATTTTGAAGAAAAAAAAAAAGAGATTCCCATGTGGGCATTTAGTCTTCATCTGAGTTGTTAGTTTGGTCTTCCCTATCCCATAATAGCTTTCAATGGTTAAGGCTCTTTTCTGTTTTTTGTTCATTTTCTTTCTTTTTTCTTTTTTCCTATTAGTGACTTTTAAGGTCAAATTTTGCTTCTGTGGTACAAGGGGTGCTGTTTAAAGCTTCTTGTGCAGCTCTGAGTCTTAGCTTTGAGTACAGGGGCTCCTGGTGTTTGGTGTCTTCCTCACCGCCTTATTCTCTTCAGGCAATAGCTTTCCAGGGTGGGCAATTTGCCCTCTGCACTGGGACTAGAGGCTACCCCACTAGTGTGCTCTCCTACTGCGCCAGCACCAAGGGTCTCATTGCTGGTTTGCTGTGATTAAGACCCTCTCACTGGCTTTGCTGAACACCCTCAGAGCTGGACTTAACACCCCTTTCACTCTAGTGAAACTGACCTTTCTTTGAAGTCCTTCTAATCTCTCTTGAGGTGAATAGTGGAGAGTTCCAAGATTCTGTTTAAAGGCTTGATTTCATCTGGTTTTCAAGGGAAATTAGGAAAGCTCATGTAGCTTCCTGGTTGACGCTGCCATCTTGGCTCCACCTCTGGAACTCATAAAAACTATTTTTTAAAAAATATTTTTTTTCACAAAGTTCCTGGATTTGTTTTGGCAGGCATTTTATACTGTCTAGAATTATTTTAAGTGGGGTATCTCTTCCTCTCTCTCCTTGCAGGTTTTGTTGGTAGTAAATGGGAATGCTGAGGATTTATGTAGCTTTACTTTATATCCTGCTACTTTCCTAAAATTATTGTTTCAACTAACTTATTAGTTGGGTAATTGGGGGTAGTTTACAGGTATTTCATCTCTTGATGAATCCATGTTGAACTTTTTGTGAAAAAGAAACCAACAATTTTTCTTTGGGGAGGTGAGAGGTGCATTTTTTATTTATTTATTTCTTTTGCCAAGAAATGATCTAAAACAGCTTTTATATGAGATAGTATATTAAAGTTTCATATGTGGTAAGGTTTCGTGATTGGAAACCATGCAAACAGACTGAGATATTCCCCTGGAATCCATTCTGGTAAAAATAATACTTTTCACCAATCTCAATAGAAATTTGATTGCCTCACTTCCCACTCAGTAGTTTAAATTACAGTGAAAATCATGTTACATTTCACTTACTTCACAAGCATTGTGTATTTGAAAAATTGACCACAAACTGACTATTAAATGAGTTGGATAAGATAAACCCTGTTATAAAAATAGCCCAAGATAACCCCATGTCTCTTTTTTTATGGGATGGGATGGGAAGATTAGTGTAGTAGATCAGGGGATTGCGAAAGATATAAATGATTTTTATCAAAGTGTTTTTTCAGTTTCAAATATATTAAAATATATTATTGTGGAGAGGGTGGAGAAATGTTTGCTAGATGATATAATAGGTAGATTCATAAGTGATTGACCAACCATATCTATAGCTTCTTGATTTCACTTTGAAATAATATATCTACTGATGAGCTTTAGGTCTGTGCCATTGGTTCAACATTTTAATCTGTGATTTAGGATGAATATATAGAAGATATAAATATTAAATTTGCTGATGAAAAACTGAGAGGAGTGCCTGTAATATTGGATGACATTCTCAAGATCTAAAAGTTTCTTAGCACCCTGAAATGTTGGGCTAAACCAAATTAAATGAAATTCAATAGGAATACCTGTAAAGTCTTGTACTTAGGCAAAACAAAACAAAACAAACAAAAACAAATTGAGAAATCATAGAGTAATTATGTCATTGGTACAACATTTTGCTATATGCATACACATACACATGTAATGTTTCAACATATTTAAGAGTTTTTAGTTGTTTGCAAGTTTAATATGAGCTGACAGTATGATGATACAAAAAAAATCTCATGTGATCTCAAGTTCCATAAAGAGAATATAGTACATGGCAGCAACCCAAAGCAAGGAACTCAAGGTCATTGCTCTGTTGCTTTTAACTCCAAAGTCAAATTTTGCCAAACTCCATTTCTATATTTCAAAAAGTTTACTATTCCTTCGACATTGAGCCACAGCTTGTTTCTTCATGTTACCATGGCCTATGAATTGAAAAAGGAATTTGGAGAAATAGTAGTAATGGATGGAAAAGGCAAAATGAAATTAAAGAAGAATGAAAAAATGTAGAGGACTGCATTTTGTTTCCAAGAACATTCATTGTTCAAATATCGAATGGGAGAAACTTGATAATTCAAGTGAAAAAAAGACCAAAGGGTTTAAATTAAATTTGATGCAATTGTATGATATGGATGCTAAAAAATGCCATTGTAACTGCAGGTAGCTAGGAGATTCAGTGGATAGGAATGATGGGCCTGGATTCTGGAAGTCTAATTTTCCTGAGCTCAAATATGGCCTCAGACATTTATTTGTTGTATATCTTGGCAAGATACTTAGCCTCAGTTTTCTCATCTGTAAAATGAGCTGAAGATAGAAACAATAAATCATTCTAGTATCTTTGCCAAGAAAACATTAAATGGGATCACTAAGAGTCAGACACAATACTTTTTAACTCAATGACCATATGATCATAAATGTTTAGTGAGAAGGGCCCTCAGAAATCATCCAGTCCATCTCCCCCCTTTTTTCACTTATTAGGATATTTAATCCACAAGAGTTGTCACAAATTTGAAGCAATGAATGAATGAATGAATAAATGAAAAAAAAAAGAAAAGATATTATTTTGTTCCAGGCATCATTACTAAACACTGAAATAAGTAAACAAGATTATGTCTGCCCACAAAGAGCTTACATTTAATAGCATAATTTAAGGTTTACAAATGGGGCAGCATGGGACAGAGATGGCCAGGAGGTGGCATGGTAAGCCCGATCAGGACTCCAACCCAGTGAAAGTGGGTGGGATGTTTTATGTCCCTACAAGAACAGAAACCTTCATTGACACATCCAGTCACTCCCAGGAAGCTACTTTGAGAAAGATTCAACTTGGGCCTTTGTCCAATCACAGGCCAATCAAATCGAAGCTTTATTAGCTTTAGGGAAAATTTAACCTAAACCATGTTGGGGAGTGTGGGAGGGAGAAACCAGCTACATAGTTTCCCCATCACAATAGGTAACATTCATTATATGGAAAACAGCAACAATAATAATAAATATGAACATTTGAAGCAAGTTAATACCACTGTTTGAAAAGATTTTTTCCCCCTCCAAAGTACAGAGAGATATGAGCACCCTGGAAATATACTTTCAATGAAAGAGAGTATGCTCATCTCTATACAAGGACTAGGCATTTCCTAGCTGTACAAGGAATATCTTGTGGTTCTTACAGACTGACAGAGAAAGGTGCTTAGGGAGCAAGCAGCCACCATCTAAAAATGTGAAAGGTAATTCCAGCTACAAGGGTAACTGTATATGTTATTTAGAAAGTTTTTTCTCAAATAAAATTCTTTTTGATTTAAACAGGAATAAACCCCTCACATTGGGAGGAGGCTGGGAAGGAAAAACCCAGTCATTTTGGTAGAGAGTTTAGGTCCTTCCAAAGCTAGAATGAAATAAAACTAACCATCATTTAAGGCAACCTGTGTCACATTAAGGTCATGTGATACCTTCACTGTTCTTGTTTCTGGGCTAAAAATAAACAGATGACAGTATGTTCTGTTGATAGGTACACTGTCATATCAAATGACTCCAGGCTCAGAGCTGGTGTTCATGAGCCTGCAAGTCTTTATGATTCATGTTTCTTAAGGAACTTGGATTTACTTTCTGAGGCTTTCATTATTTCTTCCCCTTTTCTTCCCAAGGGGAAAAAGTTATTTAACCTATAATTTTGGTGTACTAATATTAAGAGTACTCGCTTTTATTATGAATCCTGCTTCCAGGAAAAGAAGAAGAGAAAAGAGTTTCTTCTCATCTTTAGTATAGGGATGGACCCTCCCCACCATTTTGAGAGATAAGTTTGGTTTGTTCACCCTCATCAAGTAATGCTCCCTCTATTGAGATGTACCTAGCACAGGGTAGATGAGGCTTTGTACCAGGACCTGGGGATGTGAGAGCAGGAGCATGTGTATGCATGTTTGTGTGTGTGTGTGATTTCTAATTCTCTGATGTTGGATTGTGATGCTTTGTAGCATGACTGACACAGGTCCTATGCCCTTTCAAACTCCTTGTTTTGCAAGATTCCATTACTGTGGTGCCTCTTTAATGGAACTGATTTTCCTCATCCCCTCATCCTCTCCATGCCATCCTACTCTCATCTATTACCCATCAAGCTCTTGAAATGATATTGCTTGAATTCCTTTCCTTGTGTGAATGCAGATCTTGATATGACTGTACTTGCAATTAATCAATAAACATTTTTTAGGCACCTATTATATGCCAGGCACTCTTCTTAAGTGTTTGGGATACAAAGAGAAGAAAGGATAGTCCCTGGCCACAAGGAGCTCTCAATCAAATGGGAAGAGAAACAAAAAACAAATATATATGGGCAAACTGTTTATAGAATAAATAGAAAATAATTAATAGGAGGAAGAAACTAGAATTAAGATGCTTGGAAAAGACTTCCTATTGAAGAAGTAATTAAATTCATGGGACTGATGAAATCAGATAGTGAAATAGTATAGAAGGAGAAGAGGACCCAAGATAGGACCCCATGATTAGACAGCATGGGCTGAGTGAAGATCATCCAAAAGAACTTCCCTTTTTATGGTTGTTCTGGGTTCCTACATTCTACTCACAATCTCAACTTTTCCTCAGGTGAATTCCTAGTGCTGGTTCTTACCAGTGTTATAATACTGCTTAATTTTTTCCTCAAGGTATCCAGCCTGCTTATCTCCCACTGGGTTACATGCTTTCCCTGGGAATGTCTAACCTTATTTGTGGGTATTCAGCCCAAAGGAATATAAATTTTGCTTGTTGAATCCTCACACAATATCTTTGGGTTTGTGGGCTAAATAGTTTTTTTCTCTTCCCTACTTATTTATTTATTTTTTTATTTAATAGCCTTTTATTTACAGGTTATATGCATGGGTAACTTTACAGCATTAACAATTGCCAAACCTCTTGTTCCAATTTTTCACCTCTTACCCCCCACCCCCTCCCCCAGATGGCAGGATGACCAGTAGGTGTTAAATATATTAAAATATAAATTAGATACACGATAAGTATACATGAGCAAACCGTTATTTTGTTGTACAAAAAGAATCAGACTCTGAAATATTGTACAATTAGCTTGTGAAGGAAATCAAAAATGCTCCCTACTTATTTATTAAAAATATTTTTAAATGAGGATAATTAATTCTTTTCCCCTTAGTTGCTTTACTTGTGATTTTTTGAAATAAGAATTGGAAAACCAATAAAAGACTATTGGGATTCAAATGGAATTATGTGACCATGCCTTAAATCCAAATCATTCTAGCTCTCATTGATTGACCAACAATAGATCCCAACCCAAGCTCCATTGGGTTATTATTTGGGTTTTAATAGCTCAGAGTAAATGTAAATAGCAATTATTTTTGTTCTGTTTTGTTTCTGGCTAGAAACCCAGAAGGCCTTCCCCTCCCAGATTGAGTTTTTTTTTTTTTTTTTTTTTTTTGAGTATATAAAAGAAGTCATTTTTGGACCTCATTTGTTACGTATCCTTAATCACTGAATGGGCATTGCCTCAGACAAATTGAGACCTGGGAGAGACTTTAGCTCTCCCAAGGTCTCCCATTGCATCCAGGGTCATCTCCAGTCATCTTGATCTATACCTTTCATTGTACCCAGTTGGCTCTGGAAGATAGAGTAAGGCTGGTGACTTTGTACAATACTGCCTCACTTAAATCCAAATCTTTTGCAAGTCATGACATCACTTCCTGATGTCATTGGCAACTACCATCTGCCTTCCTACTTCTCAAAAATTTTTTTAAATTTCTTCAACATTAGCTAGGAGTAGGAACAAAAAGCAATCTCAATGTGAATTCTTTTACTGTAGTCCAGGGCATGGTCTTTTTTTTTTTTTTTTTTTAACCACTGTTTACTTTTGAAACAGCTGTGTAACCCCTTCTTCCACCTAATGCTTGATGACTTTTCTGAAATTTATCAAGCTAGTCTGTGATGTTTTTGTTCTTTAAAATATAATATATAAGATGGTTCTCTCTGGGGGAGGGTTTCTCAGTGAAGTTTTTCTGGAGGCAGCCTTAGTTTCCGTGACAATCAATAATTACTCCAAAATGCAGCCAGTTAGTAAAAATGCAAACATTTATTTTCTCCTTCTAAAATAGCCCAGTTAGACATTGATGCATTGCTGGTGGAGTTGTGAACAAATCCAACCATTCTGGAGAATAGTTTGGAACTATGCTCAAAAAGTAATCAAACTGTGCATACCCTTTGATCCAGCAGTGTTACTACTGGGCTTATATCCCAAAGAGATACTAAAGAAGGGAAAGGGACCTATATGTGCACGAATGTTTGTGGCAGCCCTCTTTGTAGTGGCTAGAAACTGGAAACTGAGTGGATGCCCATCAGTTGGAGAATGGCTGAATAAATTGTGGTATATGAATATTATGGAATATTATTGTTCTGTAAGAAATGACCAACAGGATGATTTCAGAAAGGCCTGGAGAAGACTTACACGAACTGATGCTGAGTGAAATGAGCAGGACCAGGAGATCATTATATACTTCAACAACAATACTATATGATGACCAGTTCTGATGGACCTGGCCATCCTCAGCAATGAGATCAACCAAATCATCTCCAATGGAGTAGTAATGAACTGAACCAGCTACGCCCAGAGAAAGAACTCTGGGAGATGACTAAAAACCATTACATTGAATTCCCAATCCCTATATTTATGCCCACCTGCATTTTTGATTTCCTTCACAAGCTAATTGTACAATATTTCAGAGTCTGATTCTTTTTGTACAGCAAAATAACGTTTTGGTCATGTATACTTATTGTGTATCTAATTTATATTTTAATATATTTAACATCTACTGGTCATCCTGCCATCTAGGGGAGGGGGGGGGGGGGGTAAGAGGTGAAAAATTGGAACAAGAGGTTTGGCAATTGTTAATGCTGTAAAGTTACCCATACATATAACCTGTAAATAAAAGGCTATTAAATAAAAAAAAAAATAAAATAGCCCAGTTAGTTGAGGCCTATCTGTCTGCTTGGTTCTAAGAACTCTTGCAGTTTTGTCCTTGGCTTCTGCCTCTGCTTTCTTCAGCCTCCAGCCACCACCAAGGTGGAAGATGCAATGAATCTCTCTTGCCTCCGAGAGAGGGCTTCTGGCTCTCAATCTCCCAGAGTGCTGAATCTCCGACCCCTGGGAATGTTCCCAAGTAAAAACTCTCGAGTGGGTCACTGGAGCTGCATTTATGCTGCTTCTCCGAGAGTGGGATTGTGGGATATCTCCCAGCGTGTTCTCTGGCCCTAAGAGCTTCAAGGAAGGTGTGAATTCAGGTATCTCAGGTTTAATAACCCTGAAATCTCCTAAACATGTGAACTCCAATGAATACTTAAATACTTCTTGCTTATAAGAGCTCTCTAAAGGCGTGAACACAAGCATTATTGTCTATCAGTATTAGCAACTTATCACCTTGTAAGGATTGGCTCTAAGGTGTGAACCAATAAGCATTGTATCAATTCCATTGAGTTAACATTAGGATTCTGACATCTCCTTTGAGTTTTCACCTTGTTTCAAGTTGAGTTGACACAAGGATTCCAACACTAGTCCACTTCCCTATCTAAGATACAATGATGAGGTCAGAGTAGCAAAGCAAAATAACTATGTGATGAACTTACAAGGGCTTTCTCCTTATCAAAAAGTAACTTTATTTAACAGAAGAGATTGTAGACAAAATGAAGCAAAATATACACCAGGAGTGGTAAGTATGAAATAGATTTGCGAGAGCAATAGAATTAGCAAGGAAGAAGTTGTTAAAGGCAGGTCAAAAACTCCATAGAGGAGTTTAGCAGAATAACCAAAGTTAGCTATAATAAGGAGAAAGACACCATTAAAAGGAAGACACTATGAAGAGGACGAGGGTGCCTTGTAGCTGGCTTAATTCTGAAAAGAATTTAGCAAAGATCTTCATCACAAGCGCATCTTTTATAGGGGAAATGGAGGGGAAATAAAGGCAGGAATAAGAATGTATGTTGAGATGTTAAGACTCCCTTGAAGATACTAACAAAGGTAGTCCGGAAAAGCCTTGGTTCTTAGCATAGGTATCTTAGAGATGCTAATCAAGGCAATCTGGGAACAACATGATTGCCTAACTATGGTAATAAGACAGTCTGGGAAACTCAATTCTTAGGATGTGCATTTTAGCATTTCTGGAAAAAGGGAGAGAAGAAGCTGATTTTAGGATTCATATCAATTAGATATCAATCAGATATCCATGAGCTGAATGCTACCCCTATGTAACCCTTGACCATCTTCAGATCCTTTCAGGCAATGATGACATCCCCATAAAAGTTGGTGAGACTTTGCTACCAGGTCCCAGGAGCAACCCTCTGCAACCCTGAATATTTTCCACCTTCCTTGAACCCGAGATGATTGCTAGATGTACCTGGTTGTATACCTATTCTGCTCTTCATATCCTTTTGTTTATAGTCTTGCCTCTTCCTCTAAATCATATCCCCAGTTGGAGTGTTTTAAGGTTAGAGCCTTTTAAAAGGCCTATTGCTTTTTAACATTGGCTCCTAACCTGACTTATTTGTAAAGTCCATCTGAATCCCAGAAAGGAAATACAATAATCCAATTGTCCTATACTACTTTCATAGAAAACTTCAAACAATGAGATTTCCTTTTTGATATTTGTCTTTGCCCTTAAGATTATAATCTTTACTTCTTTTCTTATCTCATCAAAAGAGTCTTTGGGGGCAGCTAGGTGGAGCAATAGATAGAGCCTTGAAGTCAGGAGGATCTGAGTTCAGATATGACCTCAGACACTTAACACTTCCTAGTTGTGTGACCCTGGGCAAGTCACTTAATCCCAATTGCCTCATCAAAAAAAAAAAAAAAATCTTCAAAGAGTGCATTTCTACTGTATCTGTGAACTTCCTTTCAAGGAAAAGTAAAACAAAATAAAATATGAAAACAACTTGTTGGAACTCCTGGTTAGATTTTTTTTTTTTTAAAGCCAGATAAAGCTATTCAAAGACAAAGGATCACAGAATTGATGTGGATAAAGGGATGAGCTGGAACCAGTTTCTACTGGCTCTTGAGAGTTATTGTTAAACTTTCAGTGTAAGCTTTTATACCTCAGAAATTGGCAAACTCTACAAATCAGGGTTTGATTTATTATTTTGTTGATTATCTAGACTTAAGAAAGCAAAGGGATAAAAAGGGGAAAAGATCCATATGTACAAAATTATTTATTATAGCTCTTCTTGTGGTGGCAGGGAATTGAAAATTGAAGGGATACCCATCAATTGAGGAATGGCTGAAGAAGTTGTAATTTATGAATGTTATGGACTACTATTGTTGTATAAGAAATGATGAGCAGGGAGATTAAAAAAAAAAAACTGGAAAGACTTATATGAACTGAAGCTGAGTGAAGTGAGCAGAACTAGGAGATCATTATACATAGTAACAACAACATTGTGTGAAGATCAACTATGATATACTTAACTCTTCTCAGCAATATAATGAGTCAAGATAATTAGGATGAAAAATGCTGTCCATATCCAGAGATAGAACTATGGCATCTGAATGAAAACTGGAGGATATTCTTTTCACTTTAAAAAAATTTTCTTTTTCTTGGGTTTTTCTTTTTTGTTTATATTCTTCTTTTACAACATGAGTAATATGGAAATATGTTTAATATGATCATACATGTATAGCCTAATTTCAGATTGCTTGCTGTCTTGAAGAGTAGGGAAGGAAAAAAAGAAGGGAGAAATCTTTGTTTAATTTGTTTAGTGCTTAATTTGTTTAGAGGCAGATAATACAGATTAAAATGAGCATGTTGAATGTGTGTGTGTGCGCGTGTGTGTGTTGTGTGTGTTGTGTTTCATTTTTGGAGAATTAGTTGTTAAACATTTACCAGTGCCTCCTGAATGAGTGTATACAATGGATAAGGTTTATTTAGTCTTCCCTGGCCAGTAAAAATGCCAAAAACCAGGCTGGCTTTCATTTTTATGATTTACACAGTGTTAAATATTTCAGTTACAGAGCTGTTTGACTAGGAAAGGACTTTAACAATCCTTTAGCCCATCTTTTCTCTCTTCTTAGTAGATGAAAGAAGAAATGGGAAGATTTGATGATGGAGCTGAAATGATAACCTAGTTCTCCTGACTTCCAAACCGGTATTGTTTCAATCATGCTGCACTGCTTTTCATTATGTGGTGTTTGTGATGAATAGACATATTGTATCTGTCTTGTAAAGAGCCAGATTGAAGGAACGAATCTTCTTATCCATGGAATTTGGTGTGCTCAGTCCCCCAGGCTGGAGCAACAATCTCTTTGCTTTATGATGATGGCTGCTATGGATGCAAAGGGAGATTAGGATCAGGGAGATTAACCTTCCCCTTTGGCAATTGGTTCCTTATTCCTTTGGAGGAGGAAATCCCTTTATTTTTTTATGAGTTTTTAGATTTATGTTGCATGCTGACACAGGAATAAGCTTGTTTGACACCAAAAAGCAAGGAACGTGTAAGGGGCTGTGAATGGAATGTGACTGTAGAGAAAATAGTGAATATAATAAACTCAAAGGAAGTTAAGCAAAATAAATAAAAATTGTTCCATATTTTTACATGAAGAAAAGAGAACCAGAAATCTAAATCTCATAAACAATCAAGAGAAAGGTATTAAATCTACCATTTCCCTTCCTCCCTTCTCATTACAAGAAAAAGCACTGGGTATTGCTGAGTTTGATTCCCAGCTGTCCTATTTATTACATAGTTGACCTTTGCTAAATTACTTAACCTCTACCCTTTAGTATCCACATCTATAAAATTAAAGAATTGGATTAGATGACTTTCACAATCCCTGTTAGCTCTGAATCTATGATTCCATGGTCTTCCCACAACATTTATGTACCCATACTTATGGAGGCTAATCTTTGTTTAATTTGTTTAGTGCTTAATTTGTTTAGAGGCAGTGTTGCCCAGTGAATACAGTATTTCAGAAAGTATACAACTGGGGAAGATCAAGAACTTCAAGCTTCTAGGAGGCAGGAACTGGTTTCTGGATTTTGTTTTGATTTTTAATTTTCTTTTCTTTTCTTTTCTTTCTTTCTTTCTTTCTTTCTTTCTTTCTTTCTTTCTTTCTTTCTTTCTTTCTTTCTTTCTTTCTTTCTTTCACTTTTGTGGTTAAGTGACTTGTCCAGATTTATACAGCTAGGATGTGTTAAGTGTCTGAGGCTAGATTTGTACTCAGGTCCTCCTGACTTCACAGCTGGTGCTCTATCTACTGTACCACCTAGCTTCCCCCCTGATTTTTAATATTCAGTTTTTGAAATAATGTGTAGCATGTAGTAGGTGCTTAAGAAATGCTTGTTGAAAACTGGGAAAACATCTTCACAGTTAAAGGTTCTGATAAAGGTCTCATTTCCAAAATATATAGAGAACTGACTCTAATTTATAAGAAACTAAGCCATTTTCCAATTGACAAATAGTCAAAGGATATGAAAAGACAATTTTCAGATGATGAAATTGAAATTATTACCACTCATATGAAAAAGTGTTCCAAATCATTATTAATCAGAGAAATGCAAATTAAAACAACTCTGAGATACCACTACACACCTGTCAGATTGACTAAGATGACAGGAAAAAATAATGATGATTGTTGGAGGGGATGCAGGAAAACTGGGACACTGATACATTGTTGGTGGAGTTGTGAACGAATCCAACAATTCTGGAGAGCAATCTGGAATTATGCCCCAAAAGTTATCAAACTGTGCATACCCTTTGATCCAGCAATGTTTCTACTGGGCTTATACCCCAAGGAGATACTAAAGAAGGGAAAGGGACCAGTATGTGCCAAAATGTTTGTGGCAACCCTGTTTGTAGTGGCTAGAAACTGGAAAATGAATGGATGCCATCAATTGGAGAATGGTTGGGTAAATTGTGGTATATGAATGTTATGGAATATTATTGTTCTGTAAGAAACGACCAGCAAGATGAATACAGAGAAGCTTGGAGAGAATTACATGAACTGATGCTAAGTGAAATGAGCAGAACCAAGAGATCATTATATACGTCAACAACGATACTGTATGAAGATGTAATCTGATGGAAGTGGATTTCTTTGACAAAGAGACCTAATTGAGTTTCAGTTGATCAATGATGGACAGAAGCAGCTACACCCAAAGAAAAAAAAACACTGGGAAATGAAAAAAAAAAAAAAGAAATGCTTGTTGAGTCATTGATCAATTTTTATGATGTCTTTTCTGACAAATAGATGTTGACAGGAGTAGGAAATGTGGTTGTTATGACCAACTCCCTTCTGAGGAGTCAGTCTCTACCATTTCTAGACAGCACTTGCTCTGCAATTTATAATTTAATGAGTCATAGACAGGATTGAATTCAGGTCTTCCTGGCTATAAGACCAGATCTTCAGCTATTATGCAACATTCCCTCTCATGAATCTGTCAATTGCCCTGTGGGTCATCTATATCTTTAATTTCTCTGAAACTATGGTGTTCCAAGAATTTTAGCTCTCTCATTTCTAGAACTCTGGTTCTAAGGGCTACCTCTCCCTGATTGGTTGAGTATATTGCATTGCTTACTATAGCTAGACTAAGGTTCTTAGTCTTTTTTTTTTTTCTGTGTAATAGCCCCCAACTGTCAGACCACTGAAGCCTATGATACCCTTTTCAGAGTAATATTTTTTAAGTGAATAAAACACAAAAGTTTCAAAAGAAACCAGATATATTGAAATATAGTTATCTGTTTATCTATCTATACACATATATATCTCAATACATATATATACATAGATACATGTATATATATATATATATATATATATATATATATATATATGTATGTGTGTATTTACAGTTCATGGATCCTATGTTAAGATGCCTAAAACAGGAATTGTAATCAAATAAATGCCATCATTGCTACCAGAAATAGCAAAACATTAACTTCTCTATGGCTCCATTCACCATTCTAGTGCACTGGAGATACAGATTGGGTTAGAGATGAGCAGAGAGGAAGAATGGATTAAATGGGTCCACTGGTTCCACCTTTCTCTTCTATCTATCTATAGCAATCCAGGTTGTACATTAGGCAGGTCAGTCCTATATCCTAGAATGTAATCTATTAAAACTACCTTCCTTAGACACAATTCAGATACTACTTTTTCTATTAAGCTCCAACTTTTCCAGATAAAAACGTCTTTTTCCTTCTCAAACATTCCTGAAATATGTTGTCTGCATTTTTCCTTCATTCTCTATCATTTATAGAATCTATTCACAAGAATATTCACATTAAACAGGGTAACTTTGTTCAGCTTGCATTGTACAAGATTCAGATTTAGGAGGTCTACCATTTACTTCCTGTATGATCCTGAGCAAATGATTACCTTGCCAGACTATAGTTTCCTTATCTCTAAAATGAGCATGTTGAATTAGATGACTTCTAAGATTCCTTCTAGCTCTAAATCTCTAGTTCAATGAAAAGTATTTCACAATTTACTAAATTCAGTCTGACTCATCTTCTCTTCTATCCTGTACTCAAATGATTATTCACTTCTAGTGCCTCTCTCATCTATTCATATTGACTTCATAGCTTAGTAGTAGACAGTAGGCGTTGTTTTTCAACCATTTTGCTTTTCCAGGATGCATTATTGAGTTGATCACTTTTGAGTAATCATAATGCTTATTTAAAAGAAAAAACTCTAGTGTTTTGTGATTTGGTGCAATCATTGAAAAAATCATTCCTCTTCTTCATATCTATTTCAAGTATACCATGAGTATACTTTCTGAATATGAGCTCAGAAAGATGTAATAAAGTTGAAAAGTAGGCATTTGAGTTGGTAGTTTTTGGTGTTTTCTCAAGAGGAAATAAGAGAGGCAGCTAAGTGGCCTAATGGATGGAGTGTTGGACTTGGAGTGTGTAAAACCTGAATTCAAATCTTACTTTAGGCATTTATTACTATGTGATCCCAGACAAAAATTCTTAATTTATCAACCTCAGTTTTCTCAATTGTAAAATGGTGATAGTAATATTACCTAGGGCCATATCACCTACATCACAGGGTTATTTTGAGGATAAACTGAAATAATATTTTAAGTGCTTTGCAAGCACTATAGAAACACTAGCTATTATAATAATTATTATTATTGAGCTTTTGGGGTATACATATCATTTATGTATATTACCTGAGATATCTTGTAAAAAGTTTCCTCCATGCTTCCAAGAATGTATTAATTGTCTTCAGAATATATTTCCTTAGGCAGGATATGCTCAGTCTTGTTGAACTGCTTTTCCTTCTTTGCTTTGTGTGTTTATATCCCAGAAAAAAGTCCAGTAGGATTGAGCTCTACTACAGGTGGAGATTATTTAACTTTTTATAAATGATATCCCTAGTGCCTAGCACTATGCTTGACAAGTAGTAGGCAGTGAATATCAATTGACTGAGTCTTGATAGAGATTTCAACTTCTTTATATTGTATTCCAGGTGATTGAGGTATTAAAATGTGGTAATTTCTATATCACTGATGACAAAAATAGTTAATTAGAGGCATATTAGCAAATTTCTTCCATCATATATCTCTTTATTATTCTACTGATTTTATCTGTGAATGTTCTTAGGATGATATGGTTCATTAGGGTCACATGTCAAGTTTTCAGTAGATTTGTTTCTAACATGTTTCACTGTTTTATGAGGCAATGCCTCTCACAGTCTTTAGACATTCTCTTTTTTTCAGAAAGTATTTTTAATTGAATTTTTTTCCCAAACGTATGAAAAGATAATTTTTCAACATTGACTCTTGAAAAACCTTGTATTCCAATTTCCCCCCTTCCTCCCACCCCCTCTCCTAGATGCCATGTAATCCAATATATGTTAAACATGGTAAAAATATATGTTAAATCTAATATAGGCATACATATTTATATAATTATCTTGCTGCACAAGAAAAATCAGATCAAAAAGTAAAAAAAAATGAGAAAGAAAATAAAATTCAAGCAAACCACAACAAAATGAGTGAAAATGCTATGTTGTAATCTGCACCTCAATTCCTACAGTCTTCTCTCTGGGTACAGATGACTCTCTCATTATCACAAGATCATTGGAACTGGCCTGAATCTTTTCATTGTTAGAAAGAGCCACATCCATTAGAACTGATCATCATATAATGTTATTGTCGTTTACAATGATCTCCTGGTTTTACTTAGCATCAGTTCATGTAAATCTTTCCAGGCCTCTCTGAAATCATCCTCCTGATTATTTCTTATAGAACAATAATTCCATAACATTCATATATCATAACTTATTCAGTCATTCTCCAACTGATGAGCATCCATTCAGTTTCCATTTTTTTGCCACTACAAAAGGGGCTGCCACAAATATTTTTGCACATGTGGGTCCCTTTCCCTCCTTTAAAATCTCTTTGGGATATAAGCCCAATAGAAACATTGCTGGATCCAAGGGTATGCACAGTTTGATAACCCTTTGGCCATTGATCCAAATTGCTCTCCAGAATTGTTGGATCCATTCACAATTCCACCAATAATGCATCAGTGTCCCAGTTTTCCCATATCCTTTCCAACATTCATCATTATCTTTTCCTGTCATCTTAGCCAATCTGAGAAGTATAAAGTGGTATCTCAGAGTTGTCTTAATTTACATTCTCTGATCAATAGTGATTTAGAGCACTTTTTCATATGACTTGAAATGGTTTCAATATCTTCATCTGAAAATCAGACATTCTCTTTTGACATGTTTTAAAATAAATTTGCATTCTCAATTGATGTTCTCATCTGCCACCTTTTTTCTACTTGGAAATGAGATTCCTTCTGAGTTAGCCAAGGTAATTTCCAAACCTTCTGGGTCTGCTCTTTGTGATGACTATATAAGAAATGATTTTCTATTTCATGTATACCACATCTTGTAACTGCTTCCTCACTGGATTCTTCCTTTCTTCTACTTCTGTTTATATTATTATCTTTCTAGTCTGAACCTTCAACATGTCATTAATGGATTAATGCAACAGCTTTCTTTTTGAAGTTCTTGTTAATAGTTATTTTCTATTTCTTTCTAACTTTTTCTGTTCTCAAGCTTTCCTGCTACTATGCATAGGGAATCATCTCCAAGTACTACTTTAATTGTATTACTTTCTTAGTTTGGAATGAAAGTGGTTCCCAAATGCTTTTTGGCTTAATTCCAAACTTTCCCCTGTGGCCCCACCCTATCTATCTAAATTTATCTTTCATTACTCTCTATCTTGAACTTTGTACTCCCAGAAGGCCAGATTCCACATCTTCCCCCACATATACCAGTCTCAATTTTACCACTGGGCTTTTGAACATAGTGTTCTTACCTGGAATGTCCTATTCTCATGCCTTTCATAATTAAAATCCAATACTTCCTGCAAAGCCAAGTTCAAAGTTTTCTTCTCCACAAAGGCTTTTCAAAACAATCATAGTCTATATTGCCCTTTTTCTTAGTCAGAAATTTTTTTTTTTAATCTCATAGGTGCTTAATAAGTGTTTGCTGAATGAACGAACTTTTAACCAATTTTATTCCCCTGGGAGATTTTAAAATCACTAGTTGGCTTTTCCAATTGGTTCATTGTCATGTTCCAGCTAAAGAGCTGTTGTATTCAGGATGGGAAAGAAGTTGATCTGTGGAGGAGAAATGCAGCAGCTGCTCCCAACAAGTCTACCAAGCACACCAGAATTTTTCCCATTCAGAAACTTCTTATAGAAGTAAAGTAGGGAATGCCTGAATCTCTGGGCTAGTAATTTAGCACTGTTTTGAAAAGATGGAAAGTGATCTTCAAACAATACCTCTGTGTGGTAGAGCAGTGTAACTCTGAGAATCTATTTATCCCTGTGACTTTTCTTTGGATTTCCCATGTTTTATGTATATGTGAATCTGGAGAATGTTTTACATGCTAGGCTATGCTACAAGCAGCTTCAAGTCTGGACAGAAAGGGTTTAGTTATGGTGGATATATTACATAAGGTAAAGCAACAACTGGGTCTTTGATGATACTTTGAATCCTTTATTTCTTTGAGTAAACCAGTGTCACATATCTTTGGACTTTACTCATATGAATCATATAATTTAGATCTACAAGAGATCATCTTATCTGAAGTTCTCATATTTTCAGATGAAGACTCAGAGAATGAAAAAAATTTTCTCTAGGTTATGCAACTAGTATGTAGCAGACTTGTGATTTAAACCCAGATCTTTGGATTCCAAGACCAATTTTATCTTTGATTATGCCATCCCCAGGCACTGATATTCAAAGAATCTCAGCAAGTTAGAGGTTTTGTCTAGCAGGCTGTAACCACTTGTGGAACATATTCTTTTTGCAGATTTTAAGCTTAACAGTAAAAGTTTGCTTTTTTGGATATAGCCACAGAAATGTATTTGCACCCAATGGTTGTGGAACTTTTAAAAAGATTCTGAAGATCTTTCTATATTCACTCTAGGCATTGTTGGGTTCATGTATATCTGTGACTTTGCAGTAACTCTTTCTTTGGCCTTGGAAAAAAACTTCTGTTAAAACCTGTTTATTACTACCTGGCACAAAAATACTTTTAGAAAAATGCGAAAGGCATCATTTGCAATGTATAAGGGAAATTTTTCTTCTTATATCACAGAAAGTAAGTATTTATTTGGGAAAAAATAAAAATAATCATCTGTGATTTGAGATGGGAAGAAATGACAGCAAAGGAAACAGATCAAGGGAATGATAAGATGTGGGAGGAAAACTAGAATGGTGTGGTACCATGGAACGTAGGATGACACACTTAGAATTCAAAGAGAGCTTAGAAATAATTTAGTCCAACTCTCTCATTTTTATAGATGAGGAAACTAAGACCTAGAAAGGTTATATAACTTATTTAAAGCCTTCCCATTGTTCATCCAATTCTGTGAAAAGTTTCTTTCTGTAGACTTATTACAAGTTAGTTTCTATTAAATAACCCTGAAATAGGTTTATCAAACATTAAAGATGATGCTAACATTTCCCACAATACACTACACTTTGCATATTGTGATTTAAATGTCTTTTAGAATTCTACTTTTTAGAATAACTCTGAACCTAAAGTGGTACTTTGATGTTCTATTATGAGTAGAAAAGATCTACTGGTTTTGGAGCAGGCAAATTCCACTGGTTTCTAATGTATTGGTTCTCTCCTTGGGCAGCTAGTCTAACAAGCACTAAAAGTTGCGTTGCTATCCTTTATTTGATTTCTTAGTCTGTTTATTCCTCCTGTTTGTCCAGGATTGGTAGGAGTGCACAAGAATCTAAGGAATAAAATTTTGTGTTGAGGTAAGTCCATAATGATGATTGTGCTCCTCTTAAACCTTCTATTTTTCTGGATCCCCAATTCTGAGTTCCTTTAGTTTATTCTCTTAACATCTTGACTGCCATCCTCTAGATACATGCTAGTTTGTCAATGCCTTCTATACAATGCATAAAAGAATATGTTTTGAGGGAATAAATTAATTGCATAGCTTTAATAGAATTCTATCATAAGTTACCTGTTCATTTTTGTGATAAGTAATTTAATAGTTGGAAGAAAAACTGTTCAAGGACTTCATTTGCACACTCTCTGATTATTTAATGGAATAGTACACTTGAAAAGATGAATCTACCTGGAATGTCCTGAAAAATACAATTTTTGATCTAGGAATTGAAATAAAAATTGCAGTATTTTTCTGGGACTAGCTTATTTTAATCATATTTTGACACTGAGTGAAAGTTGGTTCAAGGATGGTCAATTCAATTCATGGATTACCTTTTTATTCTATTATACATATACCATAGACCTGTGGTCAACTCTAGAAAGGCAGCATGATAAAATAGAAAGGCGGCTAGGTTTGGATTATATAACTTGGGTTTAAATCCTAGTTCTGCCATCTAATAGGCAAGTAAATTTACCTCTCCACACTTCAGATTCCTCAATTAGAAAATGAAGGGGGTTGGAGATTCTCTCAAAGCTCCTCTAAATTTCAAAGGCAAGAAATAATTCGTTGAGTATCCACAGCACAAGTGATAACAGAGGCATCAACAGTAGGTTGTTTCAGAGTTTTCTGAATCTCCCTTTAACCCTTTTTGGAGGACAATGTGTTGTAGAGGGAAAGACAGTGGACTCGAAGTTACAGGACCTGCTTTGAGGCTTTCACTACTTGTCTACTATAGATTCAGAGATAGAAAAGTCCTAAGGGGGCAGTTAATTTAACCCATTTATTTCATAAAGGACCTCTGAGTTCAAAGTCAGACAGAGAGCAAGTAAGAAGACTGGGAATGGAACACAAATACTCTAGGTCAGGGCTTCTTAAACTTTTTCCAGTCATGATCCTTTAATGCCTGAGAAATATGCCCCTGGCATATAAAATAGATATATAAATTAAATTTTTACTAATAATAAATCATAAAGAAATTTATTTTAAAATACATGTTATTTATTAAAGAAATCAAATTTACATATCAATGAGATGGATATGCATTTTTTGACATAAAGAAATTTTATTTTTACATAAAGAACTAAATCTTGGAAGTATATTTGATATCTTTTACTGTTGCTAAATTTTTTTGTAACCCCCACATTCAGTTGCATTACCCCCATATCTAATCCATATGACTCACAATTTAAGAAGTTTTGTTCTAGGTTATAAATATAATATTATTGCTATTCTATTGTTGGGGATGATTCTGCATGATATGGACTGCACTAAACTGCACTATTCTCTTACTTTGGTGATACATCTCGGGGGGTTTCATTTTTGCCCTGTATCAGCAACCTATTGTCTGCTGATATATGTATGATTATTCCCTTCACAAGTACATTCCAGAAGTATATTTCCTCATTCAATACCCTCCGAAGAACATCTTCAACAAACCTACAGAAAAGACAGGCAATACCCCCGTGAGGTCAGATCAGGTTAAGTAGAGACAGGATTAGGATTAATGGGGTCTGGTTCCAGTCCTACAAACCATGATATTGGGGATAATCTTGGTATGAGCTGCTTCTCAAGTTCATGCTTTCTTGAACATTCAAAAGGAATTATAAATAAAATGAAGTAATTTTTTAAAGGCTTGATCCTGATGCTTCTTCTATTGGTTCCCAGAAAGACCTACAGATGGAATACTGGTGGAGAAAAGCATAAAGGAAAGGCTTATTGTATAGCCTCCCTTTGAATACAAAAACAAAGAAGTTGTGGATAGCATGTGGATAAGAAAAAAACAACTAGAAGCAAATCTTAGATTTGCAACTATATTCTATATGGGCCTGGCCTTTTTTCATTGTAAATTGGCACTTGGATTAGTGCATTAACTATATCCAGCAACTGAGATTTCCTACAGTGCTGTAGAATCATGATGTGGCTTGAAAAAAAAATTGAATGGATTTTTTAAGTCTTGAGATTTAGATTTGGGAATGACTTTCTCACCCAGAAAATTCAATTCACACATTTTATATTTACTTATATTTTCAGGGTACAGAAGGCAGGAGAAATAGAATGTAACCAAACCTCCTAAGAATGATCACTTTAAAAACGAGGTAAATTGGAGGCCTCCTTCTTTTAACAGTGTCCTTTGAGGCCTAAAAATTCATGTAGATAGTAAATGCTGCATTAGGTATGACTGACAAATATCCAGCATCTTTAATTACTGTGCACCACAGGCCGGGAAATCAGAATAATGAAGATTATTATTCACCTCAAGAGAGCAGCAAAGTAGCCATACGGGTATAATTAGGAGCCTACCTAAATATATAACTTTGTTTAGGTCTCCAGTGTTACAAGCTTTCACCATCCCATTAATTTGCAAAATGATGGAGCGCTCTGCCATGTTTTTTTAAGGAGCTACTTTGTCTGACTGCCTCAGGTAGCTTTCTTTGGTAGAAGCCTGGTCAGGAATTATAAAACACACCTGCTTTTGTTTTTGTTAGATGGAGGCCAACATAAGCAAATTTTTTCCCCCTTTTTCTTTTGGTTCTCAAGGTAAGCTAAATTCTTGATGAAACTAATTTGTTAAGTTTTGTTGAGGTCCTTAATGAGAAAGAATGAAGTTCAGAAATCATAGATGGTCAAGGAAAGATTAGTTGGCGAAGAACAGTGCTGAGGGAGTTCAACATTACCACTGACCCAGCACTTTGAAAGATTACTGAACTTTCATATAGATACTGAATGGACACAATCAATGTCTGAAGAGTGCTTCAAGCAATACATGTTGTTTTGTTTTTCCCAGGTCTCATTTTAAAACAGCCATTTTAGTTTCCCACTGTGTCTGAGCTTTTCTTCATCCTGATCTATATGTTGACACTGGATTCAGATGGTTCTGGAGGAGAGAGTGAGACTTTTGACTTTGCACAGCCCTCCCTCACTTACATTCAACTCACTTGCAAGTCATGGCAAGACCTTTCTGATGTTACTGGTTCTCTTTGAGAAAAAAAAAAAGGACAAACAACACTGTGAAATGTACTAGTTGCCCCTCTGGGGACCCAATTGACCAGTTCCTTCCTCTCTTTCTCCTTTCCTTCCTTCTTTCCTTTTCTCCTTTCCTCACTCTGTCCCTCTGTTTCTCCTTCTCTACCTTCCTTCCTTCCTTCCTTCCTCCTTTCCTCCCTCCCTCCTTTCTTCTTCACTAATTTCATTATCTTCAAATCTTCTTGACTCTGAGGCCTAACTGCCTATTCACTATGCAATACTGTCTCAAAAAAAAAAAAAAAAAAAAAAAAAAAAAAAAAACTGGGCCAAAAAAAAAATGAAGAAAAAAGGAATGGATTGTTCTTTGCTCTATTTTCAAGCATGAACGTGGTCATTCTATGTACTATCCCAATGGCATTTAGTCAAGATATCATAAAACATCTTGTCCATCTTAACATATTCCATTGAATTCCAATTGAGATTCCAAATCTCAATAATTCATTTTATTTCTTAGCCAGTACCAGATTGCTTTGATAATTATTGCTTCAGAATATAATTTAAGATCTGATATTGCTAAATCTTTCTTCTGTACATTTTTTCATTATTTCCTTTGAAATTCTTAACTTTTTGTTTTTTCAAATAAATTTTGTCATTATCTTTTTAATCCAGTAAAATAAATCTTTTGGTAATGTAAAGTAGTTGAGGTAAAATTGTCATTTAAAAAATTATATTGGCCTTGCCTATCCATGAACATTCAAAGTTAGTGTAGGATGGGATCTTAGAAGCCCTGTACTCTAAACTTCCTATTTTATAGATGAGGAAACTGAGTTTGTGACTTGCCTGAGATCACAAGAATAATAATCCTTAGAGGTAGAATTTGAAGTCAAGTCCCAGAACTCCAGTGTTAATACTCATTTCACTGTATCCACAAGTCTTCCTACAGGCACAATAAACCTGCAGTTCTGTCGGAAACAAGGTACCTATGTATTCCCCACAGAGGAAGTGGGAGAGAGGAGAAGCTCTATTCTTGGTTCCAAGTTAGATTGGTTCTATTATTACTGCTGCTACTTCCTGACAATCAACTTTATGGGTTTTGGTGAGAATTCAATATTTATATAATATTTTCAAGGCCACCCTTGGCCAATAGGGCTTGTCAACTACTCAAACCTCTCAAACTACACATATTTTTGTTTTATATTAATGATGAGTATAAATAGACTATTTCTTTATATTTTGTTATCTGACCCCAAGTCCTAGCTCCAACTTTGCCACAGAAGGATACTTGAGGTGATATCAGTTTTAAAGTACAGTATTTGGAAATCTTAGAACAGCTGCCTCCCCCTGCTGAAGAAGCTGAGTAATGAGTTGTGGCCCAGTTTAGCCTTTCAGTGATAGATTGCATAAACCAATAGAGAAACCTTTGCAGAAGACGCCAGAATATATGTTAACCTTTGGTTTAACAATCTCAGCTACCAAGGACTCAGGAATCATTGAACGTGGAAAAGGGAAGCAGGTCCCTCACCTCCAGGACTTGTGCAGAGATTTACCCATAATACAAGTGCATAGAGGTTTGTGAGGGTTGCCTAGTTTCCTGAAGCTTGCAGAGTCTGCCAGGAACTGTAATAAATCTTTCCTTAGTTTAACCCTGAGCTCTGTTTCTGTTGAGAAAACTGGATAAAAACTTGAGGACCAACCAACTTCAAGAGAGGGATTATTATATAAAGAACAGGTTAGTAAATTCCCCTTCAGAAATTTCAGTGACTTTTTTCCGAGGCTGAGATTTCTCTTATTTCAGTGGGACATGCAAAATGAAACTGCTCCAGTTCAAAGAGATTGTTTCATATCACAATGCCTAATATCTTATAGCTTAAAGATCCTTGTAAACATTGTCCTCAATTTCTCTCCCACATCTCAACTTTAAAATTCAGTTTTACTCAATGCCTTCCTAGAATAAGGTGCTTCATATATTTAATATTTATTTTGAACCATGTTTATTTTCCCAGAGCACATTTTCTCCTCCCTACCCTCTGGACAATTTCTTGCAATAAAGAGAAATACATTATACCAATTTCACATCTGTTGTCGCCCTCTTTTCTCCTGTGAGTAGGGAGAAGTGTTTTCTCATCACCTGTTCCAGACTGAGATTTGTCATTGCAATTAATCAGAGATTATAAGTCTTTAATTTTTGTGCTCCCTGTTCAGGCAGAAAAATGCCACTATTCTCATTTTATGAAGATATTAAAGCATAGTAACTTCTTTAAGGGTGATTGTGGCTCTCATTGCAAACTTTGTCATCTTTCCAGCTTCTTTTCCAATGGACAATTTTTCTTTTTCTTTTTAACTTTTGGAATAAAAAATATTTTTGAGTCATTTTTTCTCTTTTTAAAAATTAAATTAAAATTTTTTCAATAAATGAAAATCTACCTTCTCTACCTTCCTCACTTACCTTCAATTTAGAAAGAAAAAAAGAAAAAACCTTGTTACAAATCTTTATAGTCAGGTAAAATAAATTCTCAAATTGGTCATATTCAAAAAAATGTCTTCCTTAATCTGTGCTAGTTTACGTCTTATTAAAGAGGTGGATGGGATTTTTCATGAGTCCTCTGAAATTGTGGTTGGCCATTATGCTGATCAGACTTCTTGAGTCTTTCAATTTTGGTTTAGATAGTGGTCTTGTGGACATGAGATGCTTTCTTGTCTTTTGTTTGTTACATATACATTGTTACTCCCCCTCTAGGCAATGAGCTCAGCTGATAAAACTCAAGTAGGCAACACTAAGCTGCATTTTAGCACAACTTTGTCATTATTTACTGCACCAATTATGATGCATGCCCTGTTTTTTTTTAAATAAATCTTTATTTTTCATTTTAAAACATTTTTATTTAAAGTTTTGAGGCCCCTGCTTGAGGATTCTATCTCCCTTCCTTACCCCTCTTTGAGGTGGTGAGTGATCAGATACAGACCATACATGGATGCACCCCCTATGTTGGTACTATTGTCACATAGTCCTCGACATCGGACTAACAAAGATACTTGTGAAGTCCCTTAATAAGAGGAGCGAGAACCTGGCCCCAATCCTACAGGCACTGATGCACTGAGGCTCAAATATTACCATTTCCCCAATCTCCTCCCTGCCCCAAATCCCTAAGAATTCTTCAGACTACACATTCCAAAGTGCCTTAAACTGCTTCTCAAAAACCATGAATCTATAGTGCTTCCCCAATCTAACTATCCTTTTTTGGACCCTTTTAAGCCTATAAATATTCTTATTAAACTGTGATAGCCAAAAGTGAATACCATACACTTAAGATGTGTCCTGATTAGAATAGAATACAGAGGGACTATCACTTATTTATTACCATAAGCAAACTACACAATGCAGTCAGTGTTCTGTTTTACTTTTTTGGCTGCAACATCATGTTGCAGATTCATATCAAGTTCTCAGATCATTGACAACTGAGATGATTTTCAGATAAATTGCTATCTAACATGCTTTTGTTTATCCTACACTTAAGGAATTGATTTTTTAACCCATGTATAAGACTTTTCATTTATCTTTACTGAAGTTCATCTTATTGAATTTATCTCAATGTTCTTGCTGCTCAAGATATTTTTTGATAGAGAGGACCAGCAGTGAAACTTTATTTAAATGCATGTAATATAAATAAAAGAAAAATGAAGTAGCCAGGTGGCATAATGGATAGAACAATGGGCCTGGATTCAGGAAAATATGCATCCAAAACTGGCCCCAGAAACTTATTAGCTATGCGATTCTAGGCTTATTAGCTATGTGATTCCAATATAAACTCTGCCATCTATGAAAATGAGGCTAATAATAGCACTTCAGAGTTGTTGTGAAGATAATTTTAAAGCTCTCTATAAAATTTATTATCATTACCTCAATTGATGGTCTGTAATCCTCATTTCTAGTTAATTTTGGTTGACTAAATACATTTCCCTCTCCTGCACTTTGGGATTCAGGCAGTTTCTCTCTCTCTCTCTCTCTCTCTCTCTCTCTCTCTCTCTCTCTCTTATCAATAGCTTTTAATTTACAAGTTATATGCATGGGTAATTTTACAGCATTGACAATTTCCAAACCTTTTATTCCAATTTTCCCCCTCCTTTCCCCACCCCTTCCCCTAGATGGCAGGATGACCAATACATGTTAAATATGTTAAAGTATAAATTAAATACAAAATAAGTATACATGTCTAAACCATTATTTTGCTGTACAAAAAGAATTGAACTCTGAAATGGTGTACAATTAGCCTGTGAAGGAATAAAAAATGCAGGCAGACAAAAATATAGAGACTGGAAATTCTAGTAATCTAGAGACATCTCCCAGAGTTCTTTCACTGGGTGTAGCTGGTTCAGTTCATTATTGCTCCATTGGAACTGATTTGGTTCATCTCATTGCTCAAGATGGCCAGGTCCATCAGAATTGATCATCATATAGTATTGTTGTTGAAATATATAATGATCTCCTGGTCCTGCTCATTTCACTCAGCATCAGTTCATGTAAGTCTTTCCAGGCCTTTCTGAAATCATCCTGTTGGTCATTTATTACCAAATAATAATATTCCATAATATTCATATACCACAATTTATTCAGCTATTCTCCAATTGATGGGCATCTACTCAGTTTCCAGTTTCTGGCCATTACAAAGAGGGCTGCCACAAACATTCTTGCACATACAGGTCCCTTTCCCTTCTTTAAGATCTCTTTGGTATATAAGCCGAGTAATAACACTGCTGGATCAAAGAGTATATACAGTTTGATAACTTTTTGAGCATAGTTTCAAACTACTCTCCAGAATGGTTGGATGTATTCACAATTCCACCAACAATGTATTAGTGTCCCTGTTTTCCCACATCTCCTCCA
This sequence comes from Sarcophilus harrisii, assembly GCF_902635505.1. Lineage (NCBI taxonomy): Eukaryota > Metazoa > Chordata > Mammalia > Dasyuromorphia > Dasyuridae > Sarcophilus > Sarcophilus harrisii. The sequence continues at coordinate 161,630,800 of NC_045428.1, read as the reverse complement.
GCATTCCCAGGCAGTTTCTCTTTCTCTTTCTCTGAAATATGGGAAAAAGCAATCGTTCACTTATCATTTGCTTTTTCAGCTTGAGAATCCTCAAGAAAGTACATGACATAAAAGGAGAATGTGCAAGATTATTGACTGTTTCCAGTAGCCCTACCACAATGGGAAAAGATTGTGCTTCTGTTACAGAAAGATAATTTTGGTAGCTATGTATGATGAAGACTTATGATGAAAGACATTGGAGGCAAGAAGAACAATTAGTATTATTGTTATAGTTTAGAGGGGATGAGCTGGAGAAGGAATAGACATATTATAGTACACAGGCTAAATCTAGCTTCCTGCTAATCTGTTTGTTTTCTTTTTTGGTTTTTCCAATCCTTAAGCTTTACCTCAAAATAAAAAAAATTAAAATCATTCCTAGTTTTAGGACCCTTTGAAAACAGGTGGGGCAGCTTTGGCCCTCAGGTTTGGTTTGCAGACTTCTAAACTAGATCATAGTCACAGTGGAAATACAAATAAGGGAATGAATGTGAAATACCTTGTGGGGAAAGAAATGACAGGATATGACAACTGATAGGATGTAAGAAGATGATAGTAAGGGAAAAGAAAGAGTAAAAAATGACTTTCAAGTCTCGATAAATGAAAATGTGGTGGTCCTTAAAAATTAAAAAAGTAAAGAAGATAAGGTTTTGAAACAAATATGGTGAGTTCATTTTAGCTATGTTGAGACAACACATTTGAAAAAAAAATTACCCACAGCAGCTCTATATTCTTAAATGTTTCTTATCTTTGTGCCATTAAAATTTTTTAACCCAAATATAGAATTTTACATTTATCTATAATTAAATTTTGTCATATTTCCTTGATCCATTTAAATATCTTGTTCAATTTTTTCAGTTGTGCTTGACTTTTTGTGACCCCTTTTCATATTTTTTTGCCTAAGATCCTAGCATGATTTGCTTGCTATTTCCTTTGCCAGCTCATTTTACACCTGACAAATCCAAATCAAAACAGGGTGCTTGTCCTGGGCCACATAGCTAGTAAGTATCTAAGGACACATTTGAACTCAGGCTTTGTACTCTTATCTACTGGACCACCTAGCTGCCCCATTTAACTTTAATACTTTAATAAACATTGCTGTTTATTCCCTGATATTCCACTATAAAAAAAGATGTAGAATTAAGTATCACTAATGGACACAGTGACTATGTCTAAAAGCATTCCTTCATTATGTATCTATCGCCCAAGAGTGGAAAGTTATATTTCATTGTTTGTGGTTGTAATGAGTCATTGCATTGCTTTAAGTTTTTATTTGGCCTATTATTTTGAGATTCTGGTTTGTCATGCATTGTAGGAGGCCAGCAAACCATAATGTGTGGATGAAATTCAGCCTGCTAACTGTTTTGTATGACTTGTACTCTAAGAATGGTAAGTTTGTGGGCTGTATAGAAATAGGCAGTAGGCCAGACTTGGCCTGTAAGTCATAATTTATGAATTTTTGATCTAATGAATTAGCTATTTCTTTGGGTTCATGACATTCTCAAATTTGGTAAGTATGTCTTCATTACAATCATTGACATACCTGCTAACTACAAGAAAGTTCTGCTAAAGACCTCTCCCTTAGTTGGCATACCCACATTAATTATAAACTTCAAATTCCTTAACTTCATGATCTAGCATACCCATGACTCCTTCATGTCCATAGGGCTAGGAAAGACTTTGGCAAATGCCTTGCTTTTAAGCAATTAAGGTGTGCTATGTACATGATATTCCCCTGATTTATAGTTTGTGGCCACAATTTGAAGGACAGAAGAATTGATCTGTGGGACAGGAAGGTGGCAAATGGTGCCCATAGCACTACAAAGGAATCAATAGCATCTCTATCTGAGCTTCTGTGAGCAGAGATAGTATAGACCTCTGGGATGGTGGTCTTCTAAATTGCCCTTTATGCTGCAAAACCAATTGTGTTGACAGAAAGGCAAACGTGAATGCCAAGGGAAACCTCTTTGGATCAAAGTAGAGTCACTCTAGAGAGCCTTGTTATCTAAGTGGGTGTCTTTACTTTTGGGTCTGTATTTGTGCTCCTCTAACTTAGTATTATAATTATTATTATACGTAGGGAGAGCCTTGTAAATTGAGCTGCTCTGTGAGTTGCTGAAGTTTTTAAGGCACAGTATGAACTGAAGAGTTGGATGATAATCCTATTGTAATACAAACTTAGTGATAGTTGTAGCTTTATTAACACCTTCCCCATTCTTTGGTATACATAGGGTAGAAATCACAGGACTCTGACACCCATGTAATAACCCTGTCAGAAAAAAAATGAAGTGAATATACTACATCTTTTTCTTTCCTCTCCTTTGCTGTCCTCTCTTCTGCTGTTCTCTCCTCTTCTTTTCTTTCTTCTATTCTCCTCTTCTTTCCTTCTTTTTTCCTTTCCTCTCCTCTCCTATTCTTTGTTCTCATCTTTCTTCTCTTTCCCTCCCTCCTCAATCTTCTCCTTTTATTTTTTGCTAAGTCATTCTTTTTTGTTGTTGTTGTTGTTATTGTTATCAAGACTTATTCTTGATAAACCCATGCTAATTTGTAGTGACTACTTGATTTAAAAAAAAACTGTAGATTTGGGATTTTACCATTTCTGGTCCTGTAGTGCCTCTTCAATTTTTGATAATTTCTCAGAGATTACCAACAGTGATTTTATGCTTAATTTACCACTTATTTCTGTATTTTGGATTGTAGATAATTCAGGTTTGAAGACCTGAACTCATTGATGCTATTCTTGGTGCTCTCTAACCATCTCCTCACTTGCCTTGTGTTTTAACTTTTTGTTGATTATTGTTGTTCTGATTTTTCCATTCTGGATATCTGGGCTATCTGATTAGCTGTCAAACTTTCTAGTTCCCACATATTTACTCTAGCAAAAATATGGAGTTTGCACTAGACAAAATAATAATCAAGAATTCTAATGAGAAACCGTGCTGATTTCTTTCACATGAGAATGACACAAAAAGTCATTCAGATCTTATAGGCAACAGAAAAGGGAATCCTTGACAAAACCAATGTCAGCACAGTTTAGCCTCCAAGGAACTAAATCAGAAATAGAGCAGATTCTTTTTCCAGAATTCAAAAGAGTGGAATGCTCCTTTGAGAAAGTATAAGGTAATCAGAAATTCCCAAGAACTTGGAAGCTCTTGGGAGTTTCAGGGGACAGCAACCAGTGGCTATTGTATTATGCATTTAGCCTGGTACAGGGGCTCTGATGTCCTTAATGCTTTGTTTTAAGATTTCAGAAAGTGCTCTAAACATCCCAGGGGCCTTAACACTATAGGATGTGAAGGATAGTGATGTATCCCTAGAACCTCAGGATGAATTCAAGGAAGGCTTACTCCCCCAACCAAAAAGCAGTCTTGGTTCAAAGCTTCTAGATCAGATATAAAAACTATAGAGATGAGCCAGTCTTTCCAGTCTGAAGATGATTTTCCTTAGTATAGAAACAAAAGAAGCTAATCTTAGGAAACTCTGTTTTCTCTCTGTGGACTTTTCATTTAGTTAATCTTTACCCATTTGGGTGTTATTTTGTATCTGTGTTATATGTATTCTTAGTCCTCTCAGAGATAAGAATGCATTGATAGAACACTTGAACTACTGCTTGAGTTGTATGAACAATAATAAATAAAATAGTTAATTGGCCAATTGGAAAGTATACTGATTGAAATCAGAATTTTAAAACAAGCTTGGGCAAGGTAAAACAGTTTATTGGAAAATCTGTGCTGCATGGATCTTTAAACTTCAAATAGTATGATAAATATTTGCAGTTGACTGTAAAAATGAGGTCTAATAGGAGCAGAATTTGAACTGGAATTCAGCCACTTTTTATGCAATATCAGATTTACATCCAATTCCTAGAAGTTTTAGATGAGTGTGGTTCATATGTCAAAGCAATGAGTTTAATTTATCATGGTCTGTAGCATACAACTAGCTTCAGTATGAATGGATATAGAAAAAAAAAATATTCTCTTCCATGGGACATCATGATTCCAATCTTGTGGTATAGCTTGAAAATTAAAATCCTGGAGGAAACAATGTTAAATGCCTTGAATTGAAATCCTCCAGGATTTTAATTTAATTTTCTTTTCTAAGGGCATTCTGTTTTCAAAAAAGTCAACATCACCCTGGAAAATGAAAGAAAAATCCAGATTACATTTTTTCTGTTTTCATTTCCCTTTTTAAAAATATTAAAAAAAAAACCACAACTACCTTCTCCCATACACACCCTGTTGTACAGATAGTTAGCTATGTATTAGCCATACAAAAGCAGTGAATACTCTAAAAAATAATAGTTAGCTTTATTTCTTTTGGGATGCATATGAATTTCTAGTTAATTTTGCTTTAGCTAATGGTGGAATCATTTTGCATACATTCTGTGACCTTGTAAGGAGACATCCCAGACAGACAGGGGTGGGGTGGGGAAGTGCAGGAACAATCCAGTCTGGAATATTAAATTTTCCAGGGATGAACCACCTGTGGATAACTAATAGTAAATTACAGAGTAAGATAAATCAGCATTGTTTTTCTTCTTGTCAAATAAATACCCAAGACCTGATGCCTTGTGATAGGATGTGATCTTGTTGACAGTTTGATACTTAGGGAAAAGGTTGATATCATATAGAAAGCTATACTAGATTATATAATACCTTTCTTTCCTCTCCCCTTTTGCTGAGCACTTTAAAAAATATGGGACAGTTGGCCTACTCCATTAGAGGTGCTATCTTTCAAATGCCATGTGAAGTTCAGAACTCTGATGACTGACAGCTAGTGAAGGTCACTGGGCAAACTCTCCTAAACGTTGAGGTGTTAGTTAGCCTTGGCTGGGCTTCACTTTGAGTAATTGTACTCTGTCCAGAATTAAAATCCCCTGCATTTGCAAGTGAGGATTCACTTCTTCCCTGATGCTTGGAACTAGTGAGTGATGTTACTAAGCATTCCTGGACAGTAGGTTCATTTCATTCTAGGCCTGTTGTGACTCATTGGATAAAAAAGATCCCAGTAGGGGAGGATATTGCAATTTGTTTTTCAAGTTAAATTTTGAAGCTTACTACTTAAGCAATTGGATTTGTAATTTACATTAGTTATTTTCCAGTTAATTTGAAAGAATCATTATGATACAGTTGAAAGTTGAATACTGACTGAAGTTAAAGAACATGGATTTTCTTCTGTCACTACCTATGTGATCTTAATCAAATTTGCCTTCTTTTCCCAATCTGCAAAATGAGAGATTTAAAATAAATGATTTCCAATGACCCTTTAAGCTTTATATCTATCATGAATTTATTGAATGGCAAACTTTCATTTGGGACTTTGTATCTTCCCATAAAGGATATACATATACCTCTTGGAATCTCTTGGAGTTGTCTGTAATAGGGCCTATTTCCGACATGAACTATTTGGTTGCTATTGTTGTTGGATGGATTGTAGGGCTTTCCCCCAACATACAAATTAGAAACACAACCATGTGGCTTCCAAGAGAGACTCCAAGAAGTGAAAGCTAAAAGTACATATGTATAGGCATTTTGTGTGTGTGTGTGTGTGTGTATATATATATAAACATTTTATTATATGTATATATATAGCATCAGAAGAAGAACATGAAATGGGACTCTCTGACCCCAGAAATAAGTTATATTCAAGTTCTTTAGAGGAGAAAGAGGAGAAAGTCTTTTGGTTCAAGAGATAGAAACTTTAGGGATTGCGATGGTTTATCAAGGGTATCCTAAGAAGAGCAAAGCAAGGGAAGATATGTATTTGAGAATATCATAGAGATTCCTGTTTTCAACATAGATGCTATGTGGCATCACAATCCTGCCAATCAGCTACATCTATGTCTACAATCTCAGTGTCACTCTTGGTTCTTTACTCTCATCTATTAAATTGCTGAATCTTGGTTTTCCTAGCTTAATTCCCTCTCCAGACTTTTGATTTACCGCCTTGTCAGATGATTAGAGGAGGCAAATGAAAAACTTCCATTTCAACTTCACTCACTCTCCAGATATCTTGTCTATTCACCCACCTTGTTCTTATTATTCATCAACTCATCAGCTGATCCATGAAGGAAAATAAGAATTTTGAAAAATAGATATAAGGAGGAATCTTCTACCTTCTTATGTCTATCTTTCAAAATTATTTTTTTCCTTCAAGGATCAGCTCAAGCAACACTTTTTACATTATATTTCTTCCTGATCCTCTGTTGAAAACATTATTTTTCTTCTCCTCACACTCTCCATCATTTAAAATTAATTTTGTACCTGCATCTACTTTCTATATATCTCTATATGCATACAATATTTAAAAAGGCAGTTGCCCCATGTGTGTTTTGACAGATGTACAAAAGAACAAGTACTCTATCTATATGAGATATAAATAGCAGTCTCAAGTATATAAAGTACAAATACTTTGTAGGAGGTTGTTCTTACCCAGACTTGGTTGATATCTTCCTCCAGGGCTTTTCTTTGTTGGGTCTAAGGATACATACAAACACACACACACACACACACACACACACAACACACACACATACACACATAATCTTAATCCAATTTTAATCTATTAAAGCTTAATGTATGAACATAGATATATTTTAGTATACCCACAAATATGTATATATACTTTTTTATAATCAAAAGTTAAATGTATATATTTATGAAACATAAATATATTTACATTACTTTTATGAACATTTAATGGGACCCTTTCTCTCTTTTCCCCTACCAAAAAAAAATCTACTTTAGATATGTGTGGATATACTCTATCTACTTTCACTGAATTATGTGGAACCACTGTGGGACTTCTGGCCATGAATGATTCATTGCCATGTCAAGTGTCCTGATCCATTGCTGAGTCAGGAAAGCTAATGACATCGGGTTCTACACAATAGAAGAAACAGTTTTTGGGTGGCAATCCCTCTTGGATGTAGCCCTTCAGTTATTAAGTTGTGACTTCAGCAAAGGGAGAAAACAACTCTTTTCTACTCTAGTAAAATGGTGGCTTGGGCTTCTCATGTGGAAAACTCAATCAGTCCAGTTTGTACTGGAGCCCATGTGTTTCTGTCCTTTTGCACAAACCTTGAGACCATTGTAAAGGTATGGAAACAGTATTTTTCCCCTCCCATCTCTCAGGCAGTAGTAGGAAGAAAGTGCCTAATCAACTGAAAATTGTTTTGAAACAAAAGAGTTGGCAGACAGAGGTCATTGGAAAAATGAATGAGATTAATCAGACGATGGCAACCAAGTTGAAATGTAATATGGTTAATCTTCAATATTTTTGAAACCATGTCTAACTCAGTAAAGTCTGAATATTGCCTTCTCAGCCGATTATACTAGCATTAAGATGTTAAATTACTGAATTCCATTCTAATCATTTTGTAAAGCATGTTGTGATTCCTTCACAGTTTCTCTCTCTCTCTCTCTTTAAATAAGGGTATAAAATATTTGTCTTATATTAGATTCAGTGTTGCACATTGGCTATTAAAAAAAACCTACCACTTTCTCCTTTTCATGGGAATTGAGCCTATAACTATCTCTAGAGTCAGCAACCACCTTCAGGATGCTGAGGGGGTGGCAATGAGTAACACTCCTGCTGAGAAAGCAGGCAGCCCCTAAAGTAAATGCAGAACAGTACAGTGTGGCTAGGTACACAGCATGTAGGGGCGCGAACTATACTCTATGTCTTTTCTTGTGAATATCAGTCACAATACTATACTCTGTACTAGACATAAACACATATAATAAACAACATATAATGATTCTCTGCTTATATGTTCTCTTGTTTATGGAAAATTTGTACTTGCTTAAACTTATGTTAATATTCCTCCCTTATTTATAGAATTTCCATAGAGTAGAAGTATCCCCTCTTTCCTTCCTTTTCCAAACCCCTTGTCTTATGCTGAATCATGGATATATTTCTACTCTCTTTCTAAAAGATCAAAACATTTTCCTAAATCTCTACTTTATGTTGTCATTAATCACATCGGACAGGGATATTATAGCTGCTGGATTTTCTGTTTATAGTTTCACACAGGACATAAATGACAGTTTGAATTGGTAGAAAACCAAATTGGAAGTAAAATAGAACAAAACAGTCCTCTATAGTTTGAACCAGAGTTCAAACATCTTTCATATCTTTTGTCTTTTTCTTTTTTTTTTAATTAAGTAGAAAACAAAATAATAGAACAAATATCATCATTTTTGAATGCCACTATCTTGTTGTATCCAAATACAGTCCTGGAGGAGGGGAACAGGAGAGCCTTTTTCTAGACGTTAGATTTATTCATGAGAAGCAAAAGAATTTTTTCCCTTCTGGCACTCAAATTGGAGAATAAATATTTCTCTCATAGCTTCATCTTCTCCACCATCTCTAAAGCCAAGTTCAAAAAGATATCTTAAAAGTGGTGAACTCTGGGTTAAATTCTATACTCTTCTTCATGAATTTGACTTCTCCAAAGCAACTTTGAGTATGGATCTCAGGAAACCAGGATTGTATGTATCTGTTGCCTCCCCAAGCTACAACTCCTTGAAGATAAGGCTATTTTCACTTATATTTTTATGTCCTTATATGCCTACTGAGCATATAGAATATGCTCAATAAATGTTTATTAATTGATTGAAGAAGTGAGAGTTTCTGAATTTCAACTTTCAGAATTCTGGAATTCATACTTTTATCAGATTAGGAAACTTTATGAAAATTCTTCATGGAGAGAAAGGAGGATTAAGCAAGTGGATCCCAACAATAAAAGAGCAGTAACAGTTAAAACTTACAATATGGGGGAACAAAAGATATGGGCTTTGAACCCTTCTATTACTGTATATTATTTAGATATTGTAGGTCCAAGGGAATTAAGTTATTTATCTTCTAGTCACAACTGCATTTCCCTTCTGGAGGGATCTCATTTATAGAATAATAATTTGGGTTTTTTTTTTAAACCTGCAGAAAACAGAACTCAGCAGAATTAGGAGAAATATATTAATCCCTTTTTTGTGTCTATAGGCTTGTTCAAGTCCTTTGTGTTTTCTATGTTATCTATGGCATAGAATAAAAATTGTCTATATTCAATGTAGATGTTAGAATGAAATATAGGTGATTCATATGTCTGAATATTTGTAAAAGTCTTTTTCAAAAATTGCTTTAAATAGGTAATAAAACAACAAAGAGCCAAAGAGTGAATGACATTTGGGGGAATAGGAGCCCATGTTTTGGATCTAGAACCTATAAGTCTAGAGTCTTGGAGAGTGGGTTACAGATTAAACATATTACATAGATATTAAATAAATATATTGTATAGACTATTATGTGGGTTTCTTTTTTTCTTTTTGAGGATACCATCATCTGAGAATATAACAACAATAAACAAAATCACAATAAAATAGCTAATGGGTAGAGATAAATATATGATTTCTACAAAAACAAACAAAAGCTACTGGGAATATTCTTTATTTTTTTTAAGGAGCAAGATAAATGACATTTCATTTTGGCTTCATCATTTAAATTCAAAATATGCAACATTTTATCTTAGTGATTTTTATTTTTGAGACTAATTCACCCAGGGGATATGCTTTTGCAATAGGATTTAATGGTCAGTAATGAATGAGCAATAGGGGAAACAACAGTTTTATAGCTTTTTGTGAAAGGCAAAAAAAAAAAATTAATGTCCTTTTTTTAACCTCCTCCCCTTTTCCCTTCTTCTCTCCTTTATATCATACCTTGCCTTCCCTTGGGAATTCCACTTGGGATTGCTTTAGTTTCCACAAAAAGGAAGATTTATTACATTAATGTCTTTGTGATTTAGTTGTATGTAATCTTACAGGAGACACCAGAGAATATGTTTTTCCCCTTCATATGTGCCATAATTTCCTTGGACATGAATAAGGACTATGTACATGTGGCAAGCGAGCTTATCTTTTCAGGAAGTACAATGTAACACCATCAGCCTGTAAAAAATGTGGACTTTACTTGGGAAAGATGTTTTTGAATCGGAAATGTGAAGTATGAAGACTGTGGGTTTCAGCATCTTGAGACTTTTCTACTTTATTTCAATAAGTCTTGAAATATGTATTACCAAAAGGAATTAACGAAGGGTATATTGGAACCAGCTTTAACTGGTTCACAGAAGTTAAATTTTCATTATGAGCATTTATATCTTAGAAGTCAGCATATGTTACAAATCAGGACTTGATTTACTTTTAGTTGATTGTCTAGACTCAAGAAAGTTATCAAGAAAATGTTAATAATGCACATTAAACTTAAAAACACATTGCAAGTACATTTTTTCCATCTGGAGAGCCAGTTGTTAAATATTTTCTTGCATATATCTGGAAATGCTTGACAAAAGAGAAAGGGGAAGAAGTTTTTTAAAGCTTCTGTCTTTCCTCTTGAATTGGTTTAATTTGGTGTTAAAGCATTTAAGAAATCCCCGTGGATCAAAATTTTATTCTAATTAAACAAAAAAAATACATTAAGACATACTGGGGTATCTTAGGGTGGGGATTATAGGGTAGCTACTCATTGATTGGCTAAAGGTTGCCTTTAACAATAAGTTACTCAGTTTTGCAACACTCTATATAAGGAGTCATTCTTAGCATTGAAAAGAGTGTTAACTATGGATGGAGAGACTAGATCAAGAGAAAGAACTGATCTTATCTTCTTTCTTATAGCTCTTCCAAGATTTAGTCTCTGTGTGTGTGTGCATGTGTGTGCACATATTTGTGTGTGTGCGTGTGTGTATGTGTTTGTGTGTATATGTATGAGGGCAAGACTTTCTCCTCTTCCCTCCATGATCCCCATCCCACTCACAATGGTATCTTGCAGTTACTCTGCAGAGTTAGCAGGTCCAAGGAGTCCAGTCAATTCACCTAACCAGTGGATATACTGGAACTTTAAAGTTTGAAGAGATCATGAGAAGACATTGATCTTGTAGTTCCAGAGATAAAAATTACCTTGACCACATGTATTTAATATGTTACCCCCTACTAGAATGTGTGACTATTATTTTCATGATTGTTGTACTTGTGAAAGAATTTGCCCCAGATTTATGAATGGGATGCTTTGACACTATGTTTGATATTATAACATTTCAATAAATGCATTGCTTTGAACCACTTATGTCTACTGCCTGAATGTTAAAGATATATTTCCCAATCAGGGTTCATAAAACTATTGCTTTAGTAGTGTGGACTAACAGAATTTCTTCAAACTGTGATAATTACCTCTTTGGAGACCCAACTTGTAAATGGGAATTGGGGAGGTAATCCAGAATAGGTATCCCATATAAATTCAGTTAGTTCAATTTGATAGTATCTAAGATCCCTTTTCACTTTAAATTTAGGAGCCTGTGACTATTCCACCATATACATTATTTCTTGAAATGCATCAACAAAAATAAAATATTTATTTGACTAAATATTCCTGTGAAAAAGAGCGTCTTTGTCATAAAATTCTTGATGAGCTCTTAGAGGTCACCTCCTCCAATTTTTTCATTTTGCAGATGAGGAAACTGAGATCTAGAGAGTTAGTAAACTGCTAACACAAGAAGTATGATTTAAGATAAGCTCATGTCTTCTGTGTCCAGAGCCTATGTTCTTACCATATAATATTTTCTAAAAGCTTCTGAAAACTGGCTTTTGGTAGATTCATTTATTTTTAAACACCATTTGCCACCATAAATAGATTGGATGGTATAGTGAAAGGTTAAGACTCTTAATGTCCTTCTCTGGGTTGTTTGTAAAGGGAAGGGACTGGACTAGATGATCCTTAAATTCCCTTCCTATTTTAAATTCCATGAGAATTAGTAACTTGTACATAAAAATTTTCTAGCAAATTTGTTTTCTTTATGAAAAAAGCTAATTTGTTCAGTACATCTTAAAGACCTCTATGCTGTGGAATTTTGTTTATGCAGCTGTTTCTTGACTCCCCCTATTCCTTTCTATATCCTTACTACAGCTGTGTGTATTCAGAGTTTCATTCATTGTCAACAATGGTAGAATTAATCGGCTGGGAACAAACCTCTGGACAGGGGTTAGTTGGACATCTAGTTGAGCCAGAAATGCCAGAACTTGCAGGGTAAAATGTTCTCAGATGATAAAAGATAACTTTCTAAGTCTCCACATGCACTTCTCTCTGGCCTTTTCCAAGCAGGAGGAACAATGCCTGTACAGAACTCCTTGCTTAATGACATCCAAGAAAAATCTACTCTTTGGCAGGACTCTCCCTCAGGCTTTTGTGTCCAGGAGTCTATACACCTGTAATTTATTGGTAGCTCCATTTATTAATGATGATGAGTTATGACCAGGCACTAACTGTTCTGCCCATAACAATTAGCCATAATCTGACTATTTACAGGCCAGAGTAAATGGCTACCATAGGGTTTATGGATTTAAATTCTCATTCATTTTAGGGAATGCTACTTGGTTATAAGAAAATAAGAATTCTGTAGAATAAATAAATGAATAGTCTATAGGGACCAAATGCTCTACAGGGACCACTTAGACTATGTATTGGTAATCTTTGTTGCTGTTGTTCCTTGTACAAAGAGCCTTTTTCTTATAACCTTATAACCTTTTCCAATTTTCCTGAGAATGGTCTGTACTGGAGCAGTATCCTTTCATCTGTCCAAATAGTACATATTGAGGATAAATCTAGTATGTAGTTCTCTGTGTATAGGTTAAGGTCAGTGGAGAGAAGATCTGACTCTTTATGACTGATTCTTTCCTTCAATAGAAATGAGAATGCTTTAGGACAGACATAGTTTTTTTGCCATTTAAAAATACTGAAGCAGTATCTCAAAGTGGATGGGGCACTGTACTTGGAAGCAGAAATAACTGGCTTCAAATTCCATCTAAGGTTCCTCCCAGCTATGGATTTCAGGAAGTTTATTTAATTTATTTATTTTAAATAGCCTTTTATTTACAAGTTATATGTATGGATAATTTTACAGCATTGAAAATTGCCAAACCTTTTGTTCCAATTTCCCCCTTCCTTCCCCCCACCCCCTCCCCTAAATGGCAGGATGACCAGTAGATGTTAAATATATTAAAGTATAAATTAGATACACAATAAATATACATGATCAAACCGTTATTTTGCTGTACAAAAAGAATCAGATTCTGAAATATTGTGCAATTAGCTTGTGAAGGAAATCCAAAATGCAGGTGGGCATAAATATAGGGATTGGGAATTCAATGTAATGGTTTTTAGTCATCACCCAGAGTTCTTTCTCTGGGCATAGCTGGTTCAGTTCATTACTGCTCCACTGGAAATGATTTGGTTCATCTCATTGCTGAGGATGGCCAGGTCCATCAGAATTGATCATCATATAGTATTGTTGTTGAAGTATACAATGATCTCCTGGTCCTGCTCGTTTCACTCAGCATCAGTTTGTGTAAGTCTCTCCAGGCCTTTCTGAAATCATCCTGTTGATCATTTCTTACTGAACAATAATATTCCATAATATTCATATACCACAATTTATTCAGCCATTCTCCAATTGATGGGCAGTTTCTGGCCACTACAAAGAGAGCTGCCACAAACATTCGTGCACATACAGATCCCTTTCCCTTCTTTATGATCTCTTTGGGATATAAGCCCAGTAGTAACACTGCTGGATCAAAGGGTATGTTTTGAGCATAGTTCCAAATTGCTCTCCAGAATGGCTGGATGTATTCACAATTCCACCAACAATGTATTAGAGTCCCTGTTTTCCCACATCCCCTCCAACATTCCACATTATCTTTCCCTTTCATTCTAGCCAGTCTGACAGGTGTGTAGTGGTATCTCAGAGTTGTCTTAATTTGCATTCAGGAAATTTATTTAACCTCCCTTTGCTTACTTTCTCCATTTGAAAAATGAGGGAAGTTAGACTTCATAGTCTCTAAAGTCTTCAACTTTAAACCTGTGATCCTTTGATAATAAGACCTAAATGCAAAATATTAAATTTGGACTATAGAAATGAAAGTACAAGTTAATGAAGACAGATTCTATGGATTTCAATTTGGTGGAACTCAGTCTGGTTGACAGTAAAAGCTATCAAAAAAACTCTAGTTAAGATAGGATTTGTCTTTTGAACTCTCTCTTCTGCTGCTTTAACTCAAGATTTCTAGCTCTAGTCATTTACCTCTACTGCTTTGGCATACAAATAAATTATGGGGACAAAAATTTAAACACGATATAGCTTTCCAGATATTGATCTCTGCCTGGGTTCTAAATTCCTATATTTATTATGCATGCTTGCTTTCATTAACAACAAACACCCTAGGTTTCATTTAAAATTCTTGCCAGTAATAAAGCTTGTTGGCATTTCTTCAAGGAAAAGTTAAGTGGACAGCAACAAATGACAGTCTTCATGTAATATTTTAAAGTGTGGCAAGGCTTTTATTTTAATTATCTCATTTGGGCGAAGAATGTCTACTATCCAGACTGTGATGTGCATCTGAATGAACAGTCCCTATTAACTTCAGTAAATATATCTGGAAGAGTAACTGGGGATGACAATGAAAATAACAATAATGATGATGATATAATTACTAACTTTTGCATAGTTTTTTTAAAATTTCAAAGTGCTTTACATTTATAAATTTTTGTTATACTCACAATAACCCTGTGAAGTAGTTAATATTATTATATCCATTTTATGAGTGATGAAACTGAAACAGAGTTTATATATTTTGCCCCAATAGGCTTCCATAGCTAGTAAATGTCTGAGACTGGTTTTGAGACTTTTGAGAAAGGGAAAGATAATGCAGAAATCCAGTGCTTCATTCATTGCCTCACCATGAACAGGGCCCAAAATTGTATAGAAGGAAGAAAGCATATTGGGTTTTATCTGGCAAATACATTTTCAAGTATCTTTTAGGTACAATCTGAAACTAAAGCCCAGTGTTTTTAGCACCAATGAGCTTTGGTGATATCATATGTCCCTGAATTATAGAACTTAACAAATTCAGAAAAATCAAATTTGCCGGTTCTTAAAGGGAAATGGAGAGATATAGGATGGGTATAAATAGGTTTCATCCTATTACCAGTCATAGATTATGTGTGAAAAGTATATATAAGATATCACTTAACAGATATATGAGTTGGTCAAGTAATAGATGGATGAACTCATTGTGATACTGGTACTCAAGTAAGTAATCTAAAAAGATCTGTAGAAAGGTGTTCAAAACATTAGATAAAGCCCTTGTGGAGGATTATAGGTAGGACATATATACTAGTCATTGCATAAGATACTGAATTGAATGTGTTTTAATCAACTCCAATTTATAAGATTACAGATTGATTTAGCATGTTTAACATGTATTGGACTACATGCCATCTAGAGGAGGGGGTGTGGGGAAGGAAGGGATAATTTGGAATAGAAGGCTTTGCAAAGGTCAGTGTTGAAAAATTACCTTGTATAAGTTCTATAAATAAAAAAGCTTTAATAAATAAATAAATTAATAAAAGATTACAGAATGACCTAAATTTTGAAGTGTAGGAATGTTGGTACTTCATTTATAAAACTTTGCAGTTTTCAAGAGTTACCAATAATTTTTTTTAAAGAAAGTCTATTTCCTATTTTTATGACTAGGCACATTTTGAAAGGAGAAATAATGCTAAGGGTTTTAGTTAAGTACATGATTCAAAATGTCGGGGTTGGCAACCTGATATTAATGAAGATACATAGTTAATAGTTACTAGGATTAGGACCCTGGAATATCAACTAGTCCCATTTACTTATTCTCATATGAGAAAATTGAGAGGTTTAGTGACTTGTGAAAGTTCAAGAGTCAGCCATAACAGTCATAATAATGCTAACTATCATTTACACTGTGTGTTAAAGTTTTCAAAGTATTTCACATATTTATTGTCTCATTTGCTGAAGTACGTGGGATTCAAACCCAATTCTTACAACCTCAGATTTTGTATTATTACATAATTTTCAAATGAAATCCAGTCAACATATTTATTAAGCAACTACTACATCCTAGATACTGTTCTAAGTGCTAGGGATATGAAGGGAAGGGAAAAGAGAAAAAGGAAGAAAATGGAAGGGAAGAGAAGATCCTATTAAGGATTACTTTTCCTTGGAGAAATTGAATCATAGAATGTTAGAAATATAAAACACCTTCAAGGAATATGAACAATTTTCAGACAAAAAAATTAAAACCATTTCTAGTCATATAAAAAAGCTCTAAATTGATATTGATCAGAGAAATGCAAGTTAAGCCAACTCTACTACTAGTCACCTTTCAGATTGGCTAAAATAATAGGAAAATATAATATCAGTGTTGGAGGGGATGTGGAAAAACTGGGACATTAATACATTGTTTTTGGAGTTGGAACTGATCCAAGCATTCTGGAGAGTAATTTGGAACTATGCCCAAAGGGCTATCAAACTGTTCATATCCTTTGATCCAGCAGTGTCTCTACTAGGCCTGTATCACAAGAGATCATAAAGGGAAAAGGACCCACATGTGCAAAAATATTTATAGCATCTCTTTTTGTAGTGGCTAGAAACTGGAAACTGAGTGGATGCCCGTT
This sequence comes from Sarcophilus harrisii, assembly GCF_902635505.1. Lineage (NCBI taxonomy): Eukaryota > Metazoa > Chordata > Mammalia > Dasyuromorphia > Dasyuridae > Sarcophilus > Sarcophilus harrisii. Next base: position 161,614,240 of record NC_045428.1, on the reverse strand, counting down.
AGTTAGGAAATGGCTGAATAAATTATGGCATATGGATATTGTGGAGTATTATTGTTCTATAAGAAATGATCAGGAGGAAGATTTCAGAAAGGCCTGTAGAGATTTATATGAACTAATGCTAAGTGAAGTGAGTAGAACCAAGAGAACATTGTAAACAGCAATTGTGTGATGATCAATTGTGAGGGACTTGGTTCTTTTCAACAATGAATTGATTTAGGCCAATTCCAATAGACTTGTGATGGAGAGAGTCATCTTCATCCAGAGAGAAGACTATGAGGACTGAATGTGGATCACAACATACTGTTTTCACCTTTATTGTTGTTGTTTGCTTGCTTTTTAAAATTCTCATTTTTTTCCTTTTTGATCAGATTTTTCTTGTGCAGCGTGATAAATGTGGAAATATGAACTGCACATGTTTAACTTATATTGGATTACTTGCTGTCTAGGAGAGGGGGGAAGGAGAAGAGAGGGAGGAAAATATGGAACAAAAGGTTTTGCAAGAGTGAATGCTGAAAAGTATCTGCATATATTTTGAAAATAAAAAGCTATTATTAAAAAAAAAGAAATATGAAGGACCTTAAAAAGTCATATATTCCAATTCCCTCATTTGACAAATGAGAAAAGGGAGACAGGGTGAATAACTAACTAAGCAGGTCATAAGTATGAGAAATGAAATTTAAACTCAGGTATTCTGACTCATTCTTCAAAAATGGATTTGGAAAAAAACTACCTCAGTTGTCTGGTAACTACACTAAGTTCAGAGAAATAAATGAAGACCATTTAGTTTATCAAGATATGGAGAATTTGGAGACTATTGGTAGAGGGAGTTTTTATGCAACCCCCATACTCATACAAATAAGAGTTTTTAAAAATATTGAGCCATGTTAGTTGATACCAGTCCCATAATACATTACAGTCCATTGAGAAAATAAACATAACCTAGATTTAGTTATATCATTATGAGAATGATCACACCAACATAAACAAAAGCAGTCATATACCAATGCCAGTGCTAAGTATGCCAAATACTAGGAAAAATAATGTTCTACCAGGTATCTCTCTTCCCTGGAAAGAAAAAACAAAACTTCCTCATAGAAACAGGGACATCTAGGAAAAAATTGACTTAACTCCATGGATTCATAGAACTGAGCAGGTCAACCATTATTGTATTTAGACAACAAAATCTAAAGTTGGCCCTTCAAATAATTTTTTTTCTTTTCCATTCTGTAGTTTATTAACTCCCCCCAAAAGAAAAACAGTAGGGCAGTTTTTTGTTTGTACTGTTTTTGTTTTACATTATGGAGGAGATAATCTTGATATCAGCCAGCATTTTATATTTAACTGAAGGAAAGAAGGGAAATTATAGCCTCTATAGCCAATTACATGGAATTTGAGTGTGAAATTTACCTTCCATTGCTGAAAAAGTATGGCTCAGGACAATAACTGGAATGGGGAAGCTGACTGAAGATGAGGGAGAAATACCATAGTGATGGTGGCCATTTTGCTTTCCCATAACAATATGATCATATTATCTGCATAGAAATAGTTTTTTTCTGCTGACTATGATAGAAAGGGAAAGTTTTTTTTTTTTTTTCAATTTCCCATCAATATGAGGACAAAGTACTAAACACCCTGAAGCTACAAAAGGGAATAACAGCATACTTTAATACATCATGTGGCAGTCGAGGAAATTTGGACCATTTAAGAAGTTAAGTAAGGACAAGGAAGATTCTTTCCACTTGTTAATTCCTTTCAACTCCTGTACTAAAGCCAGTTCCTATTGGATGACACTATGCTCCACCTCCTTTCATCTTACTCCATCTCCCATCTCTTCTTCTCCTCCCTTCCCCCAACTAGTTTCTGTTATGTAAAATTCCTTAGGGTAAAGACACTATCACCTGTCTTGCCTACCAGATCCTATTTCCTCTGACAGGGAATGTAGGTCCCCACACAGCCCACTACTGCTCCGTTTGTGCAGGCAGGACACAGACCTCATTTCCCACTGGTGCTGAAAACAACTTGGAACGCAATTAGCCTTGTCAAGTCTTCTATTGGTATGCCATATATGGTTGCCAGCTTTCCAGGGCAATTCTATAATCCCTAGGGCCTTGCTGCAGGGGCTGCGATTAACAGAGGTGTTTACATGTCTGAAAATGTACCAGGCTATAAATAGAAGCCATTTTCTTAGCATCCTGTGATGCTGGATTTGTTCTTTTCTTTTTCATCTTCTTTCCCACTTGTCAGGTTTAATGAAAAAGAGATGGGGGGTGGGCACCCACCCACTACACAATTTCAGATTGACAGAAAGAGTATTCACTGAGCTCCTCAGAAAATCTACAGCATAGCTTCTGGCCTATAAGAAGAAAACAAACTCCAAAACAAAACCCACAGCTTTCTGAGAAATAAAGCAAGCCACTAATCCAATAATGCTAGCAAATTGTTCCTGTTGTTCTTTGGGGCTGTTTCTAGAGGAATATTAAGGAGAATTCTGAGCTGCTCTGATGTATTTAGGGAATAATGCTGAGAACATATCTTTTAGTCTCTGTATCAAGTCGATTTTGTGTTGTCTTAGATTAGAGGATTTCTAGCAAATGAAGAACCTGGGCAGTCACTGTGTGGGTGTTCACTTTAGGAATTGAAAACACTATTCTGATTCGTGTTTCTTTTTTCCCCACCCTGCTCCTGGGAGGTTCAGAATTATGTCTATTTTATAGATGTTGATTTGTAACTTGTGAAAAATCTATGGAAAAACATTAACTATCCTGGAGAGAATGATCCTGTTAGGGGAGTGCTAGAATTCAACATTGCACATAAGGGAGCTGTTTATATTCACTACCCTGAATTTGTCCCTTTGACAACTGGTGAAAGTACCCCAAAGAAAATAGTGAGGTTCTAGCAGCCTTGAACTCAGCAGGTTTATTGTATGACTAACTCTAACAGAGTTTGTTAAGCCCAGGAATAGCAAAAATTATGCTAAGATCTCCAGGGAAGTAGCAATAGTGGCAGTGAACCCTGACCTTCAGATGTCTTTAACATATAAAACAAATTGGAAGTGTGATTAGTTTCTATCTAACACAGGAAGCCTGCTGGGCCAACCCCATGAAAAAACCTGTATGTAGGTGGAGAAGCAGATGTCTATTTTGTATTATTTGAACGGCTACTGAATAGTCTTCCAGATCAAATTCATCTCCACAACACAAAATTTGAGTAGTAAAAAATGCAATGGTCTGGGAAGTCAGGAAACCTTAGTTCTATTTCCCAGCCCCGGCTTTGTATGAAGAACAGAAAACCCGATTGGTCTCAGTTTCCTCAAATATAAAATGAAGAGGTGGAATGAGATTTTCTCTAAGATTTTTTTCCAGCCCTACCCCATTCTTTGACTCAACTCTACAACCCACTAATATAAAGACTGATGGTAAGTCACTGACTAATTAGAAAACAAAGATGGAGTACAGTTACCAAAAGGTCTTATTTAAAGTGTGAGCATTATTTAGCAGATGCAATCCTTTCCCATTAACACAGATAAATGTACCTAGATCATGTAGGAGATTCTAAGAGACCCTAAAGTGATGAAATTAAGGCAAGTATACTTAAATTCTGGGTTCTTTCATAAAAAAACATCCTACGGAGTCCACAGAAAGGTTTATGGACAAAGTTCAGAGATTTTTAACTAAGATGGAAAAAAATTATATCTTTATTTTCACTAGTCTATAATGAAATTTAGCATTTCCTTCCATTAAAAAAGACAACAAAAACATTATTATTAGAAGTCTATACCCTTTACCAGAATGTTGAGTGTTCTTCATACACACAGTCATAGAGACACAGACACAGAAACAGACACAGACATAGACATAGACACACACACCTTCTCACAATCATGATTAAAAATTTCCTGTACTAGCCTACAAATTCAGGGTTAAATATATGGCTAAATATTTTTCAACTCCAAAAGCATCTTTGATAAAATTTAAAAAAAGGATAAAGGACCTTGATTTAGGGGGACTATAAAAGAGATCTATAGGAAGCAACCTTTAGGACATTAAATTAGAAGGAAAAGTCTTAGACATATATTCCATTTGAAAGTATGAGTATCTCATAACCAGCAATGGGAAAAGTTTAACTAGGAGTGGCGGTCATGGGAATTAAATAGAAATTAAGTAGATACTATAATGACTAAGGAGACATAGTATTGGAAGCAACAAGATCAGAAAAAGATATGTACCAAAAATCCAAGTAAAAAGGTACTAAAAATCACAGAAGTTACTTCAAAAATAAACTTCATGTGTATGAGATGAAGAAAGTATGGGTGAACAGTCCATTTGGAGAAAAAAAAATCTGTGCATTTTAGAGGTCTGCAGACTTGATGTTAGTCAATGGTGATAGAGTAGTGGAAAAGAACTCAAGGTTCAATTATCAGTGGCATAATTAGATAGAGGGCTGGTGCCTAAATGAAGAAAGTGATGATGTGATTTCACTGTGCCCTGGTAAGTTGGCATTTAGAATTTGCCATTCAGGTATGTATACCACGTTTTGAGAACAATACTGATAAAATGAAGAGCACCCAGAGAAAAGCAACTGCAATGTCAAAGGAGCTCAAGATCATTTAATAAAAACAACTCAACAAAATTTTTTTCGTACTTATCATGTGCAAGACTCGGTACTAAGTCTTCCTGACTTTTTACATGAAAGAATATGTCATTTTTTGTATTCATTGTCAATTGCTTGCCCTTGTTTCAATTTATATTCATAGCTTTTAAAATTTGAGCTTGACAATACAGTTCTGCTTGTCTTTTGAAACATTTTTATCCCCCTCTTCTTTTTAAACTAAAACTGAGTTTAGGAGTTTTAACTCATGTTTAGCAGATATAGGAGATAATTATGCTTCTCTACTTTCTACTCAAAGCATTACCTTGTTCATTCTCATCTTAAATTCTAAGGTAATCAAGTTATATGCTATACTATTTCCTCATAAATTGTTCACATTGCAAAATCTGTCATTAATTCTTCATTTATTCCCAAGCCCTCATCCGGTTTATTAAATAATTTATTTAAAAATTAGAAAAGCCTTTTTTCTTCATAAGCTCTAAATATCAACCCCTCAGTCTCCTTGACATATAAACACCAAGTTTACCGAATTAAAAAAAAGATATAAACAAGCATTTACAATGTATTAGCTTATAGCCAGCAGCACTTCAAACTATAATTGCTACTGCTTATTCTGTAAACACAATCCAACAATCAGATCTCTCAAGAATATAGCCAAATAATCTCAAAAATTCTCTTTATAATGTTTATTTAGAAAATGAATTATAGTCAGTCTCTCAGGAAAGAAGTTCTATTTCTTATCCCCCCCCCAGATTTGGCAAATAATTCCTGAATAAACTCTTAAAATATTAAGATTATCTTTTATTTTAAAGCTACATTAATAGTATCTATAGCCTCTACTGGACAGGCTGTTGGAACTACCTCGATATAACTACTTAGGACAGTATTGTCTGTTTTTTTGCTTTGTGAACATCTCATTCCTCTTGAGTTTATGTCTTTAAAATATATGAGGAAATGGAATCTTATCTATCCCTCCCCTCTTGAATTATTTGGAATCTGCTCTTTTAATGTTTAGGACTATATTCTATATTCTGCTTGACATTTCCTTCCTTATCTATTACAAATTCTATAATGACATGGTTGGTTTCACCTAAAGTTCTCACCAGTTTAGTAGGCAGAGTACTATACTTGGAGTTATAAAAATTGAGGTATCAATTCAGCTTCACACACTCACTGTGCATGTAACTCATAGTTTCTATTTTACTTGATTGTGAGAAAATATGTTAAAATGAACTGCAAACCTTATTATTCTATCTTTTGAAGGGCGAAGCCATCAGCAAGTCAAATAAAGCACCAGCCACTTTGCTTTAGTAGAGAGAGACTTTGTTGAATTGTGGACATGTTTTATAGAAGTGATGGATTAAGAACATACTTTTAAAGGACTTTAATTCCATAATTAGGATTTTATATTTTATCATATAGGTGATGGGGAAGCACTAAATATTTGAGGATAGAAAAACTCTGATTAAAATGTATTGTTAAAAGGTTAATATCATAGGATAAATTATGAAAGGAGAGGAACTGGAAGTAAGAAATATGATGAGAAGAGTTCAAAAACGCAGTCTTCAAATTTGTGCATTGTTTATGGGGATAGAAAGAAAGGCATGTAGTGAAGGAAGAACTAAGAGCACAGGATAAAAGTAAGACAAGAGAGTTAAGAGACATGATTTTGGATATCAGCTTTGTTTATGCCGAGATAAATAATTTTAATCAGATCACTTAAACACCATAAGTTTCAAATTTCTAAGCTGTAAAATGAGAGGAATGGACAATAGTGTCTCTAATGTACCTTGTAGTTTTAAAATTGAATGATTTTAAGACATAGTTGTAAATTGAGTATGGACTGTGTAAAGATAAACAAATGAAGGAATATACTAAGAATTCTCTCACAAATTTTCCCCCTCCTTAGTCATATTGTAGAATGAAGAATCACATAAAATATACTCTCATATCTCAGCAAAGCCATCTCTATCTTTCCACCCCCAGTGGTAGAACATTTCTATTTCCAAAAGAGATAATAACAGTGAGGTTTCCATTACCAAAAGAAGGCTGAACTAAGAATTTGAGAATAACAGATCAGCTGAAAATTGAACACCATAATAAATATATTTAACAACAATTACAATAACAAAAATTTCCCAAATGCATTACCTTGAAAATATGGAAAACACCTTGGATAGATAATTTTTGGATCTCCACAATAAACCTGTGAGTTATATAATATTTTTATTTTTATTTGGTGTGTCCCATTTTTCAGATGAGGAAAATTAGGTTAGAGAGGTAAAATAACTTGTCCATGGCCATACATCTAGTCATTTTTTAACTAACTTAGTGCCTTACTATTTTTTGAAGTGCTAAAGTTTTGCATTATCTCAGTATATATCCTGGAGCTTGGCAAAAATTTGTTTGATATCTCTCCTTTCTGACCTTTACAGGGTGATAAATGAGACTAAGATGACTCTGGGGATTGAAATTTAGTATCTGAAAGAATGATGGCATTAAAGATAGAAGTGAAATCCTATAAGTGACAATGTGCAGATACTTAGCCATGAAGAACTCAAAATTGTTGAGGAGATACTCAAGTAACTAGAGCTAGGTGGGCTTCTTTTGGAAAGACTTCTTGAAAATGAACATTGATCTGGAAGGACAAAGAACAGTAAATACAAAGTCAGAAGGGCCTTAAAGGCTTTCTAAGCCAATCTCTTCATTTTATTCTAGAGCCAGAGAAGTAATGTCCAAGGACATAGACCTAGCAAGTACAGAATCAGGTCTTAAGTCTTCTTTTTTTTCCTTCCTTCCTTCCTTCCTTTTTTTCCTCCTTGCTTCTTTTCTTTCTTTCTTTTTTCTTCCTTCCTTCCTTCCTTCCTTCCTTCCTTCCTTCCTTCCTTCCTTCCTTCCTTCCTTCCTTCCTTCCTTTCTTTCTTTCTTCCTTTCTTTCTTTTTTTCTTAATCCATCCTTCTCTCTCTTTTTCTTTTCTTCTCAGTGTGAATTGTTGAGAGAGGTTCAAGACTCAGAGAAGAAAACTGAGCAAAGCAACAATAGGTAAGATGATATTTACTGACAATGGACTGGCTATTAGGGTAGTCCAGATATGGAAGGTTAGCATTCATTTTGGGGATATGGCTATGGAAATGGAGAAGCAGGAGACTCAAGAAACAACAACAAGAAAAACCCATTTATGTCTCCATCTACTGCTGTTAAATCTGGGCCAAATTTGGAGCATTGGGTCCACAAGCTGTATAGTTCAGTACTCTGAGCACAGTGGGGACTCAATAAAAGTTGATGATGTTGGGAAGTAATAAAATTTTAGGTTCTTCATTTTCCTCTGTTGTGCAATAGAGTAATAATTAATGCTATAAAAATGCTTGGAGGCTACAGGGATGATTTCTGTATAAGTAATGGAGTATCATTCATTTAGGTATCACCCCACATAATATATATTATAAGTGATAATCTCACTAGGATTCCCTGGTCTGCATGGGTCCCATTCATTATTCATAGGATACTTTGAAGACTTAGGTTTTTTTTGCTTGGGACTCTTGCCCAGCTTGCCCTAACAAGCTCACTGCATTTTTGAAAACAAAAGAAAAATGTCTGTAATTTGACTCTATGGGTTGGGTTGAGTTGGATTATGAAATAGGCCTTTTGTTTTCATCTACATAATTCCAGTGACCCCATGTGGCTTCCAAAGAACTCACTATGTAGTGAGTCTGAAAATATTTATGATAGATTGGAATCCTAGAAAAATGATCATTGAACTTAATTTAAAGTTCAATTTAGTGCAAATTGTCCAAAGATCTGAAAGCACCTTACTCTCATTAGCTAATTAATTTACCTTATAATCCCGAAAAACAAGAGAGAAATATGGCATAATTATTGCAATCTCTTCTGGAGTGAAAAATGCCAGTCATTTTGTGCTAGACTACAACAAATTCTAAAACTGAAATAAGAGAATATCAGAGGCATTTGAAACCAGAGATATGAAATAGAAAAAAAAGGCTTACTTTAAAATATGGCTGAAATCTAAAAGTGACTTTCTCTGTTTATAAAAAACAAAATAATATAATCATAGATTTAGAAAGGACCTCATTGGGATCACTAGCAAAAGCATGAATCCTATTTAATATATTTCTAACAAACAGACATTCATCATTTTTTGAAGACCTCTGGGAACAGAGTACTTGCTAATCCCTAAAGTTTACCATTTAATTTCTGGATAGTTCTAATTGTTTTTTTTTTAATTTTCTTTTACTTAAAGCTTTTTATTTTCAAAATATATACATGGATAAATTTTTATATTCACTCTTACAAACCTCTGTGTTCTAATTTTTCTCTCTCTTCCCCCCACGCCCTCAGCAAGTGATCCAGTATATGTTAAACACGTGCAATTCCTCTATACATATTTCCCCAAATGTCATGCTGCACAAGAAAAATCAAATCAAAAAGAAAAAAAAAGTGAGAAAGAGAACAAAATGGAAGCAAAAATCAAAAAGAGTGAAAATACTATGTTGAGGTCCACATTCATTTCCCACTGTCTGTCCCCTCTCTGGATGCAGATGGTTTTCATCACAAGACCACTGGAACTGGTCCGAATCACCTCATTGTTGACGAGAGCCACGTTAATCAGAATCATTGTATAATCTTGTTGTTGCCTCATATAATGATTTGGTTGTGCTCATTTCACTTAGTATCAGTTCATGTAAGGGTCTCCAGGCCTTTCTGAAAGTCATCCTGTTGATTATGTCTTATAGAATAATAATATTCCATAGCATTCATATGCCATAATTTATTCAGCCATTCTCCAATTAATGGGCATCCACTCAGTTTCCAGTTTCTTGCCACTACAAAAAGAGCTTCCATAAACATTTTTGCATGTGAGGGTCCCTTTCCCTCCTTTATGATCTCTAAAGGATACAAACCCAGTAGAAACACTATTGAATCAAAAGGTATGCACAGTTTGATAGCCCTTTGAGCATACTTCCAAATTGTCCTCCAGAATGGTTAAATCAGTTCACAACTCCACCAACAATGTACTAGTGTCCCAGTTTTCCCATATCCCTTTCAATATTCATCATTATCTTTTCCTGTCATTTCAGTCAATTGGAGAGTTGTATAGTAATATTTCAGAGTTGCCTTAATTTGCATTTCTCTGATCAACAATGATTGAAAAAAACTTTTGCCTATGGCTATGAATGGTTTTAATTTCTTCATCTGAAAATTGCCTGTTCATAACTGTTGACTATTTTGGATAGCTCTAATTGTTAGGAAGTTTTATCATATGGGGCTTAAATTTATGTCTTCTAATGACTCACATTACTTCTGCCCTTTATTTGGGACTCTTAAGACATTGGAGACAGCTAGGGGGATAGAGTGTTGGGCCTGGAGTCAGAAAGACAACTTCCTAGTTCAAATATATCCTCAGACACTGCCTAATCTTGGACAAGTACCTTAACTTGGTTTGCCTCAGTTTCCTCATTTGTATAATGACTATCAATCACCTCACTATGGACTCTATTTTTGTGAATATAACCAAAGATTACAAGATATGTTATTGTTTTCTGCTGCCATGAACATGAGGTCAAATCAAGTTTATAGTCCATAAAACTCAACCTTTTTGGGGGGGGATGGAATGGGTATGAATTACTTTAAATTCACTTCTATTTCATTTTGCTTTTATTTAGTTTTATCTTTTTAGAACCTAAGTGTATTAAATTTCATCTCATTTGCCTCATTTCGCTGTTCCTGCTTGTTTGCATCCTTTTCATTCTTATATTGGCAATCTAATTTGCTCCTACCAGTTTCATAAGATTGACAAACTTGATAAGCATGTTCTCTAGACCTTTATTCACATCCTTGATTTCAAAACAAAAGTAGAGTAGAATAGGTCCAAGGCCAGACCATTAGTGCATTTCCTACCTACAGATTGACTAAATGCTTTAATCAATACTCTTTGAATATGATCATTTAACCAGTTTCAAGCTCACTTAACTGTCATTTCACATTTATCTATCTTATTCACAAAGTTATCATGGGAGATTTTGTTACATGCCTCACTGAAATCTAGGCATAGTATGTTCACGGTATTCCCATGATCATATTAGTCTAGTAACCTTGTCAAAAAAAGAAATGAGAATAATCTGGCATGACTTCATGTTAATGAGCCCACATTGGCTTACTAATTGCTTCTTTCTTTCTCTATGATTTTATAAATCATTTTCTCAATTAAGTATTTTACAGGAATTTTTTTAAAGCCAAGAACCAAAAACTATAGTTTAACAATCTGCTTATTTCTCCTCTTTTGATAATTAGTACAGTGCCTTCCCATCAATAGTCAGGCATTACAACTGTTGTTTTCTGATATATCTCCTGCAGGGGAAGGTTTGTGGAGAATAGAGCACTAATGCCCTGAATCAGGAAGACCATAAGTTCAAATCTGGCCTTAGACATTTACAAGCTACATGACATTGTGCAAGTAACTTAACCTTGTCTGCCTCAGTTCTTTATCTGGAGAAAAAAAGGGAGGATTGATCCAGTATTTTTGCCAAGAAAACTCCAATTGAGATTATGAAGAATCAGACATGATTGAAATGACTTACCAACAAATCTCTCACTCTCCCAACCATTGATACTCCAACTTCACTAATTTCTCAATGGTTAGCATATTTCACCCCTTTATGCTCTTCCTAACTTAATTAGCTCTGGTTAATATAAACTTCAGTCCCCATTACCCACTGCCAAATCCCTTACTTTCATCCATAATTGTATAACCCCACCAATGTCTTATTCCACGTCTAATTTACCTCTTACTTTGTGTCCTCTGAATGCATGCTCCATATTTCCTTTAATCTTAAACATTTTCCTTCTCGTTTCTCCCATTTTGGTGAAGTCTCTGATGATTTTCCCCAATTTATCCTACATATAGCATGTTTGTACATAGTTATTTGCTTATTGTCTCCCTCATTAGATTGTGACCTTAAGGTCAGGAACTGTCTTTTACATTTTTTTTGGGGGGGGAGTATTCCAGGTACTGTAGGTACCTGGTAGCATTCCAGGCTTTAATTATTTTCCTTTGTAGCAAGTTATATATATTTTTCTAGTATTTTTCTGTATTCATACTATTTATCAATTATTATAGCACAGTAGTATTTTGCATACAACAATTTATTTAGTTGTTCCCCAATGATGGTCATTTACTTTGCTTCCAATTTTTGATGACTACTAAACTTCCTATTATATCATAAATGTTAGCTGTTTATGAAGTCTTTTTAAAATTACTAATCTCTTTAAACTTTTTGCAATGGTACCTTTTTAGAATATTAGAGGAATCTAGGCCCTAGGAAATATAGAATCAAGTTAAAAATGGCTATAGCAAAGTTCCAAAACATGATTATGGATCTTAATTATGCAGGAACAACTTAAAAATACTGAGGAAAAAAAGAGTTAATGATGTTTTCACTTTGCCCAGTTCACTCAAATACCGTGTTCCAGCTTCTTAGATAGCAGAGATCCTTGTCCCTTTGTTTTTTTTTTTTTTTTTTTTACTAAGACAGATACATCAGTTCAAAAGCCCAAGTCCCCTATAATTTAACAATCCAATCTATTCATTTACCATGTGTACACTTGCCTATCATTGGGAGAGACCTAATAAGATAAAAGAACTTTATGTTATAGATATGGTCAGTTTTGTTGTCTGCCTTTTCCAAAAAGATACAAACAAAAAATCCTGAATATTAAGACATATTGAAAACTGGAGAAACATCTTCTACCCTGCTTCAATCTCAAGTAGGTAACTGAGTCTAGCTACTCCTACCCAACATTCAATAACAGCACTTTCTTTGTGGAAAACAACAAGATGCTAAGTATTCCAGATAAATTTCTCACCTTACTTTGTTCCTAATACAGGAACAATATAAATCTAATACAGATATGTAAAAATTTAGACATTATAGAATCTATTGGTCATTTGCTCAACTTGCATTTTATATTTTCCTCATAGGTTAAAGTTATTACTTTTATCATTTGGTGCAAAAAAAGGGTCTTAGGCAGTTGCAACACATATTTTAAATTAAACTTTAAGCTTTTGGATGACGTTTCTTTCCCATTCACTTAAAATCTTACTGCTGATAAATGCAATTGAATTGAGAAAATGCTATGCTTCTCTGGGTAAAAAAAAAAAAAAAAAGTCTTTTGCATTGAAAAGAGTTAGTATTTTGTGCCTCTGGAGAAAATACAATCCAAATTGCCCTCTAAACAGAGGCTGTATTTATTTTACATGCACATAGATATTTATATGAAGCATAGCCTAATATGGACATCCCCTAGCTATAGGAGCAGCTGGAGACCTTCTGTTTAAAATTCTTTTAAAGTGCTGCTGACGTCAAGTTGAATGATTCCACCTCTAGCTGTTTCTAACAGGTGTTTGTGAATCTGTGTTGACTCACAGTGAGCCATGTTCCTGGGTAGTGTGAGGAAACATCAGTAACTCAAAGGAAGAGGTTTCTGCCCATTCTCTTGTTGCCATGACTCAGTGGGAAATTTAGACTCTGGGACTCAAGTAAAGTGAAGGTATTTCTTTAGTATGTTCTAGATAGATAGGTATATACAAGTACATGGATATGAGTTGCGTATGGGTGAGAATGCAAGGTGTGACCACAATACCCATTTATCCTCTCCAGACTTAGTGGAGGGGGCTCAGACTAGATGGTTTCTGAGGCCTCTTCTAGATTAAACTTATAGTCTTTGGGTCTGATGAACTGTATTGTGTAGTATAAAGAGCAAAGAATTTGGAATCAGATTTGGTTTTGAATCTGAGTTCTTTTACTTACTATCTATGTGAACTTGGGTTACCTGTGTGATTTGGGGCCCAATATTTTACTTCTCAGAATTATTAATATAACACAATATGAGTGACAACCTACTCTGATCATGCTCAGGGTTGCTTTTGCCTTTGGTTTCCTCAATTCTTCTTTTCTTTCTTTCTCCTTTTCCTCTTCCTTGGCCCCCTCCTATTGATATCTATATGAAACTTATTCTCATCTTAATTCATATATTTAAGTAAGGTCCAGATACCTAGATTGGATCAATCAGTCACATAAACTAGGATAAAATTAAAAAATCCTAGAAGAGTTTGATGCTTTGGTCATTGGTCACATAGAGAATATCTTTGATTAGCTGAAATAATTAGATATACTTCTGGGTCTATAGCATATCAAGCCGATTTGAAATCAAGCATTCCAAAAATAGGCCAGTTGATACCACTGGTGCCAAATTCAGTGGTGAAGGATTCCTAAAATGAAATTGTCCTTAGGGGAAGGCATAAAATGCCTTTTCTCTCTTCTCATTGACTAGTTGACAATCTGTATACTTCAAAAATCATCTACTTTATTAGTTTGCAGTGTACCTAGAACATAAGTGGTTGAGGGCACTGTCTCAGCATCAAAAGCTGAGATACATCAGTTACATCGGGAGATTGAGAACAAATGACCAACTGAAGATAGACAGTTTTAGGATTAAGTAAGATCATTGATCCCCAAAGTCAAGGATAAGTCTAAATATAAAGAGAACTTCAAGAATACTTTACAAAAGAAGGGAATAACTTCTTATTCTAGGACATATGAGATACTTCTTCACCACATCTCTTTCCTATATGTGAGCCTCACTACTTTTTTATTCTATGGTTAGAATTCACTCTTCAGTGAATCTATGTGTACTTGCAGAAGACTATGTGCAGGAAATTTTTTCAGAGGGTGGGTGTTTTGTATTAACTGTTCTTACTCTATTAAATATCCTTATTTTTAGATGAATTTAAACTTATTGTTTGTCAAATTAACAAACATTTGTTTTCTCTCCCTCTCCATCTCATCAGTTGAAGAGCAACAACAAAAAAGAAAACTAAAATCTTTGTGAAAATACGTAGTTAAGGGAAATAAATTCTCTTATTGGCCATGTCCAAAAATGTATATTTCATTCTGCATTTATAGTTCATCACCTCTATGTCTATAGGTACATAACTTGTTCCATGTTCAATTTTTAGGTTTTAATGGCATTAATGATTTTTTTCAAAAGAGAGAAATTTATTTTTATTTAAGTAACTATAAATAAGAAAAGGCTAGAATGGTAGTTCATGACAATCTAGGACTAGTCCTTCCCCAAGCTCAACTGAACCTCCTTCTTTTAATCCTCCTGACTGGAAAGGAGGAGGAGATATTTGTCCCTTGGAAGAAAGTGAGTAGCTTCCCTATGGCTTCCACTTTCCCAATAAAATCATATTTTAGTAAACTAAATATGGTGTTCATTATCTTCTCATATCCTCCTTGTAAACATTTGGGGAAAAAAAGATGATCCCAGTGAATGAAGGAGGGCCAGAAGACAGATGAACATGGGAACCAACAAATCTGAATTGATGAGTGGTTGGCATTTGAGAAATATTTAAAAACAAATCTAACAAAACACATTTTGTTGGTTATGAATACTCTTTTATAAAACCTAATTGAAGTTAGTTGTAGCTTTTAGAAATTCAAGGTCATTGCCTCATCATCATGAAATACTGAAAAAAGTGAAGGAACCATAAATTCTAGAATAATTTAAAATAATGAGTAAAACACAAATCCACAAAATTTTTAGCATGCGTTGACAAGGCAACTTTTGAATGATGTACACATTAAGCAAAATAATAACATAAAAATACCTTTAAAAAACCAGAAATGAGGGGCAGAGCCAAGATGGCAGAGGATACATGTTTTTTTCTGACCTCTTCCCAAGATCCCCAGACTAAATAGCAAATCCAGTTTCTGAATTAGCTCTGGACTGGCAGAACCCACAAATATTGGAAGCATAACAAATTACCAGCAAAAGATAATTTCAAAGATCTACAGAAAAGGTCTGTTTCAATTGGGCACAGAGGGAGGTGAGCCAAGTGCAAGTAGGCCGAACACAGACACAGAGGGCAAGCAATGCACAGTCTTGGGGTAGTGTGGGCTCCAGGGTGTAGATTATGAAAAGTAATCTACAGCAGTATTGGCTACTTTGCCCTGGTTGCAAGCCAGTAGATCAGCAGAGAAATTATAAAACATCCAACATAAACACAAAGGTAAATAGTGAACCCCGAAATGCCAGGATTTCAGGAGATTTGGTCATGCCCACCTAGCACTGGAAGCCAGTCAGCACTGATTCAATGTGGCCACACCTCTTATAGAGGAAGCTTGGACAATCTCCCTTGTCCTTAAAGGAGATCTCTGTGAAGGGCTGAAACTCTTAAAAGGTGTGCTTGAATCAGACAACCGAATACTTAAGGCTAATTACCTGTTGGACAATGATTCTATTAGCATACTTTTGGAAAAATGGCCCTTCTAGCTGTTCCGTGCTGGCTCGATGTTTGGTGTATCCAGATAATTGTAGGTAAGGGTTAAGGGGTGGGGTGAGAAAGACGAGAGAACTTCACTTTGCAGCAGGACCAGGAGAAATGAGGTTGGTGGCGAGCTTGTAGCAGTTTGTCTGTCTCCTTCACTTCTCCCCCTGAAGACCAAGGATTTTTGCTTATCCTGATTCCAGCTGTTCCTGAGCCTCCAGGGAGCTAGCCCAGACTTTACAGATCTCAACTTTTTAAAAAATGAGTAAAAAAGCAAAAAAGAATTCTGACGATAGATAGTTTTAATGGTAAAAGAGAAAAGATTTTAAACCCTGAGGAGACTAAAAGCAGATTGTCTCCAGATGATGTCCCAAATGAAGATATAAATTGGTCCTCATCACACCAGGCTCTCCTAGGAGAAATTAAAAAGGATTTTAAAAGAGAGCTAGAAGAAAAAAGGGGAAATGAGAACTTTGCAAGAGGGTTTGGAAAAGGAAATAGAAATTATCTGAAGAAAATTCATTACAAATAGATTTAGTAAAATGGAAAAAAGCATATAACTCCTTGAAAAATAGATTTGACAAAATGGAAAAAGGAAACAACTCCCTGAAAAACAGAATTTGTGAAATGGAAAAAAATCCATAGAATAAAACAACTCATTTAAAAATTCAATTGGGCAAATACAAAAAGAACTAAAAAAAAGTAAATGAAGAAAATAATTCACTAAAAATCAGAACTGAAAAAATGGAAATGAATGACTCAATGAGACATCAAGAATCAGTCAAGTAAAACCAAAAAAAAAATAGAAGAAAATGTAAAATACCTACTTGGGAAAACAATTTACCTGGAAAATAGATCTAGGAGAGACAATTTAAGTATTATTGGACTTCCTGCAAAACATGATGTAAAAAAGAGCCCAGATACTATTTTTCAGGAAATCATCAAAGAAAACTCCCCTGATGTCCTAGAATCACAAAGTAAAATAGCCATTAAAAGAATTCACCAAATACCTCCTGAAAGAGATACCAAAATTAAAACTCCAAGGAATATTGTAGCTAAATTTCAGAACTATCAGATCAAGGAAAAGGTTTGGAATCTAATCCTCTGAAAAGCAAAGGAATTTGGAATGCAGCCAAGAATAAACTGCCCTGCTAAACTTTACATGCTTTTCTTTCAAATATTGAAAATTGGAGCACAAGGTTTTGCAAGGGCTAATGTTGAAGAGCTGTCAATGCATATGCTTTGAAAAAATATTTCAAATATTTTTTATTATAGCTTTTTATTTACAAGTTATATGAGTTATTTTACAGCATTGAGAATTGCCAAACCTTTTGTTCCAATTTTTCCCCTCTTCCCCCTATCTCCTTCCCCAGATGGCAGGTTGACTAATACAATTCTTTCACTGGGTGTAGCTGGTTCAATTCATTACTGCTCTATTGGAACTGATTTGGTTCATCTCACTGCTGGTCCATCAGAATTGATCATCATATAGTATTGTTGTTGAAGTATATAATGATCTCCTGGTCCTGCTCATTTCACTTAGCATCAGTTCAGCATCTCTCCAGGCCTGAAAAAAAATTCTTAAATGTATACCCATTGGTATTAGTTTTACTTTTGAGATCAATAGAATCAAATGATTATAGATTACAGATTTAGATATAGAAAAGTATTAAGAGACCACCTGGTCCAGTAATACAAGTAGATCATGGAAAAGCCAACATCAAACTTAATTAGCCTACTTCCCAATCCAGCAAACTTTTCAACAGAATAATGTTACAGTTTTATAGTTTATATGTCTAAAGGGCTACCAAATTGCACATACTCTTTGATCCAGAAGTGTCTCTATTGGATCTGTATCCCAAAGAGATCATAAAAGAGGGGAAAAGATTCACTTGTGCAAAAAACCGTTGATAGCAGCCCTATTTGTAGTGGCAAAGAATTGTAAACTTAGTGAACGCTCATCAGTTGGGGAATGGTTGAATAAGTTATGGATATGAATGTAATGTAATATTGTTGTTCAGTAAGAAATGATTTGCAGACTGATTTCAGCAAAGCCTGGAAAGACTTACATGAATTTATGCTAAATGGAATGAGCAAAACCAAGAGAACATTGTATACAGTAACAAGATTATGTGATGATCAACTGATGGACTTGGCTCTTTTCAACAATGATTCAAGACCATTCTAATAGACTTGTGATGGAGAGTGCCATCTGTATCTAGAGAGATAATTATGGAGACTGAATGTGGATAAAATCATAGTATTTTCACCTTTGTTGTTGTATTTTTCTTTTCTGTGTTCTTTTTTTTCCCTTTTGAACTGATTTTTCTTGTGCTGCGTGACAAATATGAAAATATGTTTAGAAGAATTGCACATGTTTAATTTATATTGGATTTCTTGCTGTCTTAGGGAGAGGGGTGGAAGAAGAATACAAATATGGAGCATAAGGTTTTGCAAAGGTGAATGCTGAAAATCATCTTTGCATGTGTTTGAAAAAATAAAGTAATATTAAAAGACAAAAATATAAAATTTAAAAATATTTCACTTTAAAAAAAAAGAACAAAAATCTTATTTGCTACTCTCATCTCCCCATCCAGTTGGGGAAAAACAACAAATCCAAACAAAGCCCCTTTAACAAATATCCTTATTCAAGCAAATCAAATTTCTTTATTGGTCATATTCAAATAATACATCTTCATTTACACTCTGAGTTCCATTACCTTTTTGTCAGCAAGTGAGAGACATGATTCATGGTGAGTCTTCTGGAACTGTGATAGGTTATTTTGTTGATCAGAATTTTTAAGCCTTTCAAAATTCTTTGTCTTTACAAGGCTGTTATATGATTCTTTTTCTCCTGGCTCTGGTTGCTTCACTCTGCATCAGTACGACAGTGTTTCATTGCATGTATCATATTTTTAAAAAACTATTTGTTGTGATTTAAAAACTTAGTTTCCAGGTTCTTTCCACTACAATATAGCTGCTATAGATATTTCTATTTTTTGGATCATTTCCTTCTTTTTTTTTTGCTCTTTGCAGGAGCAAGGTCTAGTATTGATTGTTGTTTTCTTTTCTTTGTTTTTGAGGAGGTGATGCTATGACATGCAAATGAACTGGAATTAAGCGAGGGACGGCTGTGCAACGTCACCTGCCTCATTTTCCCCTCCAGAGACATCTGGGTCCAGTAGTAAGATATAGATCAAGGTGACTGGAGATGACCGTGGATGAAATGGGAGACTTTGGCCTTTTTAAACTAAGATTTTCAACAGGTCTCTTTTTGACTGAGGTTGCACCCAGGTATTGATGAGTCAAAGGATATGCACTGTTTAGTAACTTTTGGGGAATAGTTGCATATTGTTTTCCAGAATGGCAGGACTAATTCCAAGTTCCATCAATCATACATACATGTGTCTGTTTTCTCAAAAGCTCTCAATTGTTGTCATTTTCCCTTTTTTCCTCAACATTTTCATTCTGATTGGTATGGCATAGAACTTCAGAATAAAAATATGTATTTCTTTAATTATTAGTAATTTGGAGCAATTTTTTCATAGTGCTATTAATAGCTTGGATTTTTTTTTTTGGGGGGGGAACTGCTGGTTCATATCCTTTGACCACTTATCTATTGGGGTATGGCTCTTAGGTTTATAAATCTGAATTAGTTCCACATATCTATATCTTGCTTGCTTGCTAGATATGAAATAAGGCTGACAGAAAATTATCACAAAAATCTCAAGTTATCTGAGATTCACTCACTTTGTTCAAAAGCTTCCTAATTTTTTGCCGTCAAAAATTGTCCATTTTATCTACAAAGCATTGGATGGTCGTGAATTCTTTCCCTACCCATAGATCTGAAAGATCATTTCTTCCTAACTTCTTTAATTTATTTATGAAGTCACTCTTTATATCTAAGTCATATATCCCCCTAGAAATTGTTTTGGCATTTTTTGGTTTATGCCTAGTTTCTGTTAGACTACATTCTAGTTTTTCACATAGTTTCTGAGGAATGATCACTTTAAGAACTGACTCAACAGCTGTGATCTTTGAATTTTTCAATCAATATGAGTCATTTCCCATAGATCCTTGTAGTATATAGAAAACATGTAGTCAGAGGATCAGAGGACCACAGATTTAGAACTGGAAGTGTAATGTCAGAGAAACTGAGGCAAAACAGAGATTGGTTTTTAACCTTTTTAATGTGGACAGTTTAGACTAGCTGAGTTTTAAGCTAGCCAGCTGTAATGGGAATCTTGTCTAAAACATTCAGCCCTGAGCGACTGAAGCAAGGAACTTTTATAGCTAACTACGGTTTGCAAACAGAATAACCTGCATATAGGGGAAACAAAGACAGATTAAGGGGGGCAAGGACACTGGGTGAACAGACAAATCATAATTCCAGGAAAGTATCATAACTTAATCCTGACAATATAGGGTAAAGAGAAGAAGGTTGAGGGCAGGAAACAGTGAGGTGAGGGGCAATACTCTAATGGAGGAGGAGTTATCCTAGCATCTGGATTTTATGATACAATGGAATGTAAAGTGGCCAGAACTTCAAGGTTTCTTTTCAGACTCAGTTCTCCCAGTCTTAATGGCAAGGAAAAGGGGGAGGGGGCTTTAATAATTTTATTCAGGGCATAACAGAAGCAGCTTCAGAAGTTGCCAAATACAATCTTCTCATTTTATAGATGAAGAAAATTGAACCCAGAAAGATTCAATGACTTGCCCAACTTTATACAGTTAGGAACTTTCTGAGGGAGAAATTAAATCTCATTCTTGTCACTGCACCATGTTGCCTCAATTCCTCATGCTACAGATTTTGGAAGTAGCTTGTTGGGAGGAGATGGAGACTTCCTAATTTGCTTATCTGTTGGTCTGAGTAGTGGTGGAGGAAGGGAGGGGTGTTGTCCTGAACAACTGTTTTTTGTTTTTTGTTTTTTTTTCTTTTCTGGTCAATTTTCAAAAAACAAACAAACAAAAAAAAACTCAGGTAAGGAAAGCAAAACATCAGGATTAGATTAGATGTATCTACTTATTTGCATTCAAAAAGCATTTAAAATTCATATTATAAAATGTCATTTCTGATGTTAAGAAAGTAAAATATAGTGTCCTTTCTCTCTCTGCCATTACAGTTTCAACATAACAAAAACCTGGCTTACAAGGTTGATTTTTTTTTTTTTTTTGCAGCTCTATGTTTATTGTTGTTATTATTGGTATTTATCACTGTTTGATGAATTTAGAGCTAGAAGGGAGCTTAAAGACCAGCAAATCAAACCTCTTTATCTTAAGGATGTAGAAAGTGAGATACAGAGAAGTTAAATGATCTGTATGAGGTCTCACAGCTGATCAGAACCCATGATGCCTCATTTTCTTGGTGCAAATTAATTTCTGAGGCAATATTACAAAGTAATAGAACCTTAGAATTGAAAGAACCACAATTAGCTCCAATCCTTTTCTGCATACATGAATTCCCTCTACTATATTTGTTATAAGAGGCCATGCAGGTACAGACTTAATTTCTTCATTGATGTGGGACTTACTCCTTTATAAAACAACCTATTCCATTTTCAGCCAGTTCTCATTGTGCTCTTGTTATAAGT
Source organism: Sarcophilus harrisii (assembly GCF_902635505.1). NCBI lineage: Eukaryota > Metazoa > Chordata > Mammalia > Dasyuromorphia > Dasyuridae > Sarcophilus > Sarcophilus harrisii. Next base: position 161,592,693 of record NC_045428.1, on the reverse strand, counting down.
TTTTCCTTAGATCGAGCCCATACCTGCTTCCCTGAAGTGTGGACTCTTGATCCTGGCTCTGCCCTCTGGCACTACACAGAATAAGTGAAATTCCTCTTCCACATGACAGCCTTTCAAGTATTTGAAGACAACTATCAATCCCTCCCTTCCCTATCCCCCTTCTTTTCTTCTTCAAGCTATATATATTTTGGGTTCCTTCCTCACATGGCATTGTTTTGAGAACCTCTCAGTTTTGTCAATGTTCTTCTTAAAATGTGGCACCCTAATCTGAAGCAGTGATATCAGGGATCTTGCCATGTGTGCAAAGTCTGAGCCTCCATAAATCACTTTAATGTGGATAAAAATAACTATGGCAGGCAAGTGGAAAGCCACACGGTAACTTAAGGACAATCATCCAACCACTATTCCTTGCATATTCCATGCTGGTATTTAAGTGCTGAATTAATAGCTTTTACATTATTAGGTATTACAAAATTTCCAATCTTATAAGCACTCAACCAGATACCATTTTTTATATTAGACTTCTGACAATGAAAGACATGTAGACAAAATTTGCTTTTAGCTTCTTTACTGACACTCCCATTCTATTACTTGGCTTGTTTCTCCAATACAGGTGATGGAATTGGAGAATTCTAGCTTCACATTATTATTCTGATCCAGAGAAATTCATAACACAGGTATGTAAAGTGGGTAAACATCATCAGATGAATTATTATTCTATTGATCTAAGCAATGGCACATGTCAAATGTGCAAATGAAAAATAATATAAAATCTATGCATTCTTAGCAGAATAGATGGGCATAAGAGAATATAAAGTGATGGTAGGGAGGAGAAAAACTTTCTTTTACTTAAATTTAAAACATTGGATCAGATTCTCATTTCTTTCTGAGTTTTCTGATTTTCTACATATGCATTTCACATTGCTTTTGCTGGATGCACTGCTTTTAAAAAACATATTTTTCAGCTAAAATATAATCTACAGCTATTTCACAAATAATTTCTTACCTTTATTTTCCTGCCATTAGAAACATGATTGTACTTGATATGTGACTTTTTAACATGGAGAGACATTATTTTGAAACTTTTCTAGCACAGGAATATATCTAATAAGAAGAGAGGCCAAAAAAATGGAATTTTGATTGGAATGGATGACATAAGGCAGAAAATGGCCTAAGAGGAGTCTAAATGTTTTTTGAGATATTGGAAATTAGCTTAAGTTAATTGAAATTTCCCATTTTAACAGAATGATTAAGAAGGAAAATTTCCTGAAACCATCTAGTAATAGATAAGCTTTTTTTATTTTAAAGTATTTTATTATACTACATATAAATTAAAATGAAAATTCTTAAATTTTCAGTCTCAAAAATATATCTATCTAAATAAGCTCAAAAATATATAATCTATGATAAATCACCCTCTAATGAATTAAAGGTGACTTGGAAAAACACATTTTGGAATCAGAAGTTATCTATTCTAACATCTATATTTTATATATAATCGGAGATGAAGAGAGAATGTAATTTTCTTACAGTCATACAATTTGCAAGTGCCAGAGATGAAATTTTTAACCAGATACTCTAAGTTTAAAATCAGTATGCTTTTCATGCTTTATATGTGTACATGTATGTACCCTTGGAAATAAAAGTGAATTGGGTCTCCGAAAACAGGATCCATACTGGTTTTTAAAAAATGCCTATGTGAGAGTATTGGTCTTGTAGAATTGATGGTATCTTTTAGGAAATTCTTTTAGAAATGAGATCCAGTCAGATTAAGGGTATAGCCCTAGTTTTTACTCTCTTGACACAACACTTGTAGGCTCCCAAGCAATAACTATATGAATGTGATGTTACTATTCTTTTGATGGATGAAAGCAATAAATCAAGGTAGTTACAGCATTCTTAAGGGGCAATGGTAAAAGGGTTAGAAAAGGCATTTTGGAATAATTGAGTGCTTTTCAAAAGCAAAAGATTAATAGCCCTGGCTACCCCACAAATAATGCCAGCAAGCTTTTTAAAAATCTCTTGGCAAGCATATCCTTCTTCTGATTAGCATGTCCCCTGCTATGTCAGTTTTAGCTCTTTATTGAGTTGAGTTTATTTATTGCTTCCTCAATCCCCTGGCAGAGGGGCTGGCAGTTCTACTTAGTACTAAGATGTACTGAGGTTCAGTAACTTCAATAAAAAAATAGAAATATTTTATTCAGAAATATCCTACAAGATTGGTCATCCAGGCCTAGGACTGGCTAAATTATACTAAGGAGAGCTGGAAGATTCTTATAGTTCTTGGCAACTCTGAAGTCCTATTATTATCCATAGTGAAGATGGCTGAAAAGAGGATTTCACAGAATCATGTACTTTTTGAGTAGGAGAAGCAGCATATAGTGGAATCAGTGATGGATTTGGAATCAGAAGCCATGGCTTTGAATCCTATCTTTTTTTGTTACTTATGTGACCTTGACTGATCATTCAAATTTTCTTGGAGTCAGTTCTTCATTCATAAAATGGGGAGGTTAGACTACATAATCTTTGAAATCTTTTTGAGCTCTAAATTGGATCCTAGTCCAATCTGCACCTGCAGCAGTTATCCTGAGGAATGATCATATATATTTTGCTTGAAGACATTCATAGATGGGGATCTGGGGCAACCTCTTCAACCTTTTGTACAGTGTTAATAGTTAAGGTTAGGGAGTTAGTGATGTTAAGAAAAAAATTTCACTTTCCATTCATTGTTCCTGGTTTTTCAAGACCAAGCAATACAAATCCTTTCTTTCCTCCACTTGTGAAGCTTTCAAATATTTTAAGATGACCATTTAAAAGCTTCCTATCCTCAAAATCTTCTCTATGAAGATTAAACATTTTCATTTCCTTGTCATTGTTGTTATTAAGTTGTTCTTCAAGTTGTGTCTGACTTTTCATGACCCCATTTAGGGTTTTCTTAGCAGAGACGCTGGAGTGATTTGCCATTTCCTTCTCCACCTCATTTCACAGATGAGGAACTAAGAACAAGGCTAAGTGACTTGCTCAGGGTCATCTAATTAGTAAGTGTCTTAATCTGGGTTTGAGCTCAGGAAGATGAGTCTTTCTGGGCTCTATGGTCATCATTCACTGGAAATACTCCAACTTGTTATTGTTCTTAAAATGTGGCACATGGAAAGGGACATAATACACCAGATGTCTTACCAGATTAGAGTGTATATTTTCTTGTTTTGGATATCTTGATACTTCTAATGCACCTTATGATCATAATGTATTTTCTTGGTTGCCAAAACATGTTTCTGATTATACTGAGTTTTCAGTTCAACAAAATTCCTAAAGTCCTTTCTCCCATTCTGTACTTCCACAACTGATATTTTAAAACTCAAATTTAGATTCATGTTATTATATTCACCCTGCAGTTTTGACTCCTGAACATCATTTGGAACTCTGATCATTTGATTAGATTTGTTGCAGTACAGTGTATACCAGAGTACCATGTGGCCTCAAGTTTCAACAGAATGCGTCTATATTTTCATGGAATTGTGGTTTTCTTGAAGTGGATATACTTGCAGATGGCAAATACCAAAACTTATTCATAACAAAAAACTCTTGCTTATATTCTAGTTCATCCAATATTCCTCTAGATCTTGTTCCTAGGGTTGTTTGTCCTTTAGTTTCAAAGAAAACTAAAGATCATGAGCGATGCCTTCACTTGTATGTGAATTGGATTTAAGTGAGACAAAGTTGCACAAATTTGCACAAAAGCTTCTCTTTCTTCAGTCATCAAAGTCCAGTGGCAGAACAGACTGGCAATAGCCAGACTAATCTTGAGTCGTTGATCTCTCAATAAGCTCTAAACTGCCTACTTGAGCTACCTTCATGGTGATTGGACTGAATAGTTATCTTTCTATTCCAGTAGAAAAAGTCTTGATATCCTTGGGGTGGACAACTCCCTAATTCACCATCAGGTTTGAGGCCCATTGATTAACTTTCAATCTGGTTTCTCATCTGTGGAGATGGTTTTCTGAGATGTAGCTGCAACTTAGAGCCAGAGATGAGAATTGAATGCTAAGATAACTGTATTAATATGTGTGTGTGTGTGTATATATATATATATATATATATATATATATATATATATGATTTAACATATTTAACATGTATTGGGCAACTTGCCATCTAGGAGAAGGGATGGGGGAAGGAGGGGATAATTTGGAACAGAAGGTTTTGCAAGGGTCAATGTTGAAAAATTACCAATACATGTTTTGTAAATAAAAAGCTTTAATAAAAGAAAAAAAAAGAGAGAGAATTAAGTGCTAGGTTGACACCAAGGATGGATGAGTAGCCTTGAAATGTGCTTGATAAGTTCTCACACAAAAGGTGTTATTCCTCCCTGAATACTCCATAAACCCCTTGTTCCCAGAATATCATATTAGATATTCATTGATGATAGATTAAAAAGAATCCAAATAAAAAATATGCAATCACTCAAATTTTTCAATTACTCCTAGAGGAAATTTCAAATCCAGGAGATTTCTAAGACTGGAAGCATTCATGTTGGGATTGTTGTTCAGTCATCTGTGCTTAGAGAGAAAAAATGCAAAATAGAAGAGGCAAAGAGGACCTTGAAGTCTATTCTCCACCTCACTTTTTTAAGCACTAAAATGTGCTAGTAATTTCAATAACTGGGAGGGGCAATGTGAAGGAAGGGAATGGAGGGAAGTGGAGAATTTGAAATGGAGACAGGAATAGAGAATATAGTGGACAAAATGATTCATATTAAAAAATACCTTTTTTTATACAGAGCCTCATGGGTTTAAATTCTCTCATCAGGAAGAGACCTCTGAAGCAGCTTTGATACTGCACCAGGGTATCAATAAAGTGAAGATAAAGCACAATAACATAACAATGGGAATGATTGGCTTGTAACCATTTGATCTATGGCACTTAAGGAGAGACTGAAAGACAATACTCTCATGAGAATAGAAAGAAATTCCCAACTACACAATGTTGAAGGATGGGTTACACTTTTCTAGGTATGTGTTTTGTTCTTGAGACTTCAGTCCCTTATTTCTCTATGACAGGGCAAGGACAATATGCTGTTCCCCATATTTTAACAGCAAAAATTTCCCTCTTTTAATCATAGTTGATTCCAAAAACTATTTAGTTGAGCTTGCAAAAGATTCTAGTGTAATGTGACCTTTCAAATCATAGGGAAATGATCATTTTAAACACACACACACACACACACACACACACACACAAATTAAGAAGAATTACCTGTATTTCAGTTATAGACCTAAGGAGTAAATCTGTCTGAAATTCCATGAGCAATAAACCCTGGGTAAAGGCTATTTTTTTTCAAAACAGAGTGATTAGAAGAACAAAATGTTACAGTAAAATGTAACCCTGGTCATTTTTTTCATTGGAACTTTCCACCCACTACTCCTGAAAGAAAAAAAAAAAAGTACTTGCGTTCCGAACAACCATTATGTACTTATTTTTTCCTTAATAGTTGCTGGCATATTAGCTGTTGAGTAGGTTGTTCTGGGACTTCTCACTATGGCTTCATTATTCCTTTTCTATTCAATGAAGTGACATTCCTGGTTACTTATGAAGTGGAAAATGCAGGTTTTATAACTTGCCATGCTTGCTCATATGCAAAAAAGAAAAAAAGTAAACCAGTTTTTTTTTGTTTTGTTTTGGTAGTAGAAAGGCATTTTCCTTTCCCCTTTTTATTATGAATTTGACAAACACTAACAAACATAAACATTTTCACTGGAAAGAAACATATGAAACAATAGTTGATGAATTTACATGGCATTTTTCATAGGATCTATGCTAAATTTCTCTGTTTTGTTCTAATTTTTGTATAAAGGTTGACAAAGTAAAAACATTTAAAAAGTAATTAAAATTATTCAAAATTAATTTCCTGCCATACCTAATTATATTTTCTGAATTACTTAGGCAATATAATTAAAACAAAGATCAGAGAAATTGGAATCTCATATGTTGAAATACGAAGAGTTATATTAGGACCTTACACTATGTCTGACCCATGTGCTTGCCAACTTCTACAGTGGGTAATATTGTTTGGGGAGTATTTCTCTGCTACTTCTCAGTTATTGACTCAGAGTCTCGCCCCCCCCCCCCCCCTGAAAGGAGGGAAGCAAAATTTTCTATATGTAAAAGGCAGTTTTATGGAACTTTTCTAATCATGTAGCTCTCTGAGAAGTGCTTTTAGAAGTTACAGTCTCAGTACTATTATTTTATTTCTAGTTAAGAACCTTTATATATGTTTGATATCTAAAATATCCTTTTCCTGCTAAGAACTTTTCACTGGAATTCAATTTTTGGGAGTCCAATGGATTCTCCAACTGCCATTGCCATGTTGCTAACTAGTATTCTCATCTAGTGGTAGTTTGCATTGACTTTAGTGAAGCTTGGTGCTCTCCCAGGCCCTAATATCTCCTTTTTTTCCAAGCCTCAGTCTTGTTTTCTGGAATTTTTCTTTTCAGGAGAGTCCCATTCCTTGTAGTCTTCTCTGATAGAACCTCTCCTCAAGTTAGATCAGAGTTCCTCTTTTTTATCCTAGGAATACTCTTTAGTGACCTCCCTCTTTTGATTTTTTTTTTTTTTTAGTGCTAGATAACATCTTTTTATTTTCCAGCCTTAGTCTTTGAATGGCATTGTTTACCCTTTGCTAATACTCCACGCCATAATAAGGAACTTTTAATAATGGGTCAAAGTCCATTCCCAGAATACTCTTAAAAAGCTGATGTGTGTATACTTTCCTTTCCAATCCTACCTCTGACCCCACAGGGAGGGAGTCCATCTATCACTGAAAGGATCCCAATATATAGATTATTATTTTAATCCTTATTCATTCTGTTTTTGAACAGAGCTGCTGTATATGTCATACAGATAGAAGTATCTGAAACTCAACTACATGAGGTCACTAGATTCAAAATCTGGAGTCTGTTTTATTATTTTGTTTTTCTGGTAGACCAAGAGAGAAGAGATAAGATACAACACTGAACTGACTAAACATTTGTTTGTAACACTTAAAATTCTAGCCCAGTGGTACAATTGGCAGGGATTGCTGTTCTTGGAGCCCAACAAGCATGGTTCTGATCTTCTGATCCTTACTATCTGTGTTGCCTTGAACAAACTACTTAAATTCTCAGAGCCTTAGTTTTGTCTTATTGTGGATAAGTAAATTTCCTTTTGTTAACTACTGAACAACCTAAATGTATCTCATTTTGTTCTAATATTGAACATAAACTATGAGGGAAATATCTTGAATCAAGCCTTGCCTAAAATATGAGTAGCTGATCATCATAGTTTCAGGTGTATATATGCTTATCACATCTGAGTTTGCTTGAATTCATATCCATTTGATAGGAAATTGGAAGACATTTTGCTTATTCTCTGTCTCTCTGTCTCTCTGTCTCTCTTTGTCTATCTCTGTCTCTCAGTCTCTCTCTCTCTCTCTCTCTCTCTCTCTCCCCCTTTCTCCCTCTTTCTTCCTCCCTCCCTCCTTTTCTTCCTTCTTTCTTTCGCCCCTTAATTGAACCTTAAAGGAAGGATTTTCATGAAGTGACATGCATATGGAGTACATTCCAGTTAACATTTATGTAACCTTCTACATATACTACCTCATTTGATTTTCACAATAACTTTGTGAGATAGACTTAATTCTGATTATCCCCTTTTTCCAAATGAGGAAAACAAGGCTTAACCAGCTTAAGTATTTTTTGCAGGGTCACACAGCTAGTATGCTTTAGAGGCATAATTCAAACTCAGAACATCATGCCTCCAAGTGTAGCACTCTACCTACCATAGTCACCCATCTGCATGAAAACTTGATTTATGAAAAAAAAATTGCAGTTAGTGAGGCTGTTGCTGATTATGAGAATGAACAAGTCCCTGAAGTGACAGTGGGACCCTCAATGTGGGGGAAGATGGTTTTCAGGTTCTGTGCAGTAAGATGGATGTATAGTCTTGAGTCCATGCATCCCCAGCCTCACTATGAGGGGTAGTGCTGTGGGAGCCATGCAGGGAATGTTTTTTTCCAAAAAGGAGAGAAGCTATGTCACACCCTTGGCTAGACTAACATGTAATATTTAATACACAGTCTTCCTGGCAGAGAGAGAACCTCCTTCAGGTATTGCCAACATGGAGCCACTGATGCATTCATTCCCTGTTAGGGAGTTTGCCCAGGATGATTACAATAGAAAACATTATGGTCATGGCTGGCAAGGCTGGGCTCATTTAAGGGTCTATTAGTAGTTCCATTATACACCCTAGTGTAATTCAGATGCTTTAGCCCCCATTGACTGAAGCTTTGTACTCTTTCCCTTGATGCTGAAAAATATCTGTTATTTTGAAGTTGTGGAGTGTGAGGAGGGGGGAAGTGTGAAGTTGTGTGCAAAGACATTTGACTTTAAGATAAGGTCTTTCTAGTGACATTTAATTCTGGATGAAGAGTTCTATTTGCTCTTTAGCTGCAAACACTGACTCTACTTATCAGTCTACAAATCTTTTTGCCATTATCCCTCCTGAGATTTTTTAAGGCAGGTTGAAGTGGATCAATATCATTTTTATCACAGGGGCAATATATTGGCATATAGTGGGACTCTTAAGTTTAATTTCATATCCTCTCTGGGATCCCATTCTTATTAATATAAATTAGCTAACCTTAGGGAACATCTATAAGAGGTTTTTTTGTGACTGAGATATTAAATTAGGTCAGCTCAGAAAGCTTGTAGATTAAGAGTGGGAGGGGATCTTCGAGGTTCTTCGAGGTTAGCTAGTCAAATCTTTTCATTTTAAAGATAAGAAAACTGATACCCAGGGAAGTAAATTGATTTACCCAATTTGTTTACAGAAAGGTTCAGAGGCAGAATTTGAATCTAGTTTTTATAACTACTCTGCTCTTTCCATTATACTAAACCCAGGCTTTGCTTTAATTGATCATTTCAGCCTAAAATCCATTTTGGGTTGAAACTATCTCTTTTGGGCATATAAACCAGTTAACTTCCATATTTCATTCTATTGGTGATCTCATCTATTTATTGGCATTCTAGGTTGTGGGGATGGGGAGGAGGAATAGAGAAAAGAAAGGCTTAGCTTAAAACTCATTTACACCTTTTCCCATTTGATTTGTTGTCATTTTCATTCAGAAGTGTTCTACTCTTTGTGATCCCTTTTAAGGTTTTCATGGCAAAAATATTGGAATGTTTGCCAATTCCTTCTCTAGCTCATTTTACAGATGAGGAAACTGAGCCAAAAAGGATTACAACTAGTAAGTATCTGAGGTTGAATTTGAACTCAGGAAGATGAGATTTCTTGACTCTAAGTTAGACACTCCATCCACTGTGTCTCCTTCATACCCCTCCCATGTGGTACTTGTCTCATTAATCCTTCACAGGGGTTCACTCAGATGCCGGGGACATTGAACATTATCTCAGGAACACACAGGCTGTTCTGTACTATTATTATAGGACCAGATAACCTACTCATCTGATTAACTATCTCCTTGATGGTACACTTTATGCTGCAGCTGGTGCTAAGTTCTTATATGTAATATGATGCAAATTATTTGAGCCTGCTAGGAATTTTGTCCTTGGTCTAAGAATTTTTGATTTTTTAGAGGCTATTCTTTGATGTTTTTTTCTGTAATCACCAGAATGTTACTCTGAAAAAATGGGCCTTTGTGTCAAGGTGAAACTTGGGGTTATTAAATGTACTGTACAATTTTTCAAATGAAATCTAGCTTAGAGTCTTCTATTTATTCAATTTTGGACCCAATGCTTTGTCCACACACGGTTTATATTCAAGATTTATGTGCTGATGAACTATCTTTTTTTTGGCTTTCCATATGATTAGATCTCATAGTCAGATATATATTAGTCACCCACTGAATTTTTCCTGTGTGCATAAGCCAACTAGTGATTATGACTCTCATTTAAGAAACTCTGCAATGTTCTGAGGCATGATATAAGTAGCACTAAGTCATCCACAAACATCTATAGCAAATCCCTGCTTTGAACATTAGGTGATAGCAAATCACTTTTGTTGAATATGCATATCACCCTCTCATTTGATATTAATAGCCAGGTGTTCTTTATGCAAAGTTATTTCTGTAATATATTTTGCTTTATTTAAACATATATATGGGAAATACTTTTTGAGAAGAGATCCTCTAAAATGGCATTTTGCTTTACGAATCAATGACACTTTAATAGTCAATAAATAAAGTGGAAGTTTTTATTCTATAAACATTTCAGTCAATTGTGTGACTGTAAAAATGTGATCTGCTATAGATATTATTGGGAAAGCCTGCCTATTACTTTCTGATACTGTTATCAAGGATATCCTTGATATATTTGTATATCAGTCTTAAAAGGGTGTGTGGATGCCTTTGATTCAATAATTACTGATATTTTTGAAAACATTTTAGTAACTTTCTGTTGTTGTTTGCTTTCATTTTATTTTGCTTCTCTTTTTTAATGGTTTGATTTGATTTTTCTTGCATAGCCCGATAATTGCATAAATATGTATGCATATATTGGATTTAACATATATTTGTATCATGTTTAACATATATTGGACTATTTGCCATTTAGGGAAGGATGTAGGGGAAAAGGGGGAAATTGGAACACAAGGTTTTGAAAAGGCTAATATTGAAGAATTATCCACAATATGTTTTGAAAAATAAAAAGCTTTAATTTAAAAAATTTCCTTTTCTACATGGGAAAAATATTTTAGTAAGTGGTGATTATTTTTCCCTATATATTTTTCAAATATCTTGAGAATCATTGATAAATGATCTTAAAATTATGTCTTTCCTCATGGATCTTCACTATACATAATGAATCTTTGTTCTTATTACAGTCAGTCATTTGTACCTCAATGCAAAATATCAGATACTGCTATCCCAATATCAGATATTGGCATCTAAAAATGATAGCTCTACTTTGACAGAGAAAATATCATAATTTTTCATAATACTTCATTATTTATTTATTAATTATATTATCTCCAATTTCTATTTTAAATTTCCCAAGTTTTTTTTTTTTTTGCCTTGAGTATGTCTTTTACAAAGTTTTATGTAAATTTGTTTTCCTTTCCCCATTTTCCTAATGTTTTATGAGAGTACTGCTCATAATTTCCCATCATTCTTGCCATTCTTGGCAAGGAGAACAAGTGTTTGCAGGCTTAGGTGGTTTTTAGGTTCTTTAGGTCTTGTTATGGCAATTGATTTATTTGTGTTAAACTTCTTTAAGAAATGCTGCTATTCTCTATTGATATCTATTCTTGAGGGTATATATTTTTTAAAAATAGGTTAAGTTGGAATTGTTTTAGTTACACACCATATGACCTCATTTTTATTCTTTCTTTTACTTTGATATTGATATTGATCTTTCCTCTAACAAGGCAACAAACTGGCTATTCATAGACAGCTAATTTTGAATTGACTCTTACATTGGTAGACTGCTGTTTCCTGATTATTAAAATATGATCAATTTCATTGATGTTATGCTATTAGGTATTTTCTATAACATTCAGGTCCCTATTTTCTACTTCTTGAAAAATATTCATGATAATTGAAATAGAAATTCTGTGTAATTTGTATGATTTTGTCTCTTTTGTTTCTAAAACCTGTATTACATTTTAAGTACTCCCCTATGCTCATCTTTCAATTAAAGCCACCAATTATTAAGGTTACAAAATGATTTAGTTTGAAAAATCTTGTTTTTTTTTAAACCAAATATCTCTGCTTGCTCATCCCCTGCAAGAGATGTTGGTATGTAAGCAACAACTATGGAAACATAGTGGATATTTAAAAAAAAATTTTAAACAAAGGCTTATCATCAATATTACAATATGAAATGATCTAGTATCTCATGAAATACTTCTTGTTGTCATTCTTTGCTCAATAAAACCAGATCTGACCACTATTTCTATTTGTCTCTCCAAAGAGAACTTATGAGCCATCACTACATTTAGTGCTATTTCCTTTTGTCTTGTGCCTTCAATTTTAGCAAGAATGTAAATATTGATATGATTCAGTTCCTGTAATAACATGTGTCATGGAGCAAAGATTTTGCATTTAGAGTACCAACAGATAAGCTAATAAGTAAATAAGAAAAAATATACATATGTATATACACACACATACATATATGAAGAGACAGTCTAAAAGATGTTTCACACCCCTCTTCTGACACATAGATGTGTGACCCTTAATAAGTTATTTAACTTCTCAGCACCCAAGGAAACTAAGACTAGAGAAGATATCTACTAATATTGGTAGAGAGCACTCTTCATCTGGGAGTTCCCTATACCAAGAAGATGGAATGTATGGGATATTCAGGAAGGACCAGTACCTCTGGTGTGAGACTTTGCACGTCTGCTTTCCTCCTTTGATGTTCATCTTCATCAGAGGGTGTATCATGTGCCGCAACCTGGGAAACCATCTTAGCAGATAGGCAAACTCAGGTTGAGGGTAACTGACAGGTCTAAAACCTGTCTGTGAGTTAAGGGAATGTCAACACCAACCATATGACGACTTCCCCAGTAGAATGGATATATGAAAACAAGTAGTTCCAAAGGCCATGAAACCAGCTGATATAGGTACTGCAGAGCATTTAGATCTTAGTTAGACATTGAAGGATCATTCATTGTACCCTTGGCTATTGCCAGTCATCTTGACTTTTTTCCTGCCACTGAACTTTGATGATGCTAGAAGACAGAGTGAGCCTGGTGACTTTGTATAACCCTACCTTGCTTAAATCCAATTCATGTGCAAGTCCAGACATCACCTCACTACTGGTCCTCTTCTACATGAACCAATAAAAATAAAATAGGTCTAATTCCACTCTCTAAAAACTATGATTCTTTTTGTCCTAATTCCTTTCTTATTACTTTCCTGTTGTAAGTTCAGAGAAGGAAACATTGCTTCACAGAATAGAAGCTCACTTTACATTTTTCTTTGTTTCATGGGTTTTCATGGCTAAAGAATTTACTACCAAGTGCTTATTGGTGGTAGGGTTCTTCAGATCAATAACCAGTTAACATTACCAGGTAATTACTTAAATCTTCATTTTGAATTAATCAATATCTTGCCTTCAGCTCAGAAAGATAAATAATTAAGCAGGTTATAAGAATAGAAACTGTCTTGGATTAGAACATTGAAGTCATAGAGGATTGTATTGTACAACATGAGAGTTTTAAGATATTTGTTCATATCATTTATGTTTAATTCTCTATGACCTCATTTAGGACTTCTTGACAAAGACACGAACGATTTTCTATTTCTTTCTCCAGCCCATTTTACAAATGAGGAAACTGAGAAAACATGTTTAAGTGACTTACCCAGGATTACACAGGTAGTAACTGTCTGAGGCCAGATTCAATCTCAGGTAGATGAGTCTTCCTGATGACAGGCTCAGCACTCTTTTCACTGAACTACTTATCTACCCAATCAAATACTTGCTGAATACAATAAGCTATGGCTACAAGCTTTATTATAACTTCAACTATCCTACTATGCTACCACAAGTATTTATTAAGAACCTATTAAGTGCCAGGGCCATCTCCAGTTGTCCTGATCTATATCTTGCCACTGGACCCAGGTGGCTCTGGAGGGGAAAGTGAGGTGGGTGATCTTGCACAGCCTTCTCTCACTTAAATCCAATGGCATCACATCCCAATATCATGGTCCTGTTTGAGAAGAAAGGACAAACAACAAGAAGAAGATCTACTATGTGCCAGGCATTATGTTCACATAATTGTAAGACTGGTTACTTTTTCATTCTGTTTGAAAAACAGAAATGTATATGACAAAAAACCCAACCTTTTATGCACCCTAACAGTAGTGTAATAAGTTTTGGTGTAACTCAGGTGACCTTCCTGTGAACCATTTCTGTAATCCCTCAGAAGGTGTGATCACTTCTGATCTGACCCCATATTCATTGTATATTTAATCATTTCGCCATGATTTATGTTCTCATTTGTTCAGTTATTAATTTATCTACGATTCTAGTTTAGACTTCATTTTTTTTTTTAAAATTTCACGTTGAAAAAACTTCCATTGAGATCAGAAGACTTGAAATTTTAATAAAAACATGCTAACATTGTAGACCAATTCTGGCAATGTTCTATTCCACACATATTTAGCTCCTGGATACTTGACAGCCTTTGATATGCAATACTTTCTTAGTCTTTGTGGCCCCTTCATTAGACTACTTATGGAAGAGGTAGCCTATCCAATAGCAAGGCTGTTTGTAACATTTGAAGAAATAACTAGTTCTAATTGGGACATTAACCCCTATGCAATACCTGATATGTTGGTTTTGCAAATAATATCAATGGGAAACCACAGGATCCAAGTGCTAACCCGTGAAACTTCATTTTATGTGATTGGAGGCACAGTCTCAGACCTTTAAAGAAAAGGAAATCTGTCTTTACTCATTCTCCTGGATGAAGAAATAAGGAAGAAAAATAGTTCATTTGTGCTGGGTTCTGTGACTAGGGCACGGGTGGGGAATTGGCATGATTGAGATGAGCTTCACATTTACAAAGAGCATCAGAATTTTAATAATACAATGAATTGTTATGACAGAAAAGAACACTTTGGAGGTAATAATATACTTCTGGGATTTTATGGATGCTCTGAGGAACAAGAATATGATCCTCTAATGCTCCTTTTGTACATGTAGTACACCCTGAAATTGTTTGGGAACTGCTCTATAATACTGTCAGAGAAATGATGTATATGAAGAGTACTAGTGTGTGTGTGTGTGTGTGTGTGTGCCCACCTATGCATGTGTGTGTGTCCAAAAGAAAATAAAGTTGTGTCAAGACAAGTGGGATTATCAATGAATCCCAGGGCATTAATAGTACTGGATAATGTGGAACAATATGGAAGTCCTTAGATTTTCTCTGGGTGACACTTCCACCTATGTCAAAAATGGAAATAAAAGCACTCTTTGAGATATTATAAGATTGCATTTGATTCTGTTTGAGAAGGATGTGCTGAAAGAAAAATTTAGATATATATTTTTCATGTAGATACTAAAAGTTCATGTAGTTAAATTTTATGTTGAAATACTTAGAAATTACGTAAAATGATAACATTAAGAGAAGGCTAATTTAATAGATGATGATGAGAAGATGATGCTAAGATCATAGGATTCATGGGAAAAATCATAGGGATTATCTAGACTGAATCCTTTGTTTTATAGAACAGGAAACAGAGCCCTAGAGAAATGAAGATACTTTTCCAAGATCATTCAATGAGTAATCTAAAAGTCATAAATCAAACTCAAGCACCCCAACCCAAAGTAGAGTGCCTAGTGACTGAAAAGCCTTTGAAGTAAATGTGTCTTTCTATGATTTTTCATGTGAGCTTGGATTGGCAAGAAAGCATTGACATTATATAGTAATATTATGGATAAGACTGTTTTCAAGAGAAGTATTGGGCCTTTCATCTTAAGTAACAGACTTTGAAATGGAATCTCAGGAAGATACCTAGTCAGTCAGTTAGTCAGTATTTCTTAAGTGTCTACTAGGTGTAAGGCACTATACTAAACATTGAGGATGCTAAAAAAAGTAATTTCTCCTAACTATGGAGCTGAGGGGCTAGAATTTTACTATTAGAGACCCATTTTTTGAATAACAACAATAAAAATAATCCCTTTGAAGCCCATATTATAGGGGAGGGGAAGTTGGGGAAGAGTAGTTGGAGGAATCAATGGTCAGGTAGTGAAATACCAGCCAGGGTGACATATTGGGATGTGTTTTGATACGACTATAATAGCTATAAAGGTTGCCAGGAACTCTTAAAATGCTGGCCATTCTGAAAATATTTTTTTATTGGGTTAGAATATTGATCAGTGTGATGTAACTACATCTATGAATCTAAGAAATAAACAGACAAGTGTAGGGTTAAAGGCTGACCTTACTTAAAAATAATGTAGGGTTAGAAACTGACCTTCGATATATTATAACAATCAACTTGACATGAAAAATATGAGAGCAAATGTTTCTTTTTAATGTTCTGATCCACATATGATGACCACATTACCCAAATAGAATATATTTACTTGATTACAGAGTCTTATAGATCAATGGTAAATTATGATTATCTTAGTCTAATGCTTAAATCTTTAGACAATGGTTGCATCCTCTGGGGTGAAAGAGTAAAGCCAATTCTCACCTGTGGTTAGGTCAATGAAAAATTTAAAACCTCTGTTATTGTTTGAAAGATTTTATTTATCTACTTTGTTATACATGCGGAAACAGAGGCAAACAGACTTCTATAATCCTGAACTAGCTTTATTCCTGACTGTGGTAGTTCTAAAAGATTATCTAAGAAACACTGACTCAGAATTATTTATTGGAAATGCTGACAAAGATCTGATGAAACATGAGGGAAACTCTGTAGTTGAGTCTCTTATAAGGTTCTCCCTGCTACTCTAGAGCAAATTGTTGGTTAGTAATCTGAAATTCAAAACACTCAATGGAAAGAAATGGAAGAAAAATGGAAGAAAAAAATAAAAGTTTACGAAAGGGGAAAAGTAGAGAGAGCATATGAAAGAAAGGCAAATTACTATAAGTAATATATCCTACTATAAGTAATAATTAAAAAATTTTATTTGATTAAATTTCTATAATAATCCACAATTTTATTCTCCCAAATAATATGCTTGGTTTTCTCTCAATTTCTATTTCTACTCCAATCATTCCATTTATTTTATAGATAGGGAATTGAGGCTTAGAAAGTATAAATGATGGGGGCAGAGCCAAGATGATAAGTAAAGTCAGGAAGTTGTCTAAGCTCTCCTCAGTTTCTCTCAGAAACAATGTTAAATCAAGACTCTAAATGGATGAAGGAGTGACAGAACCCATAAAAAAGGAGTGAAACAATTTCCTAGCTTAAGATAACTTAGAAGATTGCAGAAAAGATCTGTTTTACTTGGGTAAAAGCGGAATGCAGCCCAGCACATGTAGCATCTGGGCAGTATAGTAGGAAGGTGTTAGCCACAATATAAATCAGCAGCCAATGTCTCTCTCTCTAGCCCACAGCAGCACAATTGAGGTTTGCCGCCCCAGCACAAAAGGCAAATGGAGAACTCCAGAGCCCTGACATAACAGATGTGACTACTCCATGCCACTGCAGTACATTGGACAAGCTATAAGCACCTTGAAGCCCCGGCATAGAAAGCCAGGAATCAGGCCTTGGCCCCTAGCATAGGAAGCTAGGAAAAGTTTCACCTGTGCTCCAGAAACAGAGCTCAATTTTAAAAGTCATGAAGTAGGCTAAAAATAAGTAAGAAACAGAAAAGCATCCTGGCCATTGAAAGCCACTATGGCAACAGGGAAGATCAAAACACTAAGTCAGAAGAGGACAAGACTGTCAAAATATCTTTAGTTGAAGCCTCAAAGGAAAATTTGAATTGGTCTCAAGCCCCAAAAGTCCTCTTGGAAGAGCTCAAAAAGGGTTTTTTAAATCAAGCAAGAGAGATACCTAAGAAATGGGGGAAAAGATGAGAGTTATGCAGGAAAATTATGAAAAAAGAGTTAACAGCTTGTAAAAGGAAGCATTAAAAATTGGTTAAAAAAAAAAAAAACTTTTAAAAGTAGAGTTAGCCAAATGGAAAAGGAGGCACAAAAGTTAACTAATGAAAATAATTCCTTAAAATTATAATTGGAAAATGAGTAATGACTAATGACTTTATCAGATATTAAAAATTAGTAAAACAAAATCAAAAGAATGAAAAAATAGAAGAAAATTTAAAAAAAATCATTGTTGGAAAAATAACCAACCTGAAAAATAGAGCCAGGTAATATAATTTAGGATTATTGGAGGGGCAACTAGGTGGAGTAGTGAATAGAGCACCAGCCCTGAAGTCAGAATGACCTGAGTTCAAATTTGACCTAAGACATTTAATACGCTCTAAATGTGTGACCCTGGGCAAGTCACTTAACCCCATTGCCTCAGGGGGGAAAAAGATTATTGGAGTACCTTCTCCTGTGAGGAGAAAATTTGTGATTTTTTACCTCTATGTAATTTTGTTACCATTAATATCTTTCTCCTATGCTTTTATCAAATTTGTTTCTTATTTCTTAAATAAAATATCTTTGTAAAATCTTGGGAAAAAAGAATTATTGGAGTACCTGAGAGACCATGATCAAAAAATCTTAGCAAATTTCTTTTTTTTTTCCCCTGAGGCAATTAGGGTTAAGTGACTTGCCCAGGGTCACACAGCTAGGAAGTGTTAAGTGCCTGAGGCCAGATTTGAATTCAGATCCTCCTGACTTTAGGACTGGTTCTTTTTCTGTAGTAGACCTAGCTGACCCCATTAGATAGCAAATTTCAAGAAATTGACAAGAAAAACTGTCCTAATGTCCTGGAACCAGAGGGTAAAATAGTATCATTGAAAGAATCTTCCAATTACCTCCTGAAAGAAATCTCAAAATGAAAATTTCTAGAAATATTGTTATCAGGTTAAGGAGAAAATATTGCAAGCAGTCAGAAAGAAACAATTGAAACATTAAAGAACCACAGTCAGGATTATCAAAGATTTAGCACATTCCACAATCAAGGATCAGAAAACCTGGAATATGACATTCTGGAGCTTGAATCACAACCAAGAATCAACTACCCAGCAAAATTTAGCATAATCTTTCAGAAAAAAAGGTGGACATTTAGTGAAATCCAAGACTTTCATTCATTTATTATGAAAAGAATAGAACTAAACAGAAAATTTAATCTTCAAATATGAGATTCAAGAGAAGGATAAAAAGGTAAGGGGAAAAAACCATATTATTCAATAAGATTAAACTATTTGCAACCCTGTTTAGGAAGACGATACTTGTGACTCTTGAGAATTGTATATTTGTTAGGGCAGTTAAAAGGAGTAAATATGCAGAGTGGGTATATGATGACTTTGATGTGATTATATATAAAAAAGGGTGTGGGAGAAAAAATTGTACTGGGAAAAGAGGAAAGGTGGTGACAAAATAGAGTAAATTACATCATAGGAAGAGGCACAAGAGGCCTATTAGATTAGAGGGAAAGAAAGACAGGAATGAGCATTGTTTGCAAATTAGTCTCATTGGATTTGGCTTAAAGAGGGAATTACATATATACTCAGTTGGATATAGAAATTTGTCTTACTATGTAGGGGAGTAGGAGAGAAAAATAGAGGAAATAGGAAATAGGTTTAATATAAGGGAGGACACAAGTACAAAGGAAAGGGGAAAGAAAAGGAGGACCAATATAAAGGATGGAAAATTGAAAGAGGTTAGATAAGGAGAGACAGGATGAAAGGAAAGAGAAAAGTTTAAGTAAGAGGAGAAATTGGTTGGAGGGGGGAATTCACAGTTAGTAATCATAACTATGAATGTGAATGATGAATTTTCTTATAAAATGGAAGCAGGTAACAGAGTGGATTAAAAACCAGAATTTTACTGTATTTTGTTTGCAAGAAACATATTTGAAGCAGAGAGAAATACATAGAGTAAAGGTAAAAGTCTAGAGCAAAATTTGCTTCAAACAAAGCAAAAAAAAAAAAAATAGTAGGGTATCAATCCTTGTCTCAGACAAAGCAAAAACAAAAATAAGTCTAATTAAAAGATAAGGAAGGAAACTACGTCTTGCTAAAAGGAGTCACAGACAACATTAATATCAATACTACATATATGCATCAAATGACATAGCATCCAAATTCTTAGAGGATGGAATTGAGTTAGAGGAAGAAATAAATAGCAAAACCATATTAGAGGAGACCTTCTCTCTCTTAGAACTTGATAAATCAAACCAGAAAGTAAAACAAGAAAGGAGTTAATGAAGTGAATAGAATTTTAGAAAAGTTAGATACATGTAATAAAGGGCCATGGAAAGATAGACTAAAAGTTACATAATCTAATCTTAAAGAATGAGTGGGTCAAGCAACAAATCATAGAAAAAAATAATTTCATCCAAGAGAATGGCAAGAATGAAACAACATGCCAAAATTTATAGCATGCAGCTAAGGCAGTTCTTAGGGGGAGTTTTATATCTCTAAATGCTTTACACGAATAACACAGAAAAAGAAGAGACCAAAGAATTGAGCAAGCAACCAAAAAAGCTGGAAAAAGAACAAATTAAAAATTCCCAATTAACAATTCTGAAAATCAAAGAAGAAATTAATAAAACTAAAAGTAAGAAAATTGGTGAATTAGTAAATAAAACTAAAGCTGAGTTTTATGGGAAAAAAATACTAAAATAGGTAATCTTTTGGTCAAATTGATTTAAAAAAAAGAAACTCAAAAATGAAAAAAGGTGAATTTACTATCAAGAAAGGAGAAATCAAAATAAATATATGCCAATATTTCTAACAATCTAAGTGAAAAGGATGAATATCATAAAAATATGAATTGCCCAGATTAACAAAAGAGAAAACAAAGTACTTAAGTAACTGCATCTTAGAAAAAGAAATTGAACAAGTCAATGAATTCCCTCAGGAAAAAAAAAAAAACTCCAGGGTTATGTGAATTTACAAGTGAATTGTATCAAATGTTTAAAGAATAATTAATTTCAATACTGTATAAATTATTGAGAAAAAATGACAAAGTAGCAATCCTACCAAATTCCTTTTATGATATAATACAATACAATATATATGATACAATACAATACAAGTCAAATAATAGGCTAGGAAAATAAGCAGACTACAAAAAATTTTCTGATCATTGAAAGTTATTATAGGGACAAAGAAGATTAAAACACACACTCAGAAGATGATAACTAAGGGAAAGCTCCTATATCCAAAGTCTCCAAAGTCCATAAGAAATGGACTCAGGCCATGGAAGAGTTCAAAAGGGATTTTGAAAATCAAGTAAAAGAGATAGAGGAAAAAATAGGAAAAGAATTGAAAGTGGTGCAAAAGAAAATACAAAAATCTAATGAGGAGAAGGATGTCTTAAAGAAAAATTGGTCAGTTGGAAAAGGAAGTACAAAAACTCACTGAGGGAAATAATTCCTAAAAAAATAAAATTGAGCAAATGGAAGCTAATGACTTTATGAAAAATAAAGATACAATAAAACAAAACCAAAAAAGTGAAAAAAAAATTAAAATGTGAAATATCTCATTAGAAAACAACTGACCTGGAAAATAGATCCAGAAGAGATAATTTAAAAATTATTGGTTTATCTGAAAGTCATGACAAAAAAAGCCTATAAATTATGTTTCAAGAAATTATTAAGGAAAACTGTCCTGATATTCTAGAACCAGAGGATAAAACAGAAATTGAAAGAATGCACTGATTATCTTCTAAAAGGGATCTCTCAAATGAAAACTCACAGGAATATTATAGTTAAATTCCAGAACTACTAGGTCAAGGAGAAAATATTCCAAGCATCAGAAAGAAACAATTCAAGTATACTGAAGCCAGTCAGAATAACGAAAGATTTAGCAACTTCTATATTAAAGAACTATATATAGGCTATGGGATAAAATGACCAATGGAGTTAGGATTACAAGCAAGAATCATCTATCCAGCAAAACTGAAGATAATTTTTCAGAGGAAAAAATGGTCATTCAAAGAAATAGAGGATTTTCAAGCATTCATAATGAAAAGACCAGAGCTGAATGGAAAAATCTGATTTTTAAATAAAAGCTCCAGAGAATCATATGGAGCTAATCAGGAAAGTGCAAATTAAAACATATCAGAGGATTTTAACTATAGAACTGGAAGAAACCTGAGAGACTATTTAGTCCAACATCCTCATTTTTACATGAGGAAACTGAGATCCAGAGCTATTAAAAGCAATTTGCCCAAAGGCAAAAAGAATTAATTCCATCCATGTTGCCTCAGTAAAGAAATCATGTAAATATTTGGGAGTCAAAACACTTGGATTTTAATCGTATCTTTTTTTTTTTTTTTTTAAAATTATGAACATGGAAGAGGTATTTAAGTTCCTTGTGACTTGGTGTCAGTTGAAATGATATAGAATCATAGATTTAAAACTCGAAAAGATCTTAGAGAACATCAAGTCCAATCTCCTTCTTTTGTAGATGGCTGAGGAGCAGAGAGATTAAGTGATGAAGATTATAACATCAGTAAATGGCAGAAATGGGATTTGAATTCAAATCTTGATACCAAATCTATATGGTTTTTGTACTATGGATTACTTGTGAATATGCTTTGAAAAATATAATGTATTATATAGTTATCAAATACCTTTAAATTCTAACATAAATTAAAAAAAATCACTTCTTTTGCTAAATTGAAATTTATATTAAAAAATAAACAGTAAAGACCTGTGATACCAGATGAGATTCATCTTTGATAGTTTATTACTTTAGCTTTTGCACACTATTTTTCTCATTTTAGAATTCCTCCTATATTTAGAGTCAGTGATACACAGATGAGGATAAGCATAGAGACTAAACTTAAGATTTTGTTGGTCTAGGGAAGTCCTAGTTGATGTAACTCCATTTATCAAGATAGGACAGTATTTTTGCTACAAATTATAATCTTACAGAGGAGTTCCCTAGAATTCTGAGAAGTTGTGGTCTGCTAAGAGTCATATAAATATATGGCTCAATGGTAAGAATTGAACCTTGGTCTTGCTAGCTTTGAGTCTGGCTCTTTCTTCACTGATTCAAATCTGAAAACACAATTTACCACTTAATTTTTCCCCAGTTGTTTTATGTGTGTCAGATATGTCTCCTAAACTGTAGGGTAAGCACTTTTCATGACAATTATTTATTGTGTCCCCACAGGGCTGAATAATACCAGACACAGAATAGATTTTCAATAAATAGTTGCTGGTTGACAGATAAGTTGTCGCTGAAAAGAGGAGAGATGAACTCAATGGAAGCCATTCTTAAATCTTAAGAAGAGTGAATTTTTCCACCAGTGATAGTCTGCTGTTGAGAATGGATCCTTCCCTTGAATAGGTATGTACCCAGATACCAAAAAGTGAATCTGTGGTGCTCCCCAAACTCCTCTTTTCCTCTTCTAAAATATCCTCTCCTTGCTTGGCATTTCGTAATTCAGTGGCTCCAGCTGCTTTCCTGCTCTGGTGACAAGTTTCAGAAAGCTTTGCCAAATTGTATACTTGTCCTTCCTTCACACCATTTGGAGTCATGGCAGCAGCCCAGCCGCTCCAGATACAGTCTAGCAGTCCTATGGGCAAAAGACTCTGCTAAACTTCTCCCAGACTCCTCATGAAGCCTGCACTCCATGCTCTCACCTTCTACAGCACAATCACTGGGAATTGGCTGCTGTCTTCTCTTCCCTGCAGTGAATGATGCAGCTTTGCTTTGTTGTTGATGTGAAGACCTGCCAACCTTATCTGGCAGTTGAGATAAGAGCCAGGAGTCATAGTATTGAGGCATATTCTTCTGCACCTTTTGGAGTTATTTTTTAATTTTTTTTTGGGAAAAAATCCACAGCTGTTCACCCCAATTCCCTGACTATAAATTTTACATCACAGCTGTATTGAAAGCACATCATTGTCATGGTGAGGTATGCCTGAAACATGATTTCTGTGCTCTCTACCATGGAAGTTTTGGAAATATTTGCCCAAGTACTCGTTCACTGTCTTCTGGGGATGGTTGACAGGAACTCTGTGTCTGATTGACATTGACATGCTAGGGGCTGACAAAATATGAAAAGTGACAAGGCCCAACTTATTCCAAGGTTCTGTTGACATTCTTTTGCAAAATGGTGTTGATTCTGCATGTATTTAATCACCTGGAATTAGTATAATTACACTCAAATATTTGTAGACTTGACACTCATTTACAAGTTTATATCATGATGGTTGCCTTCTGGTTATTTTTCTTCCTCTTAAATTACATTTGGGAGTAAGGAAGAAGGTTAGTATGATTGAAAGTTGTACAGGAGGACAGTAGCATGTAGATTTATGCAATCATCCAGAAATGGCATGATTCAATAAGCACTTCTTTCAGTTATAGGAAGTTTATATTCCCTCACTAATTTTGTGTCAGAGCACTCAAAGGTACAATTTTACCTTTTTTCTTTTGAAAAGTGGGAACAGTGAAGTCTTTATCTTCTCTCTTAAGGCTTCCTACTTTACTTGTATAGTTGCCAGTACTCAGAAATTAGATCCAGAAAAGCTACATGGAGCCCTTTCATTTTTAAAGAATGCGAAGCTATCTTAGGAATTAGCAAGTTGAGCTTGCAGTTGGGAGGTACACATACCCAGTACAGGGATTGTCTATAGCATATATTTGATTAGAGATGGGTTCATTGGCAAAAAAGAGATGAAATAGGTTGATTCATCATCAGATGGCCTTGTCTCCCTAGGTTAATGTTTAAAGATCACAGGATTAGTGATCTAGAACTGGAAGAAATCTCAGAAGAATGATACCAAGCACTGAATTTTGTGATTTGGCCAATTTTTTATTAGTCAATCCAATGCTTAGAGCAAATATCTCTTATTGAATCAAATAGTGAAAAGATGAGCTTTTATTGACAAACCTTGGAGTTTAGTTATATTATCAAGGTATTTTTCCCTAAGTGAGAAAGAAAATCTTGACCAGTTTGTTTATTTGTATGTATCTCAGTCTTCAAGAAAAGAAGATAGTCAGAAAAAAGTACATTTCAGAATGAGAGACCAGGAACAAGAGAATAAAGCCACATTTCCCCATTAATAAAACACAGAAAAGAAAGAAGAAAAATGGTACATGATGGGAGAGAAGAAAAAAGAAATCCTTATGATGTATAGGTTTATACATTAAATATACTCTTTTTGAAGACCATGTCTTCTCCATTTTCTAGAAATGTATGTAATATTGCACCTTAAGTAATGATTTTTTTTTTGACAGATGGACCAAGAATTTGTATTGCTATCAGATCTAAAGAATTTATAAAGAAACTCAAATCTTAACACTTTTGGTAATTTTAGGCTTATTTTACAAGTAGTAAACTTTATAATTTAGTGTGATATATTCTTGTATCTGTTTATACTTTCTCTTAATAGCTTAAGGAAGAAAGGGTGATCCGTTTTTCCTCCTGGAACATAAAAGCAAAATATATATGTGGATACACATATATTTATACATATACATGTTTATACAAATGTACATACCTCACCTCTCTATATTATATATGTAATATATGTGTGTGTGTGTGTGTGTGTGTGTGTCTGTGTATAATACACAGACACACACACACACACACACACACACACAGACAGAGTAGCTAAATGGCCCAATGAAGACCTGAAGTTAGGAAGATACATCTCACTGGGTTAAAATCTGGCCTTAGACATTTACTAGCTGTGTGAATCAGGGTGAGTAACTTAACTCTGTTTGCCTCAGTTTTCTTATCTGTAAAATAAACTGGAGAAGGAAAGAGCAAATCATTCAATATCTTTGCCAAGAAAACCCCTAAATGAAGTCATGAGGAGTTGGACACAACTGAAAAACAACTGAACAACAGCATAAATATGTATGTGTATATATAAATGTGTATGCATATATGTCTGTTTCTGTCTAAATAAAGACTAATGTGTGAAGATTCTAAATTTTAATATCTTTCACAGCCTTCTTTAGCAATATTTCAATATCTAAATCTATCATCAGGAAATTTTCTCTTTCGTTGAGCCAAAATATTTCTTGCATTTAGTTTTCTCTGATTTTTTTTATCTTCAGAGGAAATGAAAATAGATAATTAATAGCTTTATTATAGTATTTATTTTTTCCAAATACAGGTATAGATAGTTTTCAACATTCACCTTTGCAGAGAGAGAGAGAGAGAGAGAGAGAGAGAGAGAGAGAGAGAGAGAGAGAGAGAGAAATTATCTTGTTTGCCATCTTGTATTTTTAGGCATGAGAGAAGCAAAACAAAATCTGGTAAGAGATTAAAAAACAGAACAAAACAAAAAACCCTTCTGGCCCATGGTGACAATAAAAAAAAATGAAATGAAATGTTAGTGTTGGGTATTTGACATTTACCCTCTGCTACTCCATGTGTTCCACTTGGATAAGCAGCATAAAATGTTTGCCGGAGGTTCCAGAGTGTAATGAAATCTAACTTTGCTGTAGTGCCTTTTGGAACCTGGGGATTTAAAAGAAACATAAATTATTAGTTTTTTTCTTGCTACCATTATTCAATGAGGATATGAAAATTCATATTTATAACCAATAAGATTTTCTCCCAATGTACAAGCTATGAAAGAAGAGACTTTACAGGCTAAAGTTAAACCTTTTGCTTTTGTTTTAATCATTGATTGGACAATATTGAAGTCTTCCAAAATGTCTGACTTGCATGGTTGACCAACTTAAAAGCAAGTTGAGAAACTTCATTTTTATATAGCTCAAAATAATTTTAAGAGACAGCAGCAGGAATCCCTGAAGGAAGCAGGGATTAAATAATTTGAATAATATGTCAAGAAAGAATGTAAAATTATCCTCAGGTCACTAATGTGCGGAAGGCTGGATGAATTGGCAACAAAGTGGGGGGAAGGGAGAGAAAAAGGGAGGGAGAGTGAGAGAGAAAAAAGAGAGAGAATGTAGATATTTGTATATATACACATAAATAATCATTACTGTTCTGTACTATGAATCTTGGACTCTTAAAGTTTGAACTTACTAATCAATTTTAAGAACTCCAAAAAGAATAAACTGAAATATCCTTAGATTCAGGATTATTCAGGCAGGATGATATATGAAAAGAAAAATATCCTTGAAGTCAAGAAGACCTGGGCTAAAGTTCTGCCTATTCTATATATTGGTTATTCAATCCTGGGCAGGTCATTTAAACTCAAAATTCTAGTCAGCTCACTAGGACTATTACTTGCAGTGGCAGAGGGAGTTTCCTTAGTTGGGAGTTCTCCCTTATATGAATGAAATCATAGTTCCTGTTTGCCCTGTCTATTTCTGACTAAATAAAGGCTATGTGTGTACAAATACTCAATTTGAAAACTTTTCACAACCTTCTTTAGCAATAACTCAATATCTAAACATATTATCAGGAAATTTTCTCTTTCATTGAGCCAGAATATTTCTTCATTCAGTTTTCTCTGATTTTTTTTTAATCTTCAGAGGAAATGAAAATAGACGATTAATAGTTTCATTTATTTTTTATGGCATTTTATTTTTCCAAATGCATGCATAGTTTTTAATTTTCACCTTTGCCAAACCTTGTGTTCCAAATTTTTCTCCCTCTCTTCTCCCTCTCCCAAGACAGCAAACGAACCAATATATGTTAAACATCTGCAATGTTTTTATACATATAATATAATATTCATCATTCTGAACAAGAAAATCAGAATAAGAGGGAGAAAACATGAGAAAGAAAAAAAGCAAGGAAACAAACAATAACAACAACAACAACAAGAAATCTCTACAGTTACCTCTCTAGATGCAGACAGCTCACTCCATCGCAAGTTATTAGAATTGCCTCAAATCACCTCAGTGTTGAAAAGACCCAAGTCTATCACAGTTGATCATCACATGATCTTATTGTTATTGTAAACAAAGTTCTCTTGGTTCTGCTTCCTTCACTTAGCATCAGTTTATAAGTCTTTCCAGGCTTTTCTGACATCAAATAACTTAATTTCTTAGAAAGATTAAATTCCTGGGGAAACTAGGTATTTCAGTGGATAGTGCATTGTTCTTGGAATCAGAAGGACCTGAGTTCATATCTAGTCCCAGATACTCAATGTTTATTAGCAGTTTACTCTAACCCCAATTGCCTCACCAGAAAAGAAAAAAAAAAAAAGCAATTCATATTTTTAATATTCTCCTCTCTGAGACAGAAATACCTTTCCCAATTTTTAATGTAGAACCTGGGTCTCTGGTCTCCATTCTCATTTTCCTCTTTTAGGTTTTCCAGTCTCTTCTCTTATTTGTGGAGTTCCCACTTCTGAGGGGACTGGAGACTCACTTCTGAGGCTAATGGACATTCCATTATCCACATGCCTGTGGTTCATGGTAATAGGTTTGCAGGTGGGAAATAACAAAATAAATAAAATAAGAAACAAACAAAAAATTCCTTTCTCCAAAAACCTTTCTTCAACTGCACTCACCTAAAGTCTCTCTCTCTTCTTAAACTCAAATAAGGATGCCTAATTAAAAATAAAACAAAACAAAAACACGTGAATTGTATATGATTTGGTCTGTCAAAGTGATACAATGGATAGAGTGCTGAGTCTGGAGTCAGGAAGACTTGGCTTCAAATACTGCCTTAGATATTACTTTAGCTGCATAACCCAAAATAAATTACTTAACTTTTTTCAGTCTCAGTTTCTTCATATGTTAAATGGAGATAATGAAAGCTCTTACCTTCCAGACTTATTGTAAGAACCAAATAACTAACATAAATAATGAGTATTATTAACTTGCATTATTTATCAGAGATAAAATAATTTGTTCCTTCACCACCTCTTGCTTTGTTGAATATTCCTTGTATCTATGTTCTTTTTCTGTGAGGCAGTTTGGGTTAAGTGACTTGCTAGATAAGTGTCTGAGGCCAGATGTGAATACAAGTTCTCCTGACTCCAGGGGCAGTGCTCTATCCACTGCCTTATCTAGCTGCCCCATGGTTCCTATGCTCCGTTGAAATCTTCCTTCAGAAATCACCACAAGGAGGATATGGGATGCCCAAATGTTTCCAACTTGGGTTTTAGCAATGTCTTTTACTCAATCGTATTCAAATTCAAACTATTTTTAGTATTTTCAGCAGTTCCTCTACTCCCTGAATTATAACCTTAAACATAAAAAGCTCTCTGAATTCAATAAACATTTAATAAAGAGATAATTTTCTAGGTACTGGGGAGGATATTTATTTTAGATAAAATTGTTTCTAGGACTCATGAATTAACCTTAGAATATAGTACCATAATAATAAAAGTAATAGCAAACATTTATATAGTACTTACTAAGGGCCAGACACTATACTGAACATTTAAAAAAAATTATCTCCTTTGTTTCTCATCACAACTCTGTAAGGCAAATGTTATTACTATCCCCATTTTATAGGTAGGGAAACTGAGGTAAATAGGAGCTACATGATTTGCCCAAAGTCACATAGTTATTAAATATCTGAAATCAGATTTAAATAATGACCTTCCTGACTCTAGGATAAATGCTCTATCCACTGCGGCACCAATAAAGTATTTTTCTTCTGATGAAGGAATTATAAGTCTTTGTAGATGAGGAAATATGGTGCTCGAGGGTTATATATAATAAATGATAGAATCAGGACTTCAACCTAAATTTTCTGAATCTAAGTCTACCATGTTCTCAGTGATATTAATAAGAAGAAAATAGGCTGGATATAAGTATGTAGATATTAGTACTTGTTCATGATTAAAAGGAAAGGTAGACTTCATTTATATGTAGAGAATAGGTTCTGGGCAGGTTTCCTAATTCCTCCTTTTCTTTTCCCATTCCATTTGTTCTAACTATTGATTAATACCAGAAAGATGCTGGCCAATAAAGGATCAAAGTGCTACCTTTTAGAAAGACATAAAAATTTTTATATAGAGTTCAATGTCAGAAAATAAAACAAAATGGAAAACTTTAAAAAAAAATTTATTATAGCTTTTTATTTACAAGTTATATGCAAGGGTAATTTTATAGCATTGACAATTGCCAAACCTTTTGTTCCAATTTTTCCCCTCCTTTCCCGCCACCCCCTTCCCCAGATGGCAGGTTGATCAATACATGTTAAATATGTTAAAGTATAAATTAAATACACTATTAGTATACATGTCCAAACAGCTAAAATGGAAAACTTTTTAAAAACTATTGCTAAATGTCGAATTTTGGGGCACTATAACAGACCATTTTGTGGAAGATATTTTTGGATAGTGATATTTCATGATTTTTTCTCCACTCTCCCTAAATCAATCCAATACCTAATTCAATTAATATTTTTAAGTGCCTATGTTGTGCTAGGCACAGGACTAAGTGCTAGGGACAGATTAATAAGAAGACAGTCTCTGCCCTCAAGGAAGAAGGAAAAGGTAGGGAAGGAGAGGTGTTGGGAACATCAGGGAGACTATCTCATTATGTGGAACTGAAATCAGGCCAGGCAGCAGATGCAAGGTAAGAGTGATCTGAGAGTCCAGTTTCTAATGCATAAAGGAAGGCAGGGGGAGGAGTTTGGTACACTCCAAACAGAGGCAAGAGGAAGCTGACTGAAGAAGGTGGAGTTAATCAAGTATAGAGTTAACGAGGGTGGTAATGATGAGCTTATTTTAGGAGGGGCATCTTAAACAAACCCGGATAATATATTCAGTTTAAAATCACATTTATCAAAAAAAAAAAAGTAAATAGTTAAGAGTGAATGATATAAAATGAATCAGCAAATTTTGGTGAAATATTAGGAAAATGCATTGAAACTTACAAAGATAAACATTTTGCTCACCAAACAGTATTGAGTGCTTTAGGATTTTAGCTTATTATTATTATAATTATTATTTAGCAAAGAGAAATCAAGTTTATTTGGGTGATAGAAAGGATGATGAGCTCCTTTATTTTATTTTACTTAAGGTTGTTACTACTGCATAGTCTTTTTTAAAATAGCATTTATTTTTCCAAAAACATGCAAAAATAATTTTCTTTTTTTAAAGTTATTTTACCTGAAAAAAAAAAATAAGAAAAAAAGAAAAGCAGAAAAGAAATACAAAACAAAAGAGAACATTGTCATGTGCCCAGCAGAACATCAGGGAGGATTCAAAATATATAACAAGTGACTAGACCAGGAAAGTGTGCGTGTGTGTGTGTGTGTATATATATATATATATATATATATATATATATATATATGTAGAAGAAATTATATTCATGAAGGTCCATTTTTTTCTTTACTTCCTTATAAATTGCTCTTTGATTCTCTGCTGCATACTTTATTTACTTTATTCTTCTCTCCCCTTTTATCCCTCCTCCACCCCCAAGCAACTTATAGTTAAGAAAAGATATATAGATATATACACAAACTCATACATACATACACTCTAAATACATACACATATGTCTTTCCTATGCCTGCTGCCTCTTTAATTAAATTCTGTTACCTATCTTGCCTTGCTATTACTTAACCTTACCCTCACCCAACAGAAACCTCCTTTGTCTTCTTCCCTCACTTGCTACTTCCCCATCCTCCCATCCTTCCCCTTTATTTCTTTATAGATTTTGGTGGGTGCTATATTCTTATGGTATATATGTAGTGTTGTCTATTGAATCCAAGACTGATGTGAATAGGTTTTTAGAACTATGAGTCCTCCTCTCCCCCATAATGCCTCTATTTTTCCTCTACATCTTATTTATATAATCTGATTACTATTATTACCTGACAATCTTTCTTTTGAGTTATCCTATTATTGAAGTGAATCTTAAGCATATAGCATATATTTTTCCATTAAAAAAAGCATTAACAATTTGTCCATGTTTAAACAGTTTGTTCATGTTAAGTTCCTTAAAATTAACCTTTTATATGGACTCTTATATGTTAAATTTTCTGTTAAGTTCGGGTTTGGTTGATAGAAAATCCTGAAAATATGCAAGTTCATTGAATGTCCATTTTATCTCATTCAAAATTATAATTTTGCTGGATGTAATACTTTTGGCCATATGCCTAGTACTTTTGTTTGTCGGTAGAAATGATTACAGGATCTGAAGTCTTTTATAGTAGCTATTGATAAGTCTTGTACAATTCTAATTGTAGCTCCAGTGTATTTGAATTGTTTTTTTCTTGCTTCTTGCAAAATATTCTCTTTGATATGATGATTTCAAAATTTGGCAATAATATTCCTTTGTGTTTTCCACAAAGGATCTCTTTAAGGTGGTGACTGGTAGATTTTTTCTATTTCTACTTTACCCTCATATTCTATCACTCCAATACAATTTTCTTGCATTATTTCCTGTGTCAAGGTTCTCTTTTAGGTCACAACTTTCTGACAATCCAATTATTTTTATGTTTTCTCTTCTTTATGTTTATGTTCTCCAGGTTTATCCTTTTTCTTATAAGATGTTTTACATCCTGTTCTATTTTCTCATTCTTTATATGTTTTGTTATTTCTTGGTCTCTCATAGCTTCACTGAATTCCCCTTGCCAAATTCTAATTTTCAAACAATTATTTTCATCTTTGAGACTCTATGCCTCCTTTTCTAGCTAGATAGCTTTTTCCATTAGCTTCTTATTTTTTTGAATGGTTTTTATTTTTTTAGTTTTTCCTCAGTGTTCCTCATTTGATTTTAAAATTCTTTCTTGAGTTCTTCTATAAATTCTCTCTAGTCAGGGAGCCATTTTATGTTACTCTTTGGGGAAGAAGCTTTTTTTTTTTTAAACTAAAGTCTTCTCATCTGAAGATAAATCTTGGCCTTCCCTGTTCCCATAATATCTTTATTTTTTATTGAAGCTTTTTACTTTCAAAACATATGCAAGGATAATTTTTCAACATTGATCCTTGCAAAACCTTGTGTTTCAATTTCCCTCCCTTCCCTCCACCCTTTCCCCTAGATGGCAAGTAATCCAATATATGTTCAACATGCTAGAAATATATGTAAATCGAATATAGGCATACATATTTGTACAATTATCTTGCTGCACAAGAAAAATCTGATCAAAAAGGATGAAAAAGTGAAAAAGGAAATAAAATTCAAGCAAACAATAACAAAAGAAGAGAAAATGCTATGTTGTGATCCACAGTCTTCTCTCTGGGTATAGATGGCTTTCATCATCACAAGATCATTGGAACTAGCCTGAATCATTTCATTGTTGAGAAGAGCCATGACTATTAGAATAGATCATCATATTATCCTGCTGTTGCCATGTACCATGATCTCTTGGTATGAACTGCTCATTTCATTAATTTATTCAGTCATTCTCCAACTGATAGGCATCCATTCAATTTTCAATTTCTTGCCACTACAAAGATGGTTGCCACAATCATTTTTGAACATGTGGGTCCCTTTCCCTCCTTTAAGATCTCTTTGGGATATAAGCCCAATAGAAACACTGCTGGATCAAAGGGGCACAGTTTTATAACTTTTTGAGCATAGTTCCAAATTGTTCTCCCAGAATGGTCGGATCCATTCACAATTCCACTAACAATGTATTAGTGTTCCAGTTTTCCCACATCCCCTCTAATATTCTTTATCTTTTCCTGTCAGATTAGCCAATCAGAGAGGTATATAGTGGTATCTCAGTGTTGTCTTAATTTGCATTTCTCTGATCAATAGTGATTTGGAGCACCTTTTCATATGACTACAAATAGTTTCAATTTCTTCATCTGAAATTTTTCTGTTCATATCTTTTGACTATCAATTGGAGAATGGCTTGAATTCTTATAAATTTGAGTCAATTCTCTATATATTTTAGAAATAAGGCCTTTATTAGGACCCTTGCATGTAAAAATATTTTTCCAATTTGTTGTTTCCCTTCTAATCTTGTCTGTATTTTGTCTGTATAAAAACCTTTTAACTTAATATAATCAAAATTATGTATTTTGTATTCAATAATGATCTCCAGTTCTTCTTTGGTCACAAATTCCCGTCTTCTCTAGAGATATGAGAGGTAAACTATCCTATGCTCTTCTAATTTGCTTATAATATCACTCTTTATGTCTGAATCATGAACCCATTTAGACCTTATCTTGGTAAATGGTGTTAGGTGTAGGTCAATGACTTGTTTTTGCCATACTAGTTTCTAATTTTCCCAGCAGTTTTTGTCAAATAGTGAGTTCTTATCCCCAAAGATAAGGTCTTTGGGTTTTTGTCAAACACTAGATTACTATAGTCATTGACAATTTTATCTTGTGAACCTAACCTGTTCCACTGATTGACTACTC
This sequence comes from Sarcophilus harrisii, assembly GCF_902635505.1. Classification (NCBI taxonomy): domain Eukaryota; kingdom Metazoa; phylum Chordata; class Mammalia; order Dasyuromorphia; family Dasyuridae; genus Sarcophilus; species Sarcophilus harrisii. Next base: position 161,558,885 of record NC_045428.1, on the reverse strand, counting down.
TATTTCTTAGCCAGAACCAAATGATTGATAACCACTGCTTTATAATATAATTTTAGGTCTGGCACATCTAGATCACCTTCAGTGGCATTTTTTTCTCCATTAATTCCCTTAAAATTCTTGACCTTTTGTTCTTCCGGATTAACTTTGTTTGGTATTATTTTTTCAAGATCTGTAAAATAATTTCTTGGGAGTATGACTGTCATGGCACTAAATAAGTAGGTTAATTTAGGTAGCATTGTCATTTTTATAATATTTACTCAGTCTACTCATGAGCACTTGATATTTTTCCAAATGATTAGATATTACTTTATTTGCATGGAAAGTATTTTGTAGTTGAACCAGCCCTGCATTCCTGCTATAAATTCTACTTGGTCATAGTGCATAAATACTGGGGATGACTTTTTGTGATATCTTTGCTAATATTTTATTCAAGATTTTTGTATCAAAATTAGTCTATGATTTTCTAACTCTGTTTTCACCCTACCTGGTTTAGGTATCAGCACCATATTTATGTTATAAAAGGAATTGGGTAGTACTCTTTCTTTCCCTGTTTTTTCCAATACTTTGTATAGTACTGGAATTAATTATTCTTTAAATGTTTACTAAAATTCACATGTAAATCCATCTGGCCTTGGATATTTTTTCTTAGGCAGTCGATTAATAGCTTGTTCTATTTCTTTTTTTAAAATGAGACTATTCAAGTAATTTATTTCCTTCTCTGTTAATCTGGCCAATCTATATTTTTGTAACTATCCCTCCATTTCATTTAGGTTATCAGATTTACTGACATATATTTGGGCAAAATAACTACTAATTATTGCTCTAATTTCCTCTTCATTGTGGAAAATTATCCCTTTTAATTTTGAGACTAATAATTAATTTTGAGACTAATAATTTGGTTTTCTTTCCTTTTTTAAATCAAATTAACTAAAGGTTTATCTATTTTGTTGGTTTTTTCAAAACCAACTCTTAGTTTTATTTAATAATTCAATTGTTTTCTTACTTTCAGTTTTATTAATCTCTACTTTTCTTTTCAGAATTTCAAATTTGATATTTAATTGGGGGTTTTTGATTTGTTTTTTTCCCAGCTTTTTGAATTGCAAGCCCAATTCTTTGATTTTTTTCTCTATTTTATTCAAGTAAGCAAGAGATATAAAATTTCCCTTAATAATTGCTTTGGCTGCATCCCAGAAATTTTGGTATGTTGTGTCATTATTTTCATTCTCTTGGATGAAATTATTGATTGTGTCTATGATTTGCTGTTTCACCCATTCATTTTTTGGGTGAACTTATTTAGTTTCCAAGGAACTTTTGGTCTATTTTCCCCTGCCTAAATTTTATTGCATGTAATTTTTATTGTATCATGATCTGAAAAAAAACAAACTACATTTACTATTTCTGCCTTTCTGCATTTGATTTTGAAGTCTTTTTGCCCTAATATACAGACAATTTTATATAGGTTCCATGAACTGCAGAGAAAAAAGTGAACTCCTTTCTGTCTCTATTCAATTTTCTCCAAAGATCTATCATTCTTAACTTTTTCTGAGTTTCACTCAGTCTTCTGGACTCAAATCCCAAACAGACCTACACACTGTTGGGGAGGTGAAAATCTCTGGAGTTCCTGCTGAGGCTCCAGTCACAACCAGCTAGCCCTAGGGGTCCCCACTTGTTTCTTTTTAGCTATGCTAAAGGTGTTTGCACTTCAGACAGGCCAATCCCTAGCCCAAGGTCTTTGGATCTTCTCATGTTATATCCAAAGGAGCCCTATTCTGCCCCAAGTCTTCTTGGTTTTTCACTGGTCTATGTTTGCCTTAAGATGCAATTTTTTTTTCTTTTTGTGGGGGGGAAATTGAGACAGCTTGAAATTTACCAACCTACTCTGTCATTTCCCCAGAATCCTCTCCTGAAAAAATAATTTTCAAAATTCACCTTTGCAAAAGCCTCACTCTCTTTTCAGAGACATTGAAGTCTAGTGGCAATACAAAAGTCAAGATGACTAGTGATGGCCAGGATTCAGTGAGTGATGTTGGCCTTTTAAAATTAAGGTTTTTCCAAGGTCTCAGTTTGGAGGCTGGTAGAATCTGCATGGACCTATTCATCTTTGGGATTTTAGTAACTCATAATTACATCTAAATTCTGATGAGGTACTGAGGAAGGGCTTTTTATAGATATATTGTTTGTGAATACGACTGAACAAAAAGGTCAAATTTACTAACTTCATTTATTCTTTAAGTATCTCTCTCTCTCTCTCTCTCTCTCTCTCTCTCTCTCTCTCTCTCTGTGTGTGTGTGTGTGTGTGTGTGTGTGTGTGTATAACAACTCCTATCTATCAGCAAAGTGACTTCCATGTTCTGTTGAAATGTAAAAATGTTTATATAGAGCATCTGGGTGACAATGAAAACAATGCTGGGTATAGAGTCAGAAAAATTTATCTTCCTAAATTCAAATCTGGCCTCAGCACTTACTAACTGAGTGACCTTTGACAAGTTACTTAGTCCTGTTTGCTTCAGTTTCCTCATCTGTAAAATGAACTGGAGAAGGAAATGGTAAACTCCTCCAGTATATCTGCAAAGAAAACCTCAAATGGGATTATGAAGAGTTGGACATGACTGAAAAAGACTGGATAAGAACCACAAATTTTATAACCACTCTCTTGTTTGGCATATGAGAAATAAATGCTGCAATTTATCATGAGATCATAAATATAGTGTTGGAAGAGACCTATGTTTAGTACCTTCATTTTGCAGGTGAGGAACATGAGACTCAGGGAAGTTTGTTGGCTTGCCAAAGCCACAGAGGCCAGAGTTGAGAGGTGAGGAGACACAGGTTGAATTTGGGTGTTCTGACTCCAAATAAACCCTTTTTTTCCATACTGTAATTATGGGTTCCCCTTCCCTTTGCAACAATCTTTTTATCTTTTTTTTTCTTTTTCTGAGGAATATTTTCAGTACCTGACACAATGAGACAGCAGATGGGAAGAAAGGCACTAGTTAAAACACACACACACACACACACACACACACACACACATACACACACACACACACACACACACCAAACAACAAAACTATTTTGACAAGGTTAGTGAAAGATGGATGATAGCAAGGAAACTTGCATTCAGTGCCTTTTCTAATTGGTAATGATTAAGTGTGATGCCCAAGAATTGAACTAGCACATGACCCCAACATTTTTCTCTACCTCAGCTGCTGTGTGCAATACCTTTGGTATAACCAAAGACTTCAGAGTGCAGGGTAATGTTCACAGCAGGCAAGAATAAGTAACAAATTAATTGTGCTTTTGTGTAAAGTTCTTTGCTCAGGGCTAATTATTTGCTTAATTAAAGCCTGAAGCCATAATAAGAAGTAATACAACCGGAAAATATTTGCACTAGCTTTCCTATGTGAAATTCATATATACTTTAGATATTATTAACTTTCATTTACTAAAGACCTATAATTAGAATAAAATTCTTTTTTTAAAATAATCAGTTATTAATGAGGGTACGGGGGCTTAGAAGCCTAAATTAATTAATTAATTTAGGGTTGTTTTTTCAAATGGTGACTTGGCCTTACCATAGTCCCTCATTGTCATATGCATTGATTTAATAATAATAATAATAATAGCTAACATTAATATAATGATTTGAGATTTTCAAATGACATACATTTTATTATTTGCTTCTCAGTACAATCCTATGAAGTAGATTCCATAACTATCCTCATTATATAGGTGAGGAAATTGGGATTAAAAGAGGCTATGTAACTTGCTGGGATCACATGATAAAAAATTTATGAGTAAGGATTGAAGCTCTTTCCCAGTCCCACCATTCTTTCCCATACTGGAAAATAGTGTTACCAGTGAAGTCACAACATTGAATTTAAGACACATTAAGAAAGAGGAATTGACAATAATTCTAGTAATTTTTTCTTTCAGTATAGTCTGTTTTGAACAAAATATGAACAAATGTTTCTCGTTTAAAATGTTTTTTTTCTGTAGTAAAAAAAAAAAAAAGGACTGGACTTGAAGTCAGGATTCCCTGTGAAAATATCACAGTCTTTCTAAATATAAATTTCTTATGAAATGATATTGCTTGTACTGACCACTGTTCAGATTCTAGTAAATAGACTGCTTTGTAAAATTTAACATAGTATGTTAAAGAGATGATATGATGCTAGTAATGATTGAAAAGATAAAGAAGGATTGGCTTTAGATGATACCTTGTAAAACTGTGACATGATTTCATGTTTTCCCCAAGAGGGATATAGTTATTATTTATGCAGGCTGGTTTTAGAATTAATAGAAGAGATTTGTAAGCCTTAAGGTAAGGTTTGGAAGTTGGCTTTCTTTGAAAGTAGATGTGTTTATGAAAAAGTAGCATTTTCAAAACATACTTCCTGCATGTTGAGAGGAGGCATCTGCTTACCATCCTTTCTCCTAGTTATGGCTCTGGGTTGACTTAGTGAGAAAATGGCAGTTGGGAAGATTTTCATACAGTCTTTGGTCCTGTCTCAGTTTGTCCATTGATATTCAACTAGGGCTGTCTACCCTTTAGCATCTGATGTTGTCTTTTACTGTAGAATTAAGGGGAAAAAGTCTGAAAAGTCTCCCATGATTCAATGTTTCATGGACTGTGGTTTATCCTGTAGCATATTATACTTTCTTGTAAGAATTTGTAGGTGTGTGCCTTAGGTGTTTCTGAAAGAAGACATAGAATGGCAACGTTCCCTAGCAACAGAAGATTGAAATGGTAATTTTCACTTTAAATCAACCGCTTTCCAATATAGAATTTAATTACTGCCACTTTATTTCATATTGTGAAATCATGATTATATACACAAAGCTGATTCTCTAATTCTGACTTTAAAAAAAAGCAGAATAAACACATAAACAAAACCCTCCAGCAGTATTTATCTTGAAAATTTCAGTGTTCCTTGTTAAAACAGAAATAGATCCATATAATACCCTAAGTATGCCCAGATAAAAACTAATATTTAATATTGTACTTTTAAGTTTTACAGAGCACTTTACAAATATCTTCTTTCATCTTCACAGTGATCCTGGGACTTGGATGCTATAATCATCCCCATTTCACAGATGGGTAAACTAGGGGCAGAGAGTGGTTAAGAGAGGTGTCTAGGGTCATACTGCTAGTAAAAGAGGAGAGGAAGGAGGCAAAGGAGTTTAGATTTTTAACTTTTCAGGTCTTCTTAAGTTTGGGAGCACCTAGAGTGCCAGGCCTGAAGTCAAGAAGTCTCACCTTCCTGAATTCAAATCTAGCCTCAAATATTTACTAATTATATGTCTATGGATAAGACACTTAACCCTGTTTGACTCAGTTTCCTCATATGTAAAGTAAGCCAGAGAAAGAAATACCAAAGCACTCTATTATTTTTATTTTTATTCTTAATAGTATTAATTCTCCCCATTACATGTCAAGACAAAATTTAATATTTAAACATTAATATAGACAATTTTATAAGATTTTGAGTTCCAAATTTTCACCTTTTTCTCCTCTCCCTTCTTCCAAAAATGGTAAGGCAATTAGAAACAGGTTATACATATACTATCATATCAAAACATATTTCCATGTTAAACACAGTTGTGAAAGAAGAAACAAATCAAAAGGAGAAAAACGACATAGAATAAACCAAACATGAAAAAGTATGCTTTGATCAGCATTCAGAGTCCACTGGTTCTTTATATTTGGATGTGGTTAGCATTTTCCTTTATGAATTCTCTGTACTTGTCTTGGATCATTGTGTTGCTGAGAAAAGCTAAGTCATTCATAGTTTATTGTGAAGACCGCATATTTTAAAATCAGCCGGAGTCAGGAATTCAGGTTAGGGGAAAATCGTCAGTCTTTATTCTCAGTGAAGAAAGATCGGAGGTGGAAGAGAATGGGCAATAGCAATGTGTGCAGCTGAGTCAAGAAGCTAGCTAGACCAGCAGCCACATGACCAGCAGCTAGGAGTATGGAACCCAGGCTCAATCTCTCCCAGCTTCTCTTCCTGTCTCTCTCTGCCTCCACCCACCAAAATCGTCATTTCCTATACAACACATCAGGACTTGCACAGAGAGTGGGCGGGGGGCCATTCTTTATCCAATCATGTATATTAATAGAGTATAGTCCAATTACTATTTAGCCTCACGTACTTGGGACCTCAGTGCATCAACTCAAACCTTAGCCCATTACATCTCCCTCTTTCTTTTGTTTTAGAACACAGGTGGTCATGCCATCCCTGACTCCTCAGGGAGGTGAGAGCCCCCCAGGGGAGGTGATCACACCCTCCCTAACTTCTCAGGGAAGGAGGTGAAAGCACCGAAAAGGAGGTGATCACAGCCTCCCTGACTTCTCAGGAAAGGTGGTGAAAGCACTAAAAAGGAGATGATCACGCCCTCCCTGACATCTCAGGAAGGGAGATGAAAAGCACCAAAGGGAAGTGGGGGTTGCTAGCGGGTTTCTGGGCTGAAGGGTCTTATTATGCACAAACCCATCAGCATGGGAGGTATTACACAAGCACATAGCAATAATGCAGAGGCTATTAGGGATGACTCTCCCCACAGTCAGTGCAGGCTCAATGTGGTGTAACAAAAATGAATTGTACACACAAGTAGTGGAATAACAAACAATATAAATCAACATGGTATTATAAAAGATCACCAGAAGTCCTAGAAGGAGGGTATGTAAACAACAGTCACACGTACACCTTCTTCAGCAGCCAAGAGATAGTCCAAAACCAATCTATTGTCCATTGCTTCACATGTTAGGGAATCCAATGATCCCCCTGAGTTTTTGAAGTTCTGCAAAAGTCTTTTTATGTGTTAGGGAATCCAATGATTCCAGCAGATTTTGAAGTCCTGTAACAGTTTATCATCATACAATGTTGCTGATATTTTCCTTGTTTTACTCATTGCACTTTGCATCAGTTCATACAAATCTTTCCAGGTTTATCTGAAACTTCTCTGTTCATCTTTTCTTATTGCACAATAATATTCCATTATATTCATCTAATATAACTTGTTCAGTCATTCCCTAGTGGATACACATCTCCTCAGTTTCCAATATTTTGCCACCATCAAAAGCACCACTGCTATAAAAACATTTACATATATAAATCCTTTTCTTTTTTATAATCTTTTTGGAATACAGACCTACTAGTGGTATTGCTGAACAAAGAGTATGTACAGTCTTATCCCTCTGGGTATAGTTCCAAATTGCTCTCTAGAATGGTTGGAACAGTGCACAGCTACACCAATAGTGGTGTGATGCCCTAATTTCTCCCACAAACTCTCCAATATTTATCACTTTCTTTTTTTTTTTATCAATTAGCCAGTCTGATAGGTAGTACCTCAGAGTTGCTTTAATTTCCATTTCTCTAATCAAAAGTGATTTAGAGAACTTCTTTATATGTCTTTTGATAGCTTTAATTCCTTCATCTGAAAACTGTCTGTTCTTATCTTTTGAAAAAATTTATCAATTGGAGAATGATTTGTATTCTTATAAATTTAACTTTCTTTTCTATATATTTAAGATATCAGATATACTTGCTGTCAAGACTGTTTCCCAGCTTTCTGCTTTCTTTCTAATCTTGGTTGTATTGGTTTTACTTGTGAAGAAGCTTTTAAATTTAATATAATCAAAATTATCTGTTTTAGATTTAGTAATGTTCTCTATCATTTGGTCATAAATTTTTTCCCCCTTCTCCATAGTCTATTCTTCTTCTGTACATCATTTGTAAAAATAGTTACTATTTTTACTTTAATTCTGCCCCAATCTTTTTTTTAAGGATATTATTGATGTCAATCTTAAACATATGGTATACATTTCCTTGTTAAAAACATAAACAATTTGTCCATGTTAAGTTCCTTTAAGTTGATCTTTGTTATTGGCTCTTAAATGTTAAATTTTCTATTAAATTCAGGTTTGATTTATAGAAACTCCTGAAAATCTGCAAGTTCATTGAATGCCCATTTTTTCTCATTCAATATTATGGATAATTTTGTTGAATATGGTATTTTTGGCCATAGGCCTAGTTTCTTTTGATTGCCAGTGTATGTGATTCCAATATCTGTGATCTTTTATTGTGGCTGTTGGAAAGTCCTCTACTATTTTAATTATAGCTCCAGCATATTTCAATTGTTTTTTTTTCTGCAAAATTTTCTCTTTGATCTGATTTGATTCAAAATTTGGCAATAATATTCCTATGTGTTCACAGAAGATTTCTTTGAAGTGGTGAAGATAGATTTTTTTTTCTATTTCAACTTTCCTCTCTTGTTCTATCACATCAGGACAATTTTCTTAGATTATTTCCTGTGTAATTATGTCAAGATTTTTTTTTTTTTTGATCACAGACTTTAGGTAATCCAATTATTTTTCCATTTTCTTTTCTTGATCTGTATGCAGATCTGTTGTTTTTTCTTATGTTTTACGTTATATTTAATTTTTTTCATTCTTTATATCTGTTTTGTTATTTATTTGTCTCTTATAGCTTCACTAGCTTCCCCTTGCACAATTCTAATTTTCAAAATTATTTTCATCTTTGAGATTCTGTTTTTCCTTTTCTAATTGGTTAACTTTTTCTCCATAATCTTCTTGGTTCTTTTTGTATGGATTTTATTTTTTAGTTTTTTTCTCAATGTCTTCCATTTGACTTTTAAATTTTTTTGAGTTCTTCTATAAATTCTCTCTGCATAGGGAGCCATTTCACACCACTCTTTAGGGTAGAAGAAGCATTTTTACTTGAGTATTCTTCTCTGAAGATAAACCTTAGTCTTCCCTGTTTCCATAGTAAGTTTCTATGGTTAGGTTCTTTTTTCTTTGCCAGTTATTTATTATTATTTTTTGAATGAGAAGTATTAGTGTGAGCATCTCTAATCCTGGGATTAGAGGGGGGAGGTAATGCCTCTAGTTTCACTTCAGTTTTTCCCTCTGACCTGGAAGCACAAAACAAGAACTTCACCCTCCCTGTAAGGGCTGGCAGCCAATAATATCCCTGCCCCACTGCTTCTGTATTCAGCACGTGTGCATCTTTACCCAAAGCTGCATTTCTGCAGCACATTTGGGCCTGCCATTCCTAATCAGTTGATCTTCACTCAGTCTTTTTGGACTCAGACCCCCCTGACTCACTCTGGCAAGAGGAGAAAGTTTCCGTGGTTCCTGCTGAGGTTCCAGCCAAAACCAATTTGCCCCAATGGTCCTTCCTTGATTTTTCCATGGAGCTAGCCTGAAGGTGTTTGCATTTCCCACTGGTTAATTCCTGACCTGGGGTTTTTCTTCTACTTTTCTTGGTCTGCACCAGGAGGACCTCTGGTTCTGCTCCATATCTTTGATTCTCATCAGTCTATGTTTGCCCTGAGGTGCAAATTGTGGGGGAAATCTAAAGTTTGAAATTTATTGATCGACTCTGCCATCTTCCTAGAAGCCTCCTCCAGTCCTGTGTAATTCTGACTGTTGATTTCTAACACCTGAGTTGTTTCTTTCTAGTCACTTGCCGTATTTTTTCCTTGACTTGATAGTACTAAAACTTGGGTATAATTTTTCCTTGGAGTTTTTATTTTGAGATCTCTTTTCTGAAGTCATTAGTGGATTTCTCTCTCTCTCTCTCTCCTTTCTTTAAAAGAAATAATAACTTTTTATTTTCAAAATATGTGCAAAGATAATTTTCAATATTCACCTTGAAAATTCTGTTACAAATTTTTCTTCTACCCTTCCCCCTCCTTCCCCTAGATAGCAAGTAATACAAAAATATGTACTAAATATGTGCAATTTATATATATATATATATATATATATTTTTTTTTTTTTCCATAATTATCATGCTGCACAAGAAAAATCAGGTCATAATGGAAAAGAGTGAGAAAGAAAGCAGAAAGCAAGCAAACAATGACAAAAAAGTGAAAATACTATGTTGTGATGCAGTCAGTACCCACAGTCCTCTTTCTGAATGCACATGGCTCTCTCCATCACAAGTCTATTAGAATTGGCCTGAATCACCTCATTGTTGGAAAGATACATATCAATCAGAATTGATTATCTTATAATTTTCTTGCTATGTCCAATTGTCTCTTGGTTTTACTCACTTCACTTTAGCTCACTTACACTTCATTGTAAGTTTCTTCAGGCCTTTCTGAAATCATTCTGCCAACCATTTCTTACAATATTTCATAACATTCATGTACCATAACTTATTCAGTCATTCTCTAACTGATGGGCATCCACTCAGTTTCTAGTTCCTTGCCACTATAAAAAGGACGGCTACAAACATTTTTGTGCATGTGAATCCTTTTCCCTTTTTTATGATCTCTTTGGGATATAGGTCCAGTAGAGACACTGCTGGATCAAAGGGAATGCACACTTTGACAGCTCTTTGGACATAGTTCTGAATTGCTCTCCAGAATGATTGGATCAATTTACAACTGGTAGATTGGTAGATTCTTTCAATGACTATTTTGCCCTCTGATTCTAGGATATCAGGAAAGTTTTCCTTGATAATTTCTTGAAAGATGCTGCCCAGGTCCTCTTTTTGATTATGGCTTTCAGATAACCAATTATTCTGACATTTTTCTTTTCTGGATCTATTTTCCAGGTCAGTTGTTTTTCCAATGAGGTATTTTACTTTTTCTTCTATTTTTCATTCTTTTGTATCGTTTGGCTGATTATTGATGCTGCATAGAATCATTAGCCTACACTTGCCCAATTTTAACTTTTAAGCAATTGTTTTCCTCAGTTAACTTTTGTACTTCTTCTTGAATTTGGCTAATTGTACTTTTTTAAGGAGTGGTTTCCTTCAGTGTATTTTTTTTTGTATCTCCTTTTCCATTTGACCAATTCTTTTAAGTAGTTGTTTTTGCTTTCCAAGTTGTTGGCTCTTTTTTCATAATTTTCTTGGATCACTTTAATTTTTCCACGATTTTTCTTCTACTTTTCTATATATAGTTTTAAGCTTATTTTTGAGCTCTTCCATGAGTTCTTTCTGGCTTGAGACTACTTCCTCCTTTTCTTTTGTCTTTGCCCATAGATATTTTGACATTATTTTTCTCTTTTCAGTTTATATCTATTTTCCTTGTCACCATGATAACTTTCTGTGGTCAGAATCTTTAGTTGTTATTTCTTGCTCATTTATGTTGATCTTTTTCCTTTCTTTTAAATTTGGACTCTGTTCCCAGGATGGAAGTGACATTGTCTCAGACTTCTTATGTTGGGAGCTATGGGCCTTGGCTACTTACCTGGTACTGCACTGACATTGTCCTGAGACCCACAGGGGGACCTTGTCTTGAGGCTCACAGGGGAACCTCATGTATGGTGCTGTGCTGAGTGGGTAATGTGGGTTATAGCTGATGCTGCTGGAGGTCATAGGGGTCTGGCAATTTACTTAGTATTGAGCTGGGGTTTTTGTACTTGTGTCTGATTCATGCTAAGACTAATGGAGTGTCTACATTTCCCTGGTGCTTCCTTGAAGCATATGGAGTTCTGGTCACTGGTAGCTACCTGCTTCAACACCAGTGGGGTTGATATCTACCTCTTTGCCCAAGACTATATTGGAACATATGGTGGGGAGGGTCTGAGTTGGCATTATAATTTTCTTGCTGCTATGTCCACTCATGGGGCTCCACCATACTGGGGCTCAGGCTCTCTTTGCTGACATGGTCCTTGCTTCTCACTTCAGGGATGCTTCCTGTTCTGAACTGTGCTTCCTTTTTACCCAAATGAAACAGACTTTTCCTGCTGATCTTTTAAGTTTCTTGAAATTAATGGATTTTTTTTAACCACATATTTTTGCTAGTTCTGATGTTTCAGGATTTGTTTGGGGGCACTATTTTATAATTGCTTGAAGGCAAATATGGAGTATTACAGCAATTTTCTGATTACTACTCAGTCTTGGTTCATTTAATCCACTCCAGTCTCTTTGACAAGAAAACCCCAAATGGGGCCATGAAGAGATGGACACAATTGAAATTACTCAACCACAACAATATCAACTACTTTACTCTGGTACCACCTAGCTAAGTGCTTTCTCTGTTTCTCAAATTCACTACATTAAGCTAAATGAAAAAGGGTTTGAAATGTGGTTGCTTGTAAATGGTCCACTGGAAAGGGGAATTTTTAGGATAGGGGTGGTATATGTTAAGTCAATCCCAGATGGTTGGTTAGATTTTCCCAACATATGAGGATGTCAATACTAAAGATTAAGAGAAAGTATCAGAAGAAAGGAACAGTTCAGGAAGTCCTTATATAGGTCATAAGCTCTAAAACTGGAAGAAAATGGGATGTGGCAGATGCTACTTGGATAGTAAATAATAGAAATTGGATTCAAGCCAAATCCTTGGATTCAATGTAATATATTAGAAAAAGTTAGGAATTTGGAATCAGAGACTATTGTTTCATCATGTCCTACTCTTCATGACCCCGTTTGCAGGTTTTTTTTTTTTTTTTGGCAAAGATACTGGAGTGATTTTTCCATTTCCTTCTCCAGCTCATTTTACAGATGAGGAAACTGAGACAAATAGGTTTAACTGACTTGCCTAGGATCACACAATTAATAAGTGTTTGAGACAAGATGAGTCTTCACCACTCCATGCCAATTCTCTATCCACTATGTCACCTAACTGCCTGCCCTCAGATTCTTAGTAGCTATGTGATTATGGGAAAATCCCTATTTGCCTCTGTTTCTTCAGCTGTAAAATGAACCAGGAAAGGAAATGATAAAACTTTTACTTAGTGCAGAAGAATAGAACATAAAGACTAGATTTGTGATTTCATCAGATACATTTATTTTGGGGGGGGGGGTAATTAAGTTGGATAGAGTGCCAGGACTGGAGTCAGGAAGACTTGAATTCAAATGTGATCTCAAACACTATTTAGCTTGTGATCTGAGGCAAGTCATTTAACCTCGTTTTACTTCAGTTGCCTCCTCTGTATGATAGCACCAACCTCCCAAAGTTGTTGTGAACATCAAATGCGACAAGATTGGTAAAGTGTTTAGCATTGTATGTAGTAAGTGCTGTATAAATTTTAGCTCTTTTTGTTATTATCAGACTTTTAGGTGAGGAACTTCTTTACCCAGGGAAATCAGTGTCTTTTTTGTAAGTTAAAACCTTAATGCTAGATGTTAGATCACTGAAACATTGTGATTTTTCCCAGGGTCACACAGCCAGCCTGATCACAGCCAAATTCTCCTACTTCTGGGGCCATCTATTCATTATAAATCTGTAAAATTGGGATAAAACAGCTATCTTCCAGGGTTCTTGTAAAGATCAATTGAGATAATGTATATGAAGGGATTTTTAAACCTTAAATCACTATATAAATATTTATTTTTATTACATACATATTCATATTTTTTCTTCTTGATATTTCTTTGGTTTCTTTTTCTTGTTTATGAGACTGCTTACAAGCAGTTTTATAAATCATTGGAAGAATAATTTGATTTTTCTTTTCATACTAAAGGGTAATCCTTATCAGAGAATGAAAAGAGTGTTAAAATACTCTGACTTTTCTAAGGTGACCTGTTATATTTGTGTTTATGTGCAGGCAGAGAAGAAACTGAAATGGATGGTCCCTTTAACCTCTAGCTTTGTGATCATATGACAGTCATTCAGTCAGAATAAAGAGTAAATTGACCCCTTTAATGTTCTGCAATTGACTAGCCACCTTTTTGTTGGTTCCTTAAACATGTAGCTGTTCTTAGCAATCCTTCAGGCTACTTGGGGGCATTTAGGATGATGTACTATGAAAGACTGAAGAGGAAGAGGCAATTGTCAAAGCAAATTAATTATTAATGTTTATAGTTTTCCTGTCTTAAGGGTTTTCACAGTCACAGCTGCTTAATGTTCATATGTGTAATGACTCATGATGCATTTACTCAATGAATGAGGAAGACTCTCCATCACCAAAAGGCAAATCCTAGATGTGATTACTCTGCCAAAGCATCAGGCATGATTCCCTTGAAAAGAGAAAGCATAGTTTTTACCTGGGATATAATATATGGTCAAGCTTGTAATAATTTGCCAAAGGCATCCCTAACAGTTAGAATGAATTAGATTACTCAAAGTGAGCAGAGTGTCTTCTATAATCTCATGAAAAAAGTCTTTCCTAAGTCAGAAAGGATCTCAGAGTTGGGAGGGAACAGAAGTCAAGCATGAATACAAATTTTACTGCAAATGGAATTTCCACTTTGACTTGAGATTTTTAGTGAGACACAATAACTATACTATTTGTGCATAGCACTGGTTCTCAGTGTACATAGCACTTCCTTAGCTGGAAGGACCTTAAAGTTTAAGTACAACCCCCTATCTTCTTTACCCCTCTATTTTATGAGGAACACAGGGTTTCACAAATCTGAGATTTGAATCCAGGTCTTCTGACTCCAAATCCAGGACTCCTTCCTCAATACTATATTGTGTCTCACAAAACAAGATTTGATGGAGCAGTTGTTATTTCAACTAAGCCAAAATACATTTTCACATTTGATACAGTTGGTCTAGTTCTGTCTAAAAACTAGTCAAAGGAGTCAAAGGAAAAGGAATTAAATTACTCTACAACAGGACTTTAGTCCAAATAACTGAAAGAAATGATCATTTCCTCCTATATTTTATCTTCTCTTATAGGAAGGATAAAATACGTGCACATGTAAGTACAATAAAAAACAAAATATGGTCAATTTTTCCATATTTCCCCTTTCCCCCTCCAATTCTCCCTCCCCTCCTTCAAGTGAAAAAAAACATTTTAGACCTACATATATTGACAATGAAGAGAATATAAAGAAATAATTATAGGGTAGAAGATCTAATGACCTCATGGACAGTGCAAAGACAACTACTTTGGCTAGATTGTTGCCACTTTATTTTCTTCTAACTAAAAAGAGCAAATCTGCTTTATTTCTTCTGATAGCCCTCACTGCTCAAAAAATTAATTCAGCACCATTTTTGAACATATCTCTCAGTGTGCTGAAGAATGTATAGGTAAATGTGAAGCTATTTGAAGGCATTTACAATAGAAATTAATGCTGACAGGGAGGCGATATAAGCAATTTGCACAAAGTGCCTCCACAACAAAGAGAACATTATGCTGCCTGACCACCAGGAACCAGACCCTCCTCCTTTTATAAAGCTTTTTTTTTTTTTTAAATTACCCATAAAGCCTCAGTCTAAGCACAGTGGTGAAAGTTCCCATTCTTTGCCACAGTCGGAGGCCTGAAGCATCTAGTTAGCATTTTACTGTATTTAGAATTTTTTTCCAGTGTATTTCCCCCTTTTTATACTTTGGAAGAATTTTGACAAATATTGTTTCTTGTTTGTCTGGTTTAGTTGTAAGTGTACAAATATGAAATTTTGGTTTCCTTCTAATGGTTATAAAATAGTTGAAGAGAAATATGTTAAAGGAATAAAAAAAATTTCTAGAATCATGCTGAGCTTCCTAAATCTGTATTAGATTAGGAGGTTTCTTCTTAGTGCAGAATTGTCCAACCCATCCCTCCCTCCCCCCACTACCTAGTAGGAAAAAATTCAATTCAATTCAATCCAATTTCAGGCAACTCAATCAGCATTTTAAAAGCATCTATTCTGTGCCAGTTATTGTGCTAGGTGCTTGAATATAAAGATTTAAAAATTTTTTTCTCTGCTCTCCAGGGGTTTACATTTTGCTGGAATGAAACAAGTACACAGAGAAACTAGTATAAGATACAGACAATACAAAAGCTTTTGTTGTTGTTGTTTGGTTGTTTTTGTTTTAATGAAGGAAGATATTAAATTGGAGGTGGGAAACACTACTTCGAGAATTTGGAAGAAGTATTATTATTATTATTATTATTATTATTTTTAGTAAGTGTCACTTCAGCAATCCCTTAAAAGAGATAAGAGATTTGTTGATGATGTTGATTCTATATTTGGGGATAGAGGCAAGAAGGTGGACATATTGAAGGAAAAAGTAAAATAAGACAATGTTCTGGGAAGTTTCATAGGGTAAGGAAATTATGTGAAATCAGTAAGGATGAAATCACTCATATTTGAGGAAGATTCTGCTTTTAAGAAAAATATTTACATAATTAGTTATGAAGAAAAAAGATACAGCTTCTAGATATAAAATAAAGTTTATTTTAGTTGATTAAACACATGAAATAGACTGGAATAAGATTTGCTTTTGGAAAATTCTTTATTTTTAAGGACATTATCAGAATTTATAAAATTTGGAAAAAAAAAAGAAGAAAACAACAAACTTATGCCATGATATTATTTTTGTCACTTTTTAAAAAAAGTATGTTGAAAGTTTTGACAATCTTTTGGCCTTTTCCCATGAATCCCCATCTGGGTACTTGTAATGGTTTTTTGCTTCACTTAGCACTTCCTTTCAGTCATCAAAGTTTCCTTCTACAGTGTGGATTTATGAAAAAGGTCAAAAAGGAAAGGATCTTTGTCTTCTAAGTTACCAAAGGTAATACAGAATGAATGCTAAATCATTCTGTAAGAATGACATAAGAATATGTCCCAATTAAATATAAATGGATTAAGCTTTGTGAGGAAATAAAGGATATTGCTTCCTTCTTTCCTTCCTTCCTTCCTTCCTTCCTTCCTTCCTTCCTTCCTTCCTTCCTTCCTTCCTTCCTTCCTTCCTTCCTTCCTTCCTTCTTTCCTTCTTGTTTATTCACTTTCATCCTATTTTCATTCCAAATTCCAAATAATTTTTCCACTAACACCACTCAAGGAGGTACTATGGAGCCAGGAAGATAATGAGGATAATTCATAAAATGCTGACTTCTCAGACTTGGTCTCATTCTTTACATCAGGTCTTGGACTTCTTTGGTGGCTGCTGTCTTGTTTTCCTTTTCCTAGAACCTTCAATACAGTATACACTTTTGGATTTGAGCTACAAATAGTATACATCAATACTATAATGGATCTGTGAATGTGATAGTTGCTGCATTAAACAAAGCCTCTCAGGTGCCATGTTTTCCCTTGCTTTTTAGGTTAACTTTTTTCTAACTCCTAATGCTGAGCTGATAGATAGGAAGATAGAAAAATAGATGTAGAAAGAGAGATATCTGCATCTCTATTTCTAAACATCTATCCATTCAGCTAGCATATTCTATAAGATTTTCATTTCTGAATATATCCCTCTACATTCCCCTACCTAGTGATCCATATATTATAATAAAGAGTAAAAAAGAAAGGTAAAAAGGAAGTTAGCAAAATTTTGCAGAAATCAACTCTGCTTGATGGAATATGCAATAGTTCATAGCCATTGTCTCCCATCTCAGCAAGAAGAGAGGGGAGCCAACATTTCTACTATATAACAAGATGAGATCAAAATGAATACATACTTCAGACATCAAGGGTAATATTATAAATAAATAAATAAAGCATAAAAAATTTACCTGTCGTATCTATGGATAATGGATAATGGAAGACTTTATGAACAAACAAGAGATAAGGAGGATCATGGGAAATCAAATGGATAATTTTCATTACATGAAACTTAAAAGTTTTTACAGAAGCAAAGCTAATACAACCAATTAGAAGGAAAGCAGTAAACTTTTTTGGGGGTGAGAGAAACCTTAAGTTTCATTGACAAAGGCCTCATTTCACAAAAATATCAAGAACTGAGTCAAATTTATTTTAACTTTCTCATTTCCCAATTGCTTAATGGTCAAAGGATATAAACAAGCAGTTTTCAGGAGAAATCAGAATTATCAATAGACTCACAAATCCTCTAAATCATCA
The DNA here is from genome assembly GCF_902635505.1 of Sarcophilus harrisii. Lineage (NCBI taxonomy): Eukaryota > Metazoa > Chordata > Mammalia > Dasyuromorphia > Dasyuridae > Sarcophilus > Sarcophilus harrisii. The sequence continues at coordinate 161,541,170 of NC_045428.1, read as the reverse complement.
TTGATTAGAGAAATACAAATTAAAACAGCTTTGAGGTACTATTGCATACCTATCTGATGAGCTAACCTGACCAAAAAAAAAAAAACCAAAAAACAAATAATGGATATGGAAATACGAAAAAATAGGTATAACTAATGCATTGTTGCTTGGGTTATAAACTGGGCAGATCATTTTGGAGAACAATTTGAAAGTATACTCAAAGGGCTACCAAATTCTGCATACCTTTTGACCCAGATATACTGCAAGGTCTGTACTGCAAAGAGATCAAAGAAAAAGGGAAAGGACTTACATATACAAAAATACCTGTAGTAATTTTTTTGAGATGGCAAATAATTAAAAATTGAGAGCTCCTCATTGATTGGGAACAACTTGTGACTATGATGGAATATTATTGGATTATAACAAATCTTGAGTAAAATGATTCAGAATAAGATGGCAAGACCTTTATGAACTGATGCAAAGTGAAGTGAGAAGAATTGAGAGATCATCATGCATAGTAATAGCAATGTTGTAATGATGTTTAACATCATCACAATAACTCTGGGAAGTAGGGATGTAACTATCTTCATTGTACCTGGAGGGAAACTGGGCAGAGGTTAAGCAATTTGCCAAAGTAGCAAAAATAGCAAATGTCTAAGGATTATTTTGAATTCAGTTGTTTCTAATTTTAGTTGTAGAATTCTTTCCACTGGATCTCCTAGCTATCTGAAGTTCTTTCATATCTTCTTTCTAAAATTTCTTTCTTAGTCATCCCATGTAGAAACATAGATGCAGATATGGATATATCCTAAGAAGCCATCTATCTAATCCATTCATTTTGTACATGAAGATAAATCACTTATCCAAGGTCACAGGCATAGTCTATTTATGTAATTGAAAGTCAAGTCCCATCCTTTCTACTTGCTCAGTATCTTCTTCATCCATACATCCAGCCAAATAGCTCTCCTACTGGTGTGGCCATCCTAGCTCACCTGTTTCACTCCTTACCTGCATTATTACATTAGGTTATTTAGTCTTGTTTTCATTCTCTCTGTTTAATAAAACCTCCAAATAACTGCCTGAGTAATCTTCCCATTGCACCATTATGATCATATAACTCTCTGTTCAAAAATCTCTAATGGTTCCATAGGGCTTATTAAATCAATGGTTATAGTAGTGCTATGGTAATGTGTCATGTGGGTGAACAACATTGTTGCATTGCTTTTACTATTCCCCACCCTATCCTTGTTTGAATGGAATTATGCCTTACCTTACTTAGCATCTAATTTTCTTTTCAATCCTTCACTTCATCCTTTCTCTCCTTTGATGGAATAATTTTCCTTTCAAACTGAGCTATGGGATGGAAAGAGACAAAAGTTCTGCTCTCAATATTAGTCCAGCTAGTATCAATACCAATTAACTTTTGTTGATTCATTCCTTGTCTGGAGCAATCGAAATATGAATATCCTTTCTCTCTACACTGAAAACTTAAAAAGATGAAACAATAATAATATAAAAATAGATACATACATATGCATAGATACACATAAACATATACATACATACATATATGTATATTTATACACACACAAATACATATATTTGGCAGTTTTAAATATCTATTTCTCTGTCTTTGTTTCTATTTCTTTCTCTCTTACTATCATCCCTTCCCCCCACCATGTGACTTTTTTTCTTTCTGCTCTCAACTCTCATAATCTATCCCTGTTGTTGTCATCTTTTTCCTTAGAGTGGGAGGGCTAGCTTTATTATTCAAAATCAACCTTCACTACTTTAGAATCTAGGCAAACTCACTGGGGGGACCAAGAAGGCAGCGATGAAGGAGACCTGTCTGAAACTGGAAGGGGTTCACATATGACATTTGGGACTTCTTGGCAAAACCAAGAAGAGAAATATTCAAGGCTCTACAGAGTTTACCTTATGAAACTAACCTTATATCATTCTATTTTCTTTTCATGTTTTCTACATTTCAGTGAAAATGGACTTATCTCTCTCTGACCTTTATGTGCTTTCCTCTCCTCTCCTCAATGCTGTTGTTCATTTGTTTCAGATTCTTTGTCGTCTTATTAAGGGCTTTCTTGGCAAAGATTCTGCAATAGTTTCCTTCTCCATTTCTTTCTCCAAGTCATTTTGCAAGTGAGGGAAATGAAGCAATTAGGATTCAGTGACTTGTTTTGTGTCACATAGCTAGTAAATATCTCAGGAAGAATTTAAACTCAGGTCTTCCTGACTCTAGGCTCCCAGTGCACCACCTAATTATCCTATATTCACACTACTTCACATTACTTTCTATATATTTTATTTTATTTTTTATGTATTTATTTATTTAATAGCCTTTTATTTACAGGTTATATGCATGGGTAACTTTACAGCATTAACAATTGCCAAACCTCTTGTTCCAATTTTTCACCTCTTACTCCCCACCCCCTCCCCCAGATGGCAGGATGACCAGTAGATGTTAATATATATTTTAAAGGTATTCCTTCTCTCACCCATTTCTAGTACTATCTTTAGCTTTCTTTTAGACCCATCTGAAATGATACATCTTTCATCTCTGACCCACTTCTCCCTTTCTTGAATTTCTCACTAAGTTGCCCCTGGAACTCTCCCTTGTATTTCTTGTATTCTTCTTTTATTGTAGTTATATGTCTAATGTCCTTTCTCTTATTAGAGTGTAAACTCTTTGAGAGTAGGTACTGTATTGTGTCTCTGTATTACTAGCACCTAGAATAGTGCATTATGAATTGTAAATGACCATTGAAAAGAAAAATTCACAAACTTTGATTTTACCATACAATTATATGATTAAATATAAGTTAACCGTAACTGAAAACACTTAGTGTACAAAGCCAGAGCTTGTCACTATTGATAAATCATTCAATTTAATTTAAAATATATTTGGTGAATACGTATTATCTACAAAATATGCCCAGCTCTGTTCTTTTAGCCAGACAGCTCTGGTACTGAGGCAAAAACATCAAATTTGAAACAAGTGGATTAGGATTCAAATTACAGTTTAGCTATTCTTTATCTGTGTGAGTTGGACTATTGTTTGATGTCTCTGTGCCATAGTTTTCTCATCAATTAAATGAATGTTAATCTAGAGCAGGGTTTCTTAAACTTTTCCCACTTACAACTTCTTTTCACCTGAGAGATTTTTATAAGACCCTTGATATATAGGTATAAAATAGGTGACCAAATCAAACATTTATGATAATAAATCATAATGTGGAAACCCCCACATATAGTGTAACAAGCCACAGTTTAAGAAACTGGGGTCTAGAGAACTTCTAAGATCTGTTCCAGTTTAAGTCTAATGGACTCTTTTTCTTCCTATAAAGTGTTCTATTTCCCAAGTGTGTTGTGAAAAAAAAATGAAGGGTGCTGAAAGCGCTTCCCATCGCCACCACTGCCTAAGTGCTAAGTGAGGGTTTAGATTCCCTGAGAAAAATTTCACTGCCTTTTAACAAGGAATTAAATGCTTCAACAATGTTAGTGTTTAAGCACTGCAGTTGTGTAGGTTGTATTGGAGGAGAAAAATAGTAACATAGCCTCAATGTCTTGCCAAAATTCATGAAAATTTCCTCACCTTTGAAGCATGCCAGGATTTGTGAATCTGAAATTTAGCCAGGGAATAGGAAACAATGAGGATCTAAGACCAGAGAATGTCATTTTAACATTAGGAGTAAGTTTAAGAAGATATCTCTTCTATCACACAGGAGAAAGGTTAAAAAGAACCTAATGTCAGTATTATACCAAGGATTTTTCTTAATTGTGGAACTCTGATTACATATTAAAGAAAAAAAATATTTCTTTATTCATTAGTGCAGATTAGAGCCATGGAGCTTGTTCCCATTACTTGAGAGCTAGATATTATGTTTCAGGCCTTTAGACATTAGAAAGCCCTGAGCTTAAAGTCAGGAACAACTGAATTTGAATGTGGCTACAGATACTAAGTGTATGAACCTGGGAAAGTCACTTAAACTCTATTGCCACAGTTTCACACACACACACACACACATACACACACACAGTACTTAGCACAGATATTGACAAATTGTTTTATATAAGTGCTTATTTCATTCCCTCTTCCCTATCTTGGTCTGAGATTCGCATTCATCACATAGAATTTGGATCTCTGAAATTTATAGCCAAGCCATCGTAGAATGTGTTCTAATGAGGAATAAGAGGAGACATTTATATTACACAGAAAGAGTGACAGAGACCCAACCATCCAGGCCTGCTTCAACCACTGTTTCAAGAAAACATGAAATGTTTTTTGGCTGTGAAAATAGATAGACTTTCCTAGACTAAATTTAGAAACTTGAAGCATTTAGACACCAGCCAGTACCTTTATACATTTTCCAAAATACTCCCTTTAGAGGAAAGACCAAGTCAGTTCTCACTCTCCATCTTTATAATATCTTCATTAAATTTTCATGGAAAATTTGAACACCATAATTTTTCCCCTTAGAAAAATTCAAGATAAAAATATCAATAGTGCCTATTACCTAGGAATAGTGGAGTGTCATAGTGCATAGACATGGAGGCAGGTAGACCTGAGTCTGACGTGTGCCTCAATTATATAACTGTTGTGTAATACTGAGCAATTTATTAACACTGCTTCGGCCTCAGTTTCCTCATCTGAAACATAAGGGAGTTTTGGTTTTAAAATCCCTCCCAAATTGCTCCTGGCTCTAAAATTTTAGTGTTAGTGAATGGTCTGGAAAATATTATCTTTACTCCCAGATGTCCCTTTAGTGTTATTAAAGTATTGTTGTTATTATTATTATTGTTGTGTGTGTGTGTGTTGCATTACAAAAAAAATGTAAGGACAGGAAATCCTTCATTGAATCTCTATTTAAGATGATGAGACCTAAGGATCTGTGGGATTTCATCAGCATTAGTGTCTTAACCTTTTAGGTATTTCCATACCAAATCTTTTTTTTTTTTTTTTCATTTTCTTGTTTTCACATTCAAATTCTGGGCTTAGTCATTTACAATTTATCCATTTACAAAACTTCTGTATTTTTTTATTTTGTGGTCTAGCATTGTTTTTTTTTTTTAATAAAGCTTTTTATTTTCAAAACATGCATAGTTTTCAACATTCACCCCTGCAAAACCTTGTGTTCCAATTTTTTTCTCCCTCCCTTCCTTCTCTCCCTCCTCCTAGATAGAAAGTAATCCAATATATGTTAAACATGTGCAATTCTTCTATACATATTTCCAAATTAACATGCTTCACAAGAAAAGTCAGATCAAAAAAGGAAAAAAAAATAGAAAGAAAAAATACAAGCAAGCAACAACAATAAAAAGTGAAAATACTATGTTGTTATTCATACTCAGTCCCCACAGTCCTCTCTCTTGGTGCAGATGGCTCTCTCCCATCACAAGACCATTGGAAATGACTTGAATCACTTCGCTGTTGAAAAGAGCCCCGTCTACCACAGTTGATAAGCATATAGTCTTGCTGTTACTATGTACAATGATCTCCTGGTTCTGCTCACTTCACTTAGCATCAGTTCATGTAAGTCTCTCCAGGCCTCTCTGAAATCATCCTGCTGGTCATTTCTTACAGAATAATAATATTCCATAGCATTCATATACCATAACTCATTCAGCCATACTCTGTCTGACTGATGGATGTCCACTCAGTTTCCTGTTCCTTGTCACTACAAAAATGGGTAGCATTGTATTCTTATGCTTGATTTTCAAGGATTTCTCAGCATATTTTGAAATAAGAATCAAGATAGTGGTATATTCTTTTCTGTTCCATATGATGGAGAACAATGGTAGGCCTCTCTCCTGTTCAGTTGCCCCAAAGTTCCAAAGAACTTTAGGGGACCAGCAATCCTCACAACTTGTTATCTAACTTCTTCTCAAGGGAGAGAAACTGTTCTTTTGCCTCTTTTTCTCCAGCAACACTTCTCCAAAGGGACTCAAAAACAGACATACTTTGCAGTGTTTCTGAGTTTCTTGGCTATATTACATAGCATCTGAAATCTAGGTGAGGACTGTGTTTTATTTAGGTTTCAGAAAATCATGTGCTTAAGGCCAATCTCTAGGCAACCACATCGGAGGTGAGCTTGGCTTATTTTTAGCAGATGTTTTTATTAGGAAGATGTCACACACTTTCAAACTTTTTTGGTTACCCCAAAAGGTAACCTCCATTTGTTTTCTACAGATTTCTACAGTATCCCAGAAAGGATACTGATCCTAAGGAAGACCTAAAATAAGCAAGAAGAACCCAACTCGTGTTAAATAAACATCTGACTCACAGCAATCTTTTCCTTCATAATACTTCCCAGCCTTTAAAAAAGTGTTATTTTCTAATCCTTAAGTGGGCTAAGAGGCCCATTTTTAGAATGGAAGGGAGATGAGGTGAGAGTCACAGAGTGGGTGAGACTTACTCACAGTAGGAAGGCTCCTGTATTGAATGAGTGATTCAATCTGCCATCCTTGCAACTACATTATTTCAGAATTTAACAAGAGATTTCCTCTCAACTCTTTGTGCAAGATGCCCTTTTAAATTTCCCTGAACTAAATGAGTGTCTGGGATAGATAATCAGAACCGTACCCATTTGGTTACAAGCAAGTCTCATAACTGAAAAAAGGGGGATTCATTTCAGTTATGGTTTGCTTTTCAATTAACTGTCCCCTCATATGTTACCTCACTTCATCTTTAACCTCAGTATGCACTGTTAGTTCATTTATTCATAACTTCAGAGGGCTGCAAGCATTTTGTATTTGCCAGAGCTGGTGAAGCTTGGTAACAGAAACGTCTTGGAAAGGTCAGCTGAAACATTAAGGATTCCGCATGGCATATTTTGAAGCTCAACATTCCATTTTTAAGCAGAAGTATGTCATTGCAAGGGAGCAGGAAGTGCTGGAGAAGAAGTGGATTGAAATATTCACATGCATCAGTAGAATCTGAGACAGAGAGTACCCTTTTTTAGCTATTGAATTAAAAATGACACAGAACAGTGCCTCCCACTGCCTCAATTTCAAACCAGGTAATTAAGTAGAGATCAAATGCCAAGGGACATGTGTAACCTGGAGGTGTTCTTTCTGGTTAATGAGCAACTGAGGCACTTCTGCAGGTTAGATGAGCTTTTAGAGACATGACTTGGTAGATCGATGTGGCTACAACCCCATTTTTCTTTCTCAAAAGAACATTTTTCTAGCTGGGAACTCACTGCTTCTCTCTGCAGAATGGTTCCCACAACATCTTTAAGAATTTATTATGTGCCCTCAAAGAATTAATGACCCTTGATATTTCAGTCACAAGGGAATTAGAAGGTTTGGGGGTTCAGGTAGTAAATAAATAGCCACTTTCCCAGAACCAGCAGCAGTGAATGCTGTGGGGAAAGAGATGGCTGATTCTATTTGTACTATTTATGTACTTCCTTGGATAGAATGGACTGAATGAAAATAAACACACAAATACACATAAACATACAAACACACATACACACCACTTTATTTCACACTTTAAAAAAGCTGGGCCTGCGCTTTCATTGGTGAAGGGAAGTTTTCTCTACTAATCAAGATTTTGACCTTCCCTGCAATTTATATTCTCACATATCTGGAGTACTGAAAGGTTAAATTACAGGATTAGGTTCACAAAGTCAGATAAGAAATTTGAACTCAGTTCTTCCTATTTCTGAATCTAACTCTATCCACTATGCTATGGTCATCTCTCAGCACTTAGTTATAACATCTTTATTCACTCTCTTTTTAAGAGGACAAAAAAGCTATTTATTTAACTGGGGATGTTCCTTCAACCAAACATGCTCTGAATTTTAATTTGTCTATAGTGTGATTTCTCTCAGGCCTGGCCTAATTTCTTTTAGGCTCTGAGCCAATGGCCTTATGCTAATTTACACAGCAGAGCTTGACTAAAAACAGTAGCATTTGAATATCCCAGACCCAGAAAGTGGAATCGAAACAGTAATATTAGGAGTCTTAGGTCCTGCTGAGAATTGGCTGTCTTTCTAAAAGTGGTAAAGACAATTTTATTGTCACTCTTGTAGGTTAAAGTCCTCATAGATCCCTGAGTCACACAAAATGACAATTTCTTTTCAGTTTATAAGATGGTTTTGCTGTCATATGAAAATTACCATTTTAATTCATTTCTCCTTTTTACATCTTTAAAATAATGTTAGTCTTGCTCACTGTTTTTCATTTTCCTCCAACAGAACTCCTGAAAAACACAAACACACATTCTCACACACATAGCAACCCATTTTTATTAAAAATATTCATAAAAAATAAATACTGTGAAAATTTTTTTCAATTCAAGTAAGGCCTCTATAGTTTGGCACCCTATATTAATTTCCCTACCTATTTTGAGTGAGGTTCTTCTCCCACATCATTGAAGAGTTTCCCCCATTTATTTGTATGTTTCTGGGCATAGGCCAGCAACAAATACCGTAAATGCCATTTACCTTGGTATTCATTTACTTACTTTCACACCAAATATGCACTGCCTCAGGCAGTTGTGTTTCTGGAAGAATAGGGAAACAGAGGGTCTTTTATTCAAGGATTGGCTTCATTTATCATTCAACAAATATTTACTATGTGTCTGTTTTTTGCAAAGTTTTATATTAGGGGCAATGGGAGATTGAAAAAATATATAAAACATAGTTCTTGTTCTCATGGAAGTTAGTCTAATTATTTAATATTGTCATCTCAAGTCAACAGTTTAAGATTTGAATCCCTTAAAAGATAATTAAAAGTATTGTCATATGAGGGGTACTAAGAAGGCAAATCAAAACTAACTTTTCCATTACATTACTTTAAAAAGCTTGAAATTCTATTATTAGAGATTGCTTCCATTGTTAGGGCACATTTCTAGCTTTGTGCATAGTCCTGTGAAAATATTAGCTGTAATCAATTGTTATACTGGAGAATGAAATCATCAGATATTTTTCCTTTCAAACAACAAAGAGAAAAGTAATGAGGATGATTCAGCTGAAGGGGGAAGATGATTTTGGGAGTGTAGGCTATTGCTACAGAATGGAAAGCATCACAGAAAATAATTCTAAGTTCAGTGAGGAAGGGAAACTGCATGAAGGTAGTGGGTTGTGAAAAATGAGAAACATAATAATCATGAGAAAAAGAACATAGGACATTAAGGAGCCTAGAAAGGGAGGACAAAATCACTGTTAACAATATTGCAATAATAAGAACAAGTATTTATATAACTCTTTAAACTTAGCAAAACTCTATAAATATCTCATTTTATCTCAGAACTACCCTGGAAGAGAGGTGCTATTATTACTTATATTTTATATATGAGGTAGAATGAAATGATTTGCCTAGAGTCACACAGTTTTTGTGTGTTTTGAGATTGGATTTGAACCTCAGATCTTCCTAACTTCAGAAAGAAAAGGAATTTTTCTTGTGTTATTATTTTGTCTACAATTTATGCAGTCTATACAGAGGGAACACCTGTCTCCTTTAATGTTTTCATTCACCAAGCAAGTGATTGGGTGTCAGGACTCAGGAGAATGTCAGTATAGGAAGTTCCTATCAGTTATCAGTGAATTCAAATCAGCAAATATTTATTGAACTTCCATCTTAGGCCACTGAAAAGACTGGTGGATATGCTCGAGGCATTGCCACTAGTGATTTTTGAAAGGATTTGGAAAAATGGGAAAAGTGTTACAGGAATGAAAAAGGCCAAATTTGCTAATTTCAAAAAAAATATAAAGAAATGGGGTTGCCTCTTGTAAATTTGAGACTGATGAGCTTGATTTTGTTTCCTAGCAAAATAATAGAGAGCTTTGTTGAAAAATTGACTCAAAAATTACATATATATGTGTGTGCATATAAATATATATATATATATATATATACATATATATATATATATATGTATATACACATATATAGTTGTTGTTCAGTCATATTTGATTCTTCATGACTCCTTTTGGATTTTGTTTTGTTGTTTTGTTTTTTGGCAAAAATACTGGAGGGGTTTGCTGTTTCCTTCTCCAGATCATTTTACAGATATGGAAATAGAGGCAAACAGAATTAAGTGACCTACTCAGGGATAACAGCTAGTAAATGTGTGAGGTGAGATTTCAACTCAGGCCTTCCTTATTCTGGGACCAATACTCTATTCAAAACCTAACTGCTCCCTTTCCTCATAAATGTTTCTGTTTCTCATAAAGAGAAATGATAATAAAAATGAACAATTTTAGTAAATTGAAAGCCAGTCTAGATTCATTGAGACTAATTCATTAATAGTACTTCCTTTGTTGCTGCTGTTGATATTTTACAGTTACTAAATTGGTAACTCAGGACAGAATATACTTATTGAAATAGAACATTTGATAACGTCACTAATGCTATCTTTGTAAAAAAATAAAAAAAAGAATAGCTGTAGATTAGATAATAGTGTATGTAGGTGAATTCAGAATTGCATGAATAATAAGTGCAAAGAATAGTGGTTTATAGTTCCGTGTCAACTTGGAGGGAGGTCACTAATTAAATGCCTCCTAGATCTGTTCTTGGGATAGGTTGCTCATCATTTTAATCAATGACTTGGCTAAAAAGATAGATGTCATGCTTATCTGATTTGCAAAAGACATAACACTGGGAAGGACAACCAAAATTGCATTATTTCACTAGAACTAATATTATTTGACTGAACAAAATGAGGTAAGTGTAGCTAGAGAGTAATTTGTTTAAAAAAGATCTGAGGTTTTTAGTGAACTTTAGAAAGCTCAATATGAGTCAACAAAATAACATGGTAGTCAAAGTCCAAAAGGATCAAGAATCATCCCATTATTCTCTGCTCTGACCAGGCCACATATGGAACACTGGGTTTTTTGTTTTGTTTATTTATTTATTTGTTTGTTTTTGGTGGGAGAGGCACATTGAAAAATACAAACATGTCAGAAAACTACAACATATGAGACTCTTTAAGTATTTCAGAGGATTGCCATATGATAAAGGAATGAGAATTGAGGTTGGTCTCCAAATTACAAATTTGCTCCAAATTAGATGCAAGGTATAGATATTTCAGAGAGGAATATTTTGATTCTATGTCAGTGAATATGAACAATTAGAAATAGAATGGACTTTAGCCATTGGAATAGAACTTCTTAAAAACCATTTAACCCAGTTGTATAGCATATAACCCTTAAGTAATAGACTTCACTTGAAGGCCGAATGACTGCTTGTTAGGAGATTATAGGTAGGGCTAATGGAATTATGACCACTTCTATGCACCTCTGAAGTCTCTTACAATTCTGAGATTCTGTGAAATTGTGGCTTGATGTTATCAAACTGTGCATACCCTTTGATCCAGCAGTGTTACTACTGGGATTATATCCCAAAGAGATTATAAAGAAGGGAAAGGGACCTGTATGTGCACGAATGTTTGTGGCAGCCCTTTTTGTAGTGGCTAAAAACTGGAAACTGAATGGATGCCCATCAGTTGGAGAATGGCTGAATAAATTGTGGTATATGAATATTATGGAATATTACTGTTCTGTAAGAAATGACCAACAGGATGATTTCAGAAAGGCCTGGAGAGACTTACACGAACTGATGCTGAGTGAAATGAGCAGGACCAGGAGATCATTATATACTTCAACAACAATACTATATGATGACCAGTTCTGATGGACCAGGCCATCCTCAGCAACGAGATCAACCAAATCATTTCTAATGGAGCAGTAATGAACTGAACTAGCTATGCCCAGAAAAAGAACTCTGGGAGATGACTAAAAACCATTACATTGAATTCCCAATCCCTATATTTATGCACACCTGCATTTTTGATTTCCTTCACAAGCTAATTGTACAATATTTCAGAGTCTGATTCTTTTTGTACAGCAAAATAACGTTTTGGTCATGTATACTTATTGTGTATCTAATTTATATTTTAATATATTTAACATCTACTGGTCATCCTGCCATCTAGGGGAGGGGGTGGGGGGGGTAAGAGGTGAAAAATTGGAACAAGAGGTTTGGCAATTGTTAATGCTGTAAAGTTACCCATGCATATATCCTGTAAATAAAAGGCTATTAAATAAAAAAAAAAGAAATTGTGGCTTGATATATATGTGTTGACCTTCATGACTGGGTTAGATTGAGAAATGGATGCCATTATATATATAGCCTAGTATTTAAGGACTTGAATTATTTTTCTTTCAACTCTGTGAGATCAAGCACTAATCACAGTGTCTGGTATATAATAGGTAGGTAATAAATGCTTGTTGTCTGATAAACTTCCCCTTTAAAAATTTTTTTTTAACACACATTGCTTTATGGGAGAGAAAAATCAGAACAAAAGGGAAAAAACATGGGGGAGATAAAAAAACATAAAAAGAAGTGAATATAGCATATATTGATTTATATTCAGCCTCAATTTTTTTTTCTGGATGCAGATGGAATTTTCTATTAAAAAAAAGTCTATTGGGATTGCTTTAGATCACTGAATCACTGAGAAGAACAAAATTTTTCATAGTTGATCATTACACATTCTTTCTGTTATTATGTATAGTGTATTCCTGGTTCAGCTTTTTTCACTCAGCATCAGTTCATGTAAATCTTTTTAGGCCCTTCTAAAATCAGTTTGTTCATCATTTTTAATAGAACAATAATATTCTATTACTGACTGTATCCCTCTTAATCTGATCTGCTGATATTAAAGGGGATACTGATTCCTGATTTATCCCTTGGCAGTTTGGTTCTTGATCCTAGATTAGCACCCATGGTGGTATAACCAGGGCAGAATAATTGAGGCTTTGCTTCTAGACATAAGAATTTATGGTTATCAACAATACCTTCTTGTACCCCTTCCCTTAATGTACTTCCTTCCTTTTCCTTAAATCAATCATATCTCACCTGTTCCCATACTTGATGAGAGTGGCTGGGTCTTAGTTCAAATTTTCCTTTTTTTGGTGGCTATATTCCTGGCTTCCAGTTGGGATTTCCTCCTTTGTTTTCCCAGCAGTGGTTAGTCCTTCAATTTCATAGAAATTTATGGTTTATCAGTACACACTTCTTCTACCCAAAAATTCCTCCTCACTGCCTCAATTCAGGTACAAAAATTTCTGCTAGTGACTCTAGTATCTTGATTCTGAATAACTCTGCTAGAGTAATCCATTAGAAAAGTGTTTAATCCCTTCCTTTATTAGATACAGTCTTTAAGGATTGGGTGACTATATCACTTGTCAACGATTCCATTACTGCTCTTGCAGACACCATGATTAGAATCAAAATGAAACTCTCAATCAATAAAATTTCTATGTCATTTGTATTTATTTGGGAGGTCAAAGAGTAGGAGCAGAAATGATAGGGTAAGGGCCTTGGCATAAGTTTAGTTTTGTGTCTTACTCAAAATTTATAGAATCCAAGAATCTTAGTATTGGAAGGGAATACATAAATTATGTGGTCCAAACTAAGCTTGAGTAGGATTCTCATCAATAACACTCCAGAAAACAGCTGAACAACCTATCCATACCTGCATACCTCCAGGGACTTTTGTATAATTCTAATTGTTTTATTGTTGTTGTCATTGGCAGAAGCAGTTAAGTGGTGCTGTGGAGTAAGTCCTGCATCTGGAATCAGTAAGATTTGAGTTCAAATATGACCTCAGATACTTACCAGCTGTGTGACACTGGGGAACTCACTTTACCTGTTTATCTCACTTTCTTCATTTATAAAATGAGCTAGAGGAAAAAAATTAGCAAAACTCTCCAGTATTCTTGTTAGGAAAACTCCAAAAGAAATTATGAACAATCTGGACATGACTGAAATGACTGAACAACCCAGTTGTGTTCCCTTATGCATGGAATTTAAATATATCTCTCTGCAACTTCTACCCACAGCCCCCAGTTCTACTCTTCAAGGATAAGTGGAACATGTCTGATGCCTCTTTATATGACAGGCCCTTTAAATACTTGAGGAATAAAGATATTCTCCCATTGTCTAATGAAATCTTTCTAGTATTCTGTTTGGGGTGATGTTTCTCTAGTTGCAGGATTGATTTATCAATATAGCAACTTGTGCTTATTACCCCAGGGATCTCCATGACAGATTTAACCTTGCCTGGACAAGGGCTTTTCTTCATGCCTTTTCAAATATGGAACAGAATACACAATTTGTTACTTTGTCACTCATGTACTGATAACCCATTGAAATACTTGAACTAGACATCTGGTCATCATTCAGGTATACCTCACTTTATGCAATAGATTTTTTTTCTTCTGAAATGCTGGGTACAAATTGAATTTTTAATTAATTGAATCATACTTATGGGAATTATCTTTTTTTAAAAATATATCTTTCACTTAAATGTTTTTATAATATGGAATATCATCCCCTCATTTACATTTTTCATTTGAGTTCAAATACTACCTCTGACTATCTCTCTCTCTCTCTCTCCCTCTCTCTCTCTCTCTCTCTCTCTCTCTCTCTCTCTCTCTCTGTCTCTCTCTTTCTCTCTCTCTCTCTCACACACACACACACACACACACACACAGACACACACATAGTTTTAATATCATACTGAAACCCAATATCACTCTTGAAGTTTATCATATAATCTAATATTAACTATTGTGACTGCCTATAGGTTTAAATACATGTGTATTAAACCTGGTTAAAGAGAATAATAAGGGCCAATTGAGAAATTGGCCTTTGAACCCCATTTAGTTTGTTTCTTAGAAAGAATGGTGTACAGATTAAAAGTAATTGAGGTCTATGAATGTATGTTAGAGCACTTAAGTTAGGCAATCAGATCAAGCAGGTGAAAATACAGCCCAGTACAGACTGTTTCTTACAATCAGACCTCATCTGTAAGCATAAACAAGCTAGGATATAGGAAATGAAAGGCTATTAACTGAAATAGAAAGTGACAGACTTAGGAATAAGTCTGACTCCTGCCTGTAGTTTCTGAGAAGCCCTAAGGGGCCTCTGGCATGAGTGCATCTTATTCTGAAGTCCTGTCTCCATTCCAGGAAGTCATGAGCGCCAGACGCCCATTCTGATTTCCCACATTCAAAATGAGAGGAACTTTTTTTTTTCTAATTTACAGGGATATTATGAGGTTTTATACAAAAATCTTCCTCAGAGGTTACTAAGGACAACAGATGACTGATGGAATAGATGACTGGTGGGAATTCAGAGGTTTTTTTTTTTTTGTACCTCACTTAAACTCTTAATGATATAGGTATACTTGACAGGGCTGTGTGAGGAAAATGCTTTGTATGCCTTCAAGAGTTATATAAAAATGAATTGCTGTGAACAGATATAATGTTTGGAGGATTGTTCATAGTAATGTTGTAAAGAAAGAAACACAAGACAGCCAAAGATAAGATGAATGAATTGATAATGTCTTTAGATATTAATATGTACCTGGCAGACAAGAGCTTTTTGAAACTCTGGGGCATGACCCCTGATGGGAGACTCAAAAGATGAGTTAGAGCCATAACAAATTTGGGGAATTTTAGGATAAGGTGGGTTTTTTTAGACAGAATACAGAATTAGAAAGATGTCAGAATGTATTGATTCAAAGTTTTTTTAAATGGAGGATCAGGAATAATAATTTTTATTGAAGTTTTGGGTGGATAGAGCAAATATAATTAAGCACTTAGAAAGTTGCCTGAATCTTCCCCATTTTCCTCAGGAAGAACTTTAAATCAAGTCTCTGGGACTGACAGAACCTACAGAGAGATAGAGTGGAACAATCTTCCATTTTAAGATAACTTGGAAGGACTTCGGGAAAGGTCATTCTCACTGAAATGACTGAACAACCCAGTTGTGTTCCCTTATGCATGGAATCTAAATATATCTCTCTGCAACTTCTACCCACAGCCCCCAGTTCTACTCTTCAAGGATAAGTGGAACATGTCTGATGCCTCTTTATATGACAGGCCCTTTAAATACTTGAGGAATAAAGAGATTCTCCCATTGTCTAATGAAATCTCTCTAGTATTCTGTTTGTCTGAAGTCCTGTCTCCATTCCAGGAAGTCATGAGCGCCAGATGCCCATTCTGAGAAAAGAAGAGTATTAGTATTGGAAGGATTATTAGGGAGAAGGGAGAGTGCAGCCCAGCACAGATAGTACATGGGCAAGCCAGAGGGAAGAGCTTAGTTACAGCACAGTTCAGCAATAGAAACCCCTTGGTCTAGACTCAGCAGAATAGTAGTGTAACAAACCAGTGGTGGAGCCTCCAACCCCAGAAAAGAAGGCAAATTGCCAGCCTTAAAAATTAGGTAACAAAGGGCATGATGAGGTCAAATCACCAAACACCTGAGGCCCCAGTCACTTACCAGTGACTTACACAAAAGCTAGGAATATTGCTCCTATATCCCAGAAGCAGAGCTCAAATTTAAAACTACAAAATAGGCTTCCCAAGAAACAAAAAAGAACCTTGACTATAGAAAGCTACTATGGTGACAGAAAGGATAAAAACACAACCTCATAAGAGGACAAAATGGACAGGCAAAACCTCAAAACTGGTTATGAATTGGTCTCAAGCCCAAAGAGCCTTCTTGAAAGAGATTAAAAAGGATTTTAAAAGTCAAATAAAAGAGATAGAATAAAAAATTGGGGAAAGAAATGAGAGGTATGCAAGATAGAGTCAACAGGGGAAATGAAGAACAAAAATTGACTGAAGAAACAATTACTTTAAAAGTAAAATTAGCCAAATGAAAAAGGAGATACAGAAGTTAACTGGAGAAAATCAGATTGTAAAAATTATAATTGAGTCAATGAAAGCTAATGTCTGTATAAGACATAAAGAAGCAGTCAAGCAAAATAAATAAAATAAAAATAGAATAAAATGTAAAATAACTCATTGAAAAAAATAAGTAACCTGGAAAATAGATCCAGGAAAAATTATTTAAGAATTATTGTACTAAGCCATGATCAACATGATTTACAAAAGTGCCTGCTTAGCATCTTTCAGGTAATTGTCAAAGAAAACTATCCTTATATCCTAGAACTAGATGGTAAGATATCCATTGAAAGAATTCACAGGTCATATTCAGAAAGAGTTCCAAATATGAAAAGTCCAAGGAATATTTTAGGCAAATTCCAGAATTATCAGGTCAATGAGAAAATAATGCAAGCAGCCAGAAAGAAACAATATGAATATTGAAGAACATAATTAGGTTTACATAGAATGTAGCATCCTCTACATTAGAAGATTAGAGGACCTGGAATATGATATTCCATAAGGTAAAGTAGCTTGTATTACAACCAAAAATCAACTACCCAACAAAGTTGAACCCAATCTTTCAAGGGATAAGATGGATATTCAGTAAAATAAGGGAATTTCAATAATTTCTGATGAAAAAAATTCTGATGAAAAACTCAGAGCAAAACAGAAAATTCAGAAAATTTGTTTTCAAATACAAGATTCAAGAGAAACCAATTGAATGTAGATTGGGACATTGAACCACAAACTTCAATAAATCCTTCCTCAACATGATGCCTATTCACAATCTTTCTTTGGTCTCCTTATGTTGAAATCAGGCTAATTATAATATCTTTATCATACATCAACACATTGTTCCCTCCCATTGGGCTTTTCTGAATGCATTCTGAGTAACCAAATGCAGTTCCAACAAAGCTTTAGGACCTCATCATGTTAGGAAATTCCTCCTGTCACCTGAAAAATCTACATATTTTGTGATGAAATCATGTTCCATAAATACCTTTGTCTTGACTTGATGGATTGCTAAATTCTGCTAAAATTTCTTGAAGCAGGACAGCCTATTCTGAGTGCTTAATTCTAATACATCTTAATAAATGCCTTTACTCATATATGCAAAAATATTTGTAGTAGCTCTTTTTGTGGATGGAAAAGAATTGAAAATTGAGTGGATGCCCATTATTGAGAAATGTTTGAATAAGATGTGGTATTTGAATGTAATGGAATAATTTTCTTTAAGAAATTATGAGAAGCCACAAACATTCTTGCACATACAGGTCCCTTTCCCTTCTTTATGATCTCTTTGGGATATAAGCCCAGTAGTAGCACTGCTGGATCAAAGGGTATGCACAGTTTGATAACTTTTTGAGCATAGTTCCAAATTGCTCTCCAGAATGGTTGGATGTATTCACAATTCCACGAACAATGTATTAGTGTCCCTGTTTTCCCACATCCCCTCCAACATTCCGCATTATCTTTCCCTATCATTCTAGCCAGTCTGACAGGTGTGTAGTTCTACCAAATATTTAAAGATCAATTAGTTCAAGTACTATATAAATTAATTGAAAAAGTAGACAAAGAAATAATTCTACCAAATTCTTCATATGACAAAAATATGATGCTGATATTTTGACCTGGCAAGGCCAAAACAGAAAGAAAATTACAAGTCAATTTTCCTGAAGAATATTGATGCAAAAATTTTAGGTACAATTTTAGACAAGAGATTATGACAACTTACTACCAGGATAATATTGGGTCATAGTGTGATGACTATGACCAAGTGGGATTTATAGCAGGAATACAGAACTGATTCAATTTAGGAAAACTCTTAACATGATGCACGATATCAATACCACATCAGAAATCACATAATTATCTCAATTGACACAGAAAAGTCCTTCAACAAAATATAATACATATTCCAAAAACACCAGAAAGCATAGAAATAGATGGAATTTTCCTTAAAATGATAAGCATATCTATCTGAAACCACCAGCAAGTATTATATGCAATGGAGATAAGTCTTTCCAATAAGATCAAGGGTGAAGTAAAGATGCCCATTATCATCACTATATTAGCTTTAGCAATAAAGAAAAAGAAATTGAAGGAATAGCTAATCAAGAAATAAAACTACCATTCTTTGCAGATGATATGATTGTATACTTATAAAATCCTAAAGAATCAACTAAAAATAATTAATAGCTTTAGCAAAGTTGCAAGATAAATCATCTGCATTTCTATATATTACTAAATAAAACTCAGTGGCAAGAATAGAGAAATTCTATTTGAAATAACTATAGACAATGTAAAATATTTGGGAATACCAAGGCAAACACAGGAACTGTATGAACACAATTACAATACACTTTTCATACAAATAAAGTCAGCTCTAAACAATTAGAAAAATGTCATTTGCTCATGTTTGACTGAGTTAATTTAATAAAAATGACAATTGTACCTAAATCAATTTACTTATTCAAGTGTCATATCAATTAAACTGCTAAAAATTATTTTCTAGGGCTAGAAAAAATAATAACAAAATTCATCTGGAATAAAAAGTGGAAAGAAAAGGGCCTAGCTGTATCTGATCTAAAACTATGTTATCAAGCAGCAATCATCAAAACTAGTTGGTACTGGTTAATAAATAGAATAAGTTGAGTACAGAAGACAAAATATTCAATGATTATAGTAATAAGCTGTTTGATAAACTCAAAGATCTGATAAACTCAAAGATTCCAGTTTCTGGGATAAATGCTCATCATTTGACAAGAATGTGAGGAAAATTGGAAAACAGTACTACAGAATCTAAACATTGACCAATATCTCATATCCTATACCAAGATAAGGTCAAAATGTGTGCAAGATCTGGACATAAAGGGTAATACAATAAGCAAATTAAGAGAGCAAGAAATAGTTTATCTGTCAGATCCATGGGGAAGGAAAGAATTTATCACCAAACAGGAGCTAGGGAAAAAGATGAAATCCAAAAGGGATGATTTTGATTACATTAAATTAAAATATTTTTACACAAATAAAGCCAATGGAACTAAAATTATAATGGAAGCAAGAAGCCGGGAAACAATTTTTATATCTAGTGCTTCTGATAAAGGCCTCATTTTCTAAAATATATGGAGAGAACTGAGTCAAATTTATAAGAATACAAGTCATTACCCAATTTATAAATGACTGAAGGATATGAACAGGCAGTTTTCAGATGAAGAAATTAAAGCTCTCTAGTCATAAGGGAAAAAAAATCTGTAAATCACTATTGATTAGAGAAATGCAAATTAAAACAACTCTGTGGTAACACCCAATATCTATCATATTGGCTAATGTGACAGAAAAAAAATAATAAATGTTGTTAATAATAAATGTGGGAAAATTGGAGAACTATTGCATAGTTGCTGGAATTGTGAACTGATTCAGCCTTTCTGGAGAGGAATTTTGAACTATGCCCAAAGGGCTATCAAACTGTACATACCTTTTGATTCAGCAAAAGCATTACTAAGTGTATATATCAAAAAGATCATAAAAATGGAAAAGGACACATATGTTCAAAAATGTTTATAGAAGTTCTTTTTGAGGTGGCGAACAATTGGAAATTGAAGAGATGCCCATCAATTAAAAATGGCTGAACAAATTGTGGTATATGAATGTCATGGAATACTACTGTTCTATAAGAAATGATGAGCTTTTGAATTTCAGAAAAATGTGAAAAAGACTTTTATACGAATTGTTGCTGAATGAAGTGAGCAGAACCAAAAGAACTTTGTACACTGTAACAGCAACATTGTATGATAATCAACTTTGATTGACTTTGCATTTTTAGCAATACAATGATCTAAAACAATTTCAAAAGACTCATGATGAAAAATGCTATCCACATCCAGAGGGGAAAAAAAAGTCTAAATGCAGATCACAGCATACTATTTTCACTTTGTTGTTTTTTCTTTCTTGTGATTTTCCCCTTTTGTTCTGATTTTTATTTCACAAATTGACTATTGTAGAGATATATTTAATATGATTGTCCATGTTTAACCTATATCAAATGACTTGCTGTCATGGGGTGAGGAGGGTGAAGGAAGGGAGAAAAAATGGAAATAATGATTATGATAAAAATAAATATTGAAAACTAATAAATACAATTTTAAAAAGAATTTTTATTAAGTATGTTCTATAAAATTTTAAATTGTTACTGAACTCTTTTCATGTCTACCCCTATAGTAGAAAGAACCATATTTAGGAATTCTTGTACTGAAATATGCCTTTAGTAGGATGTGGGGAGAGCAGACAAGGCTAGGAGCATAGAAAAAGAGAGGAGAGAAATTCACCCCCATTCTCCAATTAAGAGTTTTCTATTTTAATTATTTACTTTTGCTGACATGATGCAAGCCCAGTTGTTTCTATATAGCTATAGGACTAGAATTATTATCATCACCTTCTAAATTGAGCACCACAGTTCAAAATTCTGTAATCCCACTTTTGTTACACTTCTGTCCTTAGTATCTTTAGTAATGTTGTGGTGTGGCAGCCAAAGAAAGTGGGAAAGGAAGTAGATAGAAGGGGAAAAAAATTCCAGCTTCTTCTGCTTTTTTGTGTTCAGCTGAAGTCTACTAGGTTTTCCTTTAAACCCTCTTCTCTTCCTTTTTAAAAATCCCTGTGTGTCTGTCTATGTTTTAAATATGTTTCCTGCCAACATTGATTATTGTCTTTTGCTTTTTAACACATTCTGCTATCTTCTTTTGTTGAGTGATTGCTATCTGAAATTGGTCAATTTGCTGTCTTCCAATGCTTATTTTGCCAAGCAAAAGGGTCTGTATTTTAGACTTGAGGCATCATTCTAAAAATTTCCTTGAGAATTAATTGTTTGGGGAAAAGGAAGGAGAAGCATTAGCTTTTTCCTTAGTCAACTTCTTTTTGGGCAGAAAATGATTTTGAAAATTCAAAAGGTTCTGGGTACTTTAGATTGCCCATCTTTCCTTCAGTGTCCTAGAAATAATCCTGGGTCAGCTATCCCCTTGGTTGTATCAAAGAAATTCAGTTAAATTAAAGAAACAGTATAATAGTAATGAATGCAACCATTTTTTTTTTTTTTTTGCTGGAACTGGAGTTTCAAAGATAAAAGAATGAATTAGACGCTCCTTGAAATGATCTTCATTTTAATAATGGGGATATGCCACAATATATAAATAAGTATAGGTCTTTCATCTGGTCAATAAAAGACATCACAAAAAGTGTTTTTAATAATTCCAAAGTTAATCAAATAAAATAAGTTTGTATTTCTTTTATTCTTAATTTTTCTTTAGTTCTTAGACTCACAGTCCCAAAACTCATATGCTTTGTTCCTTGGATATAGATAGATTCCATTTTTCTTTCAGTGCATGAACAATAGAAAAGAAAAAACTACATAATAAAAAGTTGGTTTCACAGGATACATGTTTTTTTGGTATAGTAACTCTTAAATGTCCAGTCTCATTGGAATAGATAGTTAATCACTGCTGTCTGGTTTCTTTCTTCCCTAGTAACCACCTGATGTGTTCATCACCTACCCTCATAAAGATTTCTCATTTAGTCTTAAAGTCCCTTTCCATACCTGTTGGCTCTTTCCCCAAATATCATCTACTGAGGAATAGAAAGATCATAGTTTGTTTCGATAGAGTATGTATCCACATTGCTTGAATTACATATTCTTATGCTATATTATTGCAATAGTACTAATACTAATAATAAATAAAATTTGTGATGAAGTAAGATTGGTCTTTTGGAAGAATATATTCATTGATAACATAAAGCATAGAATGCAGTCTATGACCTTTCCCAATAAATGTCCACTGGGTAAAGCTAATTACTGAACTCTGACATTCATGAAATCCATAAATATTTACTAGCAAGACCCATTTATCAAATGCAGATCTATAAGCATTTTAATAGGGTATGAAGTCTAATTCTCATCTGTGTGGAGTGAACAGCATACATGAGAATCAGTTCTGATTGTTCTGAAAGACATGAAGGGAGTCTGGGATGTAAATGATTACCACTGATGGCTTCTCATATCATTAGGATCCTGGCTTGGAAGCAATGCTCAAACCCTGGAGAGGACGTTTGATGTGATATGTTTAGCTAATAGAGATGTATAGATCTATGAAAGAATTATAGGTTTCTTGGAAATTCAAAAGATTGATCTGAGCACTCAAGATTTTGCTGCTCTTTTTGTCAATTAGTTCAATTAGTTTAAAATCCTCATTCTCATTCTACTGAGGCTGTTTGATTTCAGCCAACATGATTTTGTTTTATCAAGCATCTCTCTGTCTATTTTCAGCAGTCATGCCCCCCAACTTTATTTGTTTGCCAGTGGGATTAAGCATGGAGTCAGTAAAGTTTTTCCTAGTTAACTTCATTAATTTTTCTTCCCTTTCTCTAATAGTATCTTTTTTATTTCCTCCTATTGTTTAAAATTCATGGTCAGAAATTTATTCTTAGAGTCAGGATCATCTGTGATTTTTAAAAGTACTTAAGTGGCATTTTGGAAAATATACAAAATATAGAAATTGTATATGAATCTTAAAGACAACACTGACATCTATAAAATGTCCTTTCAACTTTGATACCCCTCCCTTCCTAAAGGCTTTCTGATTCTAAATGAAAGGCTTTATATTTTGGCTAGCTTTGTAAGCAATAATAGAAGCAGTTTTATGAAACCTTCCTCTTTTGGTAGGGTCTAATATCTTGCCACCTAGGTATCAAAATGGATAGAGAACTGGCCAGGAGTCAGGAAGACTGAGTTCAAATCTAGGTTTCAACACTTATTAGTTATGTGACTCTAGGCAAGTCACTTACCCCTTCTCTATCTCAGTTTCCTCAAATATAAAACAAGGATAATAATATCACTTACATTGTGTGGTTGTTGTGAGGATTAACTGAGATAATATTTTAAAGTGTTTAGCATAGTGTCTTGCACATAGTAGGCATATATTTATTTTTTGATTGATTTTGGTAGTGAAGTTGTTTCCTCTCACCACTTAATAGCATTTTATTTATCCAATTATATGTAAATCTGGTTTTCAATATTTTCTTTTAGAAGCTTTTCATTTCCATTTTTTCTCCTTTGCTCTCCCCTCCCTCCTCCACAAGATAGAAAGCAATCTGATAGAGCTTATACATGTACAATCATATTCAACATATTTCTACTTTGGGCATGTTATAAAAGAAAAATCAGAACAAAAGGGGAAAAAAACCATGAGAAATAAAAAAGAAAAATAATGAAAATAGTACACTTCAATCTATATCCAGTTCCCATAGTTCTTTTTCTGGATGTGCATTTTCCATCTCATTTTTGGAATTATCTTTGATCACTGCATTGTTAAAAAGAGTTAAATCTATCATAGTTGATAATCATATAATCTTGCTATTACCATGTACAATATTTTCCTGGTTCTGCTCACTTCACTCGGGATCAGTTCATGTATGTCATAGTAGTCATTTAATGAACATTGTCCCCTTCCTTTCCCATATCCAAATCTAACCAAAATTGTGAAGCTGGTCTATTTTTACTAATTTATTTATCCTTCCATGAAGTTTTACCCTCATTTGGCACTTTTATGTCAATTGAATTGAGCCCTCAATCTTCCCTTTGACTATTCACTAGCTAGGATATCTATCAAACTTGGGAGCTTTCCTCTGGCTCCTGATCTCTACTTATCTATGCTAGAAATGCTAGAAATCCTTCAGGACTAATGCAGTTTGTATGTTGCTAGCTAATATAGTATGGGAATACTTGAAGAATATGTGATTTCATCAATGTAGGGAACCCTTAGTATGGAAATTTCTTTTTGCATTGCTTATCTAAATCCATCTAACAACTCAGTAGAAATTTTGAACCTCAAGCCTCTATCTAGAAGCAAAATGACTTGTTCAATCACACAACATGTAACTATCTGAGGAAAGAATGGAATCCAGAGTTTCCTGACACCAAATCTAATATTATATTGACAAGACCTTGCTCACTCTACAATTAATGTGTTATCCTACCTAAAATGATCAAAGTAGATAGAAAACGTCTAACAACTCAAATGGCAGAAACATTAAGCACCTGTATGGCAAACCATTTCACTTGAGGTAGAGTATATTTTGATTCAACTACCTTTCTAAAGCTACCACTTTATGTCAGTATAAGACTAACTACAAAAGTTGGATAGAAGTAACCATCATGGAGGCTAAGGAACTTCACGGCTCCCTGAAGAAAGGGTAGAAGAGGTTCTAAAACCTTGCTAAGATGTTAATTTTTGATTGGGGTGAACATGTGCTTTTGTAGATGTTTTAAACTGGAATAAATCATTATAACTATGTTTATAAATATAAGTATGAGACTCAATAGAACTCTAGCACTAGAAATAAGAAGTCCTTAGTTCAAATCCAGCCTCAGATGATTACTGGTTGTGTAACCTTGGGCAAGTCAGTAAAAGAGGAAAATAATAGTACCTATCTCTCAGGGCTGTTTTGAGGATAAAAGAGGAAAATACTTATAAAACACTTTGCAACCTTAAAGGTATTATATAAATGCTATTATTATTATTATCAGTTTGTATCTTCTTTCTCTACCAGAATGTAAGTTACATGAAACAGGAGCTATTTTATTTAAACTCTGTTTTCTTTAGTGCTATAGATAAGGTAGATGCATAGAAATTTATTGGATCCTTAAATTTTTATTATTTATTTATTTTGAAGTATTTTTTCTTTTGAAATTTTGAGTTCCCATTGTGTTTCATCTTCACACTCCCCAATACATTGAGAAGACAAGCAATATAATATCAATTATGTGTGATATCTTGTAAAACATATTTCCATATTAAATCATATTACCAAAAAAGCTTAAAAAATAAACCAAAAATTGATACTTCAGTTTGTTCAATTAGTTCTGTTTCTGGTAGTCGATAGCATTTTTTTTTTTTATCATGAGTTCTGTGGAATTGTCTTGGACTATTGTATTGATTAGAGAAGTCAAATCTTTCAGTTGCTCATCATTACAACACTGCTGTTTCTGTGCATAATGAGATAATTGTTCTTCTCACTTCATTTTGTATCAATTCATACATGATCTTGCCATAGTTTTCTGAAGTCATCCCCACTGTTATTTCTTATAGGTCAATAGTACTCCATCAAAATCATGTGCTACAACTTGTTCAACCATTCCACAAATGATGAGTATCCTCTTAATCTTCAATTCTTGGTCACTACAAAAATAGATGTTAATAGTTTTGTACATATAAGGTCCTTTCCATTTTTCTCAGATCTCTTTGGGGTACAAACCTATCAATGGTATTTTTGGGTCAAATGGTATTCATAGTTTTGTAACCCTTTGGGCATAGTTTTAATTTGTTCTCCAGAATAGTAGCACCAGTTGACAACTTCACCATTAATTCTTTAGTGTACCTATTTTCCTATATCCCCATTAAGCATTTGGCATCTTTAATAGATGTAAAGTGGCATCTCAGATTTGTTTTAATTTGCATTTTTAACAAAATATGATTTATAGAATTTTATATGAATATGGATAACTTTGAGTTCTTCTTCTAAAAATTGCCTGTTTATACTCTTTGAACATTTCAATTAAAGATTGGCTTTTTTTTAAAATATAAATTGGACTCAGTTCCCTATTTGAAAAAAATGAAGCTTTTATTAGAGAAACTTGCTATAGAAATTTTGATAGTACTTCACCATCTATGGTTCATTTTAACAAATATCATTTCCATGATTATCTCTTTTAATTATGTCTATTTTTGCTTTATCTGAAATTATGATTATTTTCCCAGATTTTTCTAATTCAACAAAAATATGATAAATTGGGCTATAGTCCCTCATTTTAATTCTGTATGTGACCTTCTGTTTCAAGTGTTTCCTTTGTAAGCAACATATTGTTGGATTCTGGTTTCTAATCCATTCTGCTATCTACTTCCATTTTATGGGTGAGCTTATCCCATTCATATATACAGTTATGGTTATTAACTATATATTTCTCTCTATCCTATTTTTCTTCTGCTTATCTTTCTATTTTTTCTGTTTATCCTGACCCTTCTCAAAGTCTGCTTTACATTTGGTTATTGCTTCCCTTATTCTGCCCTCCCTTTTATCCTTTCCTCCTTATTTATTTCTTTCCTTTCTTAAGCTCCCTATTAGTAAGGCAGGTTTCTATATCCAACTGAGTGGTTTTATATATATTCTTCCCTCTTTAAAACAATTCTGATGAGGGAAGGTTTCAAGCCTTTCCATTCTCTTTTTAAAGGAAGAACAATTTCCACATTCTACCTCTCTTCTTCTTCTCTCAATTCATCCCTCTTTTTCTCTTCTTTTTTCTAATATGTGCTTTAATATGTTGACATTAAGTCTTCTGGTAGTCATTTTGCCTTGGGCTGCTGCTTTTGTTGAATGTGAATATTATCTTGGAGAGCATAAATCTATGATTAATCCCACATTTTGTCTTCATTGCTCTCACATCTCACAAACTCACATCATTTCTATCTTTTCTCCTTACAATCACATAGTCATTTTATGCTAATGTTTGCAGCCAGGGTGTATCCACAAAGTTGTATTGCATTTAGGTAAATGGAAGACAATGTTGATGATGAGAAGGTCATGGGATGCACAGGTCTCCACTAGTAAGTGATAGTTGTTCTTGCTGTTTCCAGCTCCATTCCTCCCAAGTATTACCTTCTATGTCTGATAGTCTGAGTCTATTCTAGCATTAAAGCCACCCAGAAGTATAAGTTTGTCCTGTTTTGGACACATTGATGATAAAGGTCTCTAGCTCTTCATAAAATTTTTCTTTGACCTCATCACTGGCATTTTTCTACAAGTGGCAATTTGCACTGTCATGAGCCTGTCATTCACTCCTTTTGGTAAGCATACACGTTTGTTGACTAGATTAGTTTTGATTGTAAAACCTACATTAGCTTCACAGTATTCCAATTCATTATGGCCATTCCAGAAAAAAAAGTATATCTAACTCCAAGTTCAGCTGGTTTTAATGTATCAGCCTTGTTTCACTCATAGCTGAGTTATTTCACATCAAGAGCTGTTTGCTTTTCAGGTGTACTGGATTTTGTATTGTCTATAAGATGTGCACATTGCAGTGATGAATGGGATCAACTTTGTAGAAGTTTTCATACATTTGTGTGTGTGTGTGTGTGTGTGTGTGTGTGCATTTTGATCACAGTGTAAGATAAGCACTTGCCACAGTAATCAGGCCAGGGTTGGGTAAGAAGACAATTTTTAGGGCACTTTTTCTATCTCCTTCCTCACATCAGGAGGTGGACAATGCAATTCTTAAAAGGCTGCTCAGAATCCTAGGGGACTGCTGAATCCCACTTCTGCTTCCAGTGAGAAGATGATCCAATAGTCTGGGCCACCGTGTGCAGGGTTGTGAGTACAACTCTCTATCATTGTTGATTGATGGGTATACTACTATTCAATTGTTCTTTGAATGAATGAATGAGTGAATGAAAAGTCCATCATGCAGTAATTCATTGAAATAGCTTTGTTGCAATCAATCAAACAGATTTGATTTTACCAACCCTGGAAACTACATTAATAATATTTAGGATCTGTTTAATTATGGCCTTTAAAATCCCATTATTCCTTTACTAAACATTTTCAGCAACTTATCTTTACCTCTTGGATAAAATATAAATGTCTGATTTTGAATTTCAAAGCTCTGATCTCATCATGTCTTCTTCCATTACATTGTCTTTGCTCATTCTGATTCTCAAACTTAGTTTAAATTCCTTTTTCTAACCTCCTCCTTAAGTTCTTCAAGATAACACTTCCTCCCAGAAACCATTCCTAACAACCCCCAAGTGAAAGCATCACCTCCTTTCTCAAATTTCTCATAGTAATTTGCCTAACTAGCTAGGTTGAATATTTAACTCTCCCTTTTACCTAAATTTATTCCAATGCTTTTCCACAACCATTATAATTTAAACTCTTGAAGAACTAGGTCAGAGGTGATTTCATCTTTATATCTCCAGGGAAATGTTTTGCAAACCTTAGGCACTTAGTAAATATTTCTTAAATTGAGGTGAGAGGTCCTCAAGTAATTTGTCAAGGCCTGAAAGACTACAGCATTCTGATACTTGCTGTTAAGGCATGCGACCACTTTCTTTACACTCAAGAATTTCTAGAAAACTAATAGAGATTTCACTGGATTGATGACTGGTACTATAGGTCCTTATATGGCTAGGCTTCTGTCTTTATTTTTATTATTTTCTGATTCATACATCTGTCTGGTCCAGAAAAATGCCCCTGTCATTATTTTCATTGCTTTATGATGAATCACTCTCAGATCATATTTATTGATATCAATTTATAATGTTAATATTTATTCATTAATCATGTGGTCCCCTTCAAAGCTGGTTATAAATGAAAAGTTCTCTGAAAAATGGCAGACACTATGCATTTGCTTTTAACTATTAGATTGCCTGCTGTAGGATATTAGTTGATGCACTGAGCATTTATTTCACCTTTGTTGGCACCTTAAAAATATAAGAATCAATTCTTCTAATCAACATGAGAAAAATTTAAAACTTCTAATTTATGAAAATATATACACATACACATAATGTTTTGCCAAAATAAATGTTGAAAACTATCTTTGTGTGTATTTGGAAAAAAGAAATATTATTAAAAGCTTTATTTTTTTAATTAAGTTCACAGTAAATAAAGAAAAATAAAAAAGGGCTTATGGTTTCACAGAGGACACAAGTGCATATATAAGTATGTACAGGAAAAAACAAAAGTAAAGACCAAATTAGAAGGTAATTAGGAAGATAGAGGTCTAGCAGATGGGGAAATGAGAAGAGGCTCCATGTAGAAAATGGTCTTTGGGTTGCTTCTTGAGAAGAGAGTAACTATATTGGGTGAAAGTGAGATGCATTCCATGCATGAAAGACTGCTAGTGCAATGACATTGAGATGGAGAGGAAGAGTTGTGGATGAAGAGCAGAGATAAGGTCATTTTAGTGATGACAGAATATAGGAGGAGATTAATGTCTAAAGAATATAGAAAAAATTGATTGGGATCATTTGTGAAGGACTATAATGGTTAAATAGAGGGTAATCTTTTATTCCAGAGAGAATAGAGAGCTACTGGAGTTTATTGACTTCATCAGCATTATACTTAAGAGAAATCATTTCTCCAGGAAGATAGACTGAAGTAAGGAGAGTTTTGAGGCAGAGAGACCCATTAGGAGGCTGTTGTAATAACCTAAATGAGAAGTGGTGAGGCTCTGAACTAAGATAATGATTGTGATGGAGAGTGAAGAAGCAATGATAATACTGAGATTATGAATTTGAGAGATTGGAAGAATATTGATGCCTTCATCAGAAATAGGTAATTTTGGAGGAAAGGTGGGTTTAAAGGGAAGGTCCTTACTCTCAAAAAACTTAAATTTTAATGACACATAGAATGAGTAAATAAATGTTTACATATATTTTTGGGACATCCAGTTTGAAATGTCCAAAAATCAATTGTGTTGTAGGACTGAAGTTCAAAGGTGAGATTAAGATTGAATGTATAGATTTATGAATAATTTGAACTTTAATATCATAACTAGAATAGTTTAGATCCTATAATTTGAAATAGACTTAGATGATATCTATTGATTATATTCTTTGTACATGCAAGTACTACAATTCAAAGAAAGTTCCAAATTGATGTCATACAAGTCATTTAATAACAGTTTTGAGATTGGAAATATCTCAAAATCATAGATTAAGGTTCATGAACATAAAGATCCAATCACTATTACTGCAACTGAATTCTTTTCCCCCCCCCCCCCCCACCCCCAGTGTCTCTTCACTGTGAATTCCATAAATTGCTTAGTGGTTTGAATCAACAAAAACAAGCAAAAAATATCTAAGCAGCAAGTTAGCAATAGTGTATAAATTTAGTTTTATTTAACTTTGGGCCATAGATGTAACAGAAGCTGTGTTTGCCCTTCCTTTCCTGAGCTATTGAGGTTCCAGAAAACTTCTTGTTTGCCTCAGGGAAGCTGTAGATGAAAGGTTTTGAGAAGAAAGTACTCTATGGTTTTCATGTTTTTATTGCTTTACTCTCCACATTTCCATAAGAATAAGGATTATACTATTGGATCTGTTCATTTCTGATTCACTGATCAAACAGTTTTTTTTTTTTTTTATAATGTGCTTTCCTTCAGACATGTAAGATCACTTTGAGTTAGGAAAGTGGAATACATAACATAGTGTTTTTCTTTCCTCTTTTCCTGAGCAGAACTGAAAAATGGATGTCTTGGAGAGTTTTCCAATTTCTACAGCTGAAAACTTATTTACTTTCAATGTATTTAAACATCGTATACAGATTCTTATTTTTCTTCTTATTACTTAGAGTAATTGTCCAAAGACTACTGCATAGCTTCATGGCATAATAATAACAAAGCTGTTCTGAAGTCCACAAACATTAAAGATAGGAAAACAATAGCAGAGAAGTCCAGACAGCAGCTTAATTTTATTTCTATTACATAGTTATCCCCAAATTAGATCTTTTTATTATGCCCACAAACAGCAGTGGATTCACATTTGTATAGGCATATCAAAATCATTTTATGCATATTTCCTGCCAAAAACAAGATATTTCACCTCCTACAGATGAAAATCTTTTTTTCTGGTTATGTTAACTGATAAGCCTTCCAAAGCTACTTTTTCCTTGATCTCTGAAAGACTGCTGTCTTCATATGTCTCTGAAAACAGATGATTTAATGCACTTTTATTTCAAAAAGAGATGCTTTCAACTTTGATCAAATACAGAATGACATGTAAGGAAGCAAGAGACAATTCCACAGCTGGCTGACATTGTTGTAGAATGACTTGTAGACTTTTATTATTCCATATTTGAAATGTCCTCAGTGTCAGTTGAATGGATAGAAAGATTTCAGATTTATGTAAGGAGAAATAAGATTTTTCACTGGTCAGAATACAGTGTAAAAGCCTTTTTTTTTAGTTACTGAAACATACACACATGTATTATATAAATACATGTGCACTCACATGTATATCCATATACCCATGTACATATACATGATAAAATATATAAACACACACATATATGTGTATATATATATATATATTACATATACACACATATCTATTTATCTATTAAGGTAGGCATACGTACATCAAGAAGGCAGAGAGTAATTATTTGCTTTCTTCACTTAGTTTTCCATTTTAGAATTTAATTTTCTCAGGATTAAAGAGCATCTTGGGAATCAGGGGTTGCAGAACACTTGATATGTAGACCAATGACTGGAAATGATTTCAAAGAAAGAGTATTCTTACCCTAAACTGAATACAATTATTAGTCAGTCATTTGGTCAACAAGTCTTTATTAAGCACTATGTACCAAGCACTATGTTAAGTGATAAGGAAGAAAATAATCCCTTCTGTTTGGGACTTGTTGAAGCCTTGACAAGTTATTGAGTAATTTACAGAGTGATCTTCCAGGACAAAATATGCTATTTTGTCTGAATATACATTGCTCAGACCTGGTAAATATTTACATTGTTTATTTCCCCCCACCTTCTCTTGGCTGTGAGCTAAATAATTTGTCATCTTCTTTCTCTTTTCTTTTCCCCCTTTCTAAACAAAATCCTGTTGTTCTCTTCCCTGAAGAATGGTAGTTTATAAGTCTGATTTTTTCTCTCTTTTTTTTTATAAATGAGTTCATTTTCTTTGCAAGTTTATTAGTACTTAAAATAGGGTGAATATGGAGACATGACCTTGATAATTTATGTAGTTTGCAGACTAATCTATACTAGAATCTTGTGGTTCTGTGTAAGAAAGATTTAATAACTTCACTGGGACCCTATCAAGGCACAGTTTATTTCTATGAATAACCTCCTAAATCTACAACCATAGATCTATATTTTAAAAATTATTATTTAAGATTTTATTTTCTCCAATTGTATGTAAAAACAATTTTTAACATTCATTTAAAATATTTTGAGTCCCACATTCTCTCCTTTCCTCTTTTTTCTTTGTTGAAAAGGCACACCATATCATGACTGTTCCCACCGTGGTTTCAACATATAATGAGAAAGTAAATGGAAATTTTTTTATAATTTTGCTGAAGCCACAGATGACCCCTGAAGGCCAGTAGACAACAAAAAAAAATGACTAAATATTTAACCCAACTTTTACAATAAGATACTGTAAACACTCCACAAAAGAAAAAAAAATTCAGACTTCTCTATTAATAAAAGGAGGGTCAAAAATTTTATGCATATTTTTCAGATTGTGTCAGAATAGTGCCCCTAACCTCTGTATATAGAAGCAATAACTATACATAACCCTAAAACCTGAACTTGGTATTCATTTAGGTTTCCCTTGGAAAACTAAGCTAAAGTGGATTTTCATTCTTCTTGGTTGTGTTTGAATTAGGAGATAAGACTAAATCTTTAATGGCAAAGGAAGCCTCAGGCCTTTATCTCCCCACCAAGGCTAGTCCACAAGTTCATGGTGGTATTATTGTTTCTTTCTCTGTATAGTCACTATGTTCCTACTATGAAGTAAAGGACATTGAAAATGGCTACTACTTTTTGAGCTTTTAGAAGTCAGGAGAGAGAGCCACCAGAAATCTAAAAATTCATGCTAGAATTTGCTGAAAGCCAGATGGTGAGGGACTAAGTCTCTAGTACAACCTTCTCAAGATATTATTCTTATTTGAAGAAGGCCTTCTATAGACTTGCAAGCACAAATCAAGTGTCTTTGATGAATGGAAATTTGAATTTTTAGCTCTTTAATGAAAAAAGCAGAGCACATATGTAACTATGGCCAATACCTTATGCTTCACTAATTTTAAGTACTTCTGTCTGGATAATCCTTGGTCATAGTAATATAAATACATCTGTATATAGTTGAAAGGTTCTTCAAAGGCCATTGAGTCTAATTGTCTCATTTTCTAGATGGGGAAACTGATACTCATATAGATTTAATGACTTATTAAAAATCACACAGAGAGCAAGCATCAGAAACAGATTTTAACCCAAATTCTCTTACTCTAGCACAATACTCTAGGATTGTCTAATTGTATGTTTTCCATTTTACCCCTTGATTAAGAATCAGATTTTGGTCCCAGATTTATAATTGACTCTCTGGCTTATGCTTAGAAAGAAATTTCAGAATTTAAGGGAGAAATTTGAATTCCAGTTTCCTCAGTCTTAAAAATACTAACATTGGTAACAAAGGGATATTCTCTCTTTTAAGAGAGAATGCAATAGAAGATCCTCAAACTTTTCCATGATATGTTTGTACAATTTTGAAAATTAAATGAGTTTCTAGGAAGCTTTTTAGAAAAAAAAACCTTCAAATTTTCAGTAAAGCTTTCAAAAGCAAGAATCTGATTTTTATGGAAAGTTATTGTTCTCATACCAAGTTAGTTGGAAACATTATACTTATATTGAATCTGTTCCTCTTTAAAGTGACACAGAGAATCAGAACTGGAAGGGACCTTAGAGATCATTTAGTCTAGCAACTTTCTTTCACAGATGGTGAAAATGAGGTCAGAAGAGAGTGAGTGATTTGTCTAAAGCAACACAAATGATGAATAAATCAGGGTTAGAAGGAAACAAGGAAGAAAAAAAAGCATCTATAAAGTGCCTACTATGTGTCAGACACTAGTATTAAGTACTTTACATATATTATTTCATTTGATTCTTATAATCCTGAGAGACAGACACTATTATTATCATCTCCGTTTTAAAGGGGAAAAACTGTGACATACAGAAATTAAGTAATTTGCACATAGCTAGTAAATGTCTGAGATTGGGTTTAAACAAACATCTTCCTGATTCCAGGTCTGGGACTCTAACCACTATACCACCTTGTTACAACTATAATGTAGATGTTTTTAAATCTAATGCTTAAGAAAAGTTTTAGAGAAATCGGGGAAGCAGACTTTGTTTCCTCATTACTAGTGTCTCTTAATTCTTAAAGTCACAATGCTTTTAAAAATAATTTTAGACTGAATTCTAAATATGACCATAGTCACACAAGAAATTCAAGTTTTGTGTTTCCTAGCACAGGGCTCTTGATTATAATATACTGCCTCTATTTTATCTCCTAACTGAGGAAAACTAGAGACCAAATATATTCATAAATAAGTTATAATCATGACCAGAATGGATATATTTCTTTGAAAAGTTGATTTACTTAATCCTGTATAATGATGACCAAAAAAAAGGTTGATTTACTTGGAAAAAAATCATTCATATTATTAAAGGACTTAATTGAAAAGAATTATTTTTAAAGAGGTCCTGACTTCTTGATAGCAGTTATTTAAAACAGCAATAACAGGATTTGAGAGGAATCATAGATCTTTCCAGTAACATATATTATTTTTAAATTTAAAAAAATAATTTAATTTAATTTTTAAAAATTTTATATTTAAAATCAAATTTAAAATATTTTTTAAAAAATAGCTGGGAAGCCAGAAAACATTGGGTAACAACCTGTCTACTTTTACCAGTTTAAATTCCTGCTTGATCCCAAAGATCAGTAATAAACAAATTTAGATCTCAAAGGGATATTGTGGTATTATAGTGGAAATGTACAGGACTTGGTTCAGATCCTCTCCCTGAACCTTAAAAGCTATGTGACCATGGAAAAAATCTTTCTGAGCTTCTGATGACCCATTTATGAAAATGGATATAGTAATACTTAAGATAATGATACTGGAAGAATCTACCTCTCATAATTGTGAGCATTTGCTATTCTTCCAGTTCTTTAGATCTGTCTTTATTTGTGTAGAAACTGTTTTCCCATTGTGTTTATATAGTTCCTGACTTTGTTTTGGCAGGTAGACTCCCAAATATTTTATATTATCTATACTTATTTAAAATAGAATTTCTCTTTGTATCTCTTGCTGCTGAACTTTGTTGGTAACTTATAGAAATGCTGATGATTTATGTGGATTTATTTTGTATCTTGCAATTTTGCTAAAATTATTGTTTCCAGTAGTTTTTCGGTTGATTGTCTAGGATTCTGTAAGTATACCATTATATCATCTGCAGAGAATAATTTTCTTTCCTCATTTCCCTTACTATTCTAATTCCTTTAATTTCTTTTTCTTCTCATATTGCTAAAGCTAACATTTCTAATATATTATTGAATAATAATGGTGATAGTGGGCAATCTTTGTTTAAATCCTGAACTTGTTGGGAATGTTTTTAGTTTATCCTCCTTATCTCCATTAATGGATTCCCATTATCAATTTTCCACATTGATGCTTGATGATTTAGATAGATGCTACTGATCATTTTAAGGAAAACTCCATTTATTCCTATGCTTTCTAGTGTTTTTAAAAAAGGAATGGGTCTGGGGTAGCTAGGTGGTGCAGTAGATAGAGCACCAACCCTAATGTCAGAAGGAATTGAGTTCAAATCTGCCCTCAGCCACTTAACACTTCCTAGTTGTGTGACCTTGGGCAAGTCATTTAACTCCAATTGCCTCAGCAAAAAAAAGAAAAAAAAAGAAAAAAAAAAGGAATGGGTGATGGATTTTATCAAATGCTTTTTCTGAATTCCTGCTATACATCCTACTTGGTCATGATGTATTATCTTGGTGATGATGTACTGTAATCTCTTTGCTAATATTTTATTTGAGATTTTTGCATCAATATTCATTAGAGAAATTGGTCTATAATTTTCTTTCTCTGTTCTGACCCTACATGGTTTAGGTATCATCACCATATCTGTGTCATAAAAGGAATTTGGGAGGACTCCTTTCCCTATTTTTCCAAATAATTTTCATAGTATTGAAATTAATTTCCTTCAAATGTTTTTTAGAATTCATTTAGGAATGAATTCTCTAGGGAATGACTCTGGAGATTTTTTCTTAGAGAATTGATTAATAGTTTGTTCAATTTTTTTCTAAAACAAGACTATTCAAGCAACTTAGTTCCTCCCCAGTTTTTCTGGGAAATCTATATTTTTGTAAAAAAAAATCATCCATTTTACTTAAGATTATCAGATTATTGGCATGTATTTGGGCAAAGTTGCTCCTAATTATTGTCTAATTTTCTCTTCATTGGGGGAAAGTTTATCCTTTTCAATTTTGATACTAGCAATTTGATTTTCTTCTTTCCTTTTTCTAATCAAATTTACTATAGGTTTATGTCTTTTGTTGGTTTTTTTTCATAAAGCTAACTAAGTTTTATTTATTAGTTTAATAGTTTCCTTACTTTCAATTTCATTAATCTCTCCGATTATTTTCAGAATTTCAAATTTGGTATTTAATTGAGGGTTTTTAATTTGTTCTTTTTCTAGTTTTTTTTTCATTGTTGTATGCCCAAATCATTCATTTTCACTTTCTCTATTTTATTCAAGTATGCATCTAGAAATATAACATTTGCCCTAAGAACTGCTTTATCTGAATTCCATAAAATTTAATATGTTACCTCGTTATTGTCATTCTCTTGGATGAAATTATTAATTGTTCCTATGGTTTGTTATTTCACCCACTTGTTCTTTACCATTAGATTATTTAGTTTCCAATTAATTTTTGTTTTATTTTTCTCTGGCCCTTTATTGCATGTAATTTTTATTGCATCATGATCTGAAAAAGATGCATTTACTATTTATGCCTTTCTGCATGTGATTTTGAAGTTTTTATGCCCTAATACATAGTCAACTTTTGTGTAGGTTCCATGTATCACTAAAATAAAGTATATTCTTTTTAGTTCCAATTCAATTTTCTCCAAAGTTCTAACATAGCTAACTTTTCTAAAATTTTATTTACCTCCTTAAGCTTTTTTCTTTGTTATTTTGTGGTTTGGTTTATCTAGCTTTGATGGATCAAGTGGAGATTCTCTACTAATATAGCTCTGCTGTCTATTTCTTCTTACAGCTCTCTTAACTTTTCCTCTAGGAATTTGCATGCTATACACTTGGTGCATATATGGTTAGCACTGAGATTACTTCTATGGTACACTTTAGCAAGATGTAATTTCCTTCCTTTTCATCTATAATTACATCTATTATAGATCTCTAGGTCCCTTCTTAAGTCTTAATGTCTATGTCTGCCATATTGAATGTTCTTTCCCCATTTTTGTTCTTTTAATATAGACATCTTTCCCTCTCTGCACATATCAAACTGGAAGAATTCCAAGTTTAATTCAGAGAATTTGAAGTGGCAGAATAGCTCTGTAGCCAATCAAGCCACGTAATGCCACCTTACTAATTTAACCTAAGCTAATGTGACAAATCCATTTTAGATGATAACTCAATTCCTCTGCTTTATTCTGATTGAGTTAATCACTCATTCTATAAAACTGATTTACTGCTTTTAATGTCTCTACAAAAATTCAAATAATCTCTCTTTTTTTCTGTCTCTGTCCCATTGTTTCTTTCTTTCTCTCTTTTTCTTTTTGTCTGTCTCTTTTTCAAAGCTTCAAAATTTCATTCATATCCTGCCCCAAATCTTTTTCACAGAAGACACCAAAATAGCTTTTAAAACGAGATAATAGAGTAAGAGAAAATCACTTATGATTTAAAATTAGATGAAAAATTCTCTATGGGCTTAGGTCCCATAGGTCCTCAGAGGACACTAAATGACTGAGTAGTGTGTGAAGAAGCCTGATTGCATTGAGAAGAAATGATTAACCAGCTGTAGAAATGCTATGAAAGGCTGCAGTTCCTAATGGAGTTAGTCAAGAAAAATGTTATAAAAATGCTACTCTAGGATAAAAGATATGTGTCCTTGCTGCAAAACTGGTTCACTTTTTACCTTATGCTTCTCTTCTCCATTTCTCCTTTCTTTTTTTCTTTCCACCTAAGCATTCTGTTGGCATCTTAAAAATTCAACATGATTCAAACAGAAGTTAGTACATTTCCACATCCTTGAAGAAAAAAGGCTTCTTTTTTTATTTGCAGACAACTTCGAACTTTATTTGCAGTTTTATTTGCAAACTTTTTTATTTCCAGCAAACTTCAAAACATATCTTAGGTATTACTTTCTCTGAAAGGTCTTTCCTGATTTTTCTTGGAATTGTTAATGTTCTTTCTCTCAAAATTATTTTGCATAACTTGTATATTTTAGTTTTTATTTTTCTCTATATATAGTGAGTACTTCCAATGGACTGCAAGTTTTGAATGTGAGGCTTATCTCTTGAATTGGAGGTTATCTCCAATAGCAAAAAAAAATACCTTCTACATTTACACACTTCATAGACTATATAATAAAAGTGTACTTTTTATTTGTTAAACTGAACTGTATATTGAAAATGTATTTGTTGCATTGTTTAATTATGTTAGCAGCTCTGGTATTTTCATTACTGGATAACACTTTCCATCAATTTCAGAACAGATAGTTTCTCTTTCCCAAATCAACTCTCCATGTATATTTATTTGGTTTATCATAATCTGTGATGGAATCTGGCCAATCTGGCCATGTCCCTATTGGCAAATTGAATGGGAAAGATGTGTTGATTTCCTGGCTTTTTAGACAAATCCTGATGATCTTAAATTATGGACAATACTCAATTGTCCTCAATGCTCAATAAGAAGTATTGTCCTCCTCTCCAAAATGTTCCTGATAATTGTCTCCACTTCTCATAAACTCTGGAGAATCAGCCCCTGTGGCTAACAGTTATAAAGCATGTTAAGGTTTGCAAAGCCTTTAAGGTTTACTATATTATTCATGTAATTCTCTCAGCAGCCTTTTTAATCTGTTAGGGGTTCCTCAGTTTATAACTAAGAAAACTGAGGTTCTCAGAGGTTCAATGCCCATGGACACAGAATTCAAAAGTGTCAGAGATAGATTTGACCTCAAATTTGTCCTGGCTCCAAGCATACTACCTCTCTCACTCTCCCTTGATGTGGAAGCTACACAGGATACAAAAATTTTTTTTGAGTATTTCGGTGTAAAGGTGGAAAAGAAGTTATTTGAATTTGAGAGAGGAGTTCTATTTCCTTGCAGTTGGGAGGAGAGAGATCATTTCATTTCTGTCAATATTTTACTATCCTGTCTTTGTAATTCTCATTCTTCCTGCAAAGCCTGTAATAATGTTTTGCCCAGTGGCTCTTGGTGGGATTCATTTGTCGACACCACTCTCAGATTCTGAACACAAAACTCTTAGCACACCATTGAATGTTTGGCTGCAAGGATAGCGAGTGCATTTCATTTTTTCCCTTTTAGATATATTCCCCTTCTTGAAACCAGTGGGTGTGAATAATGAATTTAAAGGAGTTCAGCCATTGTCTTTTCAAAGCCACTACTGAGAGCAAAGAAAGTTGAGGATGGTGGGAGGGTTGTTATTGCTCCCTAAAGAAATGTGGGCTGTTTGAGTGACTTAGAGATCAACACTTAATTAACCCAGAAAACAGGTGTTTATGTCAGTTGAAGCCCCTGCAAAATCAGAATACACATTTTGCAGGTTACTAATGAACTATAGAAAGATATTTTTCTTTTCTTTTCCAATCTTTCTCCCATTAGAAATATTCTGCAATTCTGAAACATTCTAACTTATTATTGGTTTGATTCTATGGTTATCAATCAAATTCATATACATAAATTTTCTCTTTTTAAGAAATATAACTGATTAATAATAATCTTTTAAGAATAATCATTAATATGTTTAAAACTAACCATTAGAGAATTATATTCTTGAGGACACCTGTATTGTGTTTTTCAAAATTTTTAAAAGTATTTTTTCTTGATAGATATACATATTTATAAAGATATATATATGTGTGT
Source organism: Sarcophilus harrisii (assembly GCF_902635505.1). Classification (NCBI taxonomy): domain Eukaryota; kingdom Metazoa; phylum Chordata; class Mammalia; order Dasyuromorphia; family Dasyuridae; genus Sarcophilus; species Sarcophilus harrisii. The sequence goes on along the minus strand of NC_045428.1, from coordinate 161,500,738 downwards.
ATGTATCTATCAAGAAAAAATACTTTTAAAAATTTTGAAAAAATTTATATATATATATATATATATATATATATATATATATATATATATATATCATGTGTATGACAGATGAAAGTGAAGGGGGAGTGAAACTGTGTTCCCTTTACTGAAACTGTGTTTTCTTTAAAATTATCACTCTGAAATTGTGTCCCCTTTTTGATCTGAGAGATCAGGATCTCCCAGGCTCTAAGGAGTCTAGAGAGAGGTCCCATCCTCCCAGGGATGAGAGAAGCAATACTATTGAAGGGCAAATCAACTCCCATTGATTTTTCTGAAATTCTAAATTCTCATTCAATTGAGAAATCCTGGTCTGATAGGCTCAGGCTGTCCCAGCCCCCCACCAAGAGCTACCCATATAATAGGTTTCCTTAAACTCATTTCTTTGCAGAAGGTCCAGAGCAGCTTGCTAGGACGCTGCCAGCTGAGAAGGCATTATCTTCTCAGTATCAGCCTCCAGTTCCCTAATAGGACTTTGCCATTATAGAAGTCAGTCTCTTAGTAAAACTGGCTTCCTATCCAACAATAAATTTTCATTTTTGCCAATTAATATTTTGAGTTTCATGAATTATTTCATGAAGAACCTGTGCACTGACCAAAAGGGGATTTTAACAACTCTCTGACTGCCACTAACCTCATCACCCCTAACTTCATCATTTTGGTTCCCTGACCAGGAAATGAGGGGATCCTAACCTCATCGAAAGGTTAAGTAACATGTATCAACATACATGTATATATGTGTGTATGCAAACACATATGATGTGTCTGTGTATAGGCCTCTAGCATTATACTTCAAGTACTACCCTAAATACTTGGACTTCCTTGGGGGAAAAAAAATTTGATTTCTAAAGACATAATTCCTTTTCAATTAAGTTGATTCCAAATAATTCATAGTAGGAAGCAAAACTTAGGTCTTGTTCTCAACTATGTATGGTTAAAATTTGGTTGCTTCAGATATGGGGACACATATATAAATCCTTTTCTCCCTAAAAAACTCCCCCTCATTTTTCTATAAGGTTGGATTCTGAGATTCTATTTTTTCTTAGAGATAGTCACTCTTCAGAGATTCCCCTCTCTCTCAAGTTGGCTGGGTTCCCAAATAGTAAAAGAATTCAGCTTTGTCTGCCACTGCCTTTCTATTGCTGGGTATGGGTACATAGAGTCCAAATCCTCAGGACTAAGCATTTTTGCTAATCTCACCTTACTCTGACTGCTGCCATTGAGAAATTGCTTTCTCCAGGTCTCATATGGGAAAGATCCATTAGTTCCTTGGAAGCTATATCAATGTGTAGGTACCTATTAAAGCACAAGAGCTGGTTGGTAAATCTCTGATTTCTAAACCACCCATTTTCTCTAGATCCTAGTCTAAAGGATTCAACTCTCATACACATGAGATTGATACTAGCATATATATGGCCTAAACCATGGTGCAAAAGCTGAGGAACAAGAACAGAAATTCATTGTGACCTAGAACAAAACATGACACTAACCCATAACAATTAGAACCAATCAAATCACCCCTAGCTGATCCACAATAGTCCAAGCCCTACTTGATAAGACTTAAGGAAATGTTTTCATTATAAGTGAGGGTCAATGGGCATACCTACATCTTCCATAGAAATGTAAATCAAACTCACAAAGGTCACTAGCATATAAACTCAAAATGATCAGAGAATTTTCATATAATGGCATCTTTGCTTTTATTCAAGTCATTGACCAAAAATATTAAATAGTAAGGGAACAAGGACAAGTCTCTAGGGGAAGGATGTCACTTCATTATAGATAGCCTTTCAAAATGACATTGAACCATTAAGGATCATACTTTGGATCTAGTCATCCAAACTGTTCTGAATCCATAGGATTGTATTATCATCTATGATAACTCTCCCTTTCTTAGACAATAATAACATAAAACACTTTATCAAATGCTTTTTGAGAATCTAAATAAAATATATTTGTAACATTTCTCTGATTTACTGGTCTAGTAATCTTGAGGCGGTGATGATAGAGGGATTATTTCACTAAAAGTTAGTATTTTCTGAATTGTATTTTAGATGGCATTCTAGTTTTTTTTTCTTTAAAGAGAAATGACATATCATCTTTACAGAGTCAAAGGTTTTTAAGCAATGTATTAAAGCAATAGTAAAGAATCAAAAGCTATAGATGCCAGGGAACCATATTGAAAGCATGGTATATAATAGGCATTCATCTATGTGTGGAAAGAGTCATGAGGACAGGTAACATTCACCCTCAATAGAAGAATGGAAATCATTATTTCAAGCATTGTCATATCTCTTCAAATGTCATTATAACTATTTGTACTCAAAGGCAAGGTAGGTAACAAAGAAAGAGCTTGCAAGAGACAGAACTATTTAAAATATTTTTGTACTATTGTCAACTCTGATCAAAGATATTTAACTTTATTTTAATATACTTAAAGTAGCCTTTTTTCTTAAAAAATCTTATTCTAATGGAAAACAAGTTCCTCCTGTCACATTCTTTTATATTAGATATTTATATGATCCTACCTTTGTTTCATATCATTGAAGATAATCAGAGATTTTCTTCAATAAAGGAATTATAAGAAGAAAATTTGATTTGGAAGTAAGAATGGTATATAGATGTCTAGGACCATGATGTTAGTGGGCAAAAACTGAAACTACTAGTGTTGTGTTCTAATTAAAAGAGATCATTAAAAAGAGAATGAAAAGAATGGAAGTTAACTGTAGAGAAGGAAGTGAGAGGAAAAGCAAAGGGGGAAAAGAGAGAGAAAGATAGACAGAATGAGACACACAGAGAGAAAGAAAAATGAGAGGGGCAGAACAGAGAAATAGAGATGGAGACAGAGAAAGGCAGACACATATAGAGAGATAGAGACAGAGATCCAGAGAGACAAAGAGACGAACAGAGACACAAACAGAAACATAGAGACAGATACAGAGACACACACATAGAGAAAAGTGAGAGAAATAAAAAAGAAAAAAATAGAGAGATATATATAGAGAAAGATAAAGTGAGAGACACATAGAGAGAAACAAAGAAAGAGAAAAAAGAGAGAAACAAGAGGCAGAGATGCAAAGGAACAGAGAAGCAGAGAGACACAGAGACATGGAAGTACAAAGAAAGAGACTCAGAAATAGAGGTAGAGGCAGAAAATGATTGAAGATTTCAGGAAGAGTCAGAAAAAGATAGACTCAAGAATACAGGTAGAAAATTGATCTTTAGCAAGGACAAAGGATGCCTGTCCCTCAAAGATGGCAGAAAAGTAAGACAGTATGGGTTTTGAGGTATGGAGTAGGTGAGATTAGAAAGAATAGAACACATGCCTTTTATTTTCAAAATAAATTAAGAGAAAAGATCACTTCCTAAGAGAAGGAACTAAAAGGAGTATTGGTGACTTAAGGAAAGAAGAAAGGTATAAACTAAGTACTCTATGTACTCTGAAGTATAATAGAAGAGTAAAAGCAGGAATAGAAGGATTCCCATGCAACAGGAAGGGCCCAAATGAGTTGTAGTAACATGATGTCACAGACATATTTAGCCTGGAGATTTATGAGGGATAAGATAGCTGTCTTCAAGTATTTAATTGCTGTCATATGGAAGAAGGATTAGACTTTATTCTCCTTCAAGCCCAATATTGATCTCAGATCAATAGGTGCAGGGAATAGCTCTCTGACTAGGAAAAGGGGCAGGAATATGATGGAAAAGAAGGTTATATAAAAACAAAAGCTATCAATAAACATTTAAAAAAACCCTCCATCTTATCCATAAAGGTTCATTCAAATTGTAAGGCAGCAAATTACCTTTTCTTCTCTGTCCCTCTCTAGGTATGTCACTTATAGAGATGTACATTTGATATCAGCCACACCAATAAGTCTCAAATGGAAGCTATTACTCCACTTAAATCTTTTTAAGTCCTATGTTTTTATAATTATAGTCAACTTCTTGGAGTCATTGTCTCCAATATCACATTACTTAGAATGCAGACATAACACCAACAGAACAGTGATCTGGGGTCACTTGGAAATAATGCACAATTGAATTAAAATATATAGTTTCATGAATATTTTCTCTTTTAAGCCTTGAAGAAATAGTGCATACTTTATTATATGATTTTTGAAACTAAGAAAACTAGACTTAAAGGAAGGGAAATGACTTGATAAAGGTCAAACAGTGCAATTAAAGAGCTAGGAGTAGACCTAGGTCTTTTGGTGTGAAAGACAGAATTCTTTCTACTACATTCCACTTCCTCCTAAATAAACTATTAAATTATACCCTTACTTTCCAAGAATTCTTTCTGTATTGTCATTTTTGAATTTTTAAAATTTGTATGTTATCCATAACAGACTTTTTCATTCCACTGAAACTTGACACTTTCTTTTTTTATTTAATATTTTGTTTTTCCCCAATTAAAAGTAAAATACTTTTAACATTCTTTTTTTCAAATTATGAGATTCAAAATTTTTCCTCCTCTTCCTCACTTCATTGAGAAGGTAAGCAATTTCAGATAATTTTCACATTTGTAGTCATGAAATACACGTTGCTATATAAATCATTCTATGAAAGGAAACACAGACAAAAAGAAAAGAATTTATTTTAAAAATATCTTTTATCTGCATTTAGACTCTACAAGTTCCTTCTCTGGAAATGAACAGCATTCTTCATCATAAATCCTACAGAATTGTGCTCAGAATAGTTAAGTTATCCATAGTAGGTCATTTCACTTTACATCAGTGTCTATCTTTCCATGTTTTTCTGAGAACATCCTCATCATTTCTTGAAGCACAGTAGTATTCCATCACAATCATATACAGTAACTTTGGTCTTCCAATTGATGGATATATTCTCATTTCAATTCTTTGTTACCACTAAAATAACTGCTATATTTTTGTACAATAGGTCCTTTTCTTTTTTATTTTTTTATCGCTTTGGGATACAGGCCTAGTAGTAGTATTGCTTGGTCCAACAGTAGGTATGACTTTATAGCCTTTTGGGCATAATTGCAAATTGTTCTCCAGAATGGCTGAATAAATATACAATTTTACCAATAGTAGATTAGTGTTTTAATTTTTCTTCATTCCCTCCAACATTTGTCATTTTCCGTGTCTGTCATATTAGCCAAGGTGATGAGTTGTTTAATTTGCATTTCTTGAATCAATAGTGAATTATAATATTTTTTCATATGATTATAGGTAGGTTTGATTATTATGTATGAATTCTCTCTATTCATGCTCTTTAACCATTAATCAGTTGAGGAATGGATCATATTTGTCTAAATTTGATGATTTTCTATGTTTGAAAAATGAAGTCTTTATCAAGGAAATTCACTGTAAATTTTTTCTTTTCTCACAGTAATGATGGCCAACTATGTATTTCCCTCTATTAATTTCCCCCTTCTTTATCCTGCTTTCTCTGTTCTTTTACCCTATCCATTCTCAAAAGAGTGTTGCTTTTGACTTTTACCTCCCCTAAACTTTCCTCCCTTTTATCAGTCCCCCTCCTTCTCTTACTTCTTTCCTTTCCTACATTCCTGTATGGTAAAATATATCTACACCCAAATAACTGTGTATGTTATTCCTTCTTTGGGCCAATTCCACTGAGAGAAAAGTAAAAGCACATTCTCCTTGCTTTTTTCATTCCCCCCTCTACTATAAAATCTCTTTCATGCCTCTTTATATCAGATAATTTATCCCATTCTACTTTTCCCTTTCCCTTTTTCCCACTGCATTTTTCTTCCTCATCCCTTCATTTTAACTTTTTTTAGGTAATAATATCATCACATTCAATTCACACCTCTGATTTCTATGTATATTCCTAACTTCCCTAATAATGAAAAAGCTTTTAGGAGTTATAAATTATCATTTTCCCATATAGAAAAAAATAGTTTAACCTTATCAAATTCCTTATAATTTCTCTTTCTTGTTTACTTTTCTTTACTTCTCTTGAGTCTTGTATTTGAAACTCAAATTTTTTATTATTCAGCTCTAGTGTTTTCATCAGGAATGCTTGAAAGTTTTCTGTTTCATTGAATATTCATTTTTCCCCTGAATGATTTTACTCAGTTTTGCTGGTTAGGTGATTCTTGGTAATAATCCTAGCTCTTTTTGCTTTCTAAAATATCATTTTCCAATCCCAGTGATCCATTAAGGTAGAAGCTACTAAATCTTGTGTTATTCTGATTGTGATTCCATGAAATTTGAATTGTTTCTTTTTGCCAGCTTACAGTATTTTCTCCTTGACCCAAGAGGTATGGAATTTGACTATAATATTCCTAGGAGTTTTCATTTTGAGCTCTCTTTAAGGAGAACATCAGTGGATTCTTACAATTTCTATTTTATCTTCTGGTTCTTGAATGTCAGGGCAATTTTCTTTGATAATTTCTTGAATGATGATATCTATGCTGTTTTTCATTTTTTGATCATGACTTTGAGGTAAACCAATAAGTCTTAAATTATGTTTCCTAGATGCATTTTCCAGGTCAGTTGTTTTTCCAATGAGGTATTTCACATTGTCTTCTAATTTTTTATTCTTTTGATTTTGTTGGTTATTTCTTGATGTCTCATAAAGTCATTAGCTTCCACTTGTCCAATTTTAATTTTTAAGGATTTTTTAAGTAAGCTTTTTTTTTTTACTTCCTCCTAAATTTAACTAATCCTATTTATTAAGGAGTTATTCTCTTCAGTGAATATTTATGTCTCCCTTTCCATTTCACTGTTTTGCTGTTGAAGGAATTCTTTCCAGTGGATTTTTGTGCCTCTCTTACCATTACTCTTTTACTGTTTATTTAATGTGTTATTTTTTTCAATATTTTTTGTGTGTCACTCTTTAACAAGATGTTAACTCTTTTTCCTCCATAACTTTCTTGCATCACTCTAATTCTTTTCCCAATTTTGCTCTATTTATCTGATTTGAATTTTGAAATTCTTTTTGAGCTCTTTTATAGCCTGAGTTGGATTCATATTTTTCTTTGAGGATTTGGATGCAGGAATGTTGAATTTGCTGCCTTCTAAGTATGCTTTGATCTTCCTTTTTTTTTTTAACCATAGTAATTTTTTCTCCTTTTGTTTGATACATTTTAACTTTATGATAACATAGAGCTCTGCTTCCCAAGTGGAGGAAGCACTGATTCAAACTTCACATTTTTGTGCAGTTGTTTTCAGAGGTGATTCTGGGGAACTGTTTTTTGGCTCTTCCAGAGCAGTATGATATAGGGAGAGATTATATTAAGAATAAACACACTTCTCCCTGTACTGTGCACTGGTTTGTGAGTGACTATAAGCATTATTTGCAACTAGAACTGTGACCAGAGTCCTTGCTCTTCTGCTGCCACAAATTCTGCTATACTAGGTTCCTCTTCACACTGAGATTAAGACTCAGGACTGAAACCCAGGAGCAAGTATATGTAATACAACAGAATTCTGGCCCTGATGTCAGCAAAAGGACCCCAGCTTTCTGACCCATTAGCTTGAGAATCTGTGGATTGAGAGGTTTGGAAACCACCACTGCTGATACTGATTCAATTTCCCTAAGATCTACTCCTGGTTTGCTAGGGCTGGGTTTGCAATGGTACAGTCTGCATTGGACTGTGCTCTTTTCTCACCTGATACAACAGACCTTTCCTGCTAACCTTCTAAGTTGTCTTGGGCTGGAAAACATTTTGCTCTGTCTTTTTGTGGATTTTGCTACTGTAGAATTTGCTTAGAGTCATTGTATATAAAGGGTTTGAGAGAGAACTCAGGAAATTCCCTGCCCTTACTTCACCATCTTGACTCTGTTTCTTAAACTTGATACTTCAAAAAAAATTAAAATAATTTTTGAGTTATAATTTTTTCACTCTTACCTCCCCTTCACCTATACATTGAGAAGAGAAGAAAAACAAAATCTGTTATGTGTATGTATATATTTGTACATGTATATATATATATATACATATATACATGTGTATATACATACCCAGTCGAGAAAAACAAATTCCTGCATTAACCATGTTAAAAGGAAAAAAAGGAAGGGAAAAAAGAAGGAAAACATGTTTCAATATGTATTCTATTGAATTTTTTTCTCTTTAGAGATGAAAAGCATGTTCATCATGAGTACTCTGGAATAATAGTTAGCCATTATGATGATCAGAACTACATCTTTGAAAACTGTTTATCTTTATATAAATTATTGTCCTATTTCTGTATTGATTCATGAAAGTTTTCACAGATTTTTCTGAAAACATCACCATCACCATTTCTTATAGTTCAATATGTTCCATCACATTCACTTATTTAAGTTGTTTAACCATTCTCCAACTGATAGAGAGCCCCCCAATATTTAACCTTTACTTTGATGCAAAGACTTTATACAAACATTTATGTATACATGGATTCTGTCCCTCTTTCTTTGATCTCTCTGGGTGAATAGAAGTAATTGCAGTATCTTAGGGTCAAAAAGTATACTCAGTTTAATAGTTTTGGGGACTCCAAATAGTTTTGGGTTCCAAATAACTTTCCAGAATCGTTAAATTAGTTTACACTTCTACAAACAGTACATTAACATATCCCCCCAACCCTAGAATTTACTATTTTCTTTTCCTTTCTAGACATCTTTTCCAATATGGTTAAGAGTATAACTCAAAGTTCTTTCAATTTGCATTTCTCTAGCTATTAGAGCTTTAGAGCATTTTTCATGTCATTATATATAATGTATTTATTCTTCTGAAAAACGGTCTATTCAGATACTTTGACCACTAATCAATTGACAAATGTCTTTTATTCTAATAAATTTGACTAAATTACTCATGTATGTTAGAAATCATATTTTTATCTGAGTATATTGCTGCAAAAATCTCCTCCCCTTCCAATTTCTTGCTTTTCTTTTAATTTTAGCTGCTTTGATTTTCTTTGTGCAGAACTTTAAAAAATTATGTAATCAAAGTGCTGTGGACCTCTTTATATTTTGTTAGGTCATAAACTCTTTTATTTTCCATAGTTTTGGCAGGTAATTTCTTCTTGCTCCTCTAATTTATTTGTGACACCACTCTTTATGTCTAAATTATGTAAACATTTGAAGTTTGTCTTGGTATATGGTTGAGAAAGATGGTCTGTACCTATTTTTTCCAGACTACTTTTTAGAAACTGGACATTCCTTAACATCATTTGATTCCATTAAATTCACAGAACCATGGAATATGGAACTTAAAGATGTGCTATTTAACACCCCCCCACCCTTTATGCCATCTTTTGCCATTTTAAGAAATAATTTCATTTTTCTGTTATGAAAAATTGAAATTTATTAACTACATTTAAATCTACTATCTGCATCACCAATTAAATATTGCCTTATCATGTTAGGAATCTGTGCTAATCAAAATAATATTTGCTTCTAAATAAATAAGCATTTGCACATGTCAAACTTTAGATGATATTATATTAAGAATAATAAATACTATTGAGTTTTTATAGCTAAGAACACTACATTAATAACATATATATGATAATGTAACACCAGTCAGTTTTGGTAATATCAAATATTTTAATCTACTCAATTTATGTTTATGGTAAGGGTATTAGACTAGTAAGCAGAGGATAGTTTTTTCTTTTTTCTATTCTTCCTCTTGTCTGGGTGGCACCACTCTCCTACTTCCTCCCTAAGAAAAT